>NC_065444.1:224940372-225561918 GCF_917563875.1 Diabrotica virgifera virgifera
AATTTGAAATATGTCAGTGGCGTACTATCTTTTTTCTTTAAAAAGTTCAGACCATTACCCCTATGCGCGCCAATGACAAATATAAAATTCTTAATTGTATGTCAAAAATTGCACAACAACTACCTCTTAATACTCGCCAAATTTTATTACAATGTTGCCAGTAGTTTCGGCAAAATCGTAAAAAATGTGTAAAATTTTGTTTTCTTCAACGCCCTGTATCTTGAAAATGGATGGCATTGCAAAATTTTTTTATTAAACAAACCCCAATTATTTTTCAGTTTTTTACCTATTCTAGTGACGGTGTTACCTTTTTTGGAAAAAATGTATAAAATTGTATCAAAACACGAAAAAAA
The DNA here is from genome assembly GCF_917563875.1 of Diabrotica virgifera virgifera. Classification (NCBI taxonomy): domain Eukaryota; kingdom Metazoa; phylum Arthropoda; class Insecta; order Coleoptera; family Chrysomelidae; genus Diabrotica; species Diabrotica virgifera. The sequence goes on from NC_065444.1 coordinate 224,940,726, forward strand.
ACCGAAAAAATGCGGTTTTTTATTTTTAAAGGTGCGTTTCACCAATTTTAAAAATTTGAAAATTCAGGGTGAAATATTATGCAAAAATACACGTTATATATATTTTTCGTGAAAACGAATGTCTTAGTTATTTTTTTATACTCATTTAAAATTTTAAAATCATTCTAAAATTTAAATTTCCCGCCAAAAATTAAAAAAAAACATCGGACATAACTTTTTAAATCTTATAACTTTTTTATTTAGAGTTTTTCGCTAGTTCTCGATGCGGCTGAGATAAAAAATAAAAACATAAAAACCTTAATTAGGCTCTAGGTGGGTCACATGGCCACCTAGGGGGCTAAAAATTTCAGAAAGTGAATTTCACTACATATGCTAAACGGTGACCTATATGGAATTCGAATCGAGTTGGGGGCACTTTTCATCATCTTACCCGGCTAGGCCGGCCCATTTCGTGAAAATTTTTTTGGGGAAGATGAAAATTAGTCGAAGCAATAAACCACTGAACCTCCGAAAAAAAAACGACAAGCCGGATCTTAATAATTCTTTTTGCATTCGATTCGTGAATGCGTCAGGAAACTTTGTGACCCAGAGCCATGATATAATATTGAAAAACTGCATACAAAAAATGCATAGGCGTAACTGAAGATTCAGGGGCCTCCCCGCGACAATTTTTGTGGGGGCCCTTATTATAAACATAACGACAGCATAACAGTGTAATTACTAAAATATGTGTAAATGACAATATTTGGCCTTTCTTTAATAAGTCGTCATCAGTTAGTGTTAATATATTTTTTGGGAATAGACATGAAAACCTATTATAAGTACATACCTTAATCCGACAAACCTATTAGTAAGTTGTTGCAATATTATATCTAAATTAATGAAAACATTAACTTCAAACCTTTTTTTGATAAAAATTATTTTTTTTTGTCATACCTGTTTAATATTGTGTATTTATTATTTAGTTACGAACCACATAATGGTAGGTATACTTTATGCCGCGCGGGCATAAAGAAATTACATATTGCAATAGAAAACAACAAAAAAAAATCAAACATTTCATTTAATCCAGTATTATTTTCTGCCATCCATTGTTGAAATTTAGGGTATTCCTTGTCGTACGTTTCTTTGGATTTTTTCGGTAACAGATTCTCAGTCGCTTTTTTGGCTTTTTTAATAACTATTTCTTCAGAAATATCGAATTTCTCTTGCGTTCTAAATTTTTGGACAATGTCACATAGGAAAACTGTGTTTACGTTAATAACAAATTGCTAACCAACATCACTTTCCTAGTAACGGTACTAAATACCTGCTGTGATACAATATTACTTCTAATTCTAATCACCACGTGATTATTGATTATTAGATGATTATTAGATGTTTATAGCCTCGGGCGACATAATTATAAACTCTCGGGTCACAGGCCCTCGAGTTTATAAGCTTGTCGCCCTTAGGGTATAAACATCTATTTAATGCCCTTGATACATAAATAAATATTTCGTTCCAGCTGAGCTCATCGTAAAATTTTGTTATAAGTACGTTTTATCCTTTTATTTTTAAATTTCGGTATAATACCCCACCAATAAAGGGAGACCGTCAACTCTGCCGTTTCAGATTGCAAAAGTTTTGATGTTAGATGTTAGATTAATAAAGTTAAGTATTTTAGATTGAACAGTAATGTTAACGACAGATTCAAAATTATTCATATGCCTAATAATAAATGCTTTAGCTTCTAATTTTTTATCGTGTTGTAGATAGCAATGAAATTTTCGTTAAAGATTTCATTAGTTATCGGAAAGCTCGAAGCAAAGCCATAACAGCATCATGTCTGGATAACCACCGGGTTTCATAGAACCTTTTAAGTGCTTTTAAACACGATGAATCTAAAGTCGTAATAGTAGGTACATAGTATATCCCATCTTTTAATACTTGCACTAAAAAGACATAATTATATCCTAAAAAAAAGCAACTCATGTACACCAGCAACGGCATCATTCAACACTATTAGGGTCAGATTATGGGATGCACAATGAATGTCAATGAACACAGGAAGCTATTTTTTCCATGTCAGTTATGCGCCTTTGTACGCCTGGATATAGGTACACCACTCATAACGCTTGCCCCATCATACCCCTTTCCTCTGCAGTTGTGTATGAAAAGGTGCTTTAATTGTATAAATTTTCAAAATTTCATTTATAAGACTCTGGTCTAATATGTGAATAATTCCCAAAAAATTTTAAACAACTTCTGCTTTGGAAGGTAAATTATCTTCATCACAAGTTATTTTTACATACCAGAAAATAAAACTAAGCTGATCGTGTTTTGAATTATCTTGAGTGGTATCAAGATTTTTTGAATAAAAACAACTTTTTTTTAATTAAATTAATCAATTTGTTTTCAGTTTCTTGAGCCAGCAAATTTATAACGTCCTTTTGTATTTGGGAGCTAATGTAATTTGTTTTTAAGTTATTGTTTTTATCGATTAATTTAGCTAAAACACAATATATTTAGCTAGTAAAAGAACCACCGACAAAAAATTACCTTTTTGGGACTCACTTTCATTTAAACTACCAACATGTCCAGGAAACGCTAAATTGTACCCGGAAAGAGTAAGAGTTACGTCAATTACCCGCTTCATTACTTCCTTCCAAGTTTCCTATTTTGATGCTTATTAGGAAAATATATTTTGGTCCCCAATTTAAAGAAAGTAGAAGTATTAAGCTTGAAGACTTTAAGGGGCCCCTCCTAAGGTCGGGCCCCCCCCGCCTTGCGGGCCCTGCGGGTCTGTCAGCTACGCCACTGAAAAAATGCATTCTCAAAGTGCATCTCAAACAGACAATAAAAAAAATTTAGAACTCGTCAATTGTCGGTGGAAATAACTTCAATTTTGTTACTCGGGCGTTTTTGGGGTCGCTGAAAACGAATTTGACATTGAAAGTGATATCCGGAGTACCTGGTGCCCCGGTCTGGCTCCATTGGAGGCCCTCGGCTAGATGGTGATTTGAGCCCCCCCACCCCGGAAATAGAACGAGGACCATGGGGTCCTCTCACGGCAACAATAGTTAGCCTATGTTTGCTGCATGCGGCTAACGTGGTTTTAAATGCTTTTAAATTTTTAATAATTTGGTTGAAATTGAATAATTGCTAAATATTTTACAAGGCAATTTGAAGATCTTAGCGATTCTATTTGGTTAGGTAATACTGTACCTCTAAATGACATTGACATTGTATATCAACAATGCAGAGGCTAAAATGATTAAAATATTTTACCTTTACATCAGCACCAAATTTTAATTTATTAATAAATGTAACTACTTCAAAAATCAATTTTAAATGCAGTACTGTTTAAGAATGGTTGACTAAAACAGAATGATAGTTAAATGAAAGGTCAATTACTAATATGACGATAAAAACACAATGAAAAAAACGCTGCATTTTACATTAAACAAAACTTTATTGCAACACTCTAGTGTACATTGATACTAAAATATGGCCTAGTGTCGATAAAAACACAAGGCGAAAAACGCTGCATTATATTAAACAAAACTTTAATGCAACGCCCTAGTGTACGTTGATACTAAAATATGGCCTAGTGTAATAGAAGTATAAGTATAACATAAATAATTATTACATAAAGAAGTTAAAAAAAAATGTGTTAACCGTATAAACACGACAAAAATTCCTACCATAGTGATAGTAGCCTTATCAACGATTGCCTAGCCTATCCCATCAGTTTTCTTTTAAATTCGTCACTACTACTGGCCACGACATTAATGATTTCTTCTTTGTCGATGTCAGAAAACAAGTCTCTCTCTATGTTCATAAAAATAAGGCTAGACATAAGGTCTTGGCCTAAACTAGCCCTAAGACGATTCTTTATTATTTTTAGCTTAGAAAAAACCCGTTCACATGTAACCTGTGTACAGGGTATCGTTAGGATAAATTTATAAACTCCATATAAGTTAGTGAACAATCCTGATCCAGAGAGTTCAAAAAGAACTGAGAAGGCACATGACAAACACTTGGAACATTTTTTGCTGTCATTGCAGAAACCACGAAAATTGTCTTGTTCTGATTCAGGTTCCGAATCGAGTTCACGGTCTTTTAAAATTTCTTCTGCTTTGTTTGATCCTTCGTCTGGGATCTGTTCATCTTGAGTGTTTACAACTTTTATGAAACTTTTGTACTGATCTGCAAATTGTTTAAGTCCTATTAATAATATACTTCTTTCAACATTGCAAAGTTTTGAGATACAAGAGAGGACTCCAGCCGGAAATTCTTTAATCGTCATTATGTCATTAAATTTTCTTGGATTTAACCAAGAAAGGTCCTCTAAAGTTTCTCTGTTTGGGCAAAATCTTTCTTCTATGCTTGTTCTAGCACAGTCTAACATATTGAAAAATACATGCTTGAAATGTTGAGCTGCTGATATTTCAGGAGCATCATCACTTGATTGTTCCCCAGGCATTCGTTTTTTCTTTGAAATTCTTCTTTCCGTAAAGTCCAATTGTAATTCCAAATCAATATTGCTATCTTCCAATTTACTGTTAACAGCAGTCGCATACTCTTTTGTTTTCGTGTACAAAAATTCAAAATATTTGTCATTTCTTTTTTCATTGATCTGTTTAAGTAGTGTTTGAACCAAATCCCAAGCAATAGCGTAGTCCAATGTTTTAGTTTGCAAATATTTCGAAACAGACGTTATAACAAGAAACATCTAGTAAAACGAATGAAATAAATAGATTTTCAAATTTCGCCCATTGACTTGCCAAATTTCTGGCCATATATCTGGATTTGCAATCAAAATTACCATCAGATATTTCTTTGAATACGGTAATGACGACTTACTATTACTTTTTTATTATACCTAGGTAACCTAGGGGTTACCCTTAGCTGTAATTTAATAAAAAGTAGGTTATTGTTTATTTAAAATTGTTTTTGCTGTATTACGTCGCTGTGAAACAGTAAAACAAAATAATTTTTTATAATAAAAAAACTTTTGTTTACTTGAATTTTTTGGCTTTTGGAGGCCCCCTTGAGCCGGAGGCCCTCGGCGATCGCCGACCAGCCGCCCTGGCCAGACCGGGTCTGTGCCCAGGGTACACTGTTTACCTCGTCTTGTGGAGTTTTCTTCAAATTCATTAAAAAATTAGCTAAAAATCATTACTCGGGGGGTTTTTGGGGCCGCTAACGACGAATATGACATCGGAAGTGATTTCCCGAGTACCTGTTGCCCAGGGTACCTACTGTTTACCTCGTCTTGTGGAGTTTTCTGCAAAAAAATTATTAAAAAATTAGTCAAAAATAATTACTCGGGGGTTCTTGGGGTCGCTAACGAAGAATATGACATCCGAAGTGATCTCCGGAATACTTGGAGCTTAGAGTACCTACTTCTTCTGGAGTATTCGGCAAATTCATTAAAAAATTAGCCGACAATCATTACTCGGTGGTTTTTGGGTTGCTGACGACGAATATGACATCGGAAGTGATCTACGGAGTACCTGATACCCAGGGTATAGCTACTGTTTACCTCGTTTTCTGGAGTTCTTGGCAAATTCATTAAAAAATTAGCCAAAATTCATTACTCGGCAGTTTTTGGGGTCTCTGACGACGAATATGACATCGGAAGTGATCTCCGGAGTAACTGGTGCCCAGGGTACCTACTGTTTATCTCATGACTAATTATTTTTGACTAATTTTTTAATGAATTTGCAGAAAACTCCAGAAGACGTGGTAAACAGTAGGTACCCTGGGCATCAGGTACTCCGGAGATCATTTCCGATGTCATATTTGTCGTCAGAGACCCCAATAACCCCCGAGTAATGAATTTTGACTAATTTTTTAATGAATTCGCCGAAACTCCAGAAAACGAGGTCAACAGTGGGTACCCTGGGTATCAGGTACTCTGTAGATTATTCCGATGTCATATTCGTCGTCAGCGACACAAAAACCCCCAAATAATAATTTTTGATTAATGTTTTAATAAATTTTTTTCCGAAAACTCCACAAGAAAAGGTAAGCATTAGGTACCCTTGGCACTAGGTACTCCGGAGATCACTTCCGATGTCATATTCGTCGTCAGAGACCCCAAAAACCCCCCGAGTAATGCTTTTTCACTAATTTTTTAATGAATTTGCCGAAAACTCCACAAGACGAGGTAAACAGTAGGTACCCTGAGCATCAGGTACTCCGAAGATCACTTTCGATGTCATATTCGTGTTCAGAAACCCCAAAACTCCCGAGTAACAAAATTGAACTCATCTCCGCTGATAACACAGGTTTACAAAAAAAAATAAATGTTGGACTATTTGACGAAACCATATGACTAGGGGGTTATTGGGGTCGCTGATCCAGAATCCGGGGTCCGCTGACCTCTATCACGCCAGGTAAAGGTTATTTCAAGGTCAAATCAAGATAAATCGACAATCGCTGTGAAAAAGTAAATTAGGGGATTTTTGGGGTCTCTGATCACGAATCCGGGCTCCTATGAACTCTATCACGTCCACCTTAAGGTTATTTCAAGGTCAAATCAAGACAAATCGACACAATCGCTCTGAAAAAGTATAATGCGTAATATTTCCGTCGTAAAGCGCCCCAAAAACCCCCTAATATACTTTTTCAGAGCGATTGTGTCGATTTATCTTGATTTGACCTTGAAATAATCTTAAGGTAGACGTGATAGAGGTCATAGGACCCCGGATTCGTGATCAGAGACCCCAAAAACCCCCTAATTTACTTTTTCACAGCGATTGTCGATTTATCTTGATTTGACTTTGAAATGACCCTTACCTGACGCAGTAGAGGTCAGCGGACCCCGGATTCGTGATCAGCGACCCCAAAAACCCCCTAGTCATATGGTTTCGTCAAATATTCCAACATTTATTTTTTTTGTAAATCTGTGTAATTGATGAGTTCTGAATTTTTTCTATTGTCTGTTTGAGATGCCCTTTAAGAATGAATTTTTTGTATGTAGTTTTTCAATATTATATCATGGCTCTGAGTCACAAAGTTTTCTGGCGCATTCACGAATCGAATGCAAAAAGAATTATTAAGATCCGTCTTGTAATAATAGAAAAACAAAAACTCGGTTATTTGAATTTTTTGCATAAGTTTGAAGTTATGTAAAAATAGTTTAAACACAAAAGTTTTAGATGTTTTTATTACCTACAACATTGATTTGTAACTTTTCTTATAGTTGGAATTAGTTTAGTCTTTTTTGGGGAAATTAACATGTTAAATTTTCTAGCGATTATATTAAATTCGTGCAGCATACGTTGTAGATCATCTTGACTTTGAGAGAATTAGTATTGCGTCGTCTGCATAGCAGATTATTTTAAGTTGTTTTTCTCCCATTATGTATTTCTCCCGTTATACAGGGTGAGTCATGAGGAACTGTACATACTCCTACCTCTTATAGAGGCCCCTATGGGGAATAACAAATGACCATTAAAAAGTGTCTGCTCCCATTGTTTAATAATATACAGGGCGAGTTTCCCATTTTGACAGAAATTTGTATTCGTCATAATTTTTGAACGGTCAGATCCATGTGTCTCTTATTTTGGTCAATCGTTACGCTATTACCACCTAATCAACTGATTTATTCAAACTAAAAAAAATCAGGCCCGGCTTTAAAAAATTAGTTCGTTTGGGTCTTAGAAAAAATTTCACCCTGTATACGCTTTTTGAAAAAACTCTAATATGAATTTTAAAAATTAGACAAATAGGCAATTAAAATGGCATATTTATTTTTTTCCCACACGATTACTTAATTTTTTATTAATAAATCAAATTTGTCAAAATCACAATTTTACCATAAAAATAAAAAAAAATAAACAATGTTTTTCTTAAAATTAAATTTTCACCATTTTTTTCTGTAACACGTCTAGATCTAAAACTCCCCATAACACTTCTCTTTGGACTCTATAGTTTAACATAGACGTGATCAAATAGATAAATTTTAAATTTTTTCACTTAATTTTTGCGATTTAACTTTGCAATTCACGAAGCTGCACCTTTTATTTTTAAAAATTCATAACTTTTACGAGAACAAGACTGAAAGTCTACAACAATTGTCATAGTCTTCACAATGGTAAGAGATATATGCTGTAAAAATTTCAGAAAAATTTTTTAAATTGAACGTTGTAGCGAGTTAAACCGTGATTTTATCTTTTTTTTTTCATTTTTAGGTTAAAATTCCGATTTTGACAAATTTGATTTTTTAATAAAAAATTAAGTAATCGTGTGAAAAAATAAATATGCTATTTTATTTGCCTATTTGTCTAATTTGTAAAATTCATATAGAGTTTTCAAAAAGCGTATTTTTGAAATTTTTTCTAAGACCAAAACGAAATAATTTTTTAATCCGGGCCTGATTTTTTTCTAGTTTGAATAAATCAGTTGATTGGGTGGTAACATAAATTAAATATTTGTTCAAAAAAATTAATTTTTGTAATAAAAGTAATTTTTTAAATCTATGGTTTACTTTACCAAACTTTTAATTATTATTCATAGTCAAATTTGATTTTTTTATAAAAAAATGAAGTAATCATGTGGGGAAAAAATAAATATGCCATTTTAATTGCCTATTTGTCTAATTTGTAAAATTTATATTAGAGTTTTCAAAAAGCGTATACAGGGTGAAATTTTTTCTAAGACCCAAACGAACTAATTTTTTAAAGCCGGACCTGATTTTTTTCTAGTTTGAATAAATCATTTGATTGGGTGGCAACATAAATCAAATATTTGTTAAAAAAAATTAATTTTTGTAATAAAAGTTAATTTTTTTAAATCTATGGTTTACTTTACCAAACTTTTAATTCATAGTCAAATATGATTTTTTTTACAAAAAATTAAGTAATCGTGTGGGGAAAAAATAAATACGCCATTTTAATTGCCTATTTGTCTAATTTGTAAAATTCATATTAGAGTTTTCAAAAAGCTTATACAGGGTGAAATTTTTTGTAAGACCCAAACGAACTAATTTTTTAAAGCCGGAGCTGATTTTTGTCTAGTTTGAATAAATCAGTTGATTAGGTGGTAATAGTGTAACGATTGACCAAAATAAGAGACACATTGATCTGACCGTTCAAAAATTATGACGAATATAAATTTCTGTCAAAATGCGAAACTCGCCCTGTATATTATTAAACAAGGGGAGCAGACACTTTTTAATGGTCATTTGTTATTCCCCTCAGGAACCTCTATACGAGGTAGTAGTATGTACAGTTCCTCATGACTCACCCTGTAGATTACCTATAGAGATTTTTATAACTGCCTTAAAACAGATGAAAAATGGAAAAACTCCTGGAGTTATTACAGCTTGAGGTCAAACAATTTTGGAAGCAGCTAAAATCCTAATGAACAAGTGTATCTTTGGGGGTGCTATTCCAACCTTTTGGCAAAATGCAGGTACTTTTACCACACAAGAAAGGAGACACAAACTCGAAAATTACAGACCAATAAGTCTGTTGCCACATCCGTTCAAACTTCCAAAATAATTACTAATAGACTATCAAATAAATTCGCCAGTTACCAGCCTGTTGAACAAGCGGGATTCCCAATGGTTATAGTAACATAGAACACCTACCGTCAATAAGGACACTTTGTCGAAAAGGGTATCGAATACAATAAACCTCTTCATTTTGCATTTGTGGATTACAATAAGGCATTCGATTCCATAGAACTCTGGGACGTATTAGAAGGAATGAATAACGCAAGGATTGATTCTAGATATAGAATACTCCTCATATACGACAATGCAACTATGCAAATAAATGTATCACAAGGTCTACCAACAAGCAAAATAAGAACGGAGAGAGGAGTTAGACAGAGGGACACGATCTCTCTAAAATTATTTACTCTTCCATTAGAAGACGTGTTCAAGAAGTTAAATTGGGAACAACGTGGAATTAAGATCGATAGCAGATTTTTAAGTCATCTAAGATTTGCCGATGACATAGTCCTCATAAGCAACAATACCGAAAAAGTAGAGGAACTGGTCCGAATATGGGCTATGTATTTAATATGGGCCCACACATTATCTATGAAACACTTACTTTTTCGTGTCTGGATCCGACTACAGTTTTTCTGCCCAATATCGGGCCACGTCTACACCCTTTGTATTTGCGAGCCATAAATCATCAAGGGTGCACTGTGATGGGCAAAGTCTGCATACTCTCAGGTGCTCCACGTTCTGTATTTCCCCACATTCACAAAGTGCGTCGTTATCTGTCTTGATGCCCCATTTAATGAGGTTCTGTTTTACAGGGGCAACACCTGTGCGTATGCGGTTGAGTGTCCGCCAGGTTCTCCAGTCCAGGTTCATTCCATTAGGTCGTTCTGGATGTAGGGGGAACAGTTCGGGTGGTTCGACGCTGACATTTCTCATAAACCTTTTTCTTGATTTAAGTCGGCTGGTTCCTGGCGGTTCAACCCGTATAATTGGTGCCTTTCATCGAAAGTTGGCCTGAACTTCTCCATATATTGTGAGGCGCATCTACGGTCGTCTGGTGATGCGAATCCAGCTGCCCGGTACAGTAGGGGTAGAGAGGTAGGTTTCATGCAACCGGTCATTATTCTACATGTTTCATTTAACGCCGTGGTGACTTGTTGGGCGTGTCTAGATCTACCCCAAACGGGACAAGCATATTCCTATGCTGAGAAACATAAGGCCTCAGCTGTTGACTTTAAGACCTGGGGGTTTGCACCCCACTTGCTCCCTACAAGTTTCCGGAGAAGGTTGTGTCTCGTAGAAACCTTTTGTCTTGTGCTCTGACAGTGGAATTTATACGTTAGTGAGCGGTCTAGTATCACTCCAAGATATTTGGAGTATGTTCCAAGCGTTGTCCCTCCCAAGAAACATTCAGTTTTACATGCGCCAGATGGTTGTTGAGATGGAATGCACATACTTGGGTTTTTGTAGGGTTTGGTTTTAATGAGTTTTGTTTGTAGTAAGTTGACATCATGTTTAAAGCATCTTCCATTGTCGACTCCACTTGTGTGTGTTTTCCCCTTTACGGCGATACCAAGGTCGTCAGCGTAAACAAAACTCTCAGTCTGAGGGTGCATTGGTTGGTCGTTGGTGTAGATGTTAAATAGGGACGGCGCCAGAACGCTTCCTTGAGGTAGGCCCTTTTTTGGGTTCTACATCTGCTCTTCTTTCCATTTAGCACAACGTAGAAGCGTCTATTACATAATAGTGATCTAATGATATTTACCAGGTCATAGTCAAGCACAGTGTTATAGATCTTAGTTAGCAAGGTTCTGTGGTTTATCTTATCATAGGCCGCTGTGAGGTCTATCAAGGCTACTCCCACTATCTCTTTCTGTTCAAATCCCTCCTCTATGTACTCTGTTAGGTTCAGTACTTGGCCTGTGCATGATTTACCTGGTCTGAAGCCTGCTTGTTGTGGGATTAGTTTTGCATTTAATTTTTCCTGGATGCGGTTCAAAATGAGGCGTTCATACAATTTATACAAATGGCATAGCAGAGATATCGGACGGTAGCTACCCGGTAGTTCAGGGTCTTTCCCAGGTTTCAGAAGGGCTACTACTTTTGATTTACGCCACAGTTTTGGAATCTGGTAGGTAGAGCGACAGATGTTAAATAGATCGAGCACCCATTGTCTCGCTTTTTCCCCGAAGTGTTTTATCTGCTCTGTTAGGATTTCGTCCACCCCAGGTGATTTTCCATTTTTCATACAGTCAATACCATTTTTGAGGTCTTCGATGGTAAATGGGTTTCGCAAGAGAGTTGTTTCCTGGTCTTGAGACCTTATGATCTTTGGCGTTTTGCAACGATGGTTTGCTTTGCCATTCAGAAGCAGTGGGTGGGCTATCTGATTTGGCGTTATTGCACATGGCTCTTTCATCTCTGTGGGATCACCATTAAGTTTTTTGATCATATTCCAAGCCTGCTTACTACTGTGCGTCATATCCATTTTACTTAATGTCTCGCTCCACCGTTCTTGTCTGGAGGCGCTTAGTATTTGCTGCAGTCTCTCCCCTATCTCTGCCGTAACTTCGCTGAAACATCTATGAAACAAGTAGTGCTATCTGTTAGAAAATGCCCAAATATACTAGAAAGCCCCTCTCTTGTCATATATTTACAGATTCCTTGACCAGTAAATAGTTGTTGTTACAAAGTGTCGACCGTTTGATTTTAACTCTTGAAAGAATTTTATTGGGTAAATTAATATTACGTGGTATTTGTGTTTATTGACATTATTTCGGAATTGATATATTATGCTTGTGTGATAGAAAAAGGGAGAAAAAGGGTTTTAATGTAGATTATGAACAAAAAATAGTTACAAAATCATAAGTTAATATTTTTCTTGAACGTACATATTTTAAAATATGGGCCCCTTGTGTGACGTAAATATGGGCTAGGGGCCTAAATTCAGACCGCCCGCATATATCTAGCAGATCTATTGGAAAAAGCATTTCTGAAATGCCAGACGGCTGAGATAGCTAACAATGGGTTTAAAGTAACAGAAATAGGGGCAATAAATTGAATAAATATAGGTAACCATTTTTTCTGATGCTAATTTGAGTGCTGAGAAACTTGAATCTGAGAAAACTTGTAACTCGACTGAAACTTATTTGGAAGGATTGACAAGTGACCTAGCAAAAACGATTTCTTCAGAAAATATAACAGTTCGTTCAGAAGATCAAGGACCAAGTTATTCTAAAGACCCAGATCGACCATTAATGAACACAACGTACGCAACAACTGTGCCAGAATACTGTTCAAAAATATTCACGAATCCATTCGTTCTTTCACCTGTCCCATAAGTTACGAAGCGTGCCTTTTTAAGAGGAAGGAAAACTTCTCGATCTCAAGTTAGAACTTTATCTCCGTATAAATCAGACCTTGAATTATCAATTGAGAATATAAGAAAATCAAAAGATGGAAAGGGGAAGAGAACAGTATTTGTAGTTGAATCGAAAGAAAATGTAAAGATCAAGGAAGGAAAGCGGAAGCGAATAGTTTCTGCGCTAAAGCCGAAAGAAAAGGTAAAGAAACCCAAGAGAAAAATCAAAATAAAATTCATTTCGGATGAAGAAGAGGAAGGGGCATTTTTGCCCGCTGACGAAGACCTTGACGTAGAACAGATAGGACAGTATTCTCCTGAAAGCAATGAGGCCACATGTCTGTTTTGTGAACAAAATTTTCTGATGATACTAGAGGAGAACAGTGTTCCGGAGCTGAAAAAGACCATTACGTTTCTGATTTTTGCAGATAATTTTATTTAAATTTTTCGCAGATATGTTTATTCTTTATGTTCTTTAAGCATAAACTGTTGGCTAGATTATTTCGCATTTTTGTTGTCAGCCCGGCCTTGTTGGAAAAATATGTCGCACGTTATATAATTACCTGTAAAATAAATAAACTTTATTTTAAAAAATATATAGTTAGTAGTTTTTTTTTCTAAGGTCTTATAGCATGTATAAATGATATTTAGACATTGTTATAAAAATATAATAAGCCACTTTCAATAGAAAAATAAATGGGGGGCCCATATTCGGACCAGTTCCTCTAATGTACATGCTAAAGGAACTTAAACAAGAATCTGAAAAAGTCGGTTTAAAAATGAACTTAAATAAAACAAAAGTGACGACAAATTAAGATATCACAATCGACTTATTAGCCCAGTAAATGAACGGGAAATACGGCGATACCGTGTAATTTTCAGGGGCAACTCCGAATTGCATGAAAATTTGGATTTAGGTTCTACTTACACTCCACTTCAAAGTTGAAATTGTGCCGTTGGTTGCTTTTACTTGGGAGGTGATAGTCACCCCTTCTCGGGGGTGAAAAAACATACGTTCAAGATAAGACCAGAAATGGATAAATTGACTGATTTTAAGCAACTTTCGTTCTATAGAGTTTTTTGTGTAAGTTAATACTTTTCGAGTTATTTACGATTGAAAATATTTATTTCTCGCCAAAAAGCTACGTTTTCAGACGATTTTTTGCAAATAACTCAAAAAGTAAATATTTTATGGAAAAAAATGTTATTAGTAAAAGTATAGCCTATAAAAACCGAAAAAAATGGTGTATCCATCAAGTCTATAGATCGAGTAAAAACAAAGTTGTAGCTCATGACAAATACGTTCTTATTCGCCTAATTCCAAATCGAATATTTCAAGGTGAAATCACCGAAAAATTAAGCACTTTTCGGGAAAAATACCTTTAAACTTTTTTGAAGTGTGTTAGAAAGGATTTATTTTAATTGTCTATAAAAGTTGCTAGCATTAAAAATAAGCGAGTTACGCTCAAAATAAAGTTGGACCTCTTTTTTTTTTTGGTAAACAAAACATGAAAATCTCCCCGTGTTTAGCTCCCCAAAACAAAATTAATCGTTACCGCTTTACAAACAATTTACTTACTTATCTATTTTTTATATGATCTGTCAGTTTCACCGGTTTAAAGTGCTTATTTTTGAAAGAGGTATAGTTGAAAAAACTTGAACGGGTCACTAATCACGAGTGTATGCAAATATTGAACAGCCACATCTTAACCCATTTTTGACTTATGGACAAACAAAATGAAACTAGCATATTTCTAATAGCAAAACCTACATTTTTTTACTCTTTAAGATTTTTCTTATCATCAATACTTTTTAAGTTATTTTGACAAAAGGAAATTTTCCAAAAATTTTTAGAAATTTTTTTTTACTCTAAAACCAATGTTCTTCAAAAATAATCACTTCAAAGCAATCAAACTTACAGATTATATCTGTACCTCAGAGCTAAACTGTATTAACTCCATTTTTTTGAAAAATTATATTATTTCACTTTCTACATAACACACTTCACATCTTTCATATGCGATACGATATAAAATCCTATTTAATGTGGTTCCGAAGATAGGCAACGTTAAAGTGTATTAAGTCCCTCCGTAGCTCCGAGCTAAACAGTCGTTTACACTTAATACCCAGCAAAATAAAAGTATTAACTCCATGAAACGATGTAAAACCGCGGCGTGCTAGTGGTAATCAGTATTCTGTGGAAAATAAATGAAAGTAAAACTAAATGACTTCAAGGATTTTAAGACTCTTCAAAACAAAACTGTTTTAACTGGCCACCTTTTATTATAAGGAACAAACTCAGCAGAATACAGACTTTCGTATGTCAGATGTTTCCACTTGGAAGTATGTATGTAGCGATAATTTGGGATTACTTTTTTCAAAACTAATTTTAGTTCGGAAACATTCCAATCTGTTGATCTTAACAGAAATCCTAGGCATGTTGAGTTTCCTGCGGCTCTGCCTGTGAATCACGATAAGCCAAAGGAATTTCATAATTTTTATAAAAACTTATCCTACTCCGATAAAGTAGATGAGGATTTATAAAATTTTTCCAAAACAATTGTAAGTGAACAACACTCATGATCCTTTGGGTTTCGTTTTTCGTTAGTTTTGTTTACTCATTTTGTTTTATAGATATTCTTTATTTCATTTAATTTAAAAAAAGAAGTATTCTTGACTTAATTATGTTTCATGTATCGTATTATCTCCAGATTATTTATTCACGTGTGTCAACTTACCATTATATTAACTTCCGAATATGGTAATTGTTTTCATGCCAAACAGTATTAACTCCACGATTTTTCAAAAAATTAAAGAGGTATAACAATAACAAATACAGTAATATATGGGATCATTTATACTTATCAATTAGTGTTTATCACATATTTGAAGAAAAAGAAATAAAAATTGTATTTAAAATTTACTGTTTATATTTCTTTTAAACTGCTCTCCTGTAAAATTTCAATTTTGTGAGTTAATGCGGTTTAGCTCTGAGGTACAGATATAAACAATACACATACAGTTAAAGTAAATGGTAAAGAGTTAACGATGAATTTTATTTAGGATGCTAAATAGAGAGATATTTTCACGATTTTTTTAACAAAAAAAAGAGGAAAACTTGTTTTTTCAGTGTAACTCGTTTATTTTTAATGCTAGAAACTTTTGTAAAAAACAAATATAAAGCTTTTTTAAATACTTTAAAAATGTTAATAAGCTTTTCCCGAAAGGTGCTTAGTTTTTTGGTGATTTCACGTTGAAATATTCGATTTGGAATAAGACGAATAAGAACGTATTTTTCATGAGCTACAACTTAGCTTTTGCTCAATTTATAGACTTTTCTGACACACCACTATTTTTTGTTTTTTTAAAAGCTACACTTTTGTTAAGAATACTTTTTCGATCAAATATTTACTTTTTGAGTTATATGCGAAAAATCGTCTGAAAACGTAGTTTTTTTGTCGAAAAATCAACATTTTCAATCGCGAATAACACGAAAAGTATTGACTTACATAAAAAACTTTATAGAACGAAAGTTGCTTATAATCTGTCAATTTATCCATTTTCGGGTTTATTTTAAACACGCGTTTTTCATCCTCCGGGAAGGGGTGACTGTCACCCCCCAAGTAAAAGCAACCAACTGCACAATTTCAACTTTGAAGTGGAACGTAAGTAGAACTTAAATCCAAATTTTCATGCAATTCGGAGTTGCCCCTGAAAATTACACTCCAAAACGGTCATTTATTGGGCTATATATGGAAGTGAGATAGGAAGGGTCAAAAAGTGTATATGTTACGGTTGATGTAATAAATCCGGTCTGTATTAATAATTACCGGTAAATATTAATAGTAACCGTAGCAGTTAATCAATGTGATTAATAATGCCTTTATAATTAAATTTACCGGCTATTATTAATACTTTCCTAATAATCTTGGTTAATGTAATAAAAACGCATTCTGGGCTTCACTATTGTTTATTTATGAAATTTGATAATAAAGTTAAACAATTAAAGATAATTTATCAATAAAAAAAAGTCTCTTGTGGCACTTGGAATTACAAAGAACGCTTAATTTTTTGCATTTGCAGCGTTTTTAATTGCATTGGCCACTACAATTGCAGTGGCGGAATCGCTGACTGCCTAAATTCGAAATTTTACGAACGCGTTCACTGCGGCTTATCTCAGTATCAGGCGCTTCATTGACTGAAATAAGAGTTTCCTAGCAGGTGGTAAATTCGTTTCTTGTATGAATTGGTTTAAATGCCATGCTTATTGCCTAGCTTATATAGCTTTTCATCTATAACAGAAATAATAATGGCAATAATGTTTCGGCTGTCGGCCTTAGCTCTAGTAACTTCTGGAATTCGCACTCTAACACTTTGACCTACTTTTTCAACAGTGAATCTATCAATAGAACGCTTTAAGGTTCTGTCAGATTCTTTTACAAGTGACTATTTAGCAAGATCCCGAGTCTCCTGAATTTTCTTTTGAAGTTTTGTCAATTGCAGTGCCATCTTCTTCGTATCCCTCATTTTATTTAACGCCAATACTGGCATTGTCTTCCTCCTTGACAGCAATTATCGCACACGCATTATGTTCGATTGGGCTGTTAGTGTTACCTGTATCTTCAATGTTCGTTAACTGTGAATCATCCGTTGTATTGTTGAGTTTCATTTCACCAAGGTGCTTTGTTCCATCATCAGCGTCATCAGAATGATCTGTTATTATCGCTTTTAAATCTTCTTCTGATTTCGGATAAAGTACCAGGAGGTAAGGATGTTTTTAATCCTACTTTAGCCTTATGTATTTAATACATTAAATAGTGTATTACACAGTGGCCGTTTCCGACTACAGAGATTGACTAACACTGTGGTATGATAATATGCGCTATGCGCCGTATTTAGCTCTGGTATATCGCAGTGGCTACACTTCCTACACTTCGCAGGCTTCTACGTACTTAATGGTATTGAAATTTATCACATTTACCGTTCTAATCTGGGATTTATTAATAATTACCGGTCGATGTGATTATTTCTGGCATATTTATTAGTTTTTTCTACGACCGTTTAATAACATGCTCATTATTCGCTATTTCTTCATAGATAATAGCACCCATTACTGTACCCGTGAGTAATAATTCATTACTCACGGGCTGAAGTTACTCACGGGTCATTACTACTCACGGGCTGAAGTTAGATTCAAGTGGCGCATGCCACTTTTAATATTAATCGTATATAAACTGCAAATAAAATTACTTAAACTTGTTTATTTAATACAATAATTATTGTAATTTATATCAATAATTACATCTGAGATGTAATTATTGATAAGATAAGATGTAAGATATAATCTTATAAGCCTCGAACAAGATAGTGTAAAAATATTGTATCAAAACAGACTGAACGAGAAGCTTGAAAACATAAATTTCAATAACATCGAAGACCACTACAATTACATTAAAGAAAGTATTCACTCTGCAGCAAAAGAAGCCCTTGGATATTACGAAAAGAAAAACAAAAATACTCCATACTGGTGGGATGAAGAAATAGACACAGCGATAAAACAAAAGAAACAAAAGTATGAACACTATTTAAGTGCAAAAACAGATACCAATTGGTCTAATTACAAAAACCATCAAGCAAAGGTAAGACAAATGATAAGACAGAAAAAAAATGAATCCTGGGATCAAAACTGTCAAAAAATAAATACGTATATAGGAGGAACCAGAAGTACAGAAAGCTGGAAACTTAATAAATCTCTTAGGACCAACGACAAGAAAAAAGATTTAATCTCACCAATTTCGTTAGAAACATGGGACATGTACTTCAGTAAACTGTTGCAAGAAGATCGAAGAGAATTCAAAATAAAAGAAAATAACCAAAACATACGCGTCGAAGCATCTCCTATAAGAATCACGAAAAAGGAAGTAAAGGATATCTGTACTTCACTCAAAAACAAAAAAGCACCCGGACCTGGCAATATACCCTCAGAACTAATAAAATATGGAACTGAAAAACTATATGAACACCTGACAATACTCTTTCAAAACTGCATAAACAAAGTAGAGGTTCCAGCTGAATTTAAAACCTCTACCATTTCAACTTTACATAAAAAAGGAAACAAACAAAACTGCGACAATTACCGTGGAATAGCAGTTACTAGTACCATTAGTAAAATCTATGGGAAAATGATCAAAAATAGAATAGAAAGAGAATACACTGATATGGAGGCAGAAGAACAGGCGGGTTTTAGAGCTGGTAGATCGACCATAGACCACCTTTTTTGTATCACTCAACTTATAGAAAAAAAGGTTGCTGTAGATCAAGAAGTCCACTTTTTGTTTGTTGATCTAAAAAAGGCCTACGATAGCATCCCCCAAAACAAGTTATGGAACACTCTAAGACAAACGAACATCAACTCAAATCTCATAACAGCAGTGGAAAAACTATATGATAACGCCAACGCCAAAGTTAAAATAGGAACGAATGTTTCCAAAGGTTTTGTAGTAGACAAAGGACTGAAGCAGGGATGCTGCCTATCGCCGACACTTTTCAAAATATATCTGGAACAAGCATTAAAACTTTGGAAGCGGAAGTGCAGCGGCATGGGTATACAATTAAATAATAACAACCTGTACACTTTATGTTTTGCTGATGATCAAATTGTGATTGCCAACGATTATGACGATCTGGAATACATGACTCGGAAATTAATCGAAGAGTACAAAAAATGGGGATTAGAAGTTAACATAGAGAAAACAATGTACATGAACATCGGTGGCAACGAACAGAATCTAGTTTTAAACGACGGACAACACATTAAGTACAACAATAAATATTCTTATTTAGGAGTAGAAATCACGGACGACGGCAAATCAGATCAGGCTATAAAAAAACGAAACACTCAAGGTAGAAGGGCCATATCTCAACTAAATAGTATTATTTGGGATCAACATATATCCAAAAAAAATAAACATCGAATATACAACACTATTATAAAGAGCATAGTAATGTATGGAAGTGACGTGTGGCAGTTAAAGACAACTACTGAAAGAACACTACAAGCCACGGAGATGGACTACTGGAGACGTGCCGCAGGAAAATCAAAACTCGAAAGAATTAATAACGAACGTATACGAGAGATTATGGGAGTCACACATACGATTGTCGAAGATATAAGAGTACAACAACTAAAGTGGTATGGACATGTGCAGAGAATGCCAGAACACCGTCTGCCAAAACAGATTCTAGATTGGTCACCACATGGTAAGAGAAAAAGAGGCCGACCCAGAAAGAGCTGGAGAGAAGGAATAGACAGAGAGATCCGAGAGAGAGGTTTAGACGAAGACCTTTGGGAAGATAGAGATGCATGGAGATTGGACATCGGAAGACGTCGGAGGACGTTTTAAACCGATTATATATATATATATATATATATATATATATATATATATATATATATATATATATATATATATATATATATATATATATATATATATATATATATATATATATCAATAATTAATTTCGAAAAATTTTTAAAGGAATTTTAACTCTAACAATGTCAGTTTATTTTTTACGTTTATATCTTGTTTACTAAAAATTTTGACGTTTATCATTTATTTTAGTGACACTGACATTAGCGCATTTTGTTTATGTTAATTGGAATTTATAACTAATATTGTGTTTATTTTTCAAGTTATATTGTGTTAAATATGTTATAACATATTATGTATAGTTATATTATTATATTACATATAGTATAAATGTAAATATACATTATAATTATATATATGAAATACGTCCACCGACAACAGCCATTTCCTATTTATTAGATTAATTGACAGTAGGTACAAATTTAAGCTTATAATTTTTCGGAAACTAATAGAACTTATATTGACTATTTCTAGTTGTATTTTTACAATAAATTAGAATTTGGTAATAGTAGGCAACCAATTATTCAGCCACGTACTAGGGGTAAATAGCATTTAGATATTTTTGTAAATTATTATAATTTAAATCTCGAGTAGTTGATAATTAAATTTTTTACTAATTAAAATAAAAAAAAAGGTCGTAGAAAAAGTATAGTATTCTACTCGCATGTAATGGCTATTACTCACTCTGATGAATTACGACACTCGCCTACGGCTCGTGTCGTAAACTTCATCATCGTGAGTAATAGCCATCATTACATGCTCGTTGAATAATATACTATTACCTAGCTATTCGGTTTGTATTAATAGTAACCGGTAATTATTAATAATTTCCAATTAATCACACTTACCGTAACATATATACCTAGGTCATCCGATCAAACTAGGCAAACATAATCAAACGGCAGAAATAACTAGAAGAATCCGAATGACTTGGGCAGCAGTAGCAAGACTCAGTGATGTGTTGAAAAACAAAAAGATACCAATAAATCTAAAGAAAAGGGTATTCAACAGTTGTATTCTACCAGTTATGACCTATGGAATGAAGACGATGACACTAACAGAGGTATCAGCCAATAGATTGAGAACGACACCGAGGGCGATCGAACGAGCTATGTTAGGAGTTTCTCTGAGGGAACTTATACGAAATGAGGATGCGAAGCAGGACGAAGGTGGAAGATGTAATTCGAAGAATTGCGCAAATGAAATGGAACTGGGTAGAACACGTGGCACGACAAAACATCGAAAGGTGGACGAGAAACATTGTACATTGGACACCACGCGAGCACAGTCGTAGTAGAGGAAGACCACAAAAACGATGGCTAGACGATATCAAAGCAAAAATGGGGAGAAACTGGCACCAAATAGCACAAAATAGAGAAGAATGGAGAACTCAAGGGGAGGCCTTTGTCCAGGAGTGGATGCAAACTTGCCAAAGAAGAAAAATAAGAAATTTTTGGTATTTATATTTTCTGGTATCCGTGGAAGAAGTGTATAAAAATATAATAGACAGTATGCAAACAGCTGCAAAAGAAGCACTTGGTCTAAAATCCGAACGCCGCGCCGCAGTAAAAAGCTATGGTGGACCGAAGACATACAAAAACTAATAATGGAGAAAAAGAAAGCGTACGCACGGTGGCTAAGTACTAAACATCAAGTAGACAAAGACAAATATTTGGACCTACGAAGAACAACAAGAAGAGCAGTAACAGCAGCAAAAAAAGAAATGTGGGATAGGAAATGCCAAGAAATCAACACTTACATAGGCGGAAGGAAGTGTTCAGAGACATGGAAATTTTTAAACAAAGTAAAGAACACAGAAAGAAATACTGCTTCTATTCAGTTAATACCAACAGAAAAATGGAAAGAATACTACGAGAGTTTGCTAACAGAAAGTAGAGCCGAATATACCAACCACACAATCACCAACAGAAGTATTCGTTGAAGGTAAAGAGATAGTAGTGGGAGTTGATATGGTGAAGAAAGCTGTAAATGAACTAAAAAATGGTAGAGCTCCAGGGCCAGAAAATATTCCTGCCGAATTAATAAAATGTGGCAAAGATAAACTCTTTCAAGCACTTACTTGGTGTATAGACAAATATATAAACGGTGTCACACCACCCAGTTTATGGAAAGTAGCTTATATTTCTTCCATTCGTAAAAAAGGAAATAAGTTGGATTGCTCAAATTACAGAGGAATATCGGTAACTAGTACACTATGCCGGGTGTACGGGCGCATTCTTAGAAATCGCATTGAGATGGAGTATAGGGAACAAGAAGAAGAAGAACAAGCTGGTTTCCGCGCTGGAAGGACTTGCACAGATAATGTCTTCTGCCTAAAACAATTAATTGAAAAAAAAATCAGCAACCAATCAAGAGACCCATCTCATGTTTGTTGACCTCCATAAAGCATACGACAGCGTTCCTGTGACTAAATTGTGGAAATCACTACGAGAAACTAACGTCAGCTACACTCTAATCAAAGCCTTAAAAATATATATGAAAATTCTACATCACAAGTAAAAATTGGCAACACACTATCTAAAAAGTTCATCGTTAACAAGGGTCTGCGCCAGGGCTGCTGTATTTCACCAACTTTGTTCAAGATATATGTTGCAAAAGCACTAAACCACTGGAAACGTAAATGCCACGGTATGGGTATAGACCTCTGAGAGGTTTGTTTATATTCCTTACAATTTGCTGATGACCAAGTCATCATAGCTAATGATAAAGACGATCTACAGTATATGGCAAGAAAATTAATGGAGGAATATGAACAGTGGGGAAAAGGGAGGGTGTTGAAAATTAATGTGGAAAAAACTAAATACCTATCCATAGGAACTGAGTTATCCAATATCGAACTAGAGGATAATGAAGAAGTCACATCCTGTAGTGAATACACGTACCTGGGAGTAACCTTCGATAGAACGGGAAAAGACGATGAGGAAATAAAGAAAAGAGCAACACAAGCTAGAAGAACAATTGGCTGCCTAAAAGGAATACTTTGAAGCTCCGAACTAGGAATGCAGCGAAAATACACTATCTATGAAACACTTATTAACCCTCGTAAGGCGGTGCTTAGACTCTTACGTAAACGACGGTGCGGGGTGCATTTGCACCCCATCCATATATCCATTGTTTTTCATATGTGAACGTCAGGCAAATTGATTTGAAAGATAAATATTACTTGCTTATTAAACTATGAAACATAATTTTACAAACAAAGTACTCATTTCTTCTTAAAAAAAATTATTATCATTGCATCACAAACACATGAAATTTTTCACAGAGTGAGCAACACAAAGTTTTTACACACAATACAGTTATGTCGGGACTTTCTGTCTTTTTCTGTGACATAAGTAACACCGACCTTGTTCCGTAGCTCTGTTAGCTCCAGGTGTAACATCAGAAACGTCCAGTTCAGGATATGAAATTTTCATCATATGCACCCTACAGTTATTTAAAAAAAAACACTTATGCCCGGTTGCACCAACAGATCTTAAGCTCCAGCTTAGCTAAGCTCTACTTATAGATAGGGCCTCCTTGAGTGTCACTTACGTTGCACCATAATTTTCGATTCTTGCCTTATTATCAATTATATCTATTATTATATTATGATATTTTTATTATAATATATTATAATTAAATTATATTAATTCTGTGCTATTCTCGTCTTAACCCATTAGCGCCCAGCGTTACCATATGGTAACGTAAAACACATGATTTTTAAAAATTCTGCGGTATGCCCATGGAATTAGTCAGTCACATATTTTGAGAACTATCCTTTCTAGGAACACTTCAGGCACCCATGAAACGTAACGGATTCGTATTTTAGCCTTTTCTCAACCGTCGAGGGATAATCATATGACAGTGTGGTTTAAATTTATAGAAATAGATGGACGTCCGTTTTGCTTAAGCAATTTTTGATAGTCTGCTAGTAACTTTATTTGCATATTAAAAAAAACTAAGTTTATTATACCCCAACTTATTATAAATTGTTGTATTTTATCAACAATTAAATGTAGCGAGTTCAGTAGGAATAGTCAAAGTACGCCATTACCATATGGTTGCGGTGGGCGCGTACGGAGTCATAATCTTATTTTTTTTCAGTCGTGGATTTTTGTTAGCAGAAGCGATAGTGTTACTGGTGCAATGGAAAGATAACTCTGTTGTTACAATATCATCTACGAGTTGTGGTGGTTCAGCATTGGGCACGGTAAAAATATTTTCTCATGAAGAAAAAGGCCACATTCAAGTAAGTCGGCCTTACTATATTGCTGAATACAACAAAATATGGTGGGTACCGTCTGGATGGATCAAGGTGTTTCAACCTACCGAGTAGCAATTTGCAGTAAAAAATGGTACTGGCAAATTGTAACATGGTTGTTGGGTGTTGTAGTCCATAATTCATGGCATTTATATAAAAAAATTATATCCTTGCTATCGTTTAGAAGAGAATTGGCCCAAGTTCTTCTCGCAAGATATGGAAGTCGTCCCTTATATACAGGAAGACCTAGTCTACATAGACGGAACTTGCTAGATCTTCGTTTTGATCGCTTCGACCATTTGTTACATCAAGCAGTATAAGGCGATATGCTGGAGACAGATGTACCGGGTGTCCCAATAAGAATGGCCATATCTCAGGAACGGTTTATAGTAGAGCTTTGAAATAAAAAATTTTATAACAAAAGTTGCCTCAGGAAATGCCTGGAAATTATTTTCATAATTGTGGGTCCACCGCTAGAGGGCGTAATTGGATATCAAAAATAAAAAAATCTAAATTTTACAAAATTTTCCTAATGAAGGGGCACTGGAAATCCTATTATTGTATTCTTCATCAAATTCTGCGCATATTTGATTTAACAAGTTTAACTCTACCCTTGCAAATAAGAGGTGGGGGTGAGTGGGAACCTTGTTATGAAAAAATGGCTGTAAGTCCGGTTCTACTAAATCAAATTTTGAAAACTGGGTCTTGTTGAAGACAGATCTTTTTCTTCAATGTAAGCGTGATAATTTTGAACCATCCTAATAAGTAATAAGCCAGCTGGGAGGCGTTATTTAATTTTTTTCAGAAATCTAGTTTTCTTTGGAAAATATTAAATACAAGTATGCATTTTTAATCATATTTTATAAAATTAGATTAAATTAGCAATAGAATAGCGAAAACCGCATGTCGATATCTTTTGTCTATCTCAAGATATCTCGAGAAATGTGTAAATTTTATACATAACTGTTACTATCACCGGTAAACTAAGTTAATGAAAAGTAGTGTGCTGTGAAAAAAACAAAATAACATTTTCCAGATGTCAACGTATAAAAATATAATTAATTAAAACAACAATATAAAGAGAAACAATACTATTAAAATTAAATATAACACAGAACAAAAAGAACTACTTAGTGACGACCTAAATATTCAAATTGTTGCCCATCATACACTACTCTAGAATACATTATCCAGAGAATACTAAACGCCATTCAAAGCATATCGAGAGCAGAAATTGAGACTGCTGTTCAATCTACTCTTGAAAGAGTAAATGTTTGCAACGAAAATGATGGGTAAAAATTTGAACGTTTATGTCATCACTAAATAGTTGTTTTTATTTCTTTGTAATAGGGCTTTTCAACGCTTCTCATTTGTTTCGAGCCTCTGTCATATGCCGTATAATCCGTGTATAATATTAATATACGAGATATGAACGAGGCTCGAAACAAATGAGAAGCGTTGAAAAGACCTAATATACGTTGACAGCTGGAAAATGTTTCTTTGTTGTTTCCATAGCACACTACTTTTAATGAATTATTTCGTTTACCGGTGACAGTAACAGTTATGTTTTTAAATTTACACGTTTTGTAAGATATCTCGAGATAGAAAAAAGGTATTAACATGCGGTTTTCGCTATTCTGTTGCTAATTTTGTCTAATTTTGTAATATGGTATTAAAAATGCATGTTTATATTTAATATTTTCCAAGGAACACTAGATTTCTGAAAAAAATTAAATAACGCCTTCTAGCTGGCATATTACTCAGTAAGTTGGTTCTAAATCATAACTTTTACATTGACAAAAAAGATCTGTCTTCAACAAGACCAAGTTTGCAAAATTTGATTAAGCAGAACCGGACTCACAGCCAGTTTTTCATAACAAGGTTCCCACTCACCCCCACCTCTTATTTCCAAAGGTAGACCTAAACTTGTCAAATAAAATATGCGTAGAATTTTATGAAGAATACGACGATCGGATTTCCAGTGCCCCTTCATTAGGAAAATTTTGTAAAATTTAGATTTTTTAATTTTTGATATTCAATTACGCCCTCTAGCGGTGGTCCCACAATTATGAAAATAATTTCCAGGCTTCTCCTGAGGCAACTTTTGTTATAAAATTTTTTATTTCAAAGCTCTACTGTAAACGGTTCCTGAGATATGGCCGAGAGCCATTCTTATTGGGACACCCGGTACAACATCTGGATGAAAAATGTGTAAAAAATGCAACGTTGGTTTGTGTGTTAATTGTTTTATAGGATACCACACCAGATGATGAAAATATTCTCAAATAAATATTTAAAAAAAAATTAAAAAATTTGGTTTCAACGATCCTAAAAATTCCTTAAGCGCCCAGCGTTACCATATGGTGACACCATATAATTTTTTTAAAAAAAGACAGGAAACTGAAAAACTTGTTTTTTTTTTTGGATTAAATTATTAACATTTTTATCAAATTAACCCTAAAAGTAAAGATTTTTAAATAAAAAAAAACTTGGGCGTTAATGGGTTAAGCTTAAGATCTGTTGGTGCAACCGGGCATTAAACGCAAAGAGTTTTAAATGCTGTAATGGGTGGAGTGCGTTTAGAATTGAATTTAATGCGAATAAAAAAATGGACAAAAATAAAAAAAAATATTAAAAAAGATAGGTGAGAAAAACGAGGTCTGGGGTGCAGCTGCACCCCGCACCGCCTTACGAAGGTTAAAAGCAGCCTACTTTACGGAGCAGAAACTTGGAGAATAACCGAGAACAACAGGAAAAAATTAGAAGCTGTAGAAATGGATGTGTTTAGAAGATCATTAGGTATATCCCGTAGGGAAAGAGTTCGAAATGAGGAAGTAAAACGACGAATTGGAATAGATGTTTACTTAACAACAGACATTGAGAGGAAACAGTTGATTTGGTATGGTCATGTTCAAAGAATGGAAGACACAAGATTGCCCAAAAAGATTAGGCAGTGGGTACCACCAAACTGCAAAAAACGAGGAAGACCCAAAAAGACATGGAAGGAGAAGGGGTAACCACAGCAATGAGTACAAGGGATCTTAGAGATGGCCATGGCCAATGGGATGATAAAAGGACGTGGAAGTTAGGCATCGGACAACGTCGAAAGACGTTCTAAAACCGATACATACATACATACATATTTTCTTCCTTCTCCAATAAGTTCCACCCTGTTACTATTTTTTTTTTCTTTTTGCCATTTTTATAGGCATCGTCTCTGGTCTATTCTGTAAATATAGCTAATTTTGTCCATTTTCCGCATGGCTAATAGATATGGAACACTCTGTAAGTCTAATTTTTATACTCACCACTTTGGAAATTTTATATGCTTACCACTACCTGTAAATACAAAAATTTTCTAAACCACGACTTCCTTTCGGTATACCTACTGGTTAATGGTTATAGATTACCTACAAACAGAGATTATTATTTAATCAACACTGACTTTAAAGGTATATGTACTAATAGTTTATTAATTGTTTCTTATTTTTCAGTATACGAACATACCATCCAATATAAGAAAAGAAATGAGGGTAAGTGTTTACCTTAAATTTTTATAAAACTTATGGTACCATTTCGTAAATAGTAAAGATATCTTTTTATTTTATATACCGCATCAATCTTGTAGGTTATTATAATAAGTTATATACAATATATTATAATAAGTTACATTCAGTTAGGTACTTTTTTAAACTTAAAATATTATAATTTTTTCCCAGGATATGTTGTAGGTTCTGAAATATGTTAAATTTTTATTTCTAAATCTGATATGCAGGCCAATATATTAGTCCAGAGCGCATCTGTTTTGAGATGGACGTTGAGAGGTGACTTATATTTTTTTGCAGAAATTGCTTGGAATTAACTCATATATTAATAACTGAGTTATCCTCCCACTCAAAAAGGTCCGGAACATTGTTTAAATAATCAAAATGTCAAAAAATGAAAGAAAAATTCGATTTTTTCTTCGTTTTTTGATTATAACTTTAAAAGTATTCACTTCTGAGAAAAGTTGCATTAACGTAAAAGTTGGGTCATTAAATTTCCTATAACATAGGATTGGTTAAAAATTTTAAAAATTGTCACCCTTCGTTGCAAAATAGCAAAAATTGCGAAAAAAAAACATAAAAAAACAAATATTCGCATTTTGTGTTTATCAATCATTTATGCTACACTTAGGACCTTCATATTTTACCCAGAAACTTTATGATGTAATAAAACAACACTGTAAATTCCATTAAGATCGGTTTAATAAAATTTGCAAAATAAATTTTGCAATCCAGCTTTCGCAAAAAAAAATTTATTTTTTCAAAATGTTGCCGGACTGAAAATAAAGCAGATGGCAAGTTGACATTTTTTTCCATATAGAAGAATACTGTACCTTTCATTTGCAATTTGAAAAATTAAAATCGGTTAACTACCACGGCGTCAGGATTTTTTTTTAAATAAACATTAAGCGCATGACAGCGGTGTTTTCTTCCAAAATTTCTTCCAACCTTGATCTAATAATATATTATTTTTTTACTCTATATTTTGTTGCATTTTAATATTTTAATTCCACAAAAATCAAACTAATTTGATTATTGTTTGTGAAATATGGTTTAAACAATTGAATATGTTTAAAAATAATAAACTTTTATTTTCTAAGTTAAAATATATGAACAAAGAAAGATTTTGCTAAAAAAAGTGTAATTTCAAAGGACAGAGTATGTGTTTTTATTTTGCAATAAACAAATTTATTTATTTATATCGAAATGTACTAAAAATTAAAATGCCCCCCCCCCCCCCAAACCCGACGCTCAAAATGGTGTGACTTTTTTCTGAACATTATGTAGACCATATAAAACAATTTGGTTTTGAAGGATAACTTTCACTTTGGATGTCTGGGTTATGCCATTATTTGGATCAATTTTATCATACTATTATTATTAATCCACAAGGAAGAACTTCCTGTAGTTGGCTGTATACCATTAATTATAAGTGAAATTTAATAAAAAATTTTCTTCTTGGTAAAAGATATATTAGTTAAACTAATAACTAATATACCTTTTACCAAGAAGAAAATTTTTTATTAAATTTAACTTCATTATTATTACTTTCTATTTTTTATTTTTTTCTCTTAATCTGAAGTTTGGTCTCCTTCTAGGTTTTGTATTTGTAGGTTTCCACTTTAATATTTTCTATATTAATTTTTCTTCTTCTCGTCTTAGTACAAGCCCGAGCCATTTCCACCTTTGGTCCCTTATATGCCTGATTATATCCATTCTATGTATCTGGTTACATATTTATCTTATTAAATTATCGTCTAACGTTTTTGTAAACTCTCCGTCTTATATTTTTTTGGTCCAAGAATTCTTCTGACGATCTTCTATTATTCTTAGCTTCGTCTTTGTTATGTAGGCTCATTTTTTCTTCTGAGTAAGCTACGACAGGTCTGATTGATGTTTTATATATTTTCATTTTGGTACTTTTACTGATATGTCTGTCTTTTAGTAGTTTTTGGTATTTCCAATATGCTCTATTGCCCGCTTTTACTCTTTCAGTTATCTCTACGCTCCTGTCGTTTGAGTTTTACTCCGAGATACTTAAATTTATCCACTTGCGTATTCTAGGCTTTTTTGTCTGTTGACCTAGTAATAGAGGCTATTACCATATCGTCAGCGTATTCTTTTGTAGATAGCTTTGTGTGATCATCTATTTGATTTCAGTTTTATTAATCGCCAGTCCAGTGCTATATTAAAAATTGTAGTAGACAGACTGCTGACACCTTGTCAAACTCCTACTTCTATATTAGATAATAGTTTCTGACACGGCTTAAATTATAACACGGCATTATTTTGAACTAAAATCAATTTTAGTAAAAGTAGCTAGGCATGCACAGAAATTATAAGTAGGTATAATATTATAATTAATATAATATACAATAATATTTATAACAAGTTATTGGACTTCGTAAGTCCTTGGTTTTCACCAAAAGTAATCGAAAGTAGAACTGGAAGTCGATATTTGAACTCTTCGTGTAACTTTGCGTCGATTGATACGATTTTACTAATTTTGAGTCATTGTTGCAACTCTAAAACCGGAAGTCCGATGTCAAATTTCTGATCTTTAGTATCATCCTTGTGTTATAAGCTTTCATTCGACACCTCATTTTGTCATTCTATCTGTATTAATAACGGAGGAGTTGTATTCGCGGACGGACAGACAGTCATGAAACCGGAAGTATATATTTGTTCTCGTCTTGCCAAGGCGCGTCGAATAATATATCGCTTCTACTATTTAGAGTCACTTTAAAGCAGTACTTCTAATCGCATTTCTAAAATTGGAAGTCCTAGGTCAAATTTCTCACCTTAAGTACCATCCTTGGATTATAAACTTTCATTTGACACCTCAGTTGTCATTCTACCTGGTATAATGACGGAGGAGTTATATTCGCGGTCGGACGGACAGACGGACAGACAGCCTAGGTCAAATGTCTCACTTTTAGTACCATCCTTGGATTATAAGCTTTCATTTGACACCTCAGTTGTCATTCTACCTGGTATAATGACGGAGGAGTTATATTCGCGGTCGGACGGATACACAGCCTATGTCAAATTAATCACCTTTAGTACCATCCTTGGATTATAAGCTTTCATTTGACACCTCATTTGTTATTCTACCTGGTACCTATAATGAAGGATGAGATATATTCGCGATCGGACGGACAGACCGACAGACAGCCTAGGTCAAATGTATCATTTTTAGTACCATCCTTGGATTATAAGCTTTCATTTGACATCTCATTTGTCATTCTACCTGGTATAATGACGGAGGAGTTATATTCGCGGTCGGACGGACAGACGGACAGACAGCCTAGGTCAAATGTCTCACCTTTAGTACCATCCTTGGATTATAAGCTTTCATTTGACACCTCATTTGTCATTCTACTTTGTATAATGACGGAGGAGTTGTGTTCACAGACAGACGGACGGACGGACAGACGGACGTGGATAATTCAAAGTTTTCACATTTTTTCAAAATTGGGTGAAAACAATATAAAATATATAATATGATATAAATATAATAATATAAAAAAACAGATCAATGAATTGTAAAATTGCAGAGAAAATTGAACACAACTGATCCTTTTTCATTGAATGTTGTTTAAATGATACTTTTGCATTTATTTTTATTTTTTCAGCATAATGAACTGTTTCGAATCATCCAATTGTTTCTGCTTATTCATGTAACTTCATCAAGTACAGTTTTTATATCAGATTATGGAATGTCAAAAATGATAGAACTCAGCACCAAAATGCCATACTGTGTTGTTCAAATTGACAGGTAAGTTATAATTTGTTTCTAAATAGACTAATGGTTCGTTTGTCTATTTTTCTTGATCTTGAATTAATCTAAATCAGCTTAATATAACAACAAATAGGGTAGTCAGGACAGCGAGAGACGGTTCCCCAATAGGAAGACAATCAGTGGGAAGACCACGAAAACGATGGAACGACAACTTACTAGAGGCACATTGAAAAAACAGACAGAGTCATGTCTATTCAAAAAGAAGAAGAAGTAGAAGAGCTTAATATCGTTTTCTCCTTCCTCTATCCTTAATATTCTTATGATCCCAATATACTTGTCTACTAGATTAATAGTTATTTATGATATAAGTGTTAAAAGTACACGTTTAAGGCACGCATGTGAAAGTTTGCAGAATGAGCGATAGCGAGTTCTGCAATTCACATGAGTGCCTTAAAAATGTACTTTTTAACACGCATATCATACAATATTTTTCTACAAACGTAATTACAGGACAATATCTACAAATTCTTTTACTTGAACTTGACTGACATTCCAATTTTATATTTTTTTGACATTACATCAAAATTGCATATACGGTCAATACTTAAAATTTTTTAAAGCACTAGTGCCTTAAAGTAGCATTTTTAACGCTCGTATGGAGTGCTAAAAATTGCATTTTTAACACGGTTGTAGAAAAATTATATTATGTGAGGTCGTTAAGCACATGAAGCTTCACTGCACTTCGACCTATAGAGATCTTTTGTTCATACGTTAATCTAGTTAAACTCTAGGATGCCAATACTTGTGATGAAGTTGATGAGCTTCCTAGGTGACTTTTTTCCCATGTCAGAGGGCGTTAGACTGACCTCTTCTAGGAATTTTAGTCGTTTGCAGAACAGTGCTACGCAATTGTATGGTATATTCTGCCATTTCTTTCTCGTTATCACAGAAACCACAGTTCTCACTATCTGATTTGCCCATTTTTTTGAGATGATATCTTAGAGGTCTAGAGGGCAGTGACCGGTGGCATCTAAACATTCCGTATATGTATTTGGAACCTAGGAGTTTTCTATTGGTTCGTTGCAGCACGCGGTCATATTTTAACCAATAGTCGGCGAGGTCCCAAACGCATATACGGAATGTTATTCGGTTCCAAATTCATATACGGAATGTTAAATATTCGTCCACCGAAAAAGATAAGTTTTTATTAGAGTCTGTTAAAAGGAGATTAATTTTAAAATACTTGTTACTGTATTATTAAATAAAAATAAAACAATTATAGTATTTGGAATGTTATTTTAAAAAGACGATTTTTATTAAAGCCAATTAAAATGAGACTGGTTTTTAATACTATATTATGCAACGAGCATTTAATGATGGTCATTATGAAGCGAGTATAAGGGATATGAAACGAACTGCCTAGCGGCGAGTTTCGTATAGAATACGAGATTCATAATGATAATTAAATGCAAGTTGTTTACACGATTTTTTCCATAATCATTCACAAAAAAATATATTCAAATTTATTAAGTTTGTAACGCAAAAAAATTAAGTAGTTTGTCAGTCTGACAGTTTGTTTACATATTGAGAACTGTCAAAGAGTATGTATTTGATTCGCCATTGGTTACTGCGCGTGTGCCACCTTTATCGTAAATGGCATATCGCGATTCTATTGGTTAAAATTCTGTATCCTAATGAAAATATGTTTCATAATGAAGTTCATTATGATACAGGTAGTGACATCATATACAGGGTGAGGCAGATAACTGGCCTATTAGAAATATCTCGAGAACTAAAGTTAACAGAATCATGAAAATTGGAATACAGGGGTTTTGAAGGATGATCTATTAAATAAAAATATTTTCATCTCTTTGCAACTTCCGGTTATACCGGAAGTTGCTTATAACTTCGTTTTTTTAAATGGGACACCCTGTATATTTTGACATTTTTGGATTCTCTTCGGTGTCTTCTTTCTTAAAATATGAGGATTTGTAATGTTATACAGGGTATTTTAAAAGATAATTACGTTTTTTTATTAATTTCGTAGCAATATTCACACCCTGTAGAATTGTAGTAGTTTGACAACCAAAACTCTACTTACGTTCAAATGATTTTTATTATAGTCTACTATTGTTAAGAATCATTAGTATAGCTAAATTTTTCATTTTAGTATACAGGGTTGTTCGAAACTCGGAATGAGTATTTTCTGAGTTTTCCTAAATGGAACACCCTGTATTTTAGTATTGTAATGAAATGATATTTTATGGTACTTTTTTATTTCTTAAGCATTTCCTATACCTAACTGCTTTAATTTGTGCTTAATTGTTAGTCGCACCAACAATCTTAACTACGTAGGTATTTTGATAGCTAAACCATTATTAGTAATTTTAAGGATCTTTTTGATTAATATGTATTTATTTCTGAAAAAAAAATTTGTGATTGAATATTTTCACGGCCGACTTAATAAAATTTTACGTATTTTTTGTTGCAATTAATGTTTAGCTTAAATCACCAATAACTCACAAATTAAAGCAGTTAGGTATAAGGAATACTTTTAAAATAGAAAATTACTATGAAATATCATTTCATTACAATACTAAAATACAGGGTGTTCTATTTAAGAAAACTCAGAAAATATTCATTCCGAGTTTCGACCAACCCTGTATACTAAAATTTCGAAATTAGCTATACTAATGATTCTTAACAATAATAGACTATATTAAAAATCACTTGAACGTAAGCAGAGCTTTTAATGTCAAACTATTACAATTCTACAGGGTGTGAATGTTGCTACGAAATTAATAAAAAAACGTAAATATCTTTTAAAATACCCTGTATAATATTACAAAATCTCATATTTTAAGAAAGAAGATATTGAGGAGAATCCAAAAATATAAAAATATACAGGGTGTCCCATTTAAAAAAACCAAGTTATAAGCAACTTCCGGTATAACCGGAAGTTGCAAAGAGATGAAAATATTTTCATTTAATAGATCATCCATCAAAACCCCTTTATTCCAATTTTCATGATTCTGTTGCCTTTAGTTCTCGAGATATTTCTAATAGGCCAGTTATCTGCCTCACCCTAAATATTATAGTATGAGAATAGAAAAATTATTGTTAATGTATTATTAAAGATCCACAAGGAAAAAGGTTTTCCTGTAGTTGGCTGTTGGCTGTATACCATATCGATGGCATAATTGTGGTAAGTGCAAAAACTAAACATTTTACAGTACAGCCATTTGAAAGTTATAGGTATGTACTTACCACTTTGTACCACTATGTACTTTTCTTATATTGTACATACCCCATTTGACAGGTATATACTACAAGCTTCTAAATGAAATTAAGTAACAAATATCAAGGAAAAAATTGTTTAATTCGCAAAAAGAATGAATACAAATATTTATTCATCATCAGAAGTATCATAATATTAGAACAGTGAAGAGAAACCATTTGTGGTAAGGGCACATACAACATTTGGCTTATTTCATTTTTCTTATATTTAGCAGTTACCACATTATGTCAACTTGTATTTCTTACACGTTTCATTATTTGCTTACCACATTTGTGCACAATAAACTTTGGGTCAAAATAATGTACTATGTGTACTTATCAATTTTCTAAAAAGGTTGTACTTACCACATTTGTGCACTATACCATCGATATAATACAAAAATAACGAATAAAGTCCTTTATAAGAAGTCTATATTTAAAATCCCTAAAAAGGGCTACATCACAGAACTAGTTTTCGATTGGTTGACCAATCATCATCAGTGCTTTCGTAAAATGAATATAACCTTATAAAGTGGTGGTTTTAAAATTTTGACTACGGTTAAAAAAAGTTGTACGTTATACTCACGTGATCTTACATGCTAACCACCAACATATTTGTAATTATGTAATATATGTAAATAAAATTTGTAATATTATATTTTGGTGGTTAGCATGGTAAGGTCACGTGAGTATAACCTACAAATTTTTTTAAACGTAGTCAAAATTTTAAAGCCTTTGCATCATTTTATCAGGTTATATTCATTTTAGGAAAGCACTGATGATGATTGGTCAATCAATCTAAAACTAGTTCTGTGATGTAGCCCTTTTTAGGGATTTTAAATATAGACTTTTTATAAAGGACTTTATTCGTTTTTCTGTACTATATGGTATACAGCCAACTACAGGAAAACCTTTTTCCTTGTGGATCTTTAATAATACATTAACAATAATTTTTCTATTCTCATACTATAATATATAAATTATGATGTCACTACCTGTATCATAATGAACTTCATTATGAAACATATTTTCATTAGGATACAGATTTTTAACCAATAGAATCGCGATATGACATTTGCGATAAAGGTGGCACACGCGCAGTAACCAATGGCGAATCAAATACATACTCTTTGACAGTTCTCAATATGTAAACAAACTGTGAGACTGACAAACTACTTAATTTGTTTGCGTTACAAAATTAATAAATTTGAATATATTTTTTTGTGAATGATTATAAAAAAAATCGTGTAAACAACTTGCATTTAATTATCATTATGAATCTCGTACTCTATACGAAATTCGCCGCTAGGCGGCTCGTTTCGTATCGCTTATACTCGCTTCATAATGACCATCATTAAATGCTCGTTGCATAATATACTATTAAAAACCAGTCTCATTTTAATTGGCTTTAATAAAAATCGTCTTTTTGTTCTACGAATATTTAACATACCGTATTTATGAATTTCGCACCAAATAACATTCCAAATACTATAATTGTTTTATTTTTATTTAATAATACAGTAACAAGTATTTTAAAATTAATCTCCTTTTAACAGACTCTAATAAAAACTTATCTTTTTCGGTGTACGAATATTTAACATTCCGTATATGAATTTGGAACCGAATAACATTCCGTATATGCGTTTGGGACCTCGCCGCCTATTGGTTAAAATGTTAAAATATGACCGCGTGCTGCAACGAACAAATAGAAAACTCCTAGGTTCCAAATACATATACGGAATGTTTAGATGCTGACCGGTGAGAAGGCCAGTGACGATTTTTATATCTTTTTTACTCATTTCGAGGAGGCGTTTTGTTGCGGTGAATGACATTTTTTGAGCTTTTGCGTACCTTTGTTCTGGTGTGTTAAACCAATTTAGTCGTAGTTGATTGAATTTATAGGAATAAAAAGCAGATTTCGAGCATATAGTTTAATCAAATCTTGCCCAAGTATACTTTCGTATCGTTTTTAGTTGATTGAGTTGTCATGTCCGGAGTTCCTCTCTGATGTGGCTTTTCGATAATCCACGGAAGAGTTCTGGATCCTGAAATGGGGTACTAGCCCCTTCTTTTGCGAGGCTGTCAGCTTCCTCACTTCCTACAATTCTCGTGTGATCTGGCGTCCTCATCAAAGTTCTTGGTTGCGTTCAGCCAGCTTCTTGAGGGATTGTTTACAGTCACAAACCAACTTTGACTTACAAGTAAATGACTTTAGAGCCTTAGCTGTCTGATAAAATAAAGACTTTTGTCCTACGAGTGTCTCGGTTGAGACATTCTTGGGCACTGATGTCTATAGCATGTATTTCTGCCTGAAATATATGTAGTTGGAGCGTTTCTAAGTGATTTGGACAGCCTGAAATTGAGCTCAGTAACTCCAACTCCTATCCTTTCATCTTATTCTATATTAATATCTGTTAAATTCAACTTTAGCTACTAGTTTGGATAAAACCATCGAATTAGTAACAACTGGGATTCATTCATTATTTGCCCCATTTATTGTGCTTATTTCTAGAATCAGTATTTTGCTTTTATTCTAGGGGGAAAATACGAGATAAATTGCTAAGTTCCGATCCCAGAAGAGTAAGAAAAATGAGCGACGACGCAGTAGAGAACCTAGCAAATGTTTGTAAGGAAGATATCGAGTCGCCATTTCAAGGTGGCTTTATTTATCCAGGAACCAAATGGTGTGGACCAGGTAAATTTTTTAATACCTACCTACATATCGTCGGTCCGGGATAAGAATGACGTAACTGCAAAAAGCCAAATTTCTCAGGAGAGCAAAAAACTATTTTTAAATATTTAAAATAGGGATTAAACGCGTAGTAATCATCCAGGACCATGGTATGGCGTATATTGTTACAATGATGGCTATTAATTTTATCCCTAATAGTTCGAATTTGATTATCTTAATTAAATCCCCCATTTCAACCCTTTTACAGTTGCGTCATTCTTCATCTAAAAATTTTTAAATATTTAAAATAGTGATTAAATAAAGAGTAACCGTCCGTAGCATCGGTATGGCGTTTATTCTTACAATGATGGCTTTTAGTTTCATCCCCATTGGTTCGAATTTCATTATCTCAATTTAATGCCCCTATTTTCAACCCTATCTACAATTGCGTCATTCTTGATCTGAAAATTTTTCTTTACAAAAAAACTATTTTTAAATATTTATTACGCCGTTTATTCTTACAGCGATGGCTCTTATTTTCATCCCCATTGGTCCGAATTTCATTATCTTAATTCAGTCTCCTCATTTTCAACCCTATTTACAGTTACGTCATTCTTCATCTGAAACAAGGTCTAAAATGGCACGTATTTCAATAACGACGCAACTACCCTGTAGTGGCTCAGCACATAGTTACAATTCTGTCGCTTGTGTATCATCTGTATACAATATTTTAGAAGTTAATTACGCAATAAACAGGAATTGACAAATTTTGCAGTTACGTTATTCTTATTCCGGACCGGCTATATATAGTACTTTAATTTTTGAACTCTTTGAAACTAACTTCTAATACAGGTTACAATATTTTTTTTATATAAACACAAGCTGTGTTTATACTACTGCAATCTGGTCATCAGTTGACCAATTATCAGTTTTTCTCTAACTTAAATTACTAAATATTGCCATAACCTAAGATCTTAACCCTATGGTGTCCTCTTATATTTTTTAACAAGTATGCACTTTGAAACTAACACACAATACAACACTATGCTCTGCTTTTACACTAACACTTTTTTACGCTAACTCAAATGGTTTTCTTCGTTTGAGTCTTCTTTCTAACCCAGAGGTTACAATATAAAGTTGACAAATAATATTTCACACAAGAACTAATTGAACTATTAACTATTGTGTTTACCAAAAATAAATACGATGTTCTTATTTCACAATCTGCGTGTGTACCAGGCTTACAATAAAAGTTTTGCACACAGCCATCTAGCCGATGATATTCTACTTCGTAAAAATGTGATTTTCGTAAATTTGTAAATTTTGATATTTCTTATGAAAATAACATCAATGTTGAACACTTTCCGTGTTTTAGCAGCAAAATAATTTCAAAGCAATCAATTCCTCCTCAATATTTTGCCCGCTCTTGCTCTCATTATTTTGCTGAAGTATAACCTTGAAAATATTCAGCCCAGTCGGGATAGTATTTGACCTTGCATTACGAGCTGCCCAAAATTTTATTTTTCTAGTCTTTAGGAGGGGTCAATAGTAGTGTAAATTTAAAATCTCGACTGAATTCCGCCGTTGCGTTAGCCGCCCTCTTGATTTTAACCGAGAACCGTTTTTGCTCAATATCTTCGCCATTTTCAACTTTTCGACAAAAAGTATAAGCACTAAAATTATTGATAATGTGATTTTCTATAATTTCGTTATAAGTATTTTCGTGCGGTCGATATTTTCCGAGTTGTGGCGGAAAATAGTGACAGTCAGAGCATAATTATTAAATTATCTCTTTTATTATCAGTTTTTTGACAAAAATGTACATGTACAAAAATAGAGAGAATTAAATTCTACACAATTTTGATTTTTTTCATTTTTTTGCTAAAATCAATATTTAAAGTAGTAGGTACTTATGCGGTAATGGCGCGAGCGTAAGACCTGATAAAGCGATCAAAGCCTACAAAATCTGATATCTGGGATACCTATTTTGGATTTGCATAAATGCTTCCATTTGCATAAATGACCATTGTTTTATTTGAATGCATATCGATAGGCATAGGTGCTACAGGCTAATAACTTGTACACCTCTACTCTTGCTTATACCTACAGCTACAGATATAAGCATACCTGGTTAATGTAAAGACTTTTTAATAATGAATTAATATTTCAACCATAAGCATTTAGCATTAATTAATGCAGTCTAGTCTAGTCAATCTAATACGATTTTTTGTAAATGTAAAAAATATAACGTATAATATATTTCTTTTCAGGAACTATAGCTAACGATTATTCGGATATAGGCTTCCTTTACAAAGAAGATATATGTTGTAGAGAGCATGATCTATGTACTAAATCGTTGGCACCAGGTGAATGTAAACAAGGAATTTGTAACAATTCTCCTTTTACAAGGTAATACATTTAAGAAAATAAATGCACCAACTGTAATCACACTAATAAATAATAACAGAAATCAAAGTAAAGATGATTCAGATTTGATTACAGGACGGGGCATCTACTATGTTTATACGTATGTTACAGTTCAAGTTGATTATCCAGTTGGAGTTGACTATTCCTAGTTCGAGTCAACTCAAACGGCTGGTTTCAGTAAAAGTTGATTATAAATATAAAATGAAGATTTTTATTCAACAGTTACTAGTAAAAGTAGACTCCAACTAGTTAAAGTATACTCTTCCCAATTGAACCAGTAAGGATCTGTTTTTAGGTGGATGTGAGACGTGGCATTCAGATTTTTACGGATAAAGTTAGGTGATAACTTCGTTAATAATAATTGATTTATGCTCCTTCTCAAATATGCCCGGAACATTAATAAAAAAAAATAAAATATTTAAAAATTTCAAAAAATTTCGTTTTTTTTTTCTAATTTTTTTGCTTATAACTTTAAAACGATTCATTTTGGAACAAAGTCGTATAGGAATACAACAAAGATAATTAAATTTTCTATCAGATGCGATTAGTTAAAAATTTCTTAATTTATCACGCTTGCTGCAGAATAGCAATAAATATAAAATAAGGGGGCAAAACAAGTCTGTCTTTATTCAATGATTTTCCATCACTTAGGTTATACTTGGAACCTTCCTAATTCGCTTAGAAAATTTTTGTAATGTGCTAAAACGGTACACCAAATTTCATTAAAATTGACTTACTAGATTTTGAATAATAATTTTGCAATCTAAACTTTTTTTAAAAAATTAAAATTTTTAAAAATCTTGCACAACAAAAACTAGAACATACAAAGATTTGTCAATTTTTCTACATATAAAGAAGCACTCCACCTATCTAATACACTTTACAGAATTGAAATCGGATTATTTAAGCAGCCTCAGCAATGTTTTAAAATTATAAACAATTTTTTGGCTTATAAACAAATTAGTGCTGTGGCCAGGAGGGTGTGCTACGGGCTCCTTTATTTAGATGGACTTATCCAAGATTTTTATGTATTTTTTGACCCGTAGAACACGATTTTTTTGGATAACAGTTGATCGGGATGTCGATCAGATTGTTATAAACAAAGAACTTAAGGAATTACATAACATCGATTTATCGCAAAATAATATATTTTTTTTGTATTTCTTGGGTAATTCTAAGTAAAAAATGTTCTTACAAGTTTTTTCGTGGGATGCATAGTTTTCGAGATAAACGCAGTGGAACTTTCAAAAAATCGAAAAATTGCAATTTTTGAACGCGAATAACTTTTGATTAAAAAATAAAATAGCAATTCTGCTAACAGCATTTGAAAGTTTAAGTCAAATTATACCGGTTTTAATTATTTGCATTGCTAAATAGCTATTTGTATAACAAGGGAGGAAAGTGCTACTTTTCCTCCCGAGAATGAAGTTTGGTACACGGTTTAAGTATGTTACAAATAATTTCCTAAGCGAATTACTAAGGTTTTAAGTGACACCAAAGTGGTTAAAAACATTGAATAACAACAGGCGTATTTTGCCCCCTTATTTTGTATTTATTGCTATATTGCAGAAAAGGTAATATTAAGACATTTTTGACCAGTCGTATATCATACAAAATTCAATTATCTTTATTTTATTTCTCTACGACTTTGTTCCAAAACGAATCGTTTTAAGGTTATAAGCAAAGAAAGCAGAAAAAAATCGACTTTTTTCGAAATTGTTAAATATTTTAATTTTTTTATTAATGTTCCGGGCATATTTGAGAAGGAGCATAAGTCAATTATTATTACTGAAGGTGTCACCTAACTTTATCTGCAAAAATCGGAATGCCACCTCTCACATCCAAAAATAGACGTTTTTTCACAGATCCTTACTGGTCTAAATGCCATTTAGTAAAAGTTGATTCACACAAACAACCGATTCTAGAAATTAAATGTTATTGGATATTAGGCTTAGTCCAGAAAGCCACTGCGCATCCGCTAGGAAAAATATTCTAATTCGGATTTTTGCACAATCTTACTCAAAAAGGACCCCTTTTAACAAATTTTCTTGTTGCCAGGACCAAAAGTTGGTCAAAAATTTTTTAAACGTTTTTTTTGTTTTTTTCTTAAAATTATTTTTTTTGCACGGAACAAATTTTTTTTAGGTTTTTTGTATCATTCCAAATAGAAAAGGTCTTTAGTGACTTTTTTCTAAAGTTGATAGTTTTTGACATATAAGCGATTAAAAATTGAAAAATTGCGAAATCAGCCATTTTTAACCCTCAAAAACTATGTGAAAAACGGAATATTTGAATATTGCCAAGGTAGGTAGAGTTAGAAATACAGAAAAAATTCCTCTGATTGAAAAATCAAATTTGTTTGTTTTTAAAATAACAAAATGTCTGGCTAATTGGCTCGGCCAAGGCCATCAAATTCACTCAAAAAAAAAAAAAAAAAAGTAGGTAGATATTCTTTAAACATCGATTGATAAAATCCCGAAGAGTTTTTAGCAATACAATATTCAAAACTCCTTTGTTTTTTAATTGCTAATCAAGCGTGCGCGACACTATTTTCCACCGTTGCATGTGTATTGTGTATGCAGTATGGTGCAAATGAAAGGAATAAATTCGTTATTTCGTAAACCGGCGACTTTAAGGAAAAATCCCAAAACAGGTCGATTTTTATTTTTAATTTTTGATATTGTGACATATATGGTATAGTAGTGACGTCATCCATCTGGGCGTGATGACGTAATCGATGATTTTTTTAAATGAGAATAGGGGTCGTGTGCTAGCTCATTTGAAAGGTTCTGCAATTCTCTATTCAGTAATATAAATATTTACATAATTATTTATACAAGGTGTCCAATAATTTAATTTTTTGTCAATTTGCCAAATGATTTAATTTAATAAAAATTTTTTGGACACCCTGTATAAATATTTATGTACATGTTTATATTACTGAATAGAGAATTGAAGAACCTTTCAAATGAGCCAGCACACGACCCATATTCTCATTTAAAAAAATCATCGATTACGTCATCACGCCCAGATGGATGACGTCACTTGTATACTATATATGCCTGAATATCATAACTTAAAAATAAAAACCGACCGGTTTTGGGATTTCTCCTTAAAGTCACCGGTTTACGAAATAACGAATTTATTCCTTTCATTTGCACCATACTGTATACACATGCAACGGTGGAAAATAGTGTCGCGGACGCTTGATTGGCAATTAAAAAAACAAAGGAGTTTTAAATATTGTATTGCAAAAAACTCTTCGGGATTTCATCAATCGATGTTTAAAAAATATCTACCTACCTTGGTAACATTCAAATTTTCAGTTTTTCATATAGTTTTTGAGGGTTAAAAATGGCCGATTTCGCAATTTTTCAATTTTTAATCGCTTATATGTCAAAAACTATCAACTTTAGAGAAAAGTCACTAAAGACCTTTTCTGTTTGGAATGATCCAAAAAACCTAAAAAAATTTTGTTCCATGCAAAAAAAATAATTTTAAGAAAAAAACAAAAAAAAAACGTTTAAAAAATTTTTGACCAACTTTTGGTCCTGGCAACATGCAAATTTATTAAAAGGGGTCCTTTTT
This sequence comes from Diabrotica virgifera virgifera, assembly GCF_917563875.1. NCBI lineage: Eukaryota > Metazoa > Arthropoda > Insecta > Coleoptera > Chrysomelidae > Diabrotica > Diabrotica virgifera. The sequence goes on from NC_065444.1 coordinate 224,984,484, forward strand.
GAGTAAGATTGTGCAAAAAATCCGAATTAGAATATTTTTCCTAGCGGATGCGCAGTGGCTTCCTGGACTAGCCAGGAAATGAAGCGTTTTGGTTCGAAATTTTTTCGTCCAACATGAATTTACTTGAAATTTTCACAAAAGGTAGGGAAAAGCTCAAGGGTCATTTTCTAAGTCATCAATCTACGCTAAAACCTTAGGGGTGGTTGCCACCCCATCTCGGGGGCGGGAATTTTTAATTACATTGGAAATCGATGGAAAATGTAATTCTATCAAAAACATGTTCCTTACGTTTTCTTCGTAAAACTAATATTTTTCGAGTTATTCGCGGTTGAAAGTATATATTTAAGCATACATTTATATATACATATATAAATATACATTTAATCAAAAAACTGTAGCTTTAAAAATTGTATCTTTTAGAAACACAAACAAAATCCTTTTTTTATAATTTTTCCACAACCAATAGAAACTGAGATACGGCATGTTAAAGGTTAGCTTTTTTCGTCATATGCATAATTTGAAATATTCAAAGCCAAATAACAGAAAAACTTTGCATTTTTCGAGGAAAAGAATATTTTTTCAAGTATAAAAAAATATACCTTTCAAAAAAAAGTTTCTAGCATAAAAATTTAGCGATTTACGATCAAAATAAGGTCGGTATGTACCTAGTTTTTTCTACGAAAAAATCAGTGAAAACAACCCTCTAACTACCCGCCTAATTAAAATTGATCTTTGGCCTTCTGTAATTCTTTTTATACATTGCGCTGGAATAAGTGTTACCCCCCCCCCTTAATAACTTATTTATTTCTAGCACATAAGCAAAACGCTCGGACAGGTCGATTTTTAAAATAATCAAAGTATGTACATATATTATAACATCAATGTTTCGAACTTTACGCGATTTCTCTTCAGGTGACAGGCAAAACTTTGATTTTTTTAAATGGGAAAGTAGATCATGTGATAGCTCATTTAAAAGCGTTTGAAATACTGATTACAAAAATGTATAATACTTTAATCCTTTTTAAGAGCGTAGGCGCAAAATTTTGATTGAATTTTTTTAAACGCATTAATTTTTTTCTAATCCTGAGAAAACTAATAAGTATTTTTGAAAAATTTCAGAATAAAAGATTACGTTATTACCGAGGGCTGAAAGTCCCTTAGAATAAACAAAAATTTCTTTTGAATGATATATTTGAAATTAAAAATCCGATTAAATTTTCTTTTTTTTTCACTCCTGTGACTTGTTAAAATAATCAATATTGAAGTTATCAGGGACTTTTGACCCTAGATAATACTGTAATATTTCATTTTGCGTTTAAATTTTTCAAAAATACTTATTAGTTTTCTCAGGATTCGAAAAAAAATGAATACAATTAAAATAATTTGACCGAAATTTTGCGCCTACGGTCTCAAAAAGGATTAAAGTATTATATATTTTTGTAATAAGTCTTTCAAAAACTTTTAAATGAGGTGTCACATAATGTACTTTCCCATTTAAAAAAATTAAAGGTATTACTGTCACCTGAAGAGGGACCGCGTAAAGTTCGAAACAATGATAACGCTATAATATACTATGATTATTTTAAAAATCCACCTGTCCGAGCGTTTTTCTTATGTGCTAAAAATAAATAAGTTAGTAAGGGGGGGTGGTAACACTTATTCCAGTGGACTCTACATGTATTATCGCCCAAGAAGTTTGACCTAAATATTTAAAATTTAGAAAAATTGGAGTTTAAAGATAAAATACATATTAGCTCCAACAAGGGTGGTTTTAAGTGTTGAAATATTATAATATTATATCCTAAAGCATAAAACAATCATTATTTAACTAATAAAACCAAATGTTGACCATATTAAAGATTAAAATGCTATTTTATAATTTTTTTTCAATTAGAGGTAGTTATCTCCCTTAAAAAACCAAAAGCGTACAACGGATCAATATAGAAAATGAACTAGAGGGTAAAATGAGCCTAATCCCAAAATTGTTGTACAAATCGATGCTGGACGAAAAAATTGCGAGGTTTTGCCATTTTTCAGCTTCATTTACTGGCCTATATTTGCAAATCATAATAAGTAGTTGAAACGGTCAAAACAAAGAGACGCAGTCATCAAAAAAGCACGTGAGATTATTCGGCTGCCCCAAGTAAAAACACTGTATATCCAATTTTTTCAAAATCGCTTTTATTGCATTTTTGGATTTAGGGTGTTGTTATCTACCATTTACCAAGGAAGAAAAAAATAAAAAAATGAGTAGAACCACAATTTAACATTGCTATGAAACACAATATATCACATTCAATCTTTACTTCACCAATTTAAAACACATTATATCCATATCTCCAAGTATAAACACTGTAAATACGGGATATACAGTGTTTTTACTTGGTTTTTGTGATTTACAGTGATTTACCATGGGAATCATAGGATTTACATTTTGCATTCGCCAAGACCATTGATATCCCTAAAGCAATTTTTAGTTGTTTTTTAGTTATTAATGGTTATTGTGATAAGTGCAGTAGAAATTTGTCGTGTATAAATTATTTAAGTTTATTGCATAAATTATTTAAAATATGTTTTTAAAATTCAACGGGATGTTACCTATTAATTATTATTAAATATGAATTAAAATCGAATAATTCAGTTAATAATAAACATGTGAAATCAGAACAAAAATGACTCGTGAGAATCATCCATACTCAAAGGTAAGATATTGTTTACAGATAATAAAAAACTTTATTAGGACCGTGACTGTTTCGTGGTCAATCAAACTACACGTTTATATTAATGTTTTTTTATACGTGTATCCTTATATACCGGGTGTCCACTTACATTTTCCCCCATTTTAACTGCCTATAACTTCTAAACGGCTCAAGATAGAAATATGCAGTTTTCACTGAAATGTTTTATTTTAGTAAAAGTTTTGTCTGAATGGATGGAATTTTTTATATCGCTTTCAAATACGAAATAAAAAATGGCGGATTTTTGAAAAGAACTTTGTTGACTTTTTTTAATGGAACACCCAGTATATTCTTTTGTAAATTGAAAGAAAGATCATTCACCTATCTAGCGATATAAAGTTTTTCAAAATCGGTTGTCAAATCACTGAGTAATTAATTTTTAAAATGAGAGGTGCAACGTGGATATCACATACCTAAATAACATAACTAAGCAAGTTATGTGATTTTCACATTGCATCTCTCATTTTAAAAATTAATTGCTCAGTCATTTGACAACTGATCTTAAAATATTTTATATCTCTGGATAGATAAATGACCGTTTTTTCAAGTTTTTAGGAAATGCCCATTTTTCATATCGCTTTTAAATAAGAAATGGCGGATTTTTGAAAAAAAGAACGTTGTTAACTTTTTTTATTAAAACACCCAGTATATTTTTTTGTGTCTTGAAAAAACGGTCATTTACCTATCCACCGATATAAAAAATTTTAAAATTGGTTGCCAAATGACTGAGCAATTAATTTTTAAAATGAGAGATGCAATGTGGAAATCACATAACATAATATCATTTTACTCAGTTATGTTATTTAGGTATGTGATATCCAAGTTGCACCCCTCATTTTAAAAATTAATTACTCAGTGATTTGAGAACCGATTTTGAAAAACTTTATATCGCTGGATAGGTAAATGACCTTTCTTTCAATTTACAAGAAAATGTACTGGGTGTTCCATTAAAAAAAAAAGTCAACAAAGTTTTTTTTTCAAAAATCCGCCATTTTTTATTTCGTATTTGAAAGCGATATAAAAAATTCAATCCATTCAGACAAAACTTTTACTAAAATAAATATTTCAGCGAAAACCGCATATTTCTATCTTGAACCGTTTAGAAGTTATAGGCAGTTAAAATGGGGGAAAATATAAGTGGACACCCGGTATTTTGACCTGCTGAATTCGAATTTCAAACTTGCATTTGCGTCGGAAGTGACGATAATTTATTATAAACAATTTAATTGTTTAAGTTATTATAATTCATAAACTAAAAAATATAGATCATATTTACAAAATGCATTTTGGTCTTTTAAAAAAACGTACAAAATGATGTTTGGTAAACCTTGACCAATAATTAGACTACAGGTGCTGCAAAATGAGTGCCAAAACATTGTAAAAGTTACAGAATTTAGTCGATTTTTCACTTGTAACTCTATGCTGAATTTTGAGTAAGATAACTTTATAATAGCCCAAATAAATAAAAAAACTACAAGCTGTAAAACTAAACCTTAATCTAATATATATTATAAATATTATATATAACAAAGTTATAACAATAAACGGAAATTTTTTATTAAAAAATGCATAATAAATATAATTATTTGTTTATATAGAGAATTTAATATAATTTGTATATTTATTCAGAAATAATAGAGAAACTTATTTCTTTGATCTCTGAAAACGGTGTCAAAGGTCGTTTTGGCGTACTTGGTCAGTCTCTGAGACACTAGTGGACAAGTTTTTTCATAACTCTGGATAATAGCAATTACATGACTTAGACATTGACCATTAAATTGTTGTAATTTGTTATATATTTGTTAAAGGAACTTGAATAAAGTATCATTTGTAGTACTTAATGTCTTTAAAACGTGGGATATTTTGGGCTATATTTTCAGGTTTGCCAAATAGAAACACTGTATGTGTTCAAAACCTAGTCGGGAAATAAAATGCAGACATAAAAATATTTACTAAAAAACAAGAGTATTTTTTGTTAAATTAATGTGTGTTCACTTTTATTTCAAACAAAACAGAAATTTGAAAAGTCCTTTACGTTTTCTACTCTGGTGAACATTTTTCGAATTGGCGCTTACAGTGTTTCTACTTGGGACAGCCGTATACTTGGTGAGATTATACTCGTATAATCAACATTTACTGAATCGATCCAGGAATAGTCAACTCCAACTAGTAAAAGTTGAATTAAATTTTTCAAATCAACTTTTACTGCTCGTTTTAGTTGGAGTTGACTCGAACTAGGAATAGTCAACTCTAACTGAGAATCAACTTGAACTGTAACACGTACACTGAACTGGGATCAAATATTTTCATCTCTTCGGTGTAATTATTAAAATAATTACCAAAGATGCAACTAGCACCATCTATGAATAGTTAGTCAAAAGATTCAGGAACTAAAATTCGAATTGTTTTCCTGTCCTGTAATCAAATCTGAATACTCGTAACTTATCTCGTAATTCAAAGTCTATCCTATGCCGATGTGCGCTTTTATCTTGGAAGTGGTTCCCACCCCTTCTCGGGGGTGGAAAATTTTTTGGTCAAAATAACCACGAATACGGTTAGAGAACCTAATTCTAAGCAAAAACTGTTTCATATTTTTTTTTGATAACTCTTTTGAAAACAGTAATGAAAGAAAAAACAAAATTGTTATCTGAAAAAACCCTACATTTGTGGTGGTGTACGGTGTACTGTATCCTGTTTTCATATCTCTTATCATTTTCGAGTTGCATGGAGAAAAAGGAAGATTTTTAAGAAAATTTAAAAATGTGCTCTATAATTTGATCTTATTTTGTTTTCAAAAACCATTCATTTTAAACCCGCCCAACTTTTTAAATATAGAAATAACACTTTAGTAAAAAGTTTTGTAGAAGGAAAACATTTAAATTCTGGTGGATAAGGGGTTAAAACATACTTTTCATTTTTCCTTAAAATATATTAGTCGTTAATTTTTTTGTAGTATTTCTCGCTTAGTTTGAATGTAACTGACATTTAATAGTGATTGAAAAGACCATTATACCCCTAAAATCGACCATTTCTCTGATATTTTAAGTTGAATACATCGATTTTGAGCATGCACAAAAACAATATTTTTTCGCCTATCATATCTTTTTTGTATTATAACTAGAAGATTCATGAAGAAATGAATCTCTTTGATTTTTCATAAGGTACAAAAATGTTTTATACAGTTTTTTGGTTAGATGCATAATTTTTAAGGTATTCGCAAAAACCGTCCGAAAATGTGTTATTTCTCAATGAAAGTGGCCAATTTTCAACCGCGAATAATTCAAAAAGTATTGAGTTTTAAAAATATATATATAGAACACCCATTACCAAACAGAGTCAAACAGTGAACCAAATAGAGAACCAAACAAAATTAGGTTCTCTAGCCACTTCCGTGGTTATTTTGACCAAAAAATTTTCCACCCCCAAGAAGGGGTGGGAACCACCACAAGATAAGAGCGCCATAGTATATAGGGTAGGCTTTGTTTATTGAGCTATTTCCTACTTACATGGGAAATATCAAGTAAATTGATACAGTATGATGGAATTCGGAGCCAAATACCCTGACTGGTATTGTCACATACAGTGCGCTGGAATAAGTGTTACCCCCTTATTAACTTATTTATTTTTAACACATAAGCAAAACGACAGGTCGATTTTTAAAATAATCGTAGTATATTATAGCATCAAAGTTTCGAACTTAACGCGATCCCTCTTCAGGTAACAGGCATAAATTTGATTTTTTTAATGGGAAAGTACATAATGTGACACCTTATTTAAAAGCTTTTCAAATACAGATTACAAAAATGTATATTACTTTAATCCATTTTTAGAGCGTAGGCGCAAAATTTCGGTTGAATTCTTTTTTAAACGCATTAATTTTTTTTCGAATCTTGAGAAAACTAATAAGTATTTTAAAAAAATTTAAACGCAGAATGAAAGATTACTTTATTACCAAAGGCAAAGAGTCCCTTAGAATAAAAAAAGTTTGAATGATATATTTGAAATTAAAAATTAGACTAAATTTTCTATTTTTTCACCTCTGTGACTTATTAAAATAAACATTATAGAAGTTCTCAGGAACTTTCGACCATCGATAATGCTGTAATATTTCATCTGAGTTTAAATTTTTCAAAAATACTTATTAGTTTTCTCAGGATTCAAAAAAACTGAATGCATTTAAAAATAATTCGACCGAAATTGTGCGCCTACTCTCTCAAAAAGGATTAAAGTAATATACATTTTTGTAATTAGTATTTCAAAAGCTTTTAAATGAGGTGTCACATGATGTACTTTTCCATTAAAAAAAATCGAAGTTATGCCTGTCGCCTGAAGAAGGATCGCGTAAAGTTCGAAACATTGATGCTATAATATACTATAATTATTTTAAAAGTTGACCTCTCTGAGCGTTTTGCTTATGTGCTAAAAATAAATAAGTTAATAAAGGGGGGTATCACTTATTTCAGTGCACTGTATAAAGAAATCGACTTTATCGAATCGTGTTTCGTTTATGGCCATTAGAGTGGACGGTATTCTTGTATAAGAGACATTTTAATTATAAGACACATTCTTCGGTCGTTCTGGGTATGAATTTGCATCATCCCGAGTCTCTGACGATGCTGGTATATGCTGAAACAACGTTGTAGGATCCTATTGATACTGATTCATGCATGGAAGGTTTGCTGAATATTGCTCTTGCGTCATATATTTGGCTTTAAATACATATAAATTTACTTAAATATTCGTTATTATTTTAAGGTCTCACTGCGACTGTGATGCAAGTTTCAGAAAATGTCTTCAAACTGCTAATACCGAAAACGCCAACACAATCGGAGCCATATTTTTCAACGTCGTTCAAGTGATTTGCTTTAAAGAAAGAACACCTTGTTCGCAATGGCAAAGGTAATATAAAGTACATTAATGATATTAGGGAAGGTTTGGTCAATACTACGAATTTTGGTATCTATCGCCTTGTGATTGATTGTTCCTAGGAATTATGGTTCTTTTTTTCTTTTGTGTTTTTGATATTGCTTCTTTACGTTTAAATAAAATCTAACGATGACGTCGCCATAGTCGGACACGAACATGATCCAACATCTACTAAGTATACAGTGATAAGCACGCTAATAACTGGCAAAATAGCTCAAAAGATGGAAAACATAATACATTGCGAAACAAAAAGAGATGAAACTAGTGGAGGCGGAAATTATCGTTATAAACGTATTAATTAACATTACATTACATAGTTTCCCACCTTTAGACGTCTGTGACAGGAGTATTTTATAAAATTCTACTGTCACAGTGACAGTTGCCATACTCCTGTGATACGTCTAAAGGTGGGAAACTATGTAATTTAATGTTATTTTAGACGTTTATAACGATAATTTCCACCTCCACTAGTTTCGTCTCTTTTTGTTTCGCAATGTATTATGTTTTCCATCTTTTGAGCTATTTTGCCGGTTATTAACACGCTCATCACTGTATACCTAATACAAAAAATATACTACATAAATTTATGAGCATCTTAATAAAAAGGACTACTAGGAGTACTAGGACTTAAAACCTAGGATAGTAGGAGTGTACTATCTATTAGAAAATAAAGAAGAAAAAATACCTTATTTTAAATGCGAGAATTCACGAATATGAAGAGTACGATACCATGCTCTAGGCTAGGATAGCATCCTTTGGTCTCCGTAGTGAGCAAACCCTTAGACTTGCACAATCTCAAGGATGACATTCGAGTACTACAATTCATTGGGGACGAGGGGGATTAGTCGTCCAATCAGGAACCACTCCAGACCGTCCTTTACCACCGATAGTACGCTTATGCGCTATAGAGGCTTCAAATCAGCAGAATTCTTGTCATGTACAAGCCCTGGGAGTACAAGGACTCCCGCATGATAAACTACCCCGAACTATATCTTGTATGTGCTTTAGTCCCGCTATCTCTAGTGACTTATCATCGAACTGTATTGCTTCCTGTTTTTGTCTTCTGTGTTTCCATCTATGGTACACATCATACCTTAATATCTTTGGTTTGTGTGGTCTTATAGCTCAGCTATATTTGTTTTGGGTTTTTCTTCCATCATATGCATAACCCGTGTTTGTTTTAGGTCTCTAAACAGAAACAATCAGCAACGCATCTTAGCACATTTGCAGCTTTTTTAAGACAGTTGTGTGCCGCTTGTATCTTGTACTGTTTATCAGTCTTAATTTTGTTTCCATAGCTAATTTTTTTCTTCCTGTGAGTTCTCTTATTGCGGCTCTGATCGTTTCTGTTTTCTGCACTGTCGCTGCACTGTACCATTTGACCCCTAGATATTTAGCTTCGTTTTGCCATTAGATGGGCCTGTTTTGCACTGGTAGCTGTTCTTCTGAGTTCTTCCTTATCTTTTTGAAGATAACCTCTTGAGTATTCTCTTGATTTATCGCTATTTTCCATTGGGTACTCCAGTGCTATTGTTTTCAGTGCCTTCTGTAGATTTCTATACAGCTATACAGGGTGAGGCAAATAAAGGGCCTATTAGAAATATCTCGAGAACTAAAGGCAACAGAATCATGAAAATTTGAATTAAGGGGTTTTGAAGGGTCATCTATTTAATGAAAATATTTTCATCTATTTGCTACTTCCGGTTATACCGGAAGTTGCTTATAACTTCGTTTTTTTAAATGGGACACCCTGTATATTTTTACATTTTTGGATTTTCTTCGATGTCTTCTTTTTTAAAATATGAAATTTTGTAATGTTATACAGGGTATTTTAAAAGATAATTACGTTTTTGTATTAATTTCGTAGCAACATTCACACCCTGTAGAAATGTAGTAGTTTGACATATAAAACTCTACTTACGTTCAAATGATTTTTAATATAGTCTACTATTGTTAAGAATCATTAGTATAGCTAAATTTTTATTTTTAGTATACAGGGTTGGTCGAAACTCGGAATGAGTATTTTCTGAGTTTTCTTAAATGGAACACCCTGTATTTTAGTATTGTAATGAAATGATATTTTATGGTACTTTTTTATTTCTTAAGCATTCCCTATACCTAACTGCTTTAATTTGTGCTTAATTGTTAATCGCACCAACAATCTTAACTACGCAGGTATTTTGACAGCTAAACCATTATTGGTAATTTTAAGGATTAGTCTGGATTAATATGTATTCATTTCTGAAAAATTATTTGTGATTGAATTTTTTCACGGCCAACCTAATAAAATTTTACGTATTTTTTGTTGCAATTAATGTTTAGCTTGAATCACCAATAGCTCACAAATTAAAGCAATTAGGTATAGGGAATACTTATAAAATAAAAAAGTACCATGAAATATCATTTCATTACAGTACTAAAATACAGGGTGTCCCATTTAAGAAAACTCAGAAAATATTCATTCCGAGTTTCGACCAACCCTGTATACTAAAATTTAAAAATTAGCTCTCCTAATGATTCTTAACAATAGTAGACTATATTAAAAATCACTTGAACGTAAGCAGAGTTTTTAATGTCAAACTGTTACAATTCTACAGGGTGTCAATGTTGCTACGAAATTAATAAAAAAAACGTAAATATCTTTTAAAATACCCTGTATAATATTACAAAACTTCATATTTTAAGAAAGAAGATATTAAGGAGAATCCAAAAATGTAAAAATATACAGGGTGTCCCATTTAAAAAAAACGAAGTTATAAGCAACTTCCGGTATAACCGGAAGTTGCGAAGAGATGAAAATATTTTCATTTAATAGATCATCTTTCAAAATCCCTACGTTCCAATTTTCCTGATTCTGTTGCCTTTAGTTCTCGAGATATTTCTAATAGGCCAGTTATCTGCCTCACCCTATATAGTGTAGATTTCTGTTCTATACAGCTATATCCAGGTTCCATCTAATGCCATCTAAGTTACCCGCTCTTATCTACAGTGCATATTTGCAACTATAAATTCCGAAGAAACTAACCGCATTTAGACCAGGGCGCATCTGTAAAAATATTAGTACATTTGGACGTTGAGAGGTGACTCAAATTTTTTTGCAGAAATTGCTTGAAAATAGCTTAAATAATAATATTTGAGTTATCCTCCCACTCAAAAAGGTCCGGAACATTGTTTAAATAATCAAAATGTCAAAAAATGAAGGAAAAATTCGATTTTCTTCTTCGTTTTTTGATTATAACTTTAAAAGTATTCATTTCCTAGAAAAGTTATACCAACATAAAAGTTGCGTAATTAAATTTTCTACAACACAGAATAGGTTAAAAATTTTAAAAATAGTCACCCTTGTTGCAAAATAGCAATAATTGCGAAAAATACCACAAAAAACAAGTAATCGCATTTTACGTTTTTCCACCATTTATGCTAAACCTAGGACCTTCATATTTTACCCAAAAAAACTTTATGATATAGTAAAACAGCATTGCAAATTTCATTAAGATCGGTTCAATGGATTTTGCAAAATAAATTTTGCAATCCAGCTTTCGCAAAAAAAAATCATTTTTTCAAAATGTTTCAGGACTGGAAATAAAGCAGATAGCAAGTTGAAATTTTTTTGCATACAGAAATGTACTGTACCTTTCATTTGAAATTTGCAAAATTAAAATCGATTAACTACCACGGCGTCACGAATTTTTTTAAATAAACATTAATTTTGGTGCTACGCCCAGGACAGAATTAAAATATTAAAATACAACAAAATATAGAGTAAGAAAATAATATATTAGATAGAGATTGGAAGAAATTTTGGTGGAAATCAACTTGTGTGAATCGAACACCGCTGTCCTGCGCGTAGCACCAAAAATTAATGTTTATTTAAAAAATTTCCTGACGCCGTGGTAGTTAATCGATTTTAATTTTCCAAATTGCAAATGAAAGGAACGGTTCACTTCTATATGCAAAAAAAATTTCAACTTGCTATCTGCTTTATTTTCAGTCCTGCAACATTTTGAAAAAATGATTTTTTTTTGCGAAAGCTGGATTTGTTAAACCGATCTTAATGAAATTTAGAGTATTGTTTAACTATATCATAAAGTTTTTCTGGGTAAAATATGAAGGTCCTAAGTATAGCATAAATGGTTTAAAAACGTAAAATGCGAATACTTGTTTTTGTATGTTTTTTTTTGCAATTAGTGCTATTTTGCAACACGGGTGACTATTTTTAAAATTTTTAACTTTTCTATGTTGTAGGAAATTTAATTACGCAACTTTTATGTCAGTACAACTTTTCTCAAAATTGAATACTTTTAAAGTTATATACAAAAAACGAAGAAAAAAATCGAATTTTTCCTTCATATTTTGACATTTTGATTATTTAAACAATGTTCCGGACCTTTTTGAGTAGGAGGATAACTTAAATATTATTATTTGAGTTATTTTCAAGCAATTTCTGCAAAAAAATTTGAGTCACCTCTCAACGTCCATCTCAAAACAGATGCGCCCTGGACTAATTGTTATAATGGTCGACGTTTACACACCGAAACTAAAGGTGGAAACACAGAGTGTCAATTTTTGTATGTATTTAAAAATTTTGTTTTATTTTAATTATTTTTATTCTTTTATTTTTTTTTATTTTTAGTTATAATTACAATATAATTACAGTAGATGATCCCGAGCAATGTCCAGCTCATTTCACATATTCTGAAAAGTTTGTCGCAAGTAAAGTCGATGATCTTAGTTATGAGTGGGAGGAAAGAGCTCACAGATTCAACGGCTATTTAACATACTGGCATATCTTATCGTATGCCCCCTAAAAATAATATCTATTATTAAGAATAATAAAATATATTTTATTGGTTTATTTTTTTTTTTGTAAAAAATTTCTGTTGGTTCGAGTATCACTATGAACAAATAAAGCTATATCTTCCTAACGCAGCAAAATAGGCATTGGGTAATGGAAAACAATAGTAAACAATGGAAAAATTTGAAACACGGAATGGTTTGACGATGATCTCAATATGTAATTAAAAGATAAAAAAAGAGCGTTTGAAAATTAGCTCAGAACACAAGACGATGAACATCTAAGACAGTATTCTAATTCTAGAGTAAATGTAGAAGTAACGAAAAAGAAAAATCAGTTGTGGAAGAAAACATGTGAACAGCTAGACACACAGATGGGTGGTACCAAAATGTCATAGGCCTGGTAACTTATCAAGATTTTAAAGAAAGGCTATATAATAGAAAGGCAATCTACAAATAATAAATCTCCAAGATTGAAAAGCGCATTATGTAACTTTAGAAATACAAGAAATACAACAGTAAAAGAAATTACAGTAGATGAAATCAAAACGCCTTAGATCGTACAAAAAATGGAAAAGCATCATGTCCAAGAAGAACAGTTGTTTCCGAGATGAAAGATCCTGCCTTGATAATGTACTATCAATTAGATAAACAGTTGAAAATAGACGAGAAAGGAACCCAAATATCCATATTGTTTTGTTGACCTAGAGAAAGCTTATGATAATGTGCCCCTAATAAAACTATTTGTTATATTTATATATAATAATAAAGTAGCTGTAAAAGTAAGCAGTAAGTGTTAAAAGTGGGCAAAAGGACATCAACATGTTTCAAAGTGAATAAAGGATTGAGACAGGGCTGCTGCTTATTCCCAACTCTATTTAAAATATACATCCAGAAGGCACTAGCTACCTGGCGCAGAAAGTATTACGGAATGGCTATAGAGAGATGGAACAAGACTCTCTGTACCCCTTACCATTTGCAGATGATCAGGTAGATATAGCCAACGATGAGAAAGATATCTCATTTATGATAAGGTAACAATTGGAGGTGTATTCTTCAAAGTATTACTGTCCCCTCTTGGTCCCCCAAGAGGAGGCAGTAAGAGCAGCCAAAATTATGGGAACTATTATCGAATCTTCAGTCCAACTGATTGCGTATGCAGACGATATTGCACTGGTTACTAGAGATTTAAAAACCATGCAGAATATAATATTAATACTAGATAAAGAAGCAAAGAAGAGAGGGCTAGTAATAAACCAAAGCAAAACGAAATACCTCAAGTGCTCAAGAGAGAATACGAACATTGAGAAAGAAATTAAGCTTGGTGCATATACATTTGAAAGAGTACACCGTTTCAAATACTTGTGAGTGATGGTGAATGTCAGAAATGATAGAACGGATGAAATAAATGAACGCATCCGACTAGGTGATAAAACCTACTGGAACTACCAAAAATTCTTGAAAGAAAAGCACATTAGTAAGACAACCAAATTAAAAATTTACAAGACTGCAATCAGGCCAGTGATCAGCTATGGTGCAGAGACGATGTGCCTAACACAAAAAGATGAAATGAGGTTAGAAATCTTAGAGAGAAAGATAATTTGACGAATAATGGGACCGGTGAGGATAAGTCTAGGCGAATTTAGAAGATTAACCAATGAAGAAATTAAAGAAGTCATCCAAGGTGAAGATATAATCAAGTTCGTGAAGGCGCAAAGGCTCAGGTGGCTGGGACAAACAGAAAGAGCTAACCCAGACTCTACGCTAAAGCGAATAACTGGCTGGAGACCAACAACAAAGAGACCAAAGAAAATATCCAAAACAAGATGGAGAGATCAAGTCTTAGGAGACATAAAGAAACTGAGAATCTACAATTGGAAGGAGCGCTGTAAGGACCGGAAAGAATGGAGGAAAATTGTAGACAGGACTGTCACAAACGCTGCTATAATAATAAAAGACAACAGCGGACTGATTCTCCGCAATAAATGAATCAGAGGGTTCAAAAGGGCGGCAAACACTCCGCCATGAGTGAATAAGCCATGATGATGATTCAAAGTAGGGTTTGAAAATAAATGTTCAAAAAAACCGAATATTTATGCACTGGAAAATCGGCACCTAACATTTGGAATATACATATCTGTGAAGCGTTATTATCCTAAGAAGGGACATCTGATAGAGATATACGGAGTAGAATGTCGCGAAGAAATGCGGCAATCCAAAGACTACATTCAATACTTTGGTCGACAAAAATTAAACGGGAATCCAAATTATCAATATATAGGTTCATTGTAGAATCTATAACAATTTGCGGCTCATGGGGTTGGTAATTTTACAAAACAAATAAGGAAAAAATTGATACATGGACATGGAACTTCTCAGAAGGGCGGTGCGAATATCAAAGTTGGAATATACAATAAATGAAGACGTTAGACAACTAATCGAATAATGGTATCGACACATGAAAATAATGAATCACGATATTTTTAAAAATTGACAAATGTAGATGAAACGCGTCAGAAACATGTAGTAGATTCTTTCACGGTTTTTGCTGTACGTTTTAAAGAACCGCTTGGATTGACATGAAATTTGGCGTACGCATAGCTAACACGTCAAAGAAAAAAAGTGATATGGTGCCAATGTGTGCTTTGCCCTGGGGGTGAGTTTCACCCCATCTCGAAGGTGAAAAAATATATGTCCAAGATAAGTCCCGAAATGGATAAACTGGCTAATTTTAAGGAACTTTTGTTCTATAGAGTTTTTTCACCAAATCAATACATTTTGAGTTATTTGCAAGTGAATATGTTCATTTTTGAACAAAATAACCACTTAAAAAAGCTTTATATCTGTTTTTATAAAAAAAATTCAAGCATCAAATGTAAGCAAGTTACGCTCAAAATAAAGTTGGTCCCTTTTGTTTTGGCAAAAAAAATCAGGAAGATCACCCCCCAATTAGCAACTTAAATGAAATTAATCGTTACGGCTTCACAAGTTACTTTACTTGTTAGGTTTATATGATCTGTAAGTTTCATCGATTCAAAGTGCTTATTTTTGAAAAAATTTGGTTTTAAAGTAAAATTTTTAAAAATTTTAATTTTGAAAAAAATGCTTTTTTTCAAAATAACTTAAAAATTGTTAGAGATACCAAAAATCTTAAACAATAAAAAAGGCGGCTTTACTTTTCTGAATATTTTGTATTCTTTTATTTTTCTGTAAGACAAAAATTGGTTAAGATTCGGTGTTTCTAAATTTGCATACACTCGTGATAAGTGAGTCGTTCAAGCCCTTTTAACTACAGCTCTTTCAAAAATAAGCACTTTGAACGTATGAAACTTACAGATCATATGATCAATACATACGCGAGTAAAAAACTTGTAAAGTGGTCACAATTAGGTTCATTTGAAATGCTAATTAGGGGGTGATTTTCCCGATTTATTACCAAAAAAGGGAGCAACTTTATTTTGAGCGTAACTTGTTTACTTTTGATGCTAAAATTTTTTACGGAGCAGAAACCGTAACTCTCACAAAAACATCAGTTGAAAAATTGAGAAGGACACAATGAAAGATGGAGAGATCCATGCTTGGAATAAGCTTAAAAATATAGTAAGAAACGAGGAAGTTCGTAGGCGAACCGGAGTCGAAGATATTATCGAACGTATTACAAGGCAAAATTGGAGATGGGCGGGACATGTTGCAAGAATAAAAGACGACAGATGGACAAAAAAATTGCTTGAGTGGAGACCACGGGCAGACAAGCAAAGCCGAGGAAGACCCCCCCAACGCGGTGTACCGACGACCTCAAAAGAATTGTGACCAATTGGATAGCAGAGGATTAGAACAGAAAAAGATGGAAATATCTGGAGGAGGCCTATGTTTGACAATGGACAAATCAAGGGTGATTGATGATGATGATGATGATTAATGGAAAAATGGAAATAAACCACAATTTTAATTAAAAATACTTTATACAGGGTGTTAGTAAATAAGTAAGAAAAACTTTAGGGGGTAATTCTACATGAAAAAATAATGACAGTTTGCTCTATGTATGTCCGCAAATGCTTCGTTTCCAAGATACGGGGTGTTGAAATTTTTTTAAACTGCGAATTTTTTTATTGCTCTAAGACCTTTTAAGCTATGAAAATTTTTTACAAACAAATAACAACTTTATATTCATCATTGGCACGCCTACTAGTAATGGTCTGAATTTTTTAAAGAAATAAATAGTACGCCACTGAGATATTTCAAATTAAAAATTATTTTTGTATTCCACGTTTAATTTATCATAAAATACCTTTTTTGGTTTTTTTTTCTTTGATATGGTGCACCGTTTTTATGCAAAAAAAATAAAACATTGCGCGTATTTTTCATTTCGTAATACATTATCAAAATCTCTCCAATATAATAATGCCAAACCATAGGCGTAACCAGGGGGGTTTTGGGGGTTATAACCCCCCATTGGGATCTACTTTGAGCGCAATACGCTTAACACCATTATGTGTTGTTGACAAATCAAGCCATTTTGAAGTTGTAACCCCCCCCCCCTTAGGAACATCCTGGTTACGCCTATGTGCCAAACTAGAACAATAACAAAAAATATTTCTAAAAAGATTTTAACTATGTGCAAGGCTACAACAAATGTTCAAAATTACCTCCTTTAAAGGTGTCAGAGTAATTTTATATTCACCATTGGCGCGCGTACTGTTAATGGCCCGAATTTTTTAAAGAAAAGAATAGTACGCCACTGAGATATGTCAAATTAAAAATCATTTTTAAATTCCTCGTTCAATTTACGACAAAAAATCATTTTTGTCTTTTTTTCATATAAGACGCCGTTTTTATGCAAAAAATAAAATATCTTAACGTTTACAAAGTATTTGAAATAAGTTTCTATGCATATGGAATCTACCTCGAATAATTTGTAAGCGTTAAGATATTTTATTTTTTTTGTATAAAAACGGCGCCGCATATGAAAAAAAGACAAGAATGATTTTTTGTCGTAAATTGAACGAGGAATTCAAAAATGATTTTTAATTTGTCGTTTCTCAGTGGCGTACTTTCAGATTTTTTTTTCTTTAAAAAATTCAGAACGTTACATGTACGGGCGCCAATGATGAATATAAAATTGTTATTTGTTTGCCAAAAAATGCGCAATAACTACCTCTTGAAACCAACTAAATGTAATTTTCATAATCTCAACCGGTCTTAGAGCAATAAAAAATTGGCAGTTTGAAATAAAAATTTCAACACCCTGTATCTCGGAAACAAAGCATTTGCGGACATACGTTTATAGAGCAAACTGCCATTAGTTTTTCATGTAGAATAGAATTATCCCTTAAAGTTTTTCATACTTATTTACTAACACCCTGTATATGGCTCCTGCTGTAAAAATATTAAATTTATAAAGAATTTGCTATTAAATATGAGTTGTCTTTTTTTCAGAAATGGATATACAAAAGCTGAGGGTGATGCACTGTGTTCGCAGATTCACTTCAGACCTTCGGAGAAATACGTTCCACTCATGCCTCTGCCTTAAAACAAACATACAAAACGACATAAAGCATTCCATACCAAAAGCAATACCAGAGGTAAATCTAAAACGGTCTCGCACACAAATAGACGGCATTAATTTTCCATAAAAATACCAATAGTTTAATTTTCAGTAAAATGGAAACCTAAAATAAACCTAAAAGGTGCAATTTATAAAATTGTCAGATACAACAAGCATTTCAAAATCAATTATACATTAATTCTAAAATTTTATTTATTGTTTATTTTGTTGCCAGATTTAGCCATAAGGCTCTCACTCCCTCTAATTTTGGGGCCACAGTAACGTTAGCGTCTAACATCCATTATCGTATTAATTAACACTTCGTACTGCCGGTATTACTTCCTGAGATCAAAGCACCGACAGAAGAGTGATTTTACTGTGGAACCTCTGTCTATATACTGTGGTAATGGCTTGATTACACGTAACGAGTACAGTGGCGAGACAGCAAACTGTTACTAGGCCGAGACAGTGGTGAGGGCGAGAGATGGTTTATACGTATTTGGCAATTTTTGAATTTGATGGCGACTCAGTTCAGTTTCGATTCACAAAAACAAGGGGTAGTGTACTTATACGTAAAGATAACTAATACGTAAGCCAGGAGTAGTGTACTTATATGTAAAGCTAACATTAAAAACATATCAAACGGCTTATACAAGAATTGACGGATATATTATGAGAAAGAGATAAGCGTCTTTGGACTATAGACAATGGATTTTAAGACCAAATCTTGCTGCTCCTGATTTCTTTGATTCATTGGTTTCTTTATGTCTTGTCTATATGTCGAAATTAAATTATTTTATTTTTTTGACTTCTTGAGTTTTAAAACCAACAATATTGATTTCTTCTACAATCGATACATATGCTGCATCACGTTTTTGTTTATTTTTATACTCCAAACAAAGATTTGAAACTTCATAAGCACGGGTGTGACTTATCTATACAATTGAACTGAACTTTATTGTCCTATCTGAATTCCATTTGTTAGCTAGTTTTGAGAATCACAAATCACATTGATTAACACAAGTCGTCTCCTCTGATGAAGTGAAAATATGCACAGTTACAGAGTGAGTGTTGTTTACACATACCGAGTGGATTGGCGAGTATACGATTGAAGGGTGGGAGGACGAAGACTCGGCCTAGTAAATAGAACAAGATCTGAGTGACCGTCTCGCCATATGACTGGGTCGAGTGCTCGGCCAAGTACTCGTTAGTATGTTTATACCAAACGAGAACTCGGCCGAGAACACTGTCTCGCTACAATACTCGTTACGTGTAATCAAGGTTTCGGAGTAACTCGTTTGTAGTGTCGAAAGAAACCGACACCCGATCTATCGCCTAACGTTTAGCGGCATTAATAATGGCATTAACAAATTAGCGAGCTAAGTCATGGCTACACCTAACGCGTTAGTCAAATAACGCGTCAATTAACGGTATTAGACGTTACTGTGGCCCCAGCATAAGGAGAAAATTCACTCATTTCAGATACGCACGATATCAAAAGCATTGAATTCTTGTGGGGGTGTGTGTATGTGTGGTTGGGATATTGACTGCGAAACCTAAGGTTTCATTCGCCTAATCATATTTTCCTTTGATTCTTATAACAAAAAATAAAATTTATTAACATTTTAAATCAATTTTATTATTGTTTTTAAACAATATCAGTATGGTAAAAAATTCTACATTCTACAATTAGTAAACTTGCAAATCACATAATATTAATGTTCGAACACAGTTTTCTAATATTATCCAGATACATATCCAATTCCGAATCCAGTGGTTATATTTCTCCAGTATTGTCCAGTTTCGCTTCCAGTGATTGTATTTTTTTCTCTTAACTTCTTCTTCTTCTTCTTCCTCTTTATAAGCAATTCTGCTTGTTCATTGGCGGATTGATACCTCTATGGAAGGTTGTCGCTCCATCTTTTGCGCGGTCGGCCGATACTTCTTCTGCCGATTGGTGATTTATCTCGTGCTATTTTGACCACACGTGTCTCCCCCATTCTGGTTATATGGTTGTTCCATTCTTTTTTTCTATTTAGTGTCCATTCGTTTATACACTGTACGTTACATTGTCTTCTAATATCTTCGTTCCTCTTTCGATCTCTCAGTGTATTTCCTGTAATTCTTCTCAGTACTCTCATCTCTGCCGTTTCCAGTAGTCTTTGTGTTGTGGCGGTATCGGGTCTTGTTTCTGATGCATATGTCATTATTGGTCTTACACTGGCTTTATAAATTCTTGACTTCATCTCAGTGTTAATATGTCGGTTTCGCCATATAGTGTTATTAAGGCATCCTGCCAATCTATTTGCTTTTTGTACTTGATTTCTCACTTCTTTGTCTAGGTCTCCGTAACTTGACAATGTAATTCCAAGGTATTTTACTTCCATTACTTGTTCAATACTGATACCATCAATTTCTATTTTGCATCTGATTGGTTCTTTACTGATTACTAAAGTTTTAGTTTTTTGAGATGAAATTGTCATATTGAATTCTTTTGCTGTTATGTTAAATCTGTGGACTAATCTTTGCAGACTATCTTCATCTTGGGCTATCAATATTGCGTCGTCTGCGTAGCAGAGTATTTTTACTTCTTTGTTTCCCATTCTATATCCTCTTCCTTTGTTGACGTTTTTGATGATTTCATCCATGATTAAATTGAAAAGCAGAGGACTCAATGAGTCTCCCTGTCTTATTCCGCTGCCTATATCTACAGGTTCTGTAAGTTGTCCATCTATTCTGACTTCCATCTTGTTATTTTGGTAGATGTTCTCAATAGTTTTTATGATATCTAGAGGGATTTCTCTATTATACAGAAGGTGGATTACATCCCTGAGTCTTACTCTGTCAAATGCTTTCTTTAAGTCAATCAGACATAGAAATGCTGGTCTATTATACTCTAGTGATTTCTCAGTAATTTGCTTTATGACGAATATTGCATCTGTACACGATCTTCCAGTACGAAAACCCTGTTGTTCATCTGCTAAACATATCCTCTGATTCATTACGTCTTGTAAGATTTTAGTTGTAAGTTTTAGGGTAGTATTTAACAAGTTGATACCTCTGTAGTTCTGTGGCTGCTTTTTATCTCCTTTTTTGAATAGTAGGATTAGTTCGCTCGTTCTCCATTCTTCCGGTATTTTACCGTGTTTTATGATTTTGTTAATTAATGTTGTTAATTGTTCCGTCATTGCTGCTCCACAATATTTCAGTAGTTCGTTTGGTATTCCATCCTTACCTGCAGCTTTTCTGTTCTTCAGCTTTTCGAGTGTTTTTCGTACTTCCTGTGCACTTATATTAACATCTTCATCTGTGGTAATTTCTGGTGTTTCCGGTTCTAGCATTATTTGTTCTTCCTCTGCATAAAGCTTTTTTAGATAGTCAATCCATGTATCCTTTTCTATGTGTTTTGGTTCTATTAGTTCCTTTACCTCCATTCTTTGACCTCTTATAAAGCGCCATATTTCCTTTTGGAGACCATAAAAATCATGTTCCATTTCTTTCGAAAAACGTTCCCAGTGATCGTTTTTTATTCTTCTTACTACTGAATGTGTTTCGTTTCTTATGGTCTTATAATTATCGTATGCCTCTTGTGTTTTAGTTGACATGTATTTTAGGTAGGCTTTTTTCTTCTCTTTACATTTTTCCTTCACTTCTGTACAAAACCATGGAGTTCTTCGTCTTGGAAGCGATTTATTTTTATTAATGTTTCTTTCACCAAGAACTTCCTTGGCTGAGGCTAAGATATTAGACTTAATTTTTGCCCAGCTTTCTTCGACTCCGTCACTTTCTGTGATATACATGTTGCTGCTTTTTTCCGTTAGTCTTTTTTGGAATAGGTATCTGGTGGATTCGTCCTGTAAGCTTTCGACTTTAATCAAGGTGGTGTATTCTGCTGTTTTGTTATCACATAGATGTGTTTTCATTCTGATTTTGCACAATACCAATTTATGATCGCTTCCTATTTCTGCTGATGTTAGTGCTCTTACATCCAAGATTAGAGACGGGTGTAACTCTCTATTCGACAGAATATAGTCTATCATAGATCTTTGTCCTCTAGTGTTTTCAAACGGGTATTTGTATTGTTCTTTGTGAGGGAAAAATGTATTGTTAATTCGTATTTCATTTATGCTGCAGAGGTCCGTCAGAAGGTCTCCGTTTTCATTTCTGATATTTTCATTATATCGTTGTTTTATTCCCGGAACTGTGTCATTGCCAACACGGGCATTAAAGTCACCCATAATGATTATATATTCATCATTTGGGATCTCGTTTATTACAGTCTGAAGGTGTTCATAGAAGTTTTCTCTTATGGTGGCATCGCTGTTGTTCTCAGGTGCATAGATCGCTATCACGTTCAGAGGCTTGACATCCAGTTTGACTTTTACACTAACTATTCTTTCGGAGATATATCGGCACTCTTGTACTTGGTGTACAAATTTTCTGTGAACTAGCAGTGCGACTCCTTCCTTGGCTCTTGTATCCTTTGCAACACCACTGTAAATCATCAGATAGTCATCCAGCATAATTTGACCCTTTCCTTTTTTCTTTGTCTCTTGTAGTGCACATATGTGTATATTTTTTTCTATAAGCTCTTTTGTGATTTCCTGCTCTCTTGTGTTTAGAGACTTTACATTCCAAGTACCGATGCGAAGTATATTTTTCTTTTTCCATAAATTCGTTGTCCTTTTTCTCGCGTTGGTCGTCGTAATGAAATCATTCCTGTTCCGAGGCATAATCCTGTTTCTATGAGCTATGGTTTTAACGTCTATCAGTAGGGTGCTAACCTGGCTGTAGACCCCCTCCTCCTTTATCCGGGCTTGGGACCGGCAACAGTTCTGTGAGCTACTCGATCACACCAAACAAAACTGCAGGCGGAGTTAACTAAATGAGAATTCTCTTAACTAAATGAGAATTTTCTGACAACGTTGCTGCTCTTCACGGCAGCGACCGTGAAAGCTGTATTAGGCAGGTACTTGCTGTGGAATACAAAAGGAGGATTTATTTATGATAATTCACAGAATGGGCGAAAACACTGATTCTAACGTTTGAATAATGTAGGTGACTTAGTATGCTGGGGATCTCCGAAAACTTCCGTACCCATCTGGACGTAGAAAGTCATACAGCTTTCTGCATGGTCTTATAGAGATGCTCATTCAGACTCAGCTTTTTTATGTTCTCTATGAGGTTCTTTGGTACGACTCCAGTACTAGAATCAATAATCGATATTGTGTGAGTATCTTTCATTCTCCATTGTCTCCATATTTGAATTTGCTTATCTCTGTACTGGACGATCTTTTCAGAGTATTTAACACGCAATTTATTGTTGTTAGGTATCGCCACATCGATGAATGTTGCTTGTCTCGTTAATTTATTAACTACTACGAGATCTGGTCTATTATGTGCCACTGTTTCGTCTGTGAGTAGAGCTTGTAGTTTTAATTCTCAAGCATACTCTCAGGAACGTATCGATAACATGGGAGATGGTTTGTTTGGAAAAGTCCCAGTTTTTCCTTGTATTCAGTTGCAGCAAATGCCTACCAGCCCCCGGTAAGATGTTGTTAATTATTTATAATTTTTTTTCTTTATCAGAATCTTGGTATCTGGATCCATTCACGAATGTTTTTTTATCTAAGAAACCTGTTCTCTTCCTACACCTCTCTGATCTTTTTTTTATTTTGCCTTATTCTTATTCATATAGAATTATTCTTGTAATACTTATTCTATATGGATTTAGCTGGGATGACACTTGGAAACACAGCAGCAGGAGGGCAGAATACCATGAACTCTTACAGGACGGAAAAGACAGATCAGATCTTACTTAACAACGAATAAAACTAATCCAAAAAATAATAGAATAAAACAGAATACCACAAGAATGGAGATGAAGCATCCTAATAACTCTCTTCAAAAAGGACAAATTAATTAGAACCGAAAAACTACTAAAAATCGTCAAGCAAAATTTTAGATTGGGAAGATCATGGACCGACGCTATATTTAGAATGAGGCAAGTGCAAGAGAAATCACTATAATGTTCAACCTGATACATTGACTGCGTTCACCAGATGCAAACACGTTCACAAATGTTTGCGCTTTGATTCTAAACTTGTTGACAGCGAGCTGAACGGTTGTTTGTTTAGGTTAAAATTTGACATTTTGCTTGCTTGCTTTGAACGTAACCTAAAATAAATTTTCTCAATAAATACGTTTTTGAATTTATTTTTTTTTTTTTTATTAAAGGAAAAAAGAAAATTTATTTAATAGATAATAACGTAGCAGAATGTCTTCAGTAGCCTTTATTTTATATATAAAACCCTTATCAATATATTCTACAATATATACAATTTAAATTCTCGCCATATTTTTTCAATATTCAACACGTTTTCAAAGTTCAACTTAAATATTTTATGTTTGCAAAAATGGCGACCGCTTTCCAAACATGTTTGACGTTAGCAAGTCGTTCAGAAGCATAAAGCGCAAACTGATTGCCAACGTTTGCATCTGGTGAACGCGCCCATTTATGTTTCATAGGCCTGAAGAAGGCATTTTGAAGAGTATAAATAGATTACAAAATTACGAGTAGATTAGTAAAGATGGCGGGAGATCGTTCCTCGATAAAAAAAACGATCAGTGCGAAGACCACAAAAACGATGAAACGAAAACTTACTGAATGCACATTGAAAAACACAGTCATGTCTACATAAAAAGAAAAAGAAGAAGGTATATTCGGTTTTCGGAGTTATCTACTATATTGAAGAGGAATAAATTACAATTTTATTTTAATTGAAAATACGTTGTATTAGTGCAGTCACTGAAGGTTTCCACCTCCGATTGCGTTGAACCTCCATCGATTTTCATGAAAATTGGTGAGCAGTTAGAGAATACCTCTAGGAACAAAGGTGTCATGATGCCAACTTGCGCTTTTACCCTGGGGGTGGATGCCACCCCTTTTCGGGAATGAAATTTTTTGTTAAAAATAATACCACAAATCGATAGAGGGACAAATTCTAAGCAAAATTTGTTATATAAAATTATTAACGTAAATCAATACTTCTTGAGTTATTAATGATCAAAGATTTTATTTTGTCGTAAAAACAATGCATGTTTTAAAGCTGTTTTTCACGTATAACTCAAAAACTATGATCTTTTAGAGTTATTATTACCAAAATTGAAGACAATAAAAAATTAAATACACTCTTCTCTCACAGAACTAAACTAATGTTAATTCAAAGTGAGTTATGCGTAATTGAATGTATATTTTTTTCGACGAGTAGTCAAATCTAGGTATTCAAGCTCAAATAACGGGAAAACGATGCATTTTATAAAATATGCCTGCGAAACACTTGCCAAAGTACTTCGGAATACCTATCAAATGAGCTCCAGAAAAAGTTAATAGCATCAAAATTAAGCAAGTTCTGATGAAAATAAGGGAACCCTTTCGAATTTTTAGGAAAAAGTGAAAGATAAAACATACGCCATTTCTACAAAAATTAAAATTTATAGTAATCCTTACAAAAGTTTTTTTATATTAGTATAAATAACGATTTCAACAATTTCCACCGGCTTAGATCGTATATTTTTGAAGAAAAGATATAATTTAAAAAAATCAGAATTTTTAAAATTATCGTCATTTTCATTTTCTTTTGATAATAACGACAAAATACTCGATTAGCGTAAAAAATTATATATAATCAAATTTTAGTTTTTTCTATATCAAATATTTTTCTTTTTTTACTATTTCTGTAGGGTGAAAAATAACCGAGATAGAAACGTTTAAGCTTAAATTTTGCTGCGGGAACCATGTAACCGTGGTCATGTAACCTTTGATTTTTAAAAAAGTAAGCAAGTTAAAAGATTAATATTTCATCGTGATTACCTTTCACATTATTTTTAGGTGAACCTGATATAGTAAAAATTAACGGAGTTATTAAAGAAAAACGATAACATTTTTTGGAAAATTTTTTTAAAAGATAAAGTTTGAAGAATTATTGGAGCATAAATTTTAATGCTATCAACTTGTTCGGGATCTCAATTGATAGATATTTCTGGGTACTTTTACAAATGTTTAATAAGTTTATGTTGTAAAATGCATCATTTTCCCGGAATTTAAGCTTGAATACTTAGATTTGGGTACTCGCCCAAAACAATTTTCATTCAATTACCTATAACTCACTTTAAGTTAACAATAAAAGGTTTTTTTAGCAAGGAATTTATTTAGTTTTTTATTAGCTTCAATTTTGGCAATAATAACTTTTTTGTAAAAACTTATAGTTTTTGAGTTGTTTATGAAAAATCAGTTAAAAACATGTATTTGTCTCACGAAAAATTAAAATATTTGATCTTTAATAACTCAAAAAGTTTTGATTTATTTTAATAATTTTATATAACGAATTTTGCTTAGAATTTGTCTCCCTAGCTAATTATGGAGTTATTTTTAATAAAATAATTTTTACCCCCGAGAAGGGGTGGCATGCACCCCCCAGGGTAAAAGCGCATTTTTGCACCATGTCACCTTTGTTCCTTGAGATATCCCCTAACCACTCACCAATTTTCATAAAAATCGATGGAGGTTCAACGAAATCGAATATCCACGTCCAGTGACTGCACTATATTTGACGTTTCGATTTTTACCTCGAAAATCTTCCTCAAAAAGTAAATTTCAGGACCATTGTGTTTTAGTTGATTTTTTACAACAACGTAACTAAGACTGGACTTTATTGTTATTTTTGTTTTGGAATATTGATTGAAAATTACTAATCTCCTGTGATGCCATCGGAATAGTTTTTAAAAAACATATAATTTGTGCCTTTTGGTAAAATGTGGAGCAGTGGCGCACCTACAATTTTCCTCTGGGGGGGGGGCTTGGACTCCGAATGTTTTTTGTACTGTTTGTCAAAGACAAGTTACATTTTTCTACTATCCTTTATATATTTTTTATAATAAGTCCTTGGGGGGTTTAACCGCTAAACCCCCTTGGGTGCGCCACTGATGTGAAGTAAATTTGACTTTGTGCTTCTTAGTTTCTCCAACCATCAGAAACATTTTATCTGTAATATTTCAGAGAAAAATAAAATATAGAGTCCACAGTACACCGTCCTTTTTTGAAAACGATTACAAGTCTTTAATAGTTATTTATGTACCAAGTCAGTCAAGTGACTCTTTATGGAATGAGTCTTGATATTACGAGAAGAGCGAGCGTAGCGAGCGAGGCGAGTAACAGACGAGTTCGATAAAGAGTCTTTACTGACGTGGTGTATACAAGATTTTATCGCCAATCATAAAAAACATTAACACTTACTTTACACTTACTTAATTACATCCTTCTAACGAAAAAAGAGTCTGTGTGTGTGTAACTTGTCGGGTGACGTCATTGGGCAACAGCTGGATTAATTATTTTAATTATTTTTAATCATTTTTTAAGTCCGTATAATAGTCTAACTGTCAATAACCATTAATATTAAACAAAAATTTTTTCTTACGGGGGACTCGTACCAAGTACTAACACGTCCGTAACTAGATACACATACCGCTAGCCTACGCAACCACTTGCTAGACACGGCCGATATTAGGTATAAAGAGAACAAATAGGCTAGTAAAAAATGTAAAAAAATAATTATTGACATCAAATGAAAAGACATTATACATAAATCATGGTAGATTCAAGGATATGAAAAAGAACTTTACGTACAATATAATATGTAATAGTAATTTTATATTTGTTGGGTTATATTAAAAATTAATGAACAATTTGACATAGGAATATGAACAACTAGAATATTATTATCTTTGTTTTCTACATCCGATATTTTTAAATTTAGAAGTTCTTCACTTCTTAAAGCACCAGCAATGCCCAGTATAACACAAACCTAAAATAAATACAATTTTATTAAAACGGTTTTAACAAATTTGTACCTATAAATTACCTTCATCATTAAATAATCGTTATCAGGTGCATTTAATAAGAAATTTAGCACTTCTTCTTGCGGTAGGGTTTTTGGTTTTTTGGAAATGTAATTCCTTCCTTTTTGTTTCAAAAAAGCTGTAAGTTTTTTATAATTGCTTATATCTATGTCTTTATTTGTGGTCAAAGTTGCCTTTAACATTGAATAATAGGACCACATAGTCGATTGAGAATATTCTTTAGACATATCAGAGAAATATGCTAGTAAAACACTTTCACTATCATTTGTAATACTATTTTTTCACGTCATGCTTTAAATATGTCATATTGCCTATTGTATTTTTTCGATGGATTATGCTGGGAGAAGCTCTGAAACGATTTCTTGCGTATTTTAGGTGGCGTACATGTAATTTCTTCCATTTCTAAAGCAGCACTACTGTACTATAATTTGATATTCGTTTTAACACTTTTATTACAATAAATACAATTTTCAATTTAAATTTTTTAAATATGACAGTGATGACAGATGACTTCTGCATGCCGCAATATTGAATAATTACTAAATCGGTAAAATTTTGATTAATTTTATATGAATATAATTGCAAAATACTACAGAATTTCACTTTTTGACATAAATTTAATTAATAATAACGTAAATTGTGTACAATATTTTCAATAATTAAAGTAAATAAATTTTAAGCTCACTCAAATAAATAATCGATTACTGCCATCGACCACTTACATTCAATCTCGGTTAATTTGATTAATCGCGGCAGGTAAAGTAAAATTCTTCTTTCGGTACAATAAAGTGTTACTTTACTGCCGTAAATGAGGGCAAATGAGTACAATAATGAATGACTTTAGTGACGGTTGGCGATAAAATAGTTTTAACTGCTTCGTTTGAGCGAGTCTACCACTTTCTGAAAATTTTCAGAGTACAGGTTGGACGCGTGCGCGTACTCGTTCGTGTTGTGCGCGTCTTCGCACGCACAACACCTAAATTTCTAGCTCTAGCGCGGTTATGTTTTGTTATTGCAAAACTATAATTTTTAATTATAATTAAAACATTATACGTTAAAATAAAATAAATTATAAGCTGAAAATTTGTTAATAGCTTAAAAGTGTCTAGTCGGACAAGCTTTGATATATGGGAACACTAGAACAGGGGAAGTTTTAATTGTGGAACAGGTTAAAAATTTGGAACGGTCAGACCACGAAAACGTCTCATGTATTTTGTCCGACAGAACTTCCAATTGATTTGTTACCCTTTCATTAAACTCTCATGCAAAAATCAGACTGCTATTTATCACCTGTCATAATTTATGTCATTTGACATATTCTACGTGTTCCACTCATTATAATTCCCATTTGGTGATAAATAGCAGCTTGATTTTTGCATGAGAGTTTAATGAAAGGGTAACAAATAAATTGGAAGTTCTGTCGGACAAAATACATGTGACTTTTGTCTGCCGTTCCAAATTTTTAAACTGTTCCACAATTAAAACTTCCCCTGTTCCAGTGTTCCTATATATCAAAGTTTGTCCGACTAGACACCCTGAAGCTATTAACAAATTTTCAGCTTGCTATTAATCAACTTGTTTGAAGTTATACTTCTTTACTCGCGATATGAGGGTGAATTTTAATAGGATTAAAACCTTTGATCCCGGCGCAGTCGCATTACAACTTTGTTCTGATTGGATGTTCAAATGACATGACAAAAATTATTGAATATGGCAGCTGTGGAACAGCTGTGTGACTGTGGTTTGGTTATGTATGGTTGTTGCGTTTTAAAATTTGTAGGAAGAGAAACAACAAACAAAAAGTTAGTTAATGGTTATACTGTCTTTTTAAATAGTTTTCATATTATATTTTTGGACTTATTAACATAGAAGAGATGATTGTTGCATACCAATGTGAAAGCCCATCAAAATGTGATTAGTATGAGTGCCGCAAAATTACTGATAAAAAACCTATTAGCTCGAAGGCGTAGAGAACTGTGGATAACAACAATCAACCGGGACGATCTACGATCTCGCTTATTCAAAGCTAAAGAATCTTACACTGGTAAGTGTTTTAAAAATAGTTGATCAAATTTTGTTATGATATTTGAACATAGCCACTTTGCACGATGCAAGTGATTGCGAAATTTATTAGTCGTTATACGGGCTCTGATTGGGTGTTGAAATGATCTGTCAATAATAAATAATTGTTCAATATGAAGGTAAACAAATGTATAATATATTAGTTTTATTGTTGTGAGGACAGAAACAAAAAAGTTTATAATTGTAGTGATTTTTAAATAGTTTTTAAAGCAACAGGTACGTAATAATTGTAAATGTATCATAGGTACCTACCTATTTGAAACCACCAAAATACATAGTATGTAATACTTTTATTTACATAATTTGATTACCATCAAAATTTCTATCAATATTCACCTAATGTATTGTTTTCTTACTCTATGTTTTGTTGTATTTTTTCAATTCTAAATCATTTCAATTCAAAATCAAAATAATTTGATTTACATAATTCAAAAATGTCAAAAGTTTAATCCGTTTAGTTAGTCGATCTTCGCGCATAATGACACACTGTCTCCGTAGCGAAGCGTTTAATGCGAGTGAACCCCAATACAACGCCAATACCAGCCGCGCTGGTAAGTTGGTTCGAATCCCAATAGAAACTTTTATTTTTTTATTTTTTTTATACATTTTATGATTGTAAGTATATTTATTATATAATTTTATTTTCAGAAAATACGTATTTAGTTAAAAAATTTTCCGACAATTAATGTTCAGAAATCATTTGTGGCATTTTTAATGTGTTTGTGTGTGTTTTATTCTTTTATTATTTTAATTTTTGGCACTGTTTTAATAAAAATGTTTGAGAAGTAGTAAGTATAAATTAGTTTAATATTTAAATAAAATATAAATAAAAAGTATATTAATTTCGTTTATAATCATATAACTTCTTACGTGCGTACAAAGTACACACACATTCTTTTTTTCATACGCGGGATCCAGATCTATTATTTTTGTCGGAAAAATAGAGGAGGTGGTCGTCCTCCCTCTTTTTTTTCCGAGAAATCGCAAAACATAACCTGTCATAATTAACATATTTATTTACGTTGTCGGACTAAAGAAACGAGGCTGTAAATTTGTCGGACACGAAATCGACAATCTTTTGTAATTAATCTTTCAATTGAAAATTAAGCGTTTTGTAATAACAAATTGTAATGTACCGCGCTAGAGTGACATCTTGCGGGTGTCGGACTCGACGATCACTCCCTCTTTTTTGTCCGACAAAAAATTATAGTTTTGCAATAACAAAACGTAACCGCTCTAGAGCTACAGGTTTAGGTGTTGTGCTTGTAGAAAAGCGTCCAACCTGTACTCTAGAAGTGGTAGACTCGCTAAAACCGTCTAAAACGAAGCAGTTAAAAGCATTTTTAAGACTGTTGTAATCATTTTCAAAAAGGACGGTGTACTGAGGACTAATATATTATTGGCCCGAAATATAATTAAAGGTTTCCATTTTAATTTAAAACAGTATACGAGTATTTTTCATTAAAGCATCCCCAATATTAACCTATAGTACAAGTGCTTGAAGTGGTATTTTGTCGTAGTATCGCTTGAAGTATTATATTATAGTCCAATCAACAGCCATTTTCGCGTGAAATTTACAGGATCAAGGTCGATTTTCTTGAAAATTCGGATTTATGTAGTAATGATAATCTTTGTCAAAATCTACCCTACGCCGAACCGGGCTTTTGCTCTGGGGGTGAAAACAACCCCATCGAGAGGATGAAAATGTTTTCAATCAAAAGAACTATGAAAATTGATAGAGTGACCAATTCTAAGAAAATTTTGTCCTTTTTGGAAAATTGACACGTTGCAAGTTATTAGCGATTGAATCTATGCTTTTTTCATTGAAAATACTCACGTTTTATAACCGTTTTTCATGAATAGATAACTTAAAACAATTTAATTTTATAGAAAAAATCATTAGCAACAAAATTGTGGCTAATAAAAAAGCAAAGAGATTCGCGTCGGAAAGACCTATCTAAACCCAATAACGACTGAGTTATTGATCTTAAGGTACTAGTACACTTTAGAAGACCAAAAATAATCATTTTTTTTCTCAGAACCTTTATTAAAAATGAACATAAAACTTTTTACATTAATATCTAACTCTTAGAGAGTACAAAAAAATATATCTTTTTTCATTTATGCACGTACACTAATATTGTAGAGGGCGCAAATGTCGAGGCCCCGAAAAATGATAGCGGACAGTAGTTAATATCAGGATTGGGATATCTGAAACAAAAAAATCGTACTGAATTTGAAAAAGGAAGGTTTTTTACGTGACAATTTACCATAATTTGACCAAAAAATAAAAAATAAATATTTTTTAACCATGAAAAACTAAAGAAAAACGGGCGATTTTTTCACAAAATTTTTTCAAATTTCGGTAATGTCTATTTTTTGCGGAATTTTTCACTAACGGTGGTAAATTGCCACTTGAGAAACCTACCTTTTTCAAATGCTGTTCGTTTTTTTTTTTGTTTCAGAGATCCCAATTCTGAGATTAACTGTCCGCCATCGGAACTACTTTTTTTCGAGGCCCCGACTTCGGCGACCTCTACAATATTAGTGTACGTACATAAATGAAAAAAGATATATTTTTCGTATTCTCTAAGAGTTAGATATTGACGTGTAAAAAGTTTTATGTTCATTTTTAATAAAGGTTCTGAGAAAAAAAATCTTCAAAAAATGCTTATTTTTGGTCTTCTAAAGTGTACTATTACCTTAAAAGGATGGTTATTTTCGAAGGACCTTGAATTGGCGAACCTTCAATCTCAAATAACTCGAATGTTGTGCAATTTTTTGGGAAAACTTAACAGATATCTTTTAAAGTTCATTAAAAAACCTTTCAAATTAGCTCTCATAAAAGTTGTTTTCATAAGAACTAACTGACTTATGACGAAAATAATGTGGCTCTCTGCTTTTTTCCTTTTGAAATATAAAAATTAAAGCCTCGTCATTACAATCCTAATAGAAATCAGAGGCGGCTCGTTAGAGGAAGCTAGGGAGGCTTAGCCTCCCCATAAATTTTTTACACACGCTACACTGTTTTGTTTATCTTGAATCGCGAAAAACAACAAGCACTCTCACTATTATACAACGTGTAAATTCCATATTATCACTAAATATCCATGCGCACGGAGCATTATCATTAGAACACATGATTGTGTCTCAGTTTTTTTATTATTATTGTAGGCATGGGTTATCCCGAGATGCATGAACGGAGCCGAGAAGCCGACCAGCCTCCGTTGCTATTGCTCCGCGCAGCGCAGCAGGCGTTTAAGGAGACCCGGTCTCCTAACAGTGGCATCTACGGTGCCATCACACGCTGCCCGGAGATTTACCAACGGAGGCTAACTAGCTTCTCGGCTCCGTTGCCGTTGCGTGCATCTCGGGACAACGAATTTTAGGGTCCTGACTAAAAATAATGAAAAAACTTAAAGTGCGAATTTTGTTATGAAATTTGGTATTTGGGGTTAGAATAATATTTGGAACAACTTGTTCAAATAACTTTTTCCGATATTTGTAACGCAAAGCAAAATATCGGTAATTTATCATGTTTTTGGATTCGCAGTAGGCCGCGTTTAGAATTAAAAAAATTCAGTTGAGTATCTTAAAAAATGTGAACCTTCAACCTGTATGGACTGCAAAACTTCAAATCTGTATTTATTTTGATATGCATATCTACTTACAAAGATGGAATTGTTAACAAATAAACGACACAAACTTTGGTATTAAACTTTTACAATTAGGCTAATTATTTTTAAAATGATATGATAATATGAAATTATGAATTATGATGATATTATGAAATGTAGATAAAAAATGGTCAAAAAATGGAGCCTTACAATACATTTTTTCGCGCATTTTTTTGCTAGTGCAAATTTGTCTAGATATTTTAGAGTTAGGTATAGCCTCCCCTATTGTAAAAATCACGAGCCGCCACTGATAGAAATGAATAGCTTCCCACTTGAAATTAACTTTATTTAGTATAATTGATACGATGCATCCGATTTGACCGGTTTGGAATGCTTAGTTTAGAAAAAATAGTTAATTAAATCGAAAATGACATTTTTATAATTAAAAAAGAAGTGCATTTTTCTTAAATAAATCTAAAAGTGTTGAAACGAAAGAGAACTCTTTACCGACCCCCGTATAATGATACACAACTCGAAACGTGTAAGAATGACGCTATCGAACGATCGAGATGGTGCTGGAGTGGTAAAGAGTGTTCGAGAATGTACCTCAAGTAGACGTGACGAGCTGATAGCTAGAGATGAGCGTGGATTGTTCCAGAATAACGTACCTATATATAACCGATGAATTTTGAAATAGAGTTCAGTTTTAAGCTAGAGTTTGTAAAGAAAACTTGTATAAATAAATTAATAAAGTCGTATATAAATACGAATCGCTCGTTTTATTGTTAAAGTATTCATAGATATTATGGATACTTTAGTATGTGTCAGTAAGTTCTTATGAAAAATACTTTTGTGAGAGCTTATTTGAAAGGTTTTTTAATGAGTATTCATAGATAATATGGATACTTTTATACAGTGCGGGTGGAATAAGTGTTGCCCCCTGTTAACTTGTTTATTTTAAGAATATAAGCAAAACGCTCGGACAGGTCGATTTTTAAACTAACCATAGTATATTATAGCATCAACGTTTCGAACTTTACGTGATACCTCTTCAGGTGACAGGCATAACTTTGATTTTTTTTAAATGGTAAAGTACATCATGTGACACCTCATTTAACAGCTTTTAAAATACTGATTTCAAAAATGTATAATACTTTAATCCTTTTTGAGATCGCAGGCCCAAAATTTCGGTCGAACTCTTTTTAAACGCATTTATTTTTTTCGAATTATGAGAAAACTAATAAGTATTTTTGAAAAATTTAAACGCAAAATAAAAGATTAGATTATTACTGAGGGCAAACAGTCCCTTAGAATAAACAAAAAGTTTCTTTTGAATGATATATTTGAAATTAAAAATCACACTAAATTTTCTCTTTTTTCCACCACTGTGACTTATTAAAATAAACATTATAGGAGTTCTCAGGGACTTTGGACCATCGAGAATACTGTAATATTTCATTCTGCGTTTAAATTTTTCAAAAATATTTATTGGTTTTTTCAGGATTCGAAAAAAAAAGATTGCATTTAGAAAGAATTCGACCGAAATTTTTCGCCTACGCTCTCAAACAGGATTAAAGTATTATACATTTTTGAACTCAGTATTTTAAGAGCTTTTAAATAAGGTGTCACATGATGTACTTTCCCGTTTAAAAAAATCAAAGTTATGGCTGCCGCCTGAAGAGGGATCGCGTAAAGTTCGAAACGTTGGTGTTATAATATACTATGGTTAGTTTAAAAATCGACCTGTCCGAGCGTATTGCTTATATTCTTAAAATAAACAAGTTAACAGGGGGGCAACACTTATTCCACCGCACTGTATGTGTAATCAGTTCTTATGAAAAATACTTTTGTGAGAGCTTATTTGAAAGGTTTTTTAATGAGATATAAAAGATATTTCTTCAGTTTTCCCAATAAATTGCTCCATATCCGAGTTATTTGAGATTGAAAGTTCTCCATTTCGAGGTTCTTCGAAAATAACCAACCCTTAGAGAGCAATAACTCAGTCTTTATTGGGTTTACATAGGTCTTTCCGACGCGAATCTCTTTGTTTTTTTATTAGCCACAATTTTTTGTTAATGATTTTTTCTATAAAATTAAATTTTTTTAAGTTATTCATGAAAATCTGTTATAAAATGTGAGTTTTTTCAATGAAAAATGCATAGTTTCAATCGCTAATAACTTGGAAAGTATTAATTTTCAAAAAAAAAATTATAGAACAAAATTTACTCAGAATTAGTCACTCTATCGATTTCCATAGTTATTTTGATTAAAAAAAAATTTCATCTCCTGGGTGGGGTCGTTTTCGCCCCCAGGGCAAAAGCCCGGTTCGGCATAGGGAAGATTTTGAAGAAGAGGGTCAACCTAGCTTAAACCCAAATTTTCTTTAAAGGCGGTGTTGATTCTCAAAATTCCACGATTTTACAGTTTTTTACCGCTGATGAGTGGTCTATACACTGGTGTTAGTTAAAAGCACAAATAGATCGTGTAAGCACATTATCTATGACAATGTAAATTCTATACAAAAGCGAACAGATTCACAACCCCAAAAACTTAACCATGACCTATCCAACTAGTAGCATACGATTTTTTCAAAAAATGTCTATTTTGTTTTTGCGGAAATATCCATAGTATATCCCAAAATAAGAGACCCACATTTTTTTTGCATATCGATAATGTTGAAAATACAATATACAGGTACCTACTTACTTTTACCTTTTACAAAACTTATTTTAAAACTTAAGTATTTATCTTTTTAAAACTTAATCTTTTATAGCAATCAAAATCTGACTTTTCAAAAAATTGTCTAAGGGTAAGTAAACAAGAAAAGATTATGTCGAACCTGTATGGAACCACCAAAATAGGGGCGATAGTGTGGCTAGCGACTTAGGAACTACTGTGAAAATATTTTTGAGTTAAGGTGGTACGACACAATGATAAAATTTATATACAGTCGGAAAAATGAAAGAATACCCATGAACGAACATATAAAACACGCTATATTTTCCTGTCATCGTGTCACAAAGAAAATTGTCCAGTGCAAGTACATGTAACAATAATTATTACATGTACTTGCGCTGGCCAATTTTTTGTGTGACACGGTGACTGGAAAATACAGCATGTTTTATATGTTCGTTCATGGGTATTCTTTCATTTTTCCTACTGTATAGTTTTTAGGTACAGTTACCGTCACTATTTCAAAACCAATCTCCAACTTAGGCGTATGTACATACGTGAACTGTAAACTTTCTGTTTTAATGGTATCTAGTTAAAATTTCCAAAGAAAGCAGTCAATTTTTATAACTGTACTTAAAGGCATCCATGTCATAACTTTGGTAACCTGCCCTAAAAATTGGTTTTGTGTAATAATTTTTGAACTTATGTACAAAATAACTACCATAAATGATTAACTATGCAAAGAGCTTTATTTTAAGCAAAAGTTCATTATCCATGTTGCCATAATTTTTAAATTAACTCTACCTAAAGATAAAAAATATAGTTAAAAGCTGCAATCTAGGGATTTTGTTGATATTACCGTAACGAGTTGGCATTTTGCTAGTGATAAATTAGTTACGCTATCACCTAATAGATGAGAAAATGAGTTCGCGTGTCATTTAGTAGATGGCAGCAGTGATGTATTCAATGGCGACAGATGAGCGTTTGTCGGATTTTAAAAAAATCTGCAAAACATTGAAAACGAATCTTGTAACCATGGAAATATTATTCACGTGGTTTTGCTTAGAAAAGTGGCCCCTCCCCCTCCCAGTA
Organism: Diabrotica virgifera virgifera; assembly: GCF_917563875.1. Classification (NCBI taxonomy): domain Eukaryota; kingdom Metazoa; phylum Arthropoda; class Insecta; order Coleoptera; family Chrysomelidae; genus Diabrotica; species Diabrotica virgifera. The sequence goes on from NC_065444.1 coordinate 225,021,869, forward strand.
AACATTTTGGGCCTTGTTGGAGTTTCAATCATGATTTTTTAACGTCAGAGTGACCGCAGACATTCGATATGAAAAAAATTGTTACTGCCGTTCTTCAATTGACTTACGTATTTTAGATTTCAAACAATTGCAAATTTCTTTATCAGTTCGAAATAAATATTTTTGAGCAGGTAAAGAATTATTAAGAATTCTCTAAATATGTACAATATTAAGTATTCATAATAAAATATTTCGAAATGATTGAACCTTTTGTGCCTATTAGCGTTGATTGAATACCCGATGACCCTACACGAATTCCTGAGAATTTACGCTTAGCAGGTAAAGAGTTAAGAATTGTCGTCTATAAATTATACATTAAGGACGATTGAGAGGGTACTTGGCCACAGCATAGAAAACGCAACAGCAGTGACACACTAGTAGGCGGGAAAAGTTCGCGCACTATTACTGCGCAGATCGTCGGCCATTTTGTGCGTAGTACCAGACAATGTAGAAAATCGACAGTGTTGCCGATTTGTACACAATTATCAGATTTACTCAACTTTTATGACATTCATATTTTTTAACATAATTTTATACGTATGCCTGTGGGAATTATGTCAATAATTGGGACATAACACAAAATATTGACGATGAATGGCGATTGTATTGTTAATATTTTGCATAAATTCCAGAAATTATTCAAAAAGCTTACGGGTAATAAAGTTGGTGACATCGGCAACACTGATGAACCAACACATCACATCACCACTGAGATGTACTACGCGAAAAATGGCGACCCTGTACTTTTCAACTTCAAAGGTGGCATCAGGGAGTGTCCTTGCTGGTTTCGTTTATTATGCTGTGACTTGGTATCAACGCCGTGATTCATAGAATTAAATTTTTTGGAAAAACTAAAATGTTAAATGTGGACGTGCTGCCATCTACTTAAAGAATTGTTAAACATTAGTTTATTGGAACGCCACACAGTTTGGCTGTGGGGTGAACATACTCTTGACATATCTCTGGAACATACCCCCTTAAATAAATAAATAATTTAACGACATTTTGTTTCCAATATATATCGCTTTTTTTGTGATGCTAATTTAAATAATTATAAAACAAATAATTAATAAAAAACTAACAATTCTTGGTATTGAATATTTGTTTATTTGTAAAAGATACCTTCGAAAACATTTTCAGAATAGGTGATGTTTAATCGAAAAAAATAATTTTACATTGTTGTAGAAAAATGCATAGAAAATAAAATTAGTGGGTAAAAAGGGCCAAATTTGCATATCTTCCATTTACTATAGTAAACTGTCAGAAGCATTAATAAAATATAAGCAAAATATATTATTAACAATGAAGTTCTAAATATAAATTTAGAAAAATATTGTATACGGAACATACCATATTAATAGTGAAGAAGTAGGAAATAAGGATTGAGTTGATTGAAATAAAGTTTTTTAGCAAACAAGAAAATATAATTATCATCGTCATTCTCTTTGCCTTTATCCCCTATGCGGGGTCTGCTGCCCTAATTAAATTTCTCCATAAGTTTCTACCTTGGGTCATACCAATACATACAAATCCTCTGTATCCAATCATTATATAGTCCAGGGCGCATCTGTTTTGAGATGGACGTTGAGAGGTGACTCAAATTTTTTTGCAGAAATTGCTTGAAAATAACTCAAATAATATTATTTGAGTTATCCTCCCGCTCAAAATGGTCCGGAACATTGTTTAAATAATCAAAATGTCAAAATATGAAGGAAAAATTCTATTTTTTTATTGGTTTTTTGATTATAACTTTAAAAGTATTCATTTCTGAGAAAAATTGTACTGACATAAAAGTTGCTTAATTAAATTTCCTATAATATAGAATTGGTTAGAAATTTAAAAAATAGTCACACTTGTTGAAAAATAGCCATAATTGCTAAAAAAACATACAAAAACAAGTATTCGCATTTTACGTTTTTTAACCATTTACGCTACACTTAGGACCTTCATATTTTACCCAGAAAAACATTATGATACAGTAAAACAATACTGTAAATTTCATTAAGATCGGTTTAATAGATTTTGCAAAATAAATTTTGCAATCCAGCTTTCGCAAAAAAAATTCATTTTTTCAAAATGTCACAGGACTGAAAATAAAGCAGATAGCAAGTTGAAATTTTTTTTGATTATAGAGGTGTACTGTACCTTTCATTTGCAATTTGCAAAATTGATTAATTACCACGGCGTCAGGAAATTTTTTAAATAAACATTAATTTTTGGTGATACGCGCAGGACAGCGGTGTTCGATTCACACAAGTTGATTTCCACCAAAATTTCTTCCAATCTTTATCTAATATATTATTTTCTTACTCTATATTTTGTTGTATTTTAATATTGTAATTCCACAAAAATCAAACTAATTTTATTATTGTTTGTGAAATATTGTTTAAACAATTGCATATGTCTAAAAATAATAAACTTTTATTCTCTAAGTTAGAATATATGAACAAAGAAAGTTTTTGCTACAAAAAGTGTTATTTCAAAAGATAGAGTATGTGTTTTTATTTTGCAATAATCAAATTTATTTATTTATATCGAAATGTAATAAAAATTAAAATGTATCAATATTTATCAAAGGTCATTGGAATGCCCAATCAGAGCAAACTATCCGCTGTCCTGCGCGTAGCACCAATAATTAATGTTTATTTAAGAAAATTCCTGACATCGTGGTAGTTAATCGATTTTAATTTTACAAATTGCAAATGAGAGTTACAGTACACTTCTATACGCAAAAAAAATTTCAACCTGCTATCTGCCTTATTTTAAGTCCTGTGACATTTTGAAAAAATGATTTTTTTTGCGAAAGCTGGATTGCAAAATTTATTTTGCAAAATCTATTAGACTGATCTAAATGAAATTTATAGTATTGTTTTACTGTATCATAAAGTTTTTCTGGGTGAAATATGAACGTCCTAAGTGTAGCAAAAATTGTTGAAAAACGTAAAGTTCGAATACTTGTTTTTGTATGGTATTTTTTGCAATTATTGCTATTTTGCAACAAGGGTGACTATTTTTTAAATTTTTAACCAATTCTATGTTGTAGAAAATTTAATTACCTACGCAACTTTTATGTTAGTAAAACTTTACTAGGAAATGAATACTTTTAAAGTTATAATCAAAAAACCAAGAAAAAAATCGAATTTTTCCTTCATTTTTTGACATTTTAATTATTTAAACAATGTTCCAGACCTTTTTGAGAGGGAGGATAACTCAAATATTATTATTTGAGTTATTTTCAAGCAATTTCTGCAAAAAAATTTGAGTCACCTCTCAACGTCCAAATGTACTAATATTTTTACAGATGCGCCCTGGTCTAATATAGCTTTAGTAGGGACAAGCTTTAGTAAGGAAAGCTTTAGATTTTCGTTATTAATGCTTCTGACTCTAGCATAGATATAAAAATGACAATATAACTTAATCGTAGATATTTAATAGATACCTACCTACATAGTATATATTATGACCAGTTTCTCGCATATCTAGTTTATTTTTGAAGTAATAAAATGTTTAACTGTATATATTGTTAATAAAGATATTCATGCATATAAGAGTTTTTCTTTTGGTTTTTAGTAGCATAACTTGAATTTAAATCCAAAACCAATACTTGGCTAACCACGATAACCAACATTATACATTTCTGAAAAAATTCTTTAAAATAGAACAAAAGAGTTAAGGATGAAATAAAATTAGAGTGTTAAATTAAAACAATTAATTAATCTTCTTCTTAAAGTGCCTATCCGTTCCGCATGTTGGCGATCATCATGGCTATCTTGACTTTGTTTACCGCATCGCGGAACAGTTCAGTGGTAGTGGTGTTATACCACTTACGTAAATTTTGAAGCCAGGAAATGCGTCTTCTTCCCGGTCCTCTTTTACCATTTACCTTCCCTTGGAGAATCAGTTGGAGAAGGCCGTGACGTTCTTGATTTCTCATTATATGTTCTAGATATTCTAATTTTTTTGTTTTGATGGTTATGAGAATTTCACACTCTTTCCCCATTCTACGCAGGACTTCCACATTAGTAATTCGGTCAACCCAGGATATACGTAAGATGCGCCTATAACACTACATTTCGAAAGCTTCGAGCCGATTCATAGATGCAACAGTTAGTGTCCACGCTTCCATTCCGTAGAGCAGAACTGTAAATATGTAGCATTTCAACAGACGGTATTTTGTTTTTATTGATATGTCTCGACTGTTGAAAATGGGTCTCATTCTAACGTATGCTGCTTTCGCTTTTATTATTCGCTGTTTATTTTCTGTTGAAAACAGAACATTTCAACAGAAATTAAACAGAAATTAAGCAACAAAAATTAATTAATAATTACTTTTAATTATGTTTAATTAAAAATAATTAAAATAATTATGCAGTAAAATTCAAGCATATTATTGATATCAAAATAAAGGTCTAAATTGCATAGATCTTTTTACTTTATCGTACTACATACGCAGTATGAGTATAATAGATAAAGTTATAGGATCGTGCAAAAAAAATTTTTTTCAGATTTCATTTTTTTTCGACGTTTTGAGTCCCCCTGATTCTAAAAAGCAAATAAAAAACATGTCGGAAGTATGTACGTATGTACGTACGTATGTCGCCACCGCCCAGCAAAAACTACTGGACCGATTTCGATGAAATTCGGTATGAGTAAGTTTAAGAGAATTTTGTCGAGAAACTAAGCTTTTGAAAAAACCTCTCAAAGGGGGGCCGAAATAGGGGGGTTATTTGGGGCCCATTTTTGCAAATTTTGACCGAACCGAATGAAATTTAACTTAAACTTAGCTCATCGATAGGTAAATAGAAATACGGAATTTGACATTTCCAAATCCAAATGGCGGCCAGCATGGCCGACCGCCCACCCGATACATTTCCCTACCAATCTAAAAACTTGTTTAAGATAAATTTAATTTGAAAAAACATTTATATAGCCTAAAGATGGGGCTATAACCAGAATGTTATCGTTTTTCAGAAAAAGTTATGGGTTGCCTATATTTAAGGGGTCAAAATTTGACATAAATTTGAACTAAATTTTCTCAAAAATGACTCCAAGGAATTTGTTTATTTTTTAATATATTTTTGATATCCTATCGGTAAATTGAATAACATTGGTCAGATTTCTTAACTCCTCATAGGAGGGGAGTTATGAATTTTTTATAAAAAAATATTCGAGTGCCCGTAACTACCTCTTTAATAGAAACTAAAATTTAAAATTTAGCAGACATATATAGTACTTTGTTATCTATTAGCACAATAAATTTTACCTACAATATGGCTTCCGGTTTAACCGGAAATGAAAAAAATCCTAATTTTTTACATATGCCCTGTATATTTTTACATATTTTGAAAGAATGTAAAATTATCTTTCCAATGACATAAAACTCGTTGCTGTAACTCAAAAACTCGAAAAGTTACAGAAAATTGAAATTTTGCTAGAATCTTGTGTGTGTCCCCTCTCACGCGATCATAGCAGAGCATTATTATAGGGCAGTCAATGAGGGTATTTGGCTCCGAATTCCATCCTACTACATCGATGTACTTGATATTTTCACAGTAAGTAGGGAATAGCTCAAGAAACAAAATCTACCCTATATACTATGGCGCTTTTATCTTGGGGCGGTTCCCTCTTCAATATTCTATTGATTTATGCAATAATCTATAGTGTGTCCCCGAACATTTTCTCAAATGCGGGAATTAATGATGCGTAGAACCATAAAATATTTTTAAGTATACAAGGTGTTTCTAAAATATCAAAATAACGAGTAACTTTGTTATTTTTATAGAATGCCAGTATATAGTACGATAACGATAATAGATCGGTACGATAAAGTTCTCGGGCGGCCCTTCCGTCCAGCGTTTTTTGAATGACAATGGAAATAAAGACCATAATTCTCTTAAGTACGATTCACCATCTTAGAGCTCATCAGAGAGGCTCTAGACCAGAGGTTGCCAACCAATGTGCCGCGGCACACTGGTGTGCTCTGAAGTCCCTGTAAGTGTGCCGCGAGATTTCATTATTCGCACTTTCATTATCGAGATTATTTACCCAAGTGTGCCGTGGCTGAACCAGTTTTTAAGTTAGTGTGCCTCAAGCTAAAAAAGGTTGGAAACCACTGCTCTAGACTGTAGAATCTACTCTGAACCGAAAAGAAAGTAATCTGTCTCCCTAAGCAGAATTATACAAATAAATCGCATTCAGACGCCGTTGCGACATCTACTTAAAACAGTTCGAAGTTTTAGATCCGAAGATCTAAACACTTCTACACTAGAACCAAGTTCCGGTAAACAACCCAAATTCATGCTATCTAAAACTTTAAACTCGTTCGTTTGCTTTGCAAGTTTGATTGTTTACCAGAACTTGGTTCCAGTAGAAGTTTTTAAATTTTCGGATCTAAAACTTTGAACTGTTTTAATAGTAGGGGAGGAAAGTATGCTAAATTTGCAGTCACTCGAGCGTTATGGGGACCAATTGGGTTGTGATTATTAGGTCCTAAAACCAAAAAAAGTTAAGTAAAGCTTTCCATTTTAGTGGGGACTTTCCATTTTTTAATTTAATTTTCCATTTCCATAATTCAAAAAAATATCTCGAATAGAAGTTGCTTATTTTTACGTAAAGAATCCAAATCTGCAATAAAAATTTGGAGCTCCCATTTATGATTTTAAAGTAACCCCCATCCCACCTCCGTGGGGGGTAGTGTTTGATACAATTCGATAGATTTTTCAAAAATATTGATTATGTGTATTTTGCAGTTTTTCGATCTGATGTTCATTTCGCGAAATATCGAGGGGTTCGTATTTAAAATTTAAAATTTACCACCCACCCCTCTCCGTGGGGGGTCGTGTTTGGTATCATTGGATAGATTTTTAAAAAATATTGAACACGTATTTTTTAGTTTTTCGATCTGACGTTCATTTCGCAAAATATTCGTTTTCTTTTGTGAAACTTTTTGACTACCCCATTTCCTTATGCCCCGCTCAAATCGTCAGGTTTTTGAAATATACACTCTATTGCATGTACTTAACCTACCTTATCTTAATCTGATAATTTCGAGTTTTTCTAAGGATTGATTTTTTTCGGACCCCCCTTCACGAACTCCCCTGTGTTAAGAGCCAATATGGTAGAGGTATGTACATCTGCAGGGTAAGTATGGTTTGTTCAACAGTAAATGGTTGAGTTCAATTAGTGCGGTCGTAAATATTATTAAATTTATCTGACCTGGCCCATTGTTAAGACCCACCCGGAGCGATAAGCAACCGAGGTAGACAGAGTTGGTCTTTTGACAATTAACACTGACTAGACGGTACTCCCATAATAAAGCAAAGAAATTTTACCAGAAAACATATTTAAATTTTACCTGAAACCGGGCCTCTTATATTATTATCGGTTAATCCAGGATGTTTATAGTGGTAACTAATTGAACTCAACCATTTACTGTTAAACATACCATACCAGGTTTCTCCCCATATGATAATCTGACGCCCTCGAGTAACTGCAAAAATCCCCGCTTGGGCTCCCCTACCATAAGTAAATGTCGATACAGCGTCTGAAAGCGAATTATTGGCATAATTATGCTTAGTGAGACAGCTTAATTTCTTTTCGGTTCAGAGTAGACCATAGAGCCTCTTTGATGGACCCTATGGTGAAACGTAAAGGCGGGTTCTCAGCGAACGGCTTCACGGGCGAGAAATTGACGCTAGCAGTAGCCGTAAAACGAACTTAAGGTTCCACGGAACGGAATAGGAATAGCCGAACTGAACCGACTAATACGCACAAGTCCTGTAGTCGGTACAGTTCGGCTATTCCTATTCCGTTCCGCGGAACATTAAGTTCGTTTTACGGCTACTGCTAGCGTCAATTTCTCGCCCGTGGAGCCGTAGGGTCACTTGTCAGTTTCGCTGACGGAGTCTGGCTGATTCATTAACAATGAAAAATAAAATGCGACGTTTCTATTCACATGTTTCATGTTTTGCTACATTCAGTAATGCAGTTAGTCCAAACATTTTTTACAATGATGATGAAAATAATTTAAAAAAATTGAGACCCGCTGTTCGCGAAGTATGTTTACAATTAGTACATGAATTACAGAATATTCTAGTGAATCAAAAGAATAGAAAACGTCGTAGATGATGTGTCATGTCCTGGATATTGCGCAGAAATAAATGGGGTGCCAGTGAAACTATATTGAAAGAATTAGCTTTGGAAGATATACAAATCATATACAAATCACTTAAGAATAAACAAAGACAAATTTCAAGAGATTTTGTAATAAATTGCTCCAAAAATACAACAAGACAATACCATCATTAGTGCAGTCACTGAAGGTTTTCACCTATGATTTCGTTGAACCTCCATCGATTTTCATGAAAATTGGTGAGAAGTTAGAGGATACCTCAAGGAACAAAGGTTATACTAACTTGCGCTTTTACCCTGGGGGTGGATGCCACCACTTTTCTGGGGTGAAAATTATTTTATTAAAAATAATACCATAAATCGATAGAGGAACAAATTCTAAGCAAAATTTGTTACATTAAGTTATTAACATAAATCAATACTTTTTGAGATATTAAAGATCAAAGATTTTATTTTTTCGTAAAAAGTGCATGTTTTAAAGCTGTTTTTCACGTATAACTCAAAAACTATTTTCACGTATAACTCAAAAGCTTTTACAAAAAAGTTATTCTTACCAAAATTGAAGACAATAAAAAATTGAATACACTATTAACTCAAAATACTAAACTAATGTTAATTCAAAGTGAGTTATGGGTAACTGAATGTATATTTTTTTCGATGAGTACTCAAATCTAAGTATTCAAGCTTAAATAACGGGAAAAAGATGAATTTTATAAAATATACCTACCTGCTAAAAACTTATCAAAGTACTTCAAAATACCTAACAAATGAGCTCCAGAAGAAGGTAATAGCATCAAAATTAAGCAAGTTATGATGAAACTAAGAGAACCCTTTCGAATTTTTTAGGAAAAAGTGAAAAATAAAACATACGCCATTTCCACAAAAATTAAAATTTATAGTAATCCTTACAAAAATTTCTTTGTATTAGCATAAGTAATAATTTTAACAATTTTCACCGGTTTAGAATGCATATTTTTGAAAAAAAGATATAATTTTAAAAAATCAGAATTTTTAAAATTATCGTCATTTTCATTTTCTTTTGATAATAACTATAAAAATACTCAATATATACGTAAAAAATTGTAAATAACCAAATTTTAGTTTTTCTATATCAAAAATTATACCTTTATTACGATTTCTGTAGGGTGAAAAATAACCGAGATAGAAACGTTTAAATCTTAAATTTTGCTGCGAGAACCATGTAACCGTGCCCATTCAAATCTTTGATTTTGAAAAATGAAGGGGTTTAGAAGATTAAATTTAACGCGTTTTACTAGCCTTTGCAATTACCTTTCAAACCGTTTTTAGGTGAACCTGATTACCTGATATCTTAAAAATTAACGGAGTTATTAAAAAAAACGATAACATTTTTTGGAAAATTTTTTAAAAGATTAAGTTTGAAAAATATTTTGAGCATAAATTTTAATGCTATTAACTTGTTCGGTATCTCATTTGATAGATATTTCTATACAGGGTGTTTCATTATTAATTGTCCATATAGTAACTGGACAAACCTTAGCACAAAATACGAAGATTTAACCTAAAACACTTAAATAAAATGTGGTTCCTTACTGAGTTACAGGGTGTTTTATCAAAAAATTTAAAAATTATTTTTGCTCAGCATTTTAAAACTATTCGACGTATCCTTTTCATACTTGGCAAGAAGTATAGGTACTGTACAAACTACTAAAATATGTTAAACAAACGTTTCTGGCTATTACCAGAGGCGTACGACGGGGGAAAGTGAATGGTTGACCCTTTCCAAATTCTACGCCACTGGCGGAATTGCTATTTTAGTTAAATTTTTGGATTCTACAATACTTTCTATGAAAATAATACACTTTTCATTCGTAACGATAAAGTCATTAGTTTTCGAGATCTTTGAAGTTAAAAATTAAACGACACTGTTATTTTGATTAATGTATTGTGTCGCTCCATTTTTAAATTCAAATATCTCGAAAACTTATCATTTTATCGTTCCAAATGAAGAGTACATTATTTACATAAAAATTACTGGAAAATCAAAAAATTACACTAAAATTACACGCTATTTCGTCAGTGGCGTAGAATTTGGGAAGGGTCAACCAGCCACTATCCCCTGTCGTACGCCTCTGGTGGTAGCTAGAAACGTTTATTTATCATAATTTAGTAAGGTGTACAGTACCTACACTTTCTGCTACGTATGATAAGGATACGCCAAATAGTTTTAAAGTACTGGGTACAAATAATTTTTAAATTTTAATCTTATGAATCATATCATAAAATAATCAAAATAACTGTGCCGTTTCATATTTAACTTCAAATATCTCGAAAACTAATGACTTTTTCGTTACCAATGAAGAGTATATTATTTACGTAGAAAGTATTGTAGAATCTAAAAACGGTACGAAAATAGTAATTCCTCCAGTGGCGTAGAATTTGAGAAGGGTCAACCATTCACTATCCCCTGTTGTACGCCTCTGGTAGTAGCTAGAAACGTTTGTTTATCATAATTTAGTAGTCAAGTATATTCAAATGGGAAATAAGCCACAATTTTACCTAAAAATGATTTTATTAACGTTTCGACGCCCAAGTCGGGTGTCGTTGTCAAAATACAAAATAATATTAAGTAAACAAAAATGTTGTTGCTTAGTAAAAAATTCTTCTAATAATTTATTTAATCTGACTCATTTATATAACTCAACGACACCCGACTTGGGCGTCGAAACGTTAATAAAATCATTTTTAGGTAAAATTGTGGCTTATTTCCCATTTGAATATACTTGATTATAAAAATGCCACAAGAAAATAGCTTCAAAACAACAATAATTTAGTAGGTTGTATAGTAGTCGCACTTTCTGCCAAGTATGAAAAAGGTACGTTGAATAGTTTTAAAATGCTGAGCAAAAATAGTTTTTAAATTTTTAGATAAAACACCCTGTAACTTAGTAAGGGACCACATTTTATTTAAGTGTTTTAGGTTAAATCTTCATATTTTGTGCTAAGGTTTGTCCAGTTACTATATGGACAATTATTAATGAAACACCCTGTATAGTTTCTATATATTTGATAGATATTTCTATAAGTACTTTCACAAATGTTTAATAAGTTTATGTTATAAAATGCATAATTTTCCCGTAATTTAAGCTTGAGTACTTAGATTTGGGTACCCGCTGAAAAAAATATGCATTCAATTACCTATAACTCACTTTTAGTGAATATTAAAAGGTTTTTTAGTAAGGAGTTTATTTAATTTTTTATTAGCTTCAATTTTGGTAATAATAACTTTTTTGTAAAAACTTATAATTTTTGAGTTATCTATGAAAAATCGGTTAAAAACATGCATTTTTCTTAAGAAAAATTAAAATTTTTGATCTTTAATAACTCAAAAAATTTTGATTTATTTTAATAACTTTATATAACAAATTTTGCTTAGAATTTGTCCCCCTATCTAATTATGGGGTTATTTTTAATAAAATAATTTTCACCGCGAGAAGGGGTGGCATCCACCCCCAGGGTAAAAGCGCAAGTTGGCACCATGTCACCTTTGTTTCTTGAGATATCCGCTAACCACTCACCATTTTTCATGCAAATCGATGGAGGTTGAACGAAATCGGAGGTAATAGCTCATATCCACCTTCAGTGACTCCACTACATGAGAGAGTGATTAGTCAAAATGATAAAAAAGTAGAACTGGTTTTCACTTTAACTGAAAGTATGAATGTACTGATCATTTAAAATGAAAATGTGTTCTCATGTTCATTATTTGGAGTTCCACATATATGTGTTCTCATTATCTGGAGTTCCACAAGGTGCTCATTGCTCGCCCCTTCTGTTCAATCTGTTTATTAACGACATAGGTGAATGTTTTAATCACTCTAAGTACTTGCTATTTGCTGATGATTTGAAGATTTACAGATCTATCAAAGATCATGAAGATTGTAGTCTCCTTCAAAACGATCTCAATAATTTAGTTGAGTGGTGTAACAAAAACAGACTCTTTTTAAACATTAATAAATGTCATTTCATTAGCTTCCACAAAGTTGCAAAAAAATATCAATCATCATATGTCATCGACAGTAAAGCGCTCTCTTATGTTAGAGCAGTAAAGGATTTAGGAGTAATATTCGATGAAAACTTAACGTTTGTGGATCACATTAACTATGTGACAGCAAAGGCTTCAAAAGTACTGGGTTATATACTTCGCAGTTGTGCTGATCTTTCCCTTAATACAATAAAGGCTGTTTACTCATCATTGGTTATATCTATATTAGAATTCTCCTCTATTGTCTGGTCACCATTTTATAATGTTCATGTTGTTTGTCTCGAGAGAGTTCAAAATAAGTTTTTAAGATTTGCAGCATACAGATTGGGATATAATGTTATTGAACTAAACCACAACTATACCATCATCCGTAATGATCTCAATTTGCACTCCTTAAAAGACCGTAGAATTATAAATGATCTAGCTTTTATTTATAAACTATTAAATAGTGAAATCAATTGTCCTGATTTATTAAAATTAATAAACTTTAATATTCCAAACCATAATCTGAGAAATAATAACTTGTTCCATGTACCTCATCATTCAACTAACTATGGTCTTAACTCACCAATAGATAGAACTTTAAGTCGCCTGAATGATTTGGACATCGATTTATTCTCTTCTTCCAGTCGAGTATTTAAAAACCAACTAAAATCAGTTTTTCCGGTCAGCACTTATGTTTAATATTTAATATTATATTTTCAGTGGATTTGTTAATTTTTGCCATGGATAATGCTTTTGTATTATGTAATTTGTTAATTTTTTTATTGTCTGTAGTTAGTTGATTAATGTCAGTTTATATTATATTATTATGTATTGTCACTGCATAACGTGGATTGTGTGTATGTTAAATTTAGTTTTATTGTAATGTACTTACTACAGTTTTATGCTGTCACACTTTCATTTAATTCATTTTATTTTATTTTTAGTTTTTTTACTGTTTTACTGGACTTTACCAATACTACTTTTACTTCTACTTATTGTTTATATATGTATATTTTTTTTTTAAATTGGGGAGACCCGTAAATAAATAAATAAATAAAAAAAAATATTTGTTTAGTATAACTGAATCAGTTGGACTGCGTCAGCGAAACTGATAAGTGAGAACCCGGCTTAAGAGGATAATAGTCACCTCTGAAATATATGTTGTCTTTCTTTTCATTTCTATTAGCTTTACTCCTATCTGAGTACAGGGAACCAAGATTCGATGGAATTTTTAGCTAATTAGATAAATAGACAAGTAGTGGAATGCAACTGTAAATTCCCATAATTTTCTTCTAATTTTCATTCGCTTGCTGTGCAAGCATTATAAAGCACGAATTGGGTACGAAAGCACGAAAGGGGTTGTTTACCAGAACTTGGTTCCAGCAGAAGTCTTTGGATCTTCGCGTCTAAAACTTCGAATAATCTTTTTTTGACTACATGAGATAACTTCTTCGAAAATAATGGGAACAACTGGACCAACAACTAAAAACTAAAAGCCAAACATTTCTTGTTTTGTATTTTCCACCCACACCAAATAAAAAAGTTCTTGACAATAGAAAATCTTGAAAATATGATATACAGAAATTAATTGTTTCGAAAGCGTAGTACGCGGTTCTTAACAGAAATAAAGAAAAAATTCAAAGAAAGAAAAAAAGCATATCTGAAATACACGCCAGTCGCCAACCAAGACACAACAAGCGGAAAAGATGCTCTTGTAAGAAGAATAAAAAAAGAATGTGTACTTTGTACGCACGTAAGAAGTTATACTTCTATTATATGATTTCAACGAAATCAATATACTTTAAACAGTTTCTCTACTACTTTCCAAAAATTTTTATTAAAACAATACCAAAAATTAAAAAAATAAAAGAATAAAACACACAAACACATTGAAAAATGCCACAAATGATTTCTGAACAATAATTGTTGCCAAAAATTTTAATTAAATACGTATTTTCTGAAAAAAATTATATAATAATATACTTACAATCATAAAATCTATAAAAAAAATCAAAAAATGATATAACTTGCATTGGGCTTGAACCTACTCCCCGTGTATCCCGCCGTACGAGAGTCGAAGCGATTTCAAACTGCACCACCTTCGCGTATACGTCATGTGGGAATATACACAAACTGAACAAATTTTTGACATTTTGTTTATATGAATTTTTATTAGTTTGATTTTTGTCGAATTAAAATACAACAATATATAGAGTAAGAAAACGATACATTAGATGAAAATTTGTAGAAAGTTTGTTCGTAATCAGATTATGTAAATTAAAGCATTGCCTACTAGAGGTATAGCATAGCAAGTACTAATTACGTAAGTACATTATTTTTTACTTTTTCCAAATAGGTATGAAGATAATTTTTTATTGGAATACAACTGAAACATTTAGAATTACGTACCTGTGGCTTTTCAAAACTAAAGTCACTATAATTATAAATTTGATTTTATTTCTGTCCTCACAACAATAAAAACTAATATATTATACAACATTTTTGTTTACCGATAACCTCCATATTGAACAATTATTGACAGATCATTTCAACACCCAATCAGAGCCCGTATAAAGACTAATACCAAACTGTCGGTGTGCGCATGCGCGCAAATCAATATAAATTCACCCTCAATCTCAATCGCGCCTAAAGAAGTATAACTTCAAAAATCTTCGCTATGGATCTAGACTAGGGATACCGAAACGGTTTAACTAGTTTTGAAATATTTGAAATAATATTTTTTGTATTTTGACAACGACACCCGATTTGGGCGTCGAAACGTTAATAAAATCATTTTTTTAGTAAAATTGTGGCTTATTTCCCATCAAAAAGAGATAATTGCAAAACTGCCACAATAAAATAGCTTCAGAACAACATTACAAAACGGTTTATTTATAATTAAGTCAGAAAGGAAGTAAAAAAGTGAATTGAAAATTGAACTAGATAAAAAGATCTTTAAAATACCTGCATTCTGTCAACGTACCTCAGATAGTAAGGTTTACCTTCAGATGGTAAGGTTTTTTTGACCTTACCATGATCAAATTTTTGTAATGTGTTTTTTGTGAGAGTCCTTTGTGCCCGTATTAGATGTTTTCAATGTTTCAACTAAAACTTCACAACCGACAACATTATTACTTTTTTCTAAACGCCAGACAAAGTTTTTTCTATCAATAAAAAACTGCATAAGAAAAAGTTTGTTTCAATCTTACATGGTATCCCTCTCTCTTCATAGTGGTATTTTGAAATTGTTGACCGTAGCACTGAAGATGGCTTTAAAGGCTGCAAGCGCTCAGCTAAGAATTAAATATTTTACACACTTCAAAAGCACGCTTCTCCCTGTCTTTCAGTAGTCACAAGTGTGTACAAAAACCATTTCAGTCTTTACATTTTTTTAATAAAAAGGGCCTTATCTTTTCTTTGAGTGACAAAGAAAACTCAAGAATCCTAGATGTTTAATGATTTGCTTAATGTAAATTTTTTTTTAAAATAGAACAAATAGGTTTAAGTTTTTCCTAAACCAGTATATTAGGTATATCTAAAGACACAGATACAATACCGATACAATTACACTTACCTTATATAGCCTTTAGTAAAGAAGTTACACTTTTATAAAAAAACTTTTTATAATACCACGTTTGGCAATTTTAAATATTCATTATCTATCACAAATAAATAGAAAATTTTACATGATATAGAAAGTAACGCCATCTATTGAGAAAACCATCTATTGACAAAACTAGTAGCGCCATCGTTTGAGAAATGTGAGAACTAATTTTACCATATAAAATTTAAAATGTCTTAAAAAAATTACAAATAAAACTCAATGCATCCATGTAAAAGCTGTCGAATATTGCGTTGTCTCTAGATAATATCTCTAGATCTAAAATTTTAGATCTCTAGCTAGTCGGGAAGTATGTTTAAAATCCAGTACAACATTTTTCCCGGACAAAGTGACAAGACAAAATGACAAAGAGACAGACAAATAACAGGTAAAGTATATAAAAACGTGATAAATTATTATCATTAGGTATTGATTTTATTTTGCATGAGAAGGGAAGATTTTTACAGAAATAAAAATAACATCTACAAAATGGTTGGTTACCTTTTAGTTATCTTGGAGGTTTTTAAGTAATATATATTAATATTAATAAACCAAAGTAATACTTTGAGTGTGCTTTATTGTTATTTTTAAAATAATTAACAAAGAATTACTTGATCAAGATTTAAAATTTAACGTCAGAATGTTTTGCAATCCAGTCATGATATTCTGTTACTCTTGTGAATATAGATGGTTTTCCTTCTTCACAATCGGTAGAACCAAAGGACACAATACCGATCTGTACACCATTCACAACTAGAGGGCCACCAGAGTCACCTTGACACGTTCCCTGCTTATGAGATCCTACAAAGAGAGCGTTAAGTTTACAAAACCAACAAAAAAATGTTTTAATCTTTCTATTCTATTTTCTATCTGCCAGTTTTTGCATCTCTCAATAAAGAATAAAAGCATCTTTCCCATAGGAAATTCCCATCTGACAAGGAATTTTGCCAGAATGTAGTATTTCTTCTTCTTTCTCAGCTTCTCACTTTTCAGATGTCGCTGTCCCTTACTCTTCTTCCCCACTCATTTGTGTCCATTATGTCTTCTTCGCCTAATACTTTCCCTCTTAAGTCTTCTGCCACACAGTTCTTCCATCTTCTTGGTTTTCCTCTACCTCTCCTTCCGTCAACTTCTAGCGGATCTATTCTTTGTCCCACATAGTTCTCATTTCTACGCCTAACGTAACCAGACTATTGCAATATTTCTTCTTGAATCTTTTTGAGACTGTAGTCACTCTTCTAGTCTTACTCAGCATACACCGTAACATTTTTATTTCAGCTACCTCCATCTTCTTTTCCTGAATCGTCTTTATAGGCCACACTTCATCGCCGTACACAAACGCAGCTCTAACCACACTATTGTATATCTTCCCTTGCATTTTTCGATCACAGAGATCAAGGAGCTGAAGTGATCCTTCACTGTGATAAGAGTGGAGTCACTACTTGTGCTTCATTGGGTATATTCTGATTTCTTACTATTGGCACCTTCAGATTTTCTGAAGGCAAGCTTGCGAAAGAACCACGGTTCATCTACAATGCATCTCCGGATCTTGTCTTGGAGTACTTGTATATTATGATAATGGTAGAATAGACCCAGATGGCTTTAGGATTTGTTTAAAAATTAAAAGTTTATTATACACACACCGGTAAAATTAGCCGAACACCTTAAAAATGGGACCTGTTTGATGTCTAGAATTTCCTAAACCACTGGTCCGATTTGAGTGATTCTTTTAGTATGTTATAGCCTTATTATTTAAGAATATCGTAATAATAATGTTGTTGCTAGACAGGTAAATACCATTTTATACCGGGTGTACCAATCATACTGTGTTTTTTTCTTAAAGTTTGGAACACCCTGTGGAATATTCTAGCATATGTAGAATATCAAAATTAATAGACTGTTGTAGACTGATTAACATTTTTCTTTTTGATTGATTTACTTATGTGAGACAATTAAAAAGTTATGTGCGTTAACAACTATCCATGTTTTTCATCAATAAATCCTCATAGTAGGGGAGGAAAGTATACTAAATTTGCAGTTACTCGACGGTTATGGGGACCTATTGGATTGTGAAAAGTATGTGCTAAAATCAGAAAAAAGTTAAGTGAAGTTTTCCATAAGTGGGGGACTTTTCATTTTTTAATTTGATTTTCCATTTGAAACAATCATTTTTCTCCGACTATAGCGCTATCTATCCATAATTCGAAAAAATGTGTCGAATAAAAGTTGCTTATTTTTACGTAAAGAATCCAAATCTGCAATACAAATTGAGGGCTCCTATTTAAGATTTTAAATTAAATCCCCCACCCCACCTCCGTGGGGGCTCGTGACATCCCACGGAGAGGGGTGAGGGGTAAATTAAAAATTTTAAATACGAACCCTGCGATATTTCGCGGAATGAACATCAGATCGTAAAACTGCAAAATACACCTATTCAATATTTTTCAAAAATCTACCGAATGGCACCACACAAGACCCCCAAAGAGGTAGGGTTAAAATTTTAAATAGGAGCCCCCAATTTTAATTGCAGATTTGGATCCTTGACGTAAAAATAAGCAACTTTTATTCGCAACATTTTTTCCAATTATGGATAGATGTCGCTATAATCGGAAAAAACGATTGGTGGAAATGGAAAATTAAATTAAAAAATGGAGAGTCCCAAACTTTATGGAAAACTTAAATTAACTTTTTTTGGTATTAGGATCTACTCTTACACAATCCAATAGGTCCCCATAACGCTCGAGTAACTGCAAATTTAGCATATTTTCCTCCCCTACTATGAGGATTTATTGATAAAAAGAACATGGCTAGTTGTTAAAGCACATAACTTTTTTATTTTCCAACATAAGCAAATGAATCAAGAAAGAAAATGTTAAGAAAGCCTAAGTCTACAATCGAGTGTTAATTTTAATATTTTACATATGCTAGAATATTCCAGAGGGTGTTCCGAACTTTAAGACAAAAACACAGTATGGCTATAACATACTAAAAGAATCACTCAAATCGGACAACAGGCTTAGGAAATTTGAGACACCAAACATGTCCCATTTTTAAGGTGTTCGGCTAATTTTGCCGGTGTGTGTATATATGGCATTCTTTTCTTTTTTACGTATCAATTCGGAAAGGCCCAAAGTATGATACGTGGAGAAATCGGAGAGAAGAGGATATGGGACTACTGATGAGGGGGAAAAGACCTCCGAAACCGGTATAGACTCTTCCTGCACTCTCCGATTTAACCAGAGTATTATGCAGCTGCTGCATTTTCGTGTTGCAAAGAAATTGAAAATATTTATACATTTTTAATTCATTTACTCTTTTGTAGGAGTATTAAGGAATTTTTTTGTTGAAATTTTTACCACGCTGAGGAGATGAGTTGTGAATTATTTAAAATTCTCTCATCTTAATTTCCTCGGCATCCCGTTTGATTTATAAATTTTGAAAATCTCAGGAGGTGTAACCAAAGAAAGTACATATTCCACCTGTTGTAAATCTGGTAGTATGGAGACGATATTTATTGTCGTTTTCTGTGCTACTTCGATTGATAACTTACTTTGTTTTTCGGTAGATGGCTCTAGTTCATCCGTGACATTTCTTTCTTTGCAATTCGGAAAGACCCAAAGTATGATACGTGGAGAAATCGGAGAGAAGAGGATATGGGACTACTGATGAGGTGGAAAAGACCTCCGAAACCGGTATAGACTCTTCCTGCACTCTCCGATTTAACTCGAGTATTATGCAGCTGCTGCATTTTCGTGTTACAAAGAATCAAATGTTTATACATTATTAAATTTTTCAATTACATATTTAAAAAATATTTTACCCGGATTGCTGCATAAAAGAGTGTCTAAAATAACAGCTTCATAATCTTGATCCACTTTTTTACAGTCGTCATTACTTAAAATAGAAGGACTTATATATCTTAAAACGGGTGTCACTACTGTTTGATCATTTTTGGTCAATCCCCAACCGGCTACATTACCTAAAATTATAAATAACACGGTTGATATAATTTATAAAGATTTTAACTACATTATATGTATAAACATGTAGATAAACAGAATATATTTTGTAAATAAATAAATTATATAATAATAAATGTACCTAATAAAAATTAAAATAATTATATTCTAAAAGAACTGAAGATCAGACAATGAAGATCAGCAAAATCAAACTACAACATTAAAATATTATTAGGTTAGGCATAGATAATATTAAGAGACTCATCATTCAAGGAAAAGTAGAAGACGTAAGACCACGAGAAAGATCTCCAACAAGATGACTTGTCCAGATCACAGAACGCTATAAAAGACCTATGGAAAATGTAATAGATCTATCAGAAACAGAAGTCCATGAAGACGGATTATACACGATATTAAAAAGGTCACTATGCTTTCGCCGGGGGTCCAAGACTGAACAGAGATAGAATCCCCTGAAGTTGGACTACAATTTGCTAATGCTGGCCACTCACTTACGGATATCGAAGAGGCCGGGCGACTGACAGGCGGTTAATTGAAGCCAAAATCACCACATACACGCAGTTTTCGTAAAGGCGTTGGCACGCTCGATCACAAAACTGCATGTGTGTGGCGTCTCAACAGCAGTTCATTAACTTAACTACTCAAATAACGGCCTTCAGTCCTGGCCTGCATGCCATGGCCTCTTCGATATCCGTAAGTGAGTGGCCAGCATAAGTCTATAGATAATCAATTTTAAAGCAGCATGACAGTGTCATAAGACCAAGTCTTTACAGCGCTGTGAATGAGTTAGAAATTCCAAAAATAACTCATATGCATGATAAAATGGTCACATGTGGTCGTTGTTCTCTGATAAAACTGACGATGGCTAATGTGCTATTAGCAGTAAAAATTCAGAATGACTTGTCAAGCCCATTTGAAATACATAAGGGATTAAGGTAGGGAGACGCACTGGCGTGTCAGCTTTTTAACATAGACTTAGAATGAGTCATACGAGACGCTAATTTGGATGGCATGGAAACTATATTTAATAGATCAGTCCAAGTTCTAGCATACACACACTCTAAAATGTTTTGCATATTATCTGTAACGTCACTGAACGTTTCTCATTTGAAATTTTTTGCACTGATTTTTTTTTGTCTACTAAAATAATGGATGTTATTGCTTGTTTTTTGTTTCTTAATCGTCGCAAAGATTCTCAGTATTCATATTGCGTTCATCAGTTTTCGAAAACCGATATTTGTAAAAATTGGTTTGCGTTTTATTCACTTTGTAGTGAACAATATGAATAGGCAAGTGATATCTGAGTTCAACAGAGCTAGAATCGTTACTTTGATTGAGGAAGGCCACACACAAGTCGACGTTGCTGTTCGGGTTAAAATTAATCAGAGTGATGTGTCTCGGAGTGTGAAAAAATATTGAGAGACGAATTCTGTTAGCGATTGTCCAAAAAGCGGAAGACCCAGAATTACTACCAATGTCCAAGAACGCTTTTTAACGTTAACTGCCCGGAGAAACCCCTCTATGACTGCCCCAGCTATTAGAAGAGAGCTCCAGCAAGCTCATAATATTGTAATTTGCGATCAGTCTATTAGAAACACGTTATATTCCGCGAATTTATTTACAAGAAGACCATTGTTTGTACCAAAGCTTACGTTAGAGCAGAAAAGGACTCGACTGGAATGGGCCAATGAACATTTACAATGGCATGACAACAGATGGGGAAACGTGTTATTTTCTGATGAAACCAAAATTAGCCTTTCGTCGGATAATCGCTGAATTAGGATTTGGAGGAAACCAAATCGACAGGATAGACTTAACCAAGCTCTCCAAAGAGTCCCATATCAAGGTGGCTCCATAATGTTTTGGGGCGGCATCATGCTAAATAATAAAACTCCTTTAATTCCTATTGTTAATAACATGAATGGACAAATTTTATTGATACCATTCTTAGGCCTGTTGTACGCTTGTGGCGAGGAGCTGTTGGTCCAGAATTTATTTTTATGGACGACAATGCGCCTCCCCATCGTACGAGACATGTAGCAGATCTCTTAGAGACAGAAGATATGGTCGGATTACAATGGCCACCTTGCTCACCTGACCTCAATCCCATTGATCACGGCTGGGATATGCTCAAAAGGAAAATTCAGTCTCGGCAGCCACCCCCAAGGACACTACAAGACCTTAGAATAGCAGCGATTGAAGAATGGGGCACCATGGACCAGAACTACATTAATACACTTAAAAGAAGCATGGGACATCGCATTCAGTCTTGCATTGATGCAAGAGGTGGAACTACGGCATATTAAGTATTAGTTCCTAGATCTGTACAAATTTAAAAAAATATATTTATAATACATATTATAAATAATAATAATATATTGTTAATCCTTTAAATTTTGTTTATTGTTTTTTTTTAAACATACAATTTTATATAATATATTTGGTTATATATAATATAACCAGATTTGGTGGATAATTTTGAAAATATTACATTATGCAAAACATTTTTGAGTGTGTGTATGATGGCGCCGTGGACATTATAACAAGATCCAGGGCGAGAACTACGGAAATCCTAACCAAGCTAGTAGCAGCAGAATGAATGGGATTACATATACATAGATCAAAATGAACCGAATTCATAGCAACTAACACAAATAAAAGAGCTGAAAATGTTAACGCAGATCTAATTGTCAATGACCAAAACTTGGAAGCGATCAAAGAGTTAATATATCTAGGAATATTGATTAACACCAATAATATCACCTCAGGGGAAATAAATAGGCGAATCATAATTCCAAACGGATGTTATCATGGTATATCAAAGTACTTTTCTAACAAACGTCTCTCTGTCCATAAATGAGACAATTATAGAAATATCTCTCTTATACAGGGTGGTTCATCTTATTCGCCTCGGTCTCTGTACGGAAAACCACTTAATATTTTAAAAAAATTTCTTTACAAAATTATACACGGCCTTTAATACTATAATCTAAAAATAATGTGAATTATACAGGGTGCTCCAAAAAAGAGTGGTATATCAAAGTTATATTTTTTCTTATGGAACGCCCTATATCTGATGACATTATTGAATTGACCTTAAAAAATAAGCTATACTTTCATAAGGGTTTTCTATACTTAAATACAGGGTGTTTTGATTTATTTCGATTTTTATAAAAATGTAAGGTTTTAGAAAAAAATAAATATCTACGGATCTAAGAAGCAGTAACAAATTCTTTCTTGGATGTAAATAACAGACTATTTAGCATACTTAAACAGATGCTTATTGCAAAAAAATTTCTTACAGGGTGGTCAAAAGATCAGATTGTTCTATTAACAAATTCAAGCTGTAATAACTTACTTATTTTAAATAGAACACCCTGTATATTACTAGTATATCGCGTAGAAAATTTACTTAGCTTTCAATTTGTATTAGGGTTTCCTATACCTATCTTATTACAGGGTGGTCAAAATATTAGATTGTTCATTTAACAAATTCAAGCTGTAATAACTTACTTATTTTAAGTGGAACACCCTGTATATTACTAGTCTATAGCGTAGAAAATTTACTTAGCTTTCAATTTGTATTAGGGTTTCCTATACCTATCTTTTTACAGGGTGGTAAAAATATTAGATTGTTCTATTAACAAATTCAAGCTGTAATTTTGCTTTATTTAATAGTATTACTAATTAATTAATTGTACCAAAGCTTACCAACAGAGTTCACATATTTATTAGTGCCTGCAGCGATAGATACAGTTTTGATTACTTTCGAAGTTTGAACAGGTGATGGTAATTTGATAAGTGCTATATCGTTTTTGTTAATGTTATCTCCATCCCATCCTTCGTGAACAATAAAACTTGTCGAAGATAACCTAACTTGGGATTTTTCTTCGGGATCTGTTATGTTGTGAGCACCAAATACCATATTTACCCTCACAGCTCTGAAAAAGGATAATTTAAATGAAACAAAATGAATAAAATTATCAATTTTAACGCATAGGTACATAATGGCACAGGATTCATTTGATCTTGTTGTTTTCTTTCTGGACTCTCCATACATAACAATATAACAATAGAAACAAAAAACCTAGAAATATAAGTTTTCATAAAATCAGATAGTTAGTCATACTGATACAATATATATCTAAATAATATAAATAAATAAGTAAAATAACTGAAAAAGTTTGATTGCTTTGAGGTGATAAGTAACATACCCGTTAAAAAGCTCTAAATCTTACCAGAACTGTAGGAAAGCTGTCTTCGAAGTCCAAAAAACCATAGACCCTTTAAAACTAATGTTATCTATCATATACTCTGAGCAGAATGTAATTCCTGCTACATTGGCCAGACCAGCCGTTCCCTTCAAGGTCGTATAACTTTCCACAAAAGCGACATTAGGGTTTCTAAACACTCTTCTGCCTTTGTACAACATGCCATTTCTAATCAACATCGTATCGACTTCACACACGTCAAAATACTGGCCACACAATGAAATTATCATAAGATATCCCTTCTTGAAATGTGCCATATTATCAAACATCCGTCTGCCCTAAATAAAAGAACTGACATCGATCGTTTGAGCTAGATTTATCACTATATTATGCGCAATAAATAAGAATCACATTAAACCCTATATTCCAAGTTAAATAAATAGTCTAATAGTATTCCGCCACACAAAACTTCCCGTCGAACAAATTATTCAACTAACCACTTAGGAGTCACAACCTATTTCAACAATCGCATACTTGAATCATGACCATCCACGTAGGGATAGAAGATATATGTCACACACATGTGTATATTACTCGGTTCGTAAACAAAAAATTACCAATTGCCAATTCCTAATGTCTTTTCTTTCTACTTATTGTCACAATCAACATAACCAAATGAAGCCATCGTTGAAATTTAAATCAGCATACAATCAAATGAATGAACTCAGTGGTAGTTATTTATTTTTCGATAAGATATTTGCTCTAAATGTTGTGTAACATAAAAAAAACAACAAATTGTTTTGTAAGTATGTAATACACCATTGTAGTCGTTTACTTATACAATTTATTATTTATTTGAAGTGAACAGATGAAGCTTTTGAAATTTTAAAAAAGCGAAACGTATTCGTTAGAATTGATATCGTTTCAAGGTCCCAAGCTATTACTAGCATATGCAGATGACATTGATCTCGTTGGAGAGTCAATCCTGTTTATAAAAGACATTTTCAACAAGGTGGAAGGAGCAACAAATGAAGTAGGGCTGAAGATTAATGAAGAGAAGATGAAATACATGTGTATAAATATAACGACACGAAGAGAGGAAGAGACAGGGTAGGACAAAATGTGACAGTCAACACCTTCATTTTCGAAAGAGTACAACGTTTTAAGTATCTGGGGGCCGTAAAAGCAGCTGACAACGATGTTACTGAAAAAATAAAAGACAGAATCCAATTGGCAAATCGCTGTCTATTCGCACTGGATAAGCTTATAGTCCAAGGGCCTAGATTCCGTGCACTGTAGATATCTACATGTCGCTTTCTATCGATATTTGAATATCAAAATATATGAATTTTTAGCTTTAATTGAATTATTTTCTAGTTTTGCTCTAGTTTATCAATTAGAGTATAACCTAGCAAAACTAGAAAATAATTCAATTAAAGCTAAAAATTCAAATAATTTGATATTCAAATATCGATAGAAAGCGACATGTAGATATCTACAGTGCACGGAATCTAGGTAATAAGGTTTTTTCCATGACCCTTGAACAGCCAGGGTACTGAAGCGTTTTTTCGACAAGTAATACCTACAGTTGAGTCCGCGAGTCTTTACCCGTGCGTCATTAATACCTGGCGAGATAAAACACATACTTTTTATCTAGCATCATTCTCTTCCACGCATGAAACTCATGACAAACCAGCTGCCGTTTGTTATTAAGTAAAAACACATGTTATTTTTATGAACCATCTAGACTCAGTGCATTGAAAAGAGATAGGTACAAAAAAAGACGATTCGGTATGTTTTCATATTTTAAGCACAATTTGTTTGACGTTTCTGCTTTGTTTACTTTTGTGGCTGTCAGTCAGTTAAATTTTTTGCGGTTTTTGTCGAATTTTTGCGTTTTGAAGTTTCTTTATATTACACAAACAGTTGTGTTCACAACTAATTTTATATTGGGCTTTAAAATTTTATGGTAAATAATTATATTTTGGCAATTAATATTTAAAACATACCTACAAAGCTAACGTCATTCACACAGTAAAGAAATGATTGTGTTTAGATTTCCGTCAAAGTTTACTTACTTCTGTTTAACTTCATTATTATTGTTATTATTGTATTATGTAATTTTAGTAAATTGGATTGTTATTGTTTTGTTTTCTTGACTTTTTATAAGCTTTGTCGATAAAATTGTACAATTTTTCATGACAATAAAGCATATTTCTATTCTATTCTATTCTAAAGTGAATAAAATAAAAATAAAATATGTTATTGATTTTTTTATAAATTGTTTATTTATTTATTAATCGATAATAATAAAAGAATTTATTAAGCTACTTCAAATGTAGCTGTAATTCTGCACAAAAATTTTGAAGCAAAACTTACATTTGACATTCTATATATTTGATAACGTCAAATTTTATAATAAAAACCGTAATCGGAACAGTAGCCACTTTCTGTCAGTTGTTGTTGCGTGAAATAGATTTCCGACTTATTTCGTATGCTTTAAATGATGACGCACGGGTAAAGACTCGCGGACTCAACTGTATAAGAGGAAATTGTAACTATTTCCTGCGTAGGATCTGGCGTCCATTTTTATTTATAAACAATTAAGTGTCAAAAAATGGCATTTTTCACTTTTTTTTCAAATCAATGGAAAACAGGGAAACTTCTGGTGTTTTTAGTACAAATATCTTCGAGATTATGGAAAAAGATTTAAAATGACGTATTACAAAGTTTGATATACTCATTTATTGTTAATATAATTGCGAAAAAAGGTCGGAATTGCAAAAAAAATATTTTCGCAATAACTGTTGTAAAAATTAGTGTACAGCTTTGAAATTTTTGTCAAATCGTTGCATTGGAATAACAAAGTTCTAACTGCCTCAGGTGCCATTTTTAGTTATGACTGTTTGAAGTTTCTATGTTATGTATTTATTTTACTATTATCGCCACTTTTATTTGTTAACAATGTAAATTTAAAAAAAAATTAATATATTTTTATTAACAGTATAAGGTTACTTCAATAGTTAATACAAAGGAGTTCTGATTTGAGAAATAAATTATTAAACATATTTAATTAAGTTCTATTTTCCACATATACCTTTGTTTAACAATTAGTATATAATAAAACAACTTATATTTATTTAATAATGTCTTATTGTTAACTTATTTTAGTTCTTGCAGATAGGAACTTGTGTACTTAGTTGACCTGTTTTTTTATGTCGGTTAGAAGCAACTTATCAACATTTAAAATTCTCTGAGATAGAACCTTGTAACTTACGTATTTCAGCCACCTGTTAATAGTGTGGGTGCTAGTGTATATTAAGGTGAAGAAAATAAAATAGAACCAAGTTACATAAAAATCTCAGTTAAGACAAAAATTGCAGATATAACCTTGTTATTCTGACGCAACGAAATAGGGGTTCTTTGGTGCTTAATATGTGATAAAAATTTCAAAGCGATTCATTCAATTGTTTAAATTTTATTCAAATTGTTTATCCCAGAGAGCATTTTTTTTTGCAATAACATAAGTCAGACGAAAATGACGTTAGAACCATTCCACAGGTGTCAAATTAAAGAGCATGAGCTATATTTTCAACTTGGTTTAAAAAAAAGTGAATAAAAAATGCATTTATTAGTAATAAATAATTATGCAAAAGTATCGTAAATCTTTCCTTATAAACTTTTTATTTTGTTATATAAGAAATAACATTACTTGGTAGTTGTGCACTTAAAACAGGGTAAAATAGTTAATCTTTTTGGAAAAAGTTATTCAAAAAGTTTATAAAGAAAAATTGACGATACTTTTGCATAATTATTTATTACTAATAAATGCATTTTTATTCACTTTTTTAAACCATGTTGAAAATGTAGCTCATGCTCTTTCATTTGACTACTGTGGAATGGTTCTAAGGTCATTTTTTTCTGACTTATGTTATTGCAAAAAAATGGTCTCTATAATTTGAATAAAATTTAAACAATTGAATGAATCGCTTTGAAATTTTTATAACATATTAAGCACCAAAGAAACCTCATTTGACAAAAATTTCAAAGCTGTACATTAATTTTTACAACAGTTATTGAGAAAATATTTTTTTTGCAATTCCGAACTTTTTCGCAATTATATTAACAATAAATGAGTATATCAAACTTTGTAATACATCATTTTAAAGCTTTTTCCATAATCTCGAAGATATTTGTACTAAAAAAATCATAAGTTTCACTGTTTTCCGTTGATTTGAAAAAAAAAGGGGAAAATGCCATTTTTGACAGTTAATTGTTTATAAATAAAAATGGCCGCCAGATCCTACGCAGAAAATAGTTATAATTTGTTCCTATAGGTATTAACTGTCGAAAAAACGCTTCAGTACCCTGGCTGCTGAAGTGTCACGAACAGGGTATATTTTTGTCTTTTGTCTTTTTTGACCTATTATAAAATCAAAAAATCTTACAAGAAGTTCAAAGACCAAAATCTATAAATCTTTCGTCAGACCTGTACTAACATATGGAAGCGAAACGTGGACCAAAACAAACGAAGAAAAGCTCAGACGTGTTGAACGAAACATTTTCGGACCTCACCACGACACCATCACATACCAGTATAGAATCAGAACCATTATCGAATTAAAAGCACTCTACAATGACGCCGATATTGTCCAAGAAATTAAATCACAGCTACTACGATGGGCAGGCCACGTGCACAGACTTTATAACGAGAGACTTGTAAGACTGGTATGGGAGGAGATTTCTACAGGCAAAAGACCACGCGGACGTCCCAGAATGCGATGGAAAGATAGCATACAAGCAGATCTCCGGAAATGAACATTCCTTTTGACCCTAGGTTGATGGAAGACCGAACAAATTGGAAAAAAAGTTGTACTGTCAGCCAAGACCCATTCTAGTTGTAGCGCTACGTGATTATGATGATGAAACGTATTCATTAAATCCAGTGGCGTAGCTGACAGGCCCGCAGAGCCCGCAAGGCGGGGTGGCCCCGACGTTAGGAGGGGCCCCTTAAAGCCTTCAAGCTTAATACTTCTACTTTCCTTAAATTGGGGACCAAAACATATTTTCCTAATAAGCATCGAAATAGGGAATTTGGAAGAAAGTAATGAAGCGGGTAATTGACGTAACCCTTACTCTTTCCGGATGCAAGGTGCAATTTAGCATTTCGTGGGCATGTTGGTAGTTTAGATGAAAGTGAATCCCAAAAAGGTAATTTTTTGTCGGTGGATCTTTTACTAGCTAAATATGAATCTGTTTTAGCTAAATTAATCGATAAAAACAATAACTTAAACAAATTACTTGAGCCACCAAATACGAAACGTAGTTATAAATTTGCTGGCTCAAGAAACTGAAAACTAAATTTATTAATTTAATTAAAAAAAATTGTTTTTATTCAATAATTCTTGATATCACTTCAAGATATTTCAAAACATGATCAGCTTAGTTTTATTTTCCGGTACCTACGTAAAAATAGCTTACGATGAAAATAATTTACTTTCCAGAGCAGAAGTCGTTGAAAGTATTTTGGAATTTATTTGCATATTAGACCAAAGTGCAGAAGGTCCTGTAAATGAAATTTTAAAATTTATACAATCAAAGCACCTTTCCGTACACAACTGCAGAGGAAAGGGGTATGATGGGGCAAACGTTATGAGTGGTGTATATTCAGACGTACAAAGGCGCATAACTGACATTGAAAAAACAGTTTCGTATCTTCATGTGCATCTCATAATCTGAACCTAGTGTTGAATGATGCCGTTGCTGGTGTATAGGAGTTGGTTTTTTTACGACTAAATTAAGAGATTATATGTTTTTTTAGTGCAAGTATTAAAAGATGGAATGTACTATATGTACTATTATCACTTTGGATTCATCGCGTTTGTCAACCTTAAAAATGTTATGGCTTTGCGTCGAGCTTTCCAACAAGTAATAAAATCTTTAACGATTATTTTTTAATGATTTTAACTTCCAATCGTATAGTAAGATTTTTGATCACGTGTTTAATTCTGTCCAATTAGATTATTATTTCATCGTTAATTGAATGGTGGGCTGCAACAATGTTGTAAGCGACATATTGGGTCAAAGTGAGGTTTTAATGCAATATTATTGTATATCCAAAGACCAATGCGAGCATCTTTCAATCTGGCTAAAAACATTTTGCCTTCCCTGAGTTTTTCGTACCGCAATGTTGGTATCCGTATGTTCATAAATAGCTTGTCAATATGTTTTTTTCATATCCTGCATAATCTCAATTCTGTCGCTTAAAATGTTGCAGCCCACCAGTCAATTTTCTACTGTAGAAAATTACAATGAGAATTTTTTTACGTAGATTGTTTCTG
This sequence comes from Diabrotica virgifera virgifera, assembly GCF_917563875.1. Taxonomy (NCBI): domain Eukaryota; kingdom Metazoa; phylum Arthropoda; class Insecta; order Coleoptera; family Chrysomelidae; genus Diabrotica; species Diabrotica virgifera. Next base: position 225,052,177 of record NC_065444.1, read on the forward strand.
TTTAATTACAACCAGTTTCCTAGTTTTGACAACTGTGACATTTAAAAAAATATCCATAATATTTATACTTTTAGTTCTGCATCTAATGTCAAATTGTCACGAGGAGAACACAAATAGGCAAATTTAAGCGCTCGATTTACTTCGGTAAGATTATTTCATGAATAAAACTGTATTTATAAATAAATTGACTAATATTTTATTAATATCTTCATCTAAATATTTGCTAAACTGTGCTTTTCACTTTGACAAGTTGAAAAACTGACTGTTTTTATATAAAGACTTGAATTTTATATGTAAGTATTAAAAAATAGTCTTACGAATATCACACGACAGTAAGAATAAATAAGAAAATAATGCTTCATTTTTTCTCAAATTTGTTGTCATTGGGCAATAGCCACTCGAGCCCTGCGGGCTCTCGTGTCTATTGCCAGACAACAAATTTTCGAAAACTGTCGCATTATTGTCAATTTATTCTCACTCTCTTGAGAAAAAACTATGAAAAATTAGAAGCTAATGCATTATTAGAACATATGAATAATTTTGAATTTGCCGTTAACATGACTATTCAATCTAAAATACTTGACTTTATTCAACTAACATCAAAACTTCTGCAATCTGAAAGGGCAGAGTTTACGGTTTTTCAACTTTTTGAAAAAACTCGTGATAATCTTCGAGAAATGAGAAATTCGTTATCCGAAATTTTAGCAGAAGCAGCAGAAATAGCAGAATAGTGGAGATTAAACCGGAATTTAAAAATAACGGAAAAATTTACGATGAGCTTCAACTGCGACGAAAAAATAACTTATAGCAAAAAAGTTTTGAAGTTAATGTTTTCAATGTAAATTTAAATATATGTACTTAATATTGAAACAATTTACTAATATTTTTAGGTTTGTCGGATTAAGACACATGAAGGTATAATAGGTTTTCATGCCTATTCCCAAAAAATCTATTAACACGAACCGATGAAGACTTATTAAAGAAAGGCCAAATATTGTCATTTACACATATTTTAGTAAATGTTTATAATACGGGGGCCCACAAAAATTGTCGCGGGGGGGCCACCAATCTTCAGCTACGCCACTGATTAAATCAATGAAGTAGCTAACTATCCATCTTATATAATGCTATCGATTATATCAGACGCATGCTCGTATATAGTTGTTCCATTTTATCTTTGCCCATGCGTCACGATTTATTTTCAAACAAATTAAGTCAAAACATAAAGTGAAACGTACGTCGATGTGTATATACATTGTGTATACTGTATACTATAAACAGTGGAACCCCGATAAGTCCGCCCCCGATAACCCGGAAGGCCGGCTAACCCGGACCGATTTTCATCAGACAAACATTTCAACAATAAAAATGTATGTAATAAAATATTTGAGAGATAATGGGTATTTGTGTAATTTGAACTATACGATAGTAAAAATGACTCATGGCACACGGCGGCAGAACAACGTCCATTGTCTCGGATTATCGGAAACAACAGGCACCTGTTATTCCTTTATTTATTTCAAACTGTCTTAGCATTGTTTAAAAAAGACTAAAAGACTATTTAAAAAATTCTTTTTTAAACAATGGCCTTAGTCTCCACTGTTCTTAAATAACATAACATCGTTCCGATTGTGACCGTATTGTGTGTAGTACAGTCGTAGGAGTTTAGGTTCACTGTACTATACACATTTAGACCTGGATCCCGCGTACCAAAAAAAAGTTGATTATTAGCAAGCTGAAAATTTGTTAATAGCTTAACGGTGTCTAGTCGGACAAACTTTGATGTACGAAACACTAAAGCAAGGGAAGTTTTAATTGTGGAACAGTTTAAAAATTTGGAACGTCAGGTTACGAAAACGTCCCATGTATTTTGTCGGACAGAACATCCAATTGATTTGTTACCCTTTCATTAAACTCTCATGCAAAAATCAGACTGCTATTACTAACCAACATGATTCCTGTCATTTGACATGTTCTTCGACATGTTCTTCGTGTTCCACTCATTATAATGCCCAGTTGGTGATAAACACCAGTGTGATTTTTGCATTAGAGTTTAATGAAATGGTAACAAATCAATTCGAAGTTCTGTCCGACAAAATACATGGAACGTTTTCGTAGTCTGACGTTCCAAATTTTTAACCTGTTCCACAATTAAAACTTCCCCTGTACCAGTGTTCCCATACATCAAAGTTTGTCCGACTAGACACCGTTAAGCTATTAACAAATTTTCAGCTTACTAATTAATCAACTTTTTTTTGGTACGCGGGATCCAGGTCTAATTGACGTAGTTTTGATTTAATTTGTTTGAAAATGAATCATGACGCATGGGCAAAGATAAAATGGAACAACTATAACTGTAAATATATGAAATATACAAAATAATTAAAAAAACTGAACATCTATCTACAATTCAAAGAAGATTAATTTACAAAAAATTGTAGTATCTTATTAAGTACTAAAATACTTAAATAATGGATTTACAGCTATCAAAAATTGCATGAAACAATAAGTAATAATGTCGATATCGTGAAGATCCATCGATTTATATTTTAGTTACACTTGAATTTAACAAGGAGCATCTTGTTTTATTTGATAAAATAGTAAGATAATTGTTTCGTTGGAAAAATTACAAGTTTTGAAGTATATAGACAAAGATAATACAAATGTCGATTATTAGATATAAATGATATCAGTCGCCTTAAAAAGCGGATAAGTTACATCATTTAGGCTCCTTTTCTTGTCTTAATATTTTTACTTAAGTTAAGTTCCACCTTAGTTCAGATTCAGGCGGAATCTGTTTTTATTGGACAATTTCCATATGTGAACCAAATGAGAATTGAACCTGTCTCAGAATACAACTATTTGGGAACTATAATCAATGAGTTGTGGGGCAATACTCAAGATATTGGCAAAGAGTGCCAATCAAAAGATGCCGAGAGAGTCTTGACTATGAGCTCTGTGTTCAAGAGCCATGACATCGCTCTAGAAACAAAAATAAGGCTCCTTAAATGTTACGTGTACTCAGTGCTTCTATACGGAGTAGAAACGTGGACGTTGAAGACAGAAACTTCAAGCATTTGAGCCATGGTTGTACAGAAGGATCCTGAAGATACCATGGACAGACAAAGTCACCAATGAAGAAGTACTACGGAGGATGAACACAACCGCAGATTTAGTCAACATCGTGAAGGACCGTAAGCTGCAGTACTTGGGACATATAATGAGAAATCAAGGCAGATACAAGCCACTCCAATGCATGTTACAAGGTAAAATTGAAGGAAAAAGGGCCCCAGGACGAAGAAGAATATACTGGCTTGCTAACCTCAGAGCATGGTATAGAAAGACCTCAACACAACTGTTCCGTACAGCAACCAACAAAGTCATCATAGCCAGAATGATCGCCAACGTTCGGAACGGACAGGCACCTTAAGAAGAAGAATTTCCATATGAGTCTATTTTTTACTGTAATTACTTCAGGATATAACTTGTATCAATAATCTAGAATCTAGATTATGCGCTAATCGCAAACCTTTTGCTTAATTTTTTTTTGCGAAATCTGAAATAATAGAAAATGTTTGCTTATTGCGACCATATTTTCGTCTATAACTCGAGAGATATCGGGCCTACAAAAACAATTATACAAAATAAAGGTACCGTTTTTCAATTTTACATAATAGGCGACGCTAATAGAAATAACGCAAATTGTGAGTACCAAATGGCCGAGATAGAAGTACCCCCACTATTCCTAGAAGAAATTAGCACCTCGGTAGAAACCCTAAAAAATGATAAATCCCCGAGACTGGACAATATTGATGCAGAACTGATCAAAAAAGGAGGGCATGAACTTAGAACTAAAATACATCAAATAATAAAGAAGCCTGAGAACAATAAATAATGCCAACAGAACGGAGTGGCTGTATTATTGTGCCAATACATAAAAAAGGCAGAAAGGATACTTGTAGCAACTACAGGGGAATTTCACTAATCAGTACTACATATAAAATATTGGTTTCAGTGGTACTAAAGCGATTACTGCCATATACAGAGGAAATTATTGGCGATTAGCAGTGCGACTTTAGGCCTCGAAGATCGGTGGCGCCCAAAATCCCGACAGCTAAAATACCGACAGCCAAGAACACCAACGACACGCCAGAATCCCGCCACGCCAGAATCCCTAAGGCCAAAATCACGACATGCAACAATCCTCGCATAAGCAAAAATCCCGACCACTACATTTTGAATATTTATTGTTTACTTTTCAAATGCAATACCAAATCATATTATAGAGAAGAGTATTAAAATTGAAAAATTAATTACTTACTAATAAGTACGGGTACTAATTATTATGTATTTTAAAAGAAAAAATCATTAAACACTTCATTTTATAATATAAAAGCTATACTTACTGAAATGGAAGGTTGTAAGTGACATGATAATATATATTATATGAAAGTAAACTTGAATTCAGAATTTGATTATACATATATTATTGGACTATACAGGGTGAGGCAGATAAAGGGCCTATTAGAAATATCTCGAGAACTAAAGGTAAGAAAATCATGAAAATTGGAATATAGGGGTTTTGAGGTGCGAACTATTTAATGAAAATATTTTGGTCTCTTTGCTACTTCCGGTTATACCGGAAGTTGATTGTAACTTCGTTTTTTTTTAATGGGACACCCTGTATATTTTTACATTTTTGGATTCTCCTCGATTTCTTCTTTCTTAAAATTTAAGGTTTTGTAATATTATACAAGGTGGGTTAAAAGATAATATCGTTTTCTTATTAATTTCGTAGCAATATTCGCACCATGTAAGATTGTAGTAGTTTGACATAATAAACTCTATTTATGTTCAAATGATTTTTAATATAGTCTACTATTGTTAGGAATTATTGGTATAATTAAATTTTTCATTTTAGTATACAGGGTTGGTCGAAACTAGGAATGAGTATTTTCTGAGTTTTCTTATTTGGAACAGCCTGTATTTTAGTATTGTAATGAAATGTTATTTTATGGTACTTTTTAATTTCTTAAGCATTCCCTATACTTAACTGCTTTAATTTGTGAGTTATTGGTGATTCAAGCCAAACATTAATTGCAACACAAAATATGTGAAACTGTATTAGGGTGACCGTGAAAATATTTAATCACAAATAATTTTTTGGAAATAAATACATATTAATCTAGACTGATACTTAAAATTGCCAATAATGGTTGAGATATCAAAATACCAACGAAGTTAAGACTGTTGGTACGATTAACAATTAAGCACAAATTAAAGCAGGTAGGTATAGGGAATGCTTAATTAGTAAAAAAGTACCATGAAATATCATTTCATTATAATACTAAAATATAGGGTGTCCCATTTAAGAAAACTCAGAAAATACCTATTCCGAGTTTCGACCAACCCTGTATACTAAAATGAAAAATTTAATTATACCAATAATTCCTAACAATAGTAGACTATATTAAAAATCATTTGAACATAAATAGAGTTTATTATGTCAAACTACTACAATCCTACGGGGTGTGAATATTGCTACGAAATTAAAAAAAAAACGTAATTATTTTTTAACCTACCCTGTATAATGTTACAAAACCTTATATTTTAAGAAAGAAGAAATTGAGGAGAATCTAAAAATGTAAAAATATACAGGGTGTCCCATTTAAAAAAACGAGGTTAAAAGCAACTTCCGGTATAACCGGAAGTACCAAATAGATGAAAATATTTTCATTAAATAGATCACTCTTCAAAACCCCCTTATTCTAATTTTCATAATTCAGTTGCCTTTAGTTCTCGAGATATTTCTAATAGGCCCTTGATCTGCCACACCCTATATATTGGCAAAAAAAATAATTTAATTCATATACCCATGTTAGAAATTTTATTTAGAAAATTAGTTCATATTAAATGGTAAACACTTTTGTTTAGTAACAAAAAATAAAAAACAGATGGCCATAAACAAAAAACCAGAAATAAATGTAATTATATGTTAAAAATGAACTTATCAAACCTGTCGGCATTCTGGCGTGTCGGGATTTTGGCCTGTCGGGATTCTGGCGTGTCGGGATTTTGGCCTGTCGGGATTCTGGCGTGTCGGTATTTTGGCCGTCGGGATTTTGGCTGTCGGGATTTTGGCTGTCGGGATTTTGGGGTAGACCCCTCGAAGGTCAACAATCGACCAAACATTTACTATCAGATAAATGCTAGAAAAAGTATTGGGAGTATAATAAAGACGTACACTAGATCTTCATAGACTTCAAACAAGCATATGATTCCATAGATCGCTTAAAACTGTGGAGAGAAATGGTAAAGCTAGACGAACCAAAGAAGCTGACCATGGTTGCGCGAATGTGTGCAAACAATACCTTTGCACAAATTAGAAAAAGAAGCAAAACTTCAAAGGCATTCGTTGTAAACACCATACTCAGACAGGAAGACCCGTTGTCCCCATTACTATTTAATCTAGCATTGGAATATGCAATGCGAAAAATCTATACCAGATTTCGCAAACGACCAGGCGAACCAGACGAACCACGCATAACTGCCAGAGGAACAAAGATTGTTCTCGCATTTGCAGATGACATAGATGCAGTAGCACAGACAACACTGGAAGTTAAGGATATAGTTTCGAATGAAGAAGCAACACTAAACGTTGGCCTGAAAATAAACGAAGAAAAAACTAAATACATTGTCAAGAAAGGAACGACAGCGAATAAAACAAAACATTATCATAAACGATCATACTTTTGAGTTAGTAAAAGAATTCAAATACCTAGGAACAACAAGCCTGGGTCCTGAAAGAAACATCCAAAAACAAACTCGACACATTCGAACGGAAAGTACTGAGGAGAATACTAGGACCTGTGAGGGAAAACGGAATCTTCAGAAGTCGATACAACAACGAACTTTATCAACTTTATAGGGAAGCACTGGAAGATTGCAATGGGCCGGACATGTGATAAGAATGGGAGAGGATAGGCTACCAAAAAGAGCACTGAATGCTAGAATGTAGGGAAAGAGACCGGTTGGACAGCCAAGATAGCGCTGGGAAGACACAGTAAACAGCGTCGCACAAGCCCTTTTAGGAGTCCGTGAATGGAGAACAGCAGCCACAGACAAGCAAGGGTGGAGGCAAAAAATAAAGGAGGCCAAGGCTCAATTTGGGCTGTAGTACCGTAGAAGAAGAAGGAACAACAATTACCAGTGACAACAGAGGAGATCGGGAGGTTGAAATACGAATACTGGCGGGGAATACATCTTTCTCTGCAGTTCAACATCTAATGAGATCAAAGCTTCTCTCAGGACGTGCCAAAATCCAAATGTACAAAACCATAATATTAACGAACGAAACACGTTATTTTTATTCCCCGATTAGGCTTAAGCCTCTTTAGGGTACTGGAAACTTCTTTTCAGGAGTGTATGGACGATGTGAGTAAACTAGTGTGTGGATATTAGAATGATGTAGATGTAGATGGAGGAGCACCATTGCTAGTGAGGCTGGGGCTTTAGAAGGTGGTGTTGATGTTTTAGCGCAGAAGCTATAGAGATTGAAGGAGAAGAAAAGTTGCCGTAAACTTGCCCAAACTATATAGCCCAAGCTATATTTAAACAATAAACATTAAATTTTCAATAGACCAGGGCGCATCTGTAAAAATATTAGTACATTTGGACGTTGAGAGGTGACTCAAATTTTTTTGCAGAAATTGCTTGGAAATAAATCAAATAATAATATTTGAGTTATCCTCCCTCTCAAAAAGGTCCGGAACATTGTTTAAATAATCAAAATGTCAAAAAATTAAGGAAAAATTCGATTTTTTTCTTCTTTTTTTGATTATGACTTTAAAAGTATTCATTTTCGAGAAAAGTTGTACTGCCATAAGGGTTGCGTAATTAAATTTCCTACAATATCGAATTGGTTAAAAATTTAAAAAATAGTCACCCTTGTTGCAAAATAGCAATAATTGCGAAAAAACCATAAAAAACAAGTATTCGCATTTTACGTTTTTCAACCATTTGCTACATTTAGGACCTTCATATTTCACCCAGAAAAACTATATGATACAGTAAAACAATACCGTAAATTTCATTAAGATCGGTTCAATAGATTTTGCAAAATAAATTTTGCAATCCAGCTTTCGCAAAGAAAATTCATTTTTTCAAAATGTTACAGGACTGAAAATAAAGCAGATATCAAGTTGAATTTTTTTTGCATATAGAAGTGTACTACACCTTTCATTTGCAATTTTGCAAAATTAAAATCAATTAACACCATGGCGTCAGGATTTTTTTTTAATTAAACATTAATTATTGGTGCTGCGCACAGGACAGCGGATAGTTTGCTCTGATTGGGCATTCCAATGACCTTTGATAATGATTGATACATTTTAATTTTTATTACATTTCGATTTAAATAAATAAATTTGTTTATTGCAAAATAAAAACACATACTTTGTCATTTGAAATAACACTTTTGTTAGCAAAAACTTTTTTTGTTCATATATTTTAACTTAGAGAATAAAAGTTTATTATTTTGAAACATATGCAATTGTTTAAACAATATTTCACAAACAATAATAAAATTAGTTTGATTTTTGTGGAATTAAAATATTAAAATACAACAAAATATAGAGTAAGAAAATAATATATTAGATAAAGATTGGAAGAAATTTTGGTGGAAATCAACTTGTGTGAATCGAACACCGCTGTCCTGCGCGTAGCACCAAAAATGAATGTTTATTTAAAAAATTTTCTGACGCCGTGGTAATTAATCGATTTTAATTTTGCAAATTTCAAATGAAAAGTACGGTACACTTCTATAAGCAAAAAAAAATTTCAACTTGCTATCTGCTTTATTTTCAGTCCTGTAACATTTTGAAAAAATGAATTTTTTTTGCGAAAGCTGGATTGGAAAATTTATTTTGCAAAATCTATTGACCGATCTTAATGAAATTTACAGTATTATTTTACTGTATCATAAAGTTTTTTTGGATGAAATATGAAGGTCCTAAGTGTAGCATAAATGGTTGAAAAACGTAAAATGCGAATACTTGTTTTTGTATGGTTTTTTCGCAAGTATTGCTATTTTGCAACTAGGATGACTGTTCTTTAAATCTTTAACCAATTCTATATTGTAGGAAATTTAATTACTCAACTTTTATGTTAGTACAACTTTTCTCGAAAATGAACACTTTTAAAGTTATAATCAAAAAACGAAGAAAAACATCGAATTTTTACTTCATTTTTTTACATTTTGATTATTTAAACAATGTTCCGGACCTTTTTGAGAGGGAAAATAACTCAAATATTATTATTTGATTTATTTCCAAGCAATTTCTGCAAAAAAATTTGAGTCACCTCTCAACGTCCATCTCAAAACCGATGCGCCCTGGACTACAATTTCTAGCTAAAAAAATGTTATGTAAAATTTAAAACTAAACTTTTATTTACAATCATATTTTTTTGTGGGAGCAATATCTCTCCAGTTATAAGCAAAAATATGGGCGCAAGAATAAAAATTTTCGATTTTTTTCAGATTTTCCTTTAGACCAGGAAGGATCTGTTTTTAGGTGGATGTGAGAGGTGGCATTCGGATTTTTGCGGATAAAGTTGGGTGATAACTTCGTTAATAATAATTGACTTATGCTTCTTCTCAAATAAGCCCGAAACATTAATAAAAAAAATAAAATATTTAAAAATTTCAAAAAATTTCGTTTTTTCTATTTTCTTTGCCTATAACTTTAAAACGATTCATTTTGGAACAAAGTCGTATAAGAATAAAAACAAAGATAATTAAATTTTCTATCAGCTACAATTGGTTAAAAATGTCGTAATTTATCACCCTTGCTGCAAAATAGCAATCAATATAAAATAAGGGGGCAAAACAAGGCTGTCTTTATTCAATGTTTTTCCATCACTTTGGTTATACTTTGAAATTTACTCATTCGCTTAGAAAATTTTTGTAATGTGCTAAAACCGTCCACCAAATTTCAGTAAAATTGACGTACTAGATTTTGGATAATAATTTTGCAATCTAAACTTTTTTTAAAAATTTAAAATTTTTTAAAATCTTGCACAACAAAAACTAGAACATACAGAGATTTGTCAATTTTTTACATATAAAGAAGCACTCCAACTATCTAATGCACTTTGCAGAATTGAAATCGGATTATTTAAGCAGCCTCGGTAATGTTTTAAAGTTATAAACAATTTTTGGCTTATAAACAAATTAGTGCTGTGGCCAGGAGGGGATGCAACGGCCTCCTGTATTTAGATGACTTACCCAAGTTTTTTATGTAATTTGACCCGTAGAACACGAATTTTTTGGGTAACAGTTGATCCGGATGTCGATAAGATTGTTATAAACAAAGATCTTGAGGAATTACATAACATAGATTTTTCGCAAAATCAAACATTTTTTTGTATTTCCTGAGTAATTCTAAGCAAAAAATGGTCTTACAAGTTTTTTCGTGTGATGCATAGTTTTCGAGATAAACGCGGTGGAACTTTCAAAAAATAGAAAAATTGCAATTTTTGAACGCGAATAACTTTTGATTAAAAAATAAAATAGCAATTCTGCTGACAGCATTTGAAAGTCTAAGTCAAATTATACCGTTTTTAATTATTTGCATTGCTAAAAATTAATTGTTTTTATTATTAAACAAAGCTATTTGTTTATAAGCCAAAAAATTGTATATAATTTTTAAACATTGCTGAGCCCCTTAAATAATCCGATTTTAATTCTGTGAAGTGTATTAGATAGATAGAGCACCTCTTTATATGTATGTAAAAAAATTAGCCAACTTCTAAATGGTCTACTTTTTGTTCAGAAAGATTTTAAAAAATTTGAACTTTTCTAAAAACGTTTAGATTGCAAATTTTTTATACAAAATCTATTAGGTCGATTTTAATGAAATTTGGTGGACCATTTAAGTAAGTTATAAGAATTTTCTAACCGAATTACTAAGGTTCTAAGTGCCACCAAAGTGGTTAAGAAACATTGAATAACAACAGGCGTATTTTGCCCCCTTATTTTGTATTTATTGCTATATTGCAGAAAAGGTAATACCTTAAGACATTTTTTACCAGTCGTATATCATACAAAATTCAATTATCTTTGTTTAATTTCTGTACGACTTTGTTCCTAAACGAATCGTTTTAAAGTTATAAGCAAAGAAAGAAGAAAAAAGTCGATGTTTTTTCTATATTTTTAAATATTTTAATTTTTTTATTAATGTTTCAGGCATATGTGAGAAGAAGCATATGTCAATTATTATTACTGAAGGTGTCACCTAACTTTATCTGCAAAAATCCGAATGCCACCTCCCACATCCAAAAATAGACGTTTTTTACAGATTAGTCCTGGTCTACTTAATAAAACCACAACAGCAATTAATCTATTTTTTGCACGATTGATTTTGACTGTTTACCGTGATAGATTTTACGTCAGTAGGTGACATTTACTAGCAACTCGACGGTAAGTAATTAAACTCGACGGTAAGTACTCCAACTCGACGGTAAGTAGTTCACTTACCGTCGAGTTAAACAAGCTCTTAATTTTAATTTATTTTTTGAAGAAAACTAACGAATTATTTATTAATATTGAAACTTCTTAGGCCTATAGCCAACATTTTTTCTCTTCAAATACGCGATCGAAGTTGAAAACTTGGAAATATCAATGCCATCATAAAGAAAAACGGTGGATTTAATCATTGAATATTCTGCCCACAGGCTTCCAGGAGCTTTCAACTGCATATGTATTTGAACGAAATATGCCAATAGAGTATTTTCTTCGATTCTTAAATTCTTGCCTTCGCACCATATTTTAAAACTTTGGTAGGTATTTTGATAACGGATTTTGGATTTTTCGGGAATAATTGCGGAACACCCTTCTTCCCAAGCCCGTTCAATTTCTTCAAATTCACTTTCGCTCATATTTTAATTTATAATAATCAAAATTGTACTTAAAATTATTGACAACTAAATAAAAAAAAGCCCGTTCAATTTCTTCAAATTCACTTTCGCTCATATTTTAATTTATAATAATCAAAATTGTACTTAAAATTATTGACAACTAAATAAAAACTCAATTCTCCATTGTTGTTATGCACCCTAGTTACTACCTAACAACCAAAGTATCTATCTTGATAAAATTAATGAAACTAGTCAATATGACGAAAATGTTTAATTTTATAATTTATAATGGTATCAATCGTGCAAAAAACGTTATAAGCATGTCGAACGTTAAGGGTAACCGATCTCAGACAATAATTGGAGTCGTCGCTCCGCTCCTCCTCCAAACAATTGTCTTCGATCGGTATAAAACCCTTACCGTTCTCCATACTTAATATACTATAAAGCATCAGTTAATAAATATACTCATATGGAAAATGTACATTATGGTCTCATTTTCAACAGATCCCGCCTGGCCTACCTAAGCATTCTCCCTTTTGCAAATTGCTGCATTTCTTGCTTTTCTTTCTTTTTAATTGTCCAATATTCAGTGTCTCCATGATAATAATTAGTTTCATTAAAAGTGTTCTGTCACAAAATGCACTAAATTTTATATCTTTTATTTCATTTCTGGCTGCTTAAATTTCCTATTCTATAGATTCTATATAATTATCCATAAATGACATCCAAGATACTTACTTGTCAACGCAATGAGCTGCAGTAAGAACATAGTTAGGAGATATAAGCGAACCTCCACAGAAATCGGATCTGGAAGAAGTATACACGTACATTCCTACCTGATAGGGAAATTGATGTGGTTTAGCTGGGTTTCCATTAATGATCTTAAGCGCCTGATTAGTATTTCCCAGTTTATAAACTTCATTCTGGAAAAATAAGTAAATATGTTTATCGTCCCTCTACTAAAAGCATCAACTTCTAGATTATAAGAAAACTAATACATATTTCTATAAGTATGAAATACAGCAGTATATCCACTAAGTATTCTGAATATACAGAGGCAAATAGGCCTGAAATGGGCAGCATTTGTTAAACTAAGCCATATTCTAAAAAGTTCGATTCCCATGTCTCTCAAGCAAAAGGTTTATGACCAATGTGTCTTGCCTGTACAAACTTATGAAGCAGAGACTTTAACACTGACGAAAAAACCCGCGAATAAACTCAGAGTTACACAACGAGCCATGGAACGTGGAATGCTGGACGTGAGCCTTCGAGACCACATAACAAACCAACAAATTAGGCAAAGAGCAGGAGTTCAAGACGTCATCGAAAGAGCTACGACGCTTAAGTGGAACTGGGCAGGGCACTTAGCTAGAACACAAGATGGGCGGTGATCAAGACGAATCATGGAATGGAGAAGCTATAGAAGAAGCCGAGGACGACCACCGACTAGATGGACCAACGACATAAAAAGAGTAGCGGGAAATTGGCTACAAGCAGCCCAGTGTAGAGAATACTGGAAAGAACTGAGGGAGGCCTATATCCAGCAGAATCATAAAGGTGGTGCCGTACTGAAAACAGAACAACAAATTCTTACTAGATGGATGGAGTATTTCAAAGAAATGTATGAAGAACAGAATGTAACAATCGAAATAGAAGAGGAACCTAACAGACACCCAATGAACATGAACACCGAAGAATTCTGCCTTCAAAGCTGCCGGAATAGACAATATCCCTGCTGAGTTGATCAAAGCAGACATCGAACCGTCCACTGTACACACTTTTAAATAAAATTTGGAGAACCGAAGAGCTACCCAGAAAATGGACGTAAGGCTTAATTGTAAAAATTCCTAAGAAGGGCGACACATCCAAATGTGAAAATTGGAGACCGATCACCCTACTATGCACAACAAGCAAAATAATGACCTGAATCATGCTTGAAAGAATGAAAAAGCAATTAGATAAAGTTATAAGAGAAAACCAAGCTGGATTCCGGGCACGAAGATCCTGCATTGACGACATTTGTTCGATGAGAACGATTATTATATAGAATATAGAGCAATCTAACTAGAGTGGCAGAATAAGCTATACTTATGTGAACTTTATAGACTTCGAGAAAGCGTTTGATTGTGTGGATCGCAACGCCTTATGGAAATTACTAGAGGAATGCGGAATGCCTCCCAAGTATATCAGAATGATTATAAAACTGTTCTACGAAGGATCCACAGCACGCATAGTCCACGAAGGGAGTTAACAGAACAAGAAGATATTGGTACAGGAGTAAGGCAAGGCTGTGTGCTCTCTCCGACCTTATTCCTGATAGTGATCGACTGGATCATGTCCAAGGCTACTAGTAATAAGACTGGAATAAGATGGAATGTTTTTAACCAACTTGAGGACTTGGAATTTGCAGATGATATATGCCTTTTAACAGAAAAAAGACAACAAATACAAGGCAAAACTGAAAAAGTAGCAAAGACAGGGAAGAAGGTCGGACTTAACATAAACGTCAAAAAACTACGATAATGAAAATAAATACACCAAGAGAAATGGGAAAATTTATGGGAATAAAGAAGGGAAGGAGGAGGACGTAAAACGGAGAATAGGAATAGCTCGGAACGCATTCAATATGCTAAGAAAAATGTAGTCTTCACGTCAGATGAATAGTAAAACCAAAATACGATTATTCAACAACAACGTGACGACTGTGCTACTACACGGAGCAGAAACTTGGAAAGTATCAAGAAAACGTATCGGAAGGATGAAGGTGTCCATAAATAAATGCCTAAGGAAGATTCTTAACATTGACTGGCCAAACCGCATATCAAACCAAGAGTTATGGACAAGAAGTAACCAGAAACCTATATCTACGACAATATGTAAAAGGAAATGGAGTTGGATGGGGCACAGACTAAGGAGACCTGACACAGAAATAGCGAGGCAAGCCCTAAAATACACACCACATGGAAAGAGAAGACCGGGTAGACCTGTAGAAACGTGGAAAAAAAAATTTTTTAAAAGAAATTAATGCTATTGGAAAAACGTGGGCAGAAATAAAGATCAGTGCAAAGGATAGGACAGAATGAAGGCAGACAGTTGACGCCGTATGCTCCGCATGGAGTGGAGAGGAATAAGTAAGTAAGTAAGTATGGCGATCCTGCCTCTATAAAGAAGGAAATCTTCTGAGAAGAGAAGGAAAAAATATATACAGTATGTCCCTGTAAGTTGTATCCATATAGAAAACTTTTTTATTATTAATTTTACGAAAAAAAGTTATTCTTCATAAAAAGCTCTGCATGGTCCAAAACCTAATATTTAACCATCAAATATCAAATTTTTTAAATATTGTACGAGATATGTCAAAAAGTTTGAATTTAACTCAAGACTAAAGTAGCTTTATTTTACACAATATTGAAAATTGATATTATGAAAAGTTGTTTGGAATTAAAAACTATATTCTAGTATGCAATTACATCCTTCTAATTGAAATTTTTTTTTTTTTTAATTATGGACAACTAACATTACTTTCAGTTATTTAAATTCAGATAACTCTTTTATTATTACTTTTACGAAAAAAAGTAATTCTTAATAAAAAGTTCTGCATGGTCTAAAACCTAAAATACAACCATCTTATGTCTAAGTTTATCAATTTTATACGAGTTATGTCAAAAAAGATAAATTTAGATCAAAAGTCAACTACCTTTATAGTTCAGAATATTTCAATTAGAAAGATGTAATTACATACTGAAACATAGTTTTTAATTCTAAATAACTTTTCATGATAACAATTTTCGATATTGTGAAAAATAAACGTATTTTATTCTTGAGCGAAATTCATATTTTTTGACAAACCTCGTATAAAATTGATAAAATTTGACATAAGATGGTTGTATTTTAGGTCTTAGAAAATGCATAACTTTTTATTAAGAATCACTTTTTTTCGTAAAATTAATAATAAAATAGTTATCTGAATTGAAATAACTGAAAATAATGTTAGTTTTCCATAACTTTTCAAAAAAAAAATTAATTTGAAAAATGGAGCACGAAAAATTAAAATTGAAAAAATATTTTAAATTATAGGTAGATACGTATGTAGATAGATATTAGATATGTCAATTTTTTTTGTGGCAATAACTATTTTTATCGATCAATAATATAACATTATTTATGCTATTCAAAAAATCATTAATTTTAAATAAAAATAGTTGCTACTCACTCTAAACAGTTTAGATATAAAGTTTTTAAGAAGAAACACGTTTACTTACGTGAGTACTAGGAAGCGCCAATGATACTGTCAAAAGACCTAAAATTACGGAAAACTTTAACATCTTGTTTTCTTGTTTTTGTTTTCCCGATGAATGGATTTAATGCCCTAAACTTATGCAACGAAGTACTTTCATTTATTGTCTTTTTATTAGTTTATCTTATCGATGGTACTTATATTTTATAATCAGGATGAGAAATAAGTATCCAGTGTTGTTTATTACAATTTTATAACATAATTTTATTTGTACACATACATGGATTACAGCTATTAATCCATAGATAAAGTTTTATCCATTATGAAAGGTTCAAAATTTATTACTCAATGAAATACTTAATTTTTAAATATTTTTTCTTATATCAGATGATTTACACGATATCAGATGAATTACAGGATATTGACAAAAGTTTCAATTTACATCCATTAAATTTTTAATGATAATGAAAAGAGAACTCATATAAAGTAAAAAAGAAATATAAAAGCTAAGAGACAAAGACGAAAAGACAATAACAGAACATTCTGAAAATAACTAGAGTTTTATTAAGACCTCTAAACCAGCCAAAGCCCACAAGACAATTTCCCGACATGAATAAATCAGGGATCTGAAGTCCACTATAGTCTCAGAAGTGAGAGTAGCTTTAATGGAAATGGAGAATCATCGATGGCCTGGTGATGATGAACTCGTTATTGAGGTACAGTGGAACCTCGATAACTCGGATTAATCGGAACCGCGGCCGATCCGGGTTATCGAAAATCTGGGTTAGCCGGAAAATATGATAAAATTAATAAAATACATATAAATAATAAACAAATACACATTATAATTATTACAAAAACATGAAATACAGATGCACAATACATCTAAATTACGTGCAGTTGTAATTGTTTATTTCTCATTAAAAAACTCAGTAAAAGTGAAAAAATGTTTATTTTGTCTGATGAAAATCCGTCCGGGTTAACCGGACTTCCGGGTTATCGGAGGCCGACTTATCGGGGTTCCACTGTAATAAAATTAGGGGAAGATTTCCTACTAAAATCAATAAGAATAAGCGAACTGTTTAATACATGCTTAGGTACATGAGGGTACGATTCCAAAAGGTTTTTTTATTTAATGGCATAGACATTAGTCATTCAGCCAGTTGCAATAACAAATATACAATCCTATTCCTAATACAAAATGCAAATCTAAACTTAAATCATAAAAAATTTTATGCTCGCGTACAAATCTTATAGGACCGTGCATGAATCTGCCAAGAAATCTATAATGATTTATAGTATATAAGATAATTATAAGAAATCTATAATTTCCATAAGGTTGAAACAATGCAGTGACATTCGTGTCACTGCATTGTTTCTGCAAGTGATATTAGAAGAAAGTAACCAAATATGGAATAGTGTCCCAATATGGAATTCCTTGATTTCTCCGAAAATATAAGTTGGAAGCGCACTACAATACCATCCTCTATTTCAGTCGCTCTCTTTATTATCGTATTCACACCTCTGTGTCAGCTGCGCGAACGATACGTGTCTGGCAGGCGCGTTTTGTTTTATCGTCTCGCAGAAAATTTCAAAGGTAAATATATTCAACGAGTATTATTGGTTATTATGCAGGAATACAGACTTGTTATGCTATTGAGTATATCGATAGTACCTTTATTTTAATATTTTATGATCTTCTGTAATTAAAACATTACGACTTGAAAAAATGTTCATACTAGTTTGAACTAATGTACAATTAAAAATATGGACAGTCGTTGGTGCCTAATTATGAAATAGGCGATTAAATGCATTATGATTGTGCTGGTCCAGAGTTTCATACATGGATCTGTGATGTCTGCAAGTGAATTAAGCTATTTTTTTGATTTTTCACAATTTTTTTATTTAAATTTATTTGATCTCAGATGTTTATGTCTATTTTTGTTATTGATATGTTGGTTTATGCCTATATTCCATATATGGGTACCTATTCCATATTTGGTTACTCATTTGGGATTTTGTTGTTTAGTTCATTTTTTTTGTTAATTAAGATATTTAATAGAAGGCTTTTAATTACTACATCAAAATGTATGACTGATTTGTCATAACATTAAACTGTTTTCATTTCTCTAAAGGTATTTTTTTATATCGCCAAAACAAAATGATATTCCATAATTGGCGACTTTCCTCTACTAAATTAGAAAATTATAGAGCCACCAATATCTTAACACTTATGTGCAAACTCTTTATGAAAATCTTAACGAAGAGATTAACACCTAAACTTGATTTCTATTAGCCCAAAGAACAGGCAATCTTCAGGGCAGGATATTACACAAATGACCATTTGCATACCATAAAAATATTAATTGAAACATACCACTGGTCCTTGCATTGGCAGATCGTCGACAGAAGTTTCGAGAGATAGCTGAGACAGTACTCATCTCAAAACATCCCTTAGATCATATCCTGCATGAAATTTCAGGTATGAGAAAGCTGTCGGCGCGATGGGTACCGCGTTTTCTCACTCAGGCCAACAGGCGCAACCATGAACCACTTCAAAGCAGTGTCTTTGGCTGTTGCGTAATCCGAGTTTCTACGTTGCTTCATAGCCGTTGACGAAACATGGATCCATCGGTACTTACCAGAGACCAAGTAAAAGTCTATAGAGTCACCTCGCGAACGTGCTCCGAAGAAGGCGAAGATTGCCCTATCGGCCGGAAAGGCGATGGGCGCCGTTTTCTGGTATTCACAAGGTGTGATCTATACCATCTTCCTGGAAAGGCCAAAACTATCACAGGGCTTTACTATGACGCATCACCTCCGCCGTCGCCATGGTCAAACTTCAAACTGATCGAATTGGGCTACGAATTGCTATTCCATCCACCATATTCTCCAGATTTGACCCTGTACGACTTCTTTTTATTTCCAAACTTCAGAAAGTCACTCGCCGGCCAGACATTTGAGTCGAATGAGGAGTACACCGCCGTCATGGAAGCCTATTACAGACTTCGAGGAAGATGTATTTTTCAGATGGGTTAAAGAAGTTTGAGCATCGCTGGGTTAGGTATATCGAGTTAAAGGGAACTGCGTTCAGAAATAAATCACCACTTTTCCAAAATGTTCGTTTTTATTTTGGAGGCTAAGTACTTATCTGACGGCCCTAGTATCTACCCTACGGCAGTCATTAATTACACATTTAAAAATAAATTAACTTTCTAGTTCTCGGTAAGAAGGCTTAAGTAAGATTAATCAAAAAATAATAATTGACGATTATAATCTTTTCCAAAAATAACTTTTTCTAATAATATCTACTTGCGAGACAAGATAATATTATAATCTTAGCGAATTTTTCTATTTTGATAGAAAGGTTTGTCTATCTAATTTTAGTATGTAAAATTGTTAGCTTAAGACATTGGGCATCTAGGAGCAGGCTATACTGTTTTTGTATCACTCTCAACTTTCTATCACTCACTGAGGTTGTTTGTGGTGTATATCTTTTAGAGCTAGACTAGCATAGAGAGGATTTGTAAAACTTAAATAATTGGATGCTGAAGAACCACACAATATCCCAATACTTGAGAAGTAAAATGCTCAACCCAGGCCCGGATTTAAGGGGGCAGGCTAGCTGCCCGGAAAGTCCCAAACTTAAAAAAATCACCACATTATTCACATAGAATAATTTTTGTCAATCAATTAACTGGAACGTTACATGGAAGGTTTCTCTCCTGTTGAAAATGTATCTTTGCCAAGTCACGGTCATTATAAAGCAGAAGATATATTTAATTTTCTAATGACATTCTTGCAAGAAGATGATATCAATTTGAAAATTTGCAGGGGACGGTCCAAGGATAACCCGTCAGTTATGAGTGGAAAATACAATGGTGTTTATGCTGGAATTAGATAATATATATTGCCATTGTGGATTTCGTGTGCCGCCCACTCTCTAAATTTAGTTGCAAAAGCTGCAGTTGAGTGCTGTCCTGCTGCCATAGCATTCTTTGATTTCCTGGATGGACTATATGAACTATATGTATTTTTCCTCTATATATAGATACAACTTGTTAATCGAATGTTTAAAAGCGTCTTTAAGCGAGAGCAACGCCGACCGTGGCAGAAATATTATTGTTCCTAAAAGAGTAAATACGTACTACTAGATTGTCATCTAGTAGAAGTGACGCCGAAAAAGAACTAGTTAAAGGTTATAATCAGATAAAAGAAGCATTATCCAAAATTTCGTAAGACGATTAGCAACAATTTGAAACTCGTAACGATGCAAATGGTTTGTATAATCGAATGTGTTTACTGGAAACAAGAATATTTGCAATATTTTGGAATGAAATCTTAAAGAGGACAAACAGCACAAGTCGTATTCTCCAAGATCCAAATGTTGATGTTAATTCAGGAGTGGCGGCACTTAGATCACTTAAAGAATTTATATTCTTTTAAGGAATATTTCAGAGACTGAAATGGCAACATCAGAGAAATTTATAATTCAAAATTTAATCGCTGTTATAGTTCACTCCTCTTTAAGTCAGAGGCTTTCTGCATGTGAGTCCATTAATTGCAATTTTGGATTTTTACATTATTTGGAAATTTAACTTTCAATGAAACTGTAGCTTACCGACATTGATAGCAATGATTTAGATGAAAACCTATATTTTGAATTGGTACAATCTGTAGAATTTTTTAAATTCATTTAAAGAGGAAACCAGCTCATCAAATATAAGTAAAGAACTTCAAATGTACCGACTGCTAAAAGAAAAGAATGTAAATGATACGTTTCCAAATGTTGTGGTGACACTTCGTTTGTTTAGTTCTGATGAACTAAATGTATTGGATGGAGGTTATTCTCAAAATTAAAGTTAATTAAAAATCGACTATGATGGGCCAAGAGCGTTTGAATCATCTCTCTATAAAGGCGGAGATACATATGCGCTCTGCTCGGTGTACGAGCCGCTCGCGCGCAGCGTATTCGTCAGATTAGTACGTGTTTTCAAGTGACGCACAAACGGCACGCACACGGCGCACCACGATCTAAATTCTGTCGGTTTTTCAACAAACGCTTTGATGGTTCGCAATACGTATTTGGACGGGTTTGCGAGTGGTTTGTTGGTTTTGGCGCGCATGAGTTGAATATTTGTTAGTAATGGAATGGGAATTGTCGGAAGGAAATTGATGTTTACCGTGGAAAATCATTATTGTGGGATCCTCAATAAAGAACCATTTAATTTAAAGAAACGACTTAAATCCGATCTGAACGGAAATAGAAGCTGAAATAAAAAAATGTACATGCGGACCTTTTTAAAAAATGTTAGTTCATTGTTGTACTAAAAATAACATATTAAAAATAAGATTTACTATTTTATTTGGGCATAAGCCACAATTCGAGTTTGAAATCAAGTTTAGTTGACCTTTCGACTTTCACTTCGGAAATAGTTATCAATATCAAAAAAACATTCATAAGCAGATATATATTATGTGTCACCGGAAAGCGAAATAGGTAACGCACGACTTAGAGAACCTATAGTTTTCTAACTTCGTGTCTGGTGAAGCAACGCAGTTGAAACAAGCGGATATATTATAATTGTGTCACAGGAAAGCGAAAAAGGTAAGGCACAACTTGGAAGACCCAATAGTTTTCTAACTTCGCTTCTGGTGAAGCAACAGAGTTGGAACAAGCAGATATATTATAATTGGGTCACCGGAAAGCCAAAAAGGTAACGCACAACTTGGAAGACCCAGTAGTTTTCTAACTTCTCTTCTGGTGAAGCAACGGAGTTGGAACAAGCATATATATTATAATTGGGTCACCGGAAAGCCAAAAAGGTAACGCACAACTTGGAAGACCCAATAGTTTTCTAACTTCGCTTCTGGTGAAGCAACTGAGTTGGAACAAGCAGATATATTATAATTATGTCACCGGAAAACGAAAAAAGTAACGCACAACTTGGAAGAGCCTATAGTTTCCTAACTTCGCTTCTGGTGAAGCAACGGAGTTGGAACAAGCAGATATATTATAATTGGGTCACCGGAAAGCCAAAAAGGTAACGCACAACTTGGAAGACCCAGTAGTTTTCTAACTTCTCTTCTGGTGAAGCAACGGAGTTGGAACAAGCAGATATATTATAATTGGGTCACCGGAAAGCCAAAAAGGTAACGCACAACTTGGAAGACCCAATAGTTTTCTTACTTCGCTTCTGGTGAAGCAACGGAGTTGGAACAAGCAGATATATTATAATTGGGTCACCGGAAAGCCAAAAAGGTAACGCACAACTTGGAAGACCCAATAGTTTTCTAACTTCGCTTCTGGTGAAGCAACGGAGTTGGAACAAGCAGATATATTATAATTGGGTCACCGGAAAGCCAAAAAGGTAACGCACAACTTGGAAGACCCAATAGTTTTCTAACTTCGCTTCTGGTGAAGCAACGTAGTTGGAATAAGCATATATATTATAATTGGGTCACCGGAAAACGAAAAAGGTAACGCACAACTTGGAAGAGCGTATAGTTTCCTAACTTCGCTTCTGGTGAAGCAACGGAGTTGGAACAAGCAGATATATTATAATTGGGTCACCGGAAAGCGAAAAAGTTGACACAGGGCTTGGAAGAACCTATAGTTCTCTAATTTCGTTTCCAGTGAAGCTACGCAGTTGAAACAAGCAGATACATTACAATTGTGTCACCGGAAAACGAAAAAGGTATCGCATGACTTGGAAGTACCTATATTTCTCTAATTTTGTTTCTGGTTGTAGGAACAAGCAGATATATTATGGTAGGGGAGCAAAGTATGCTAAATGTGCAGTCACTCGAGCGCTTTGGGGACCTATTGGGTTGTGATTATTAGGTCCTAAAACCAAAAAAGTTAAGTAAAATTTTCCATTTTAGTGGGGACTTCCCATTTTTTAATTTAATTTTCCATTTCCAACAATCTTTTTTCCGATTATAGCGCCATCTATCCATAATTCAAAAAAATGTTTGGAATAAAAGTTGTTTATTTTTATACAAACAATCCAAATCTGCAATAAGAAACGGGGTATACCATTTAAGATTTTAAAGTAACCCCCCACCTCACCTCCGTGGGGGGTCGTGTTTGGAACCATTCGATATATTTTTCAAAAACATTGATAAAGTGTATTTTGCAATTTTTCGATATGATGTTTATTTTGCGAAAGATCGCGGGATTTGTATTTAAAATTTTAAATTTACCCCCCACCCCTCTCCGTGGGGGGTCAAGTTTGGTATTTTTCGATAGATTTTTGAAAAATATTAAACACGTAGATTTTAGTTTTTCAATCTGACGTTCATTTCGCGAAATATTCGCTTTTTTTGTGAAACTTTTTGACTCACCCATTTCCGTACGCCCCGCTCAAATCGTCATATTTTTGAAATATAGACTCTTTTGCATGTACTTAACTTACCTTATCTTAATCTGACAATTTCGAATATTTTAAGGATAGATTTTTTTTCGGGCCCCCCTGAACGAACTCCCCTGTATTAAGAGCCAATATATGGTGGAGGTACATCTGCAGGGTACCACGTTTCTCCCCATATGATAATCTGACGCGCTCGAGTAACTGCAAAAATCCCCGCTTGGGCTCCCCTACCATTATATTTGTGTTGCCAGGAAGCGAAAAAGGTACTTCCCGAAATGTTCCCAAACTGCGGCTTATTCCACATAAAATAGTAAATCGCATAAGATGACACAAGAAAATAGTTTCAGAACGATACCAAAATAAGATGTAGTAGAAGTACAGGACAGAGACGTGATTATCTACAATTACTAAACGTTCGTAAGTTTCCTCTGGATCGTCAAAATGAAAAATTTTAACAAACAATAACCGCGCCACGAACGCGCGGCGCACACACGGCGCGGATATGTATTTCCGCCTTAATGGGCATTGAACACGATGTCCTAAAGCAACCAGGCATGTCCGACATAATTAAAGAATTCCCAATGAAAAAATCTCGAAAAGTACCCGGGCTTAACCATATATGTTTATTTTTAATGTTTTACTGAAACAAAAAAACAAATTACAGTTCTTGTATTTGTATTATTTAAAAATATATTTGTAAAAGTAGATCAACATTCAACTAAACGAGAAAACCCTGTAGTTAGCTACATACCATAGTTACAACAACAATTTTCTAAATGGTAGGAGGTAGGGCCCCACACCAATTCTGCCCAGGGGCCCTCGCTGCCTTAAATCCGGCTCTGGTTCAACCAGTGCACCCTTCCTATCCCCTATCCCTCAGGACATATGAATGTCAAACCTGGACCCTAACCAAGGTAAATATGAATTAACTAGCTACAACAGAAAGAGAGGAACAACGTAAGATCAAAAAGTCGAGAATATGACAACAAAAATTGCCAAACTCTGCACTGCTAGACAAAAAGACCAACGTTGGCACACCACAATACAACATTGGAGACCTTACGAAGGTAAACGACCAAGAGGAAGACCACAGATCAGATGCGTAGACGATATAAATAGAATAACCGGAACAAATTGGAAGTACCTATGTTGCTTAAGATAGAGATCGATGGAAGGAGCTACGAGAGACCTATGTCCAAACATGGGCGATAGAAGACCAAGAAGAAAATATTTCAGAAATAGTTTTAATTCATGTCTCATTAATCTTATCGTGCTGTATTGCCGTATAAACTTACACAGCTACGTGCAGCGTTTGGTATTTGATTTCTCTAAAATAGTTATGTATATTTAAGATACCTAATGTTTTCGTAATATGTCAGTTCTGTTAATGCTGTTAAAGAAGTCTTTCAGGATGTTCATTGTTCATCATCTATTATCTTCAACAGTCCTGGCACTAGGGTATAATCGCTCTATAAGGTTTTTTAATTAATATTTTGTATAACACCAGCAGAAAAAAAATTCGTTTTGGCGCCCCCTGCAGTGCATCCCTTGCAGGCCCATTATCGCCGGCCCTGATCTTCAATTTTATAATGTCTTTTGGAATATTATCAAGTTCTGGCGTGTTTTCATTTTTTGTGCTTTATCATATTAGGTATTAAAGTTTTCACAAAATTATATAGGTGCAACATAATTAATTTACAGCAAATGTGATGCGGAGCTTGGCATAAATGTTGAGTTCCGAAATACTCTTGTATTTGTTTGTATATGTTTGGATTTAACGGTGCAGAAAAAGGGCTTCGTATTCTTTGTAGATTATTAATAAAACTTTACTTACTTATTTCCTGTTACTCCGTAAAGGAGCATAGGGCATCAACGAAGCTTCTCCATTGGACTCTGTCTCTGGCCATAGCTGCTACCTCTCCCCAGCTCTTTCTCATACCTTTGTAGTCAGCTTCATTTGTTCTTCTCCAGGTCGTTGCGGGTCGTCCTTGCTTTCTTCGTCCTGCTACTGTCCATTTTAGAGCTTTCTTTGTTATATCTGAGTTGTCCTTCCTCAGGGTGTGTCCCAGCCAATTCCATCTTTTCCTTTTAATTGCAATTTCAATTGGCTCTTGTTTGGTTTTCTTCCAGAGTTCTTGATTTGTTATGATGTTGGGCCAATATACTTTCAAAATATTTCGGAGGCACCTGTTTACAAATACTTGGAGTTTTTTGACAGTTCCGTCTGTTATTGCCCAGGTCTCGCATCCATACAGTAATACTGTTTTAACATTACTATTAAACAGTCTTATTTTGGTGTTTTGACTAATTTGTGTTGACCTCCATATGTTTGAGAGTGTTCCAAGTACTTGTTGTGCTTTTCTAAGTCGATGTTTAATGTCCGCCTCGATTCCACCATGTACGCCAAGTATACTTACTAGGTAGCAAAATTCTTGTACCTGTTTTACTTCTTCTTTACTGATATATAATTTTTCCTGTCGGAGTTGGCCTATTCTCATCTCAACTGTCTTATTGACATTTATTCGGAGACCAATTTCTGCCGCCTCTTTCTCCAGTTTACTTAGCATGTTCTGCATATCATCTATTGTATGGGATACCAGGCATATATCATCTGCATATTCCATATCAGCCAGTTTCTTACCATCTAAGTAGTTCCAAGGGATTCCGTTTTATCTGTCTATGGTTTTTTGTAAAATGTAGTTGAGACATATATTGAAGAGTAGAGGTGAGAGTATACAGCCTTGCTTTACCCCCTTCTCTATTTCTATTTTGTCCGTCATTTGACCCTTATGTAATACCTGGAATGTTGTTCGGTTATACATCATTTGTATTATTCTAATGATCTTAGGTGGAATTTTAACGTGGCTTAAAATGTTCCAAAGAGCTTTG
This sequence comes from Diabrotica virgifera virgifera, assembly GCF_917563875.1. Lineage (NCBI taxonomy): Eukaryota > Metazoa > Arthropoda > Insecta > Coleoptera > Chrysomelidae > Diabrotica > Diabrotica virgifera. The sequence continues at coordinate 225,078,592 of NC_065444.1, forward strand.
TGTTTTATACTATCAAACGCTTTGGCAAAGTCTACAAACGTCATTATCAGTGCTGCATTCTTTTCTTTAATTTCTTCTATGATGATACGTGATGTAGCAATCTGGTCAATACAGGATCTTCCCCTTCTAAAACCCGCTTGTTCATTGCGAAGATTTTTATCGATTTCGACGTTAATTCTTTGATGTACAATATAGGCTAGTATTTTATTTATAGAACACAATAGTGTTACTCCTCTCCAGTTTTCGCATAGCTGCGCGTCACCTTTTTTTGGGAGATTTATTATGATTCCATTATTCCACTCTGTAGGTACGTGTTCTTCATTCCATATCTCTATCAGCAATGGTGCCAGTAACTCCACTGTTCCCTCAATGTCAGCTTTCCACAATTCGGATGGGATACCGTCAATTCCTGCTGCTTTGTTATTCCTCAGGTGACGGATTGCTTCACCTAATTCTTTCTTCGTTGGGCTCACTGCATTTATTTTTAAACAGTTTTCAATTGGTCCTGCTGCATGGTCTTCTTGCGCAAACGGTTCGTTTTCTTGCTCTGCTATGAGTTCTTGGTAATACTCTTGCCATCTATGGGTATGTTCTTCTGTCATTGTGAGAACTTGCTCTCTTTTGTCTTTTAGTGGTTTGTTATTGTTTGTGTTCCTGTTTGCCAAACGCTTGGTGTTTCTATATAATTCTCTTTGGTTATTTGTTGCTGCTGCTTCTTCTGCTGCTCGAGTCATTCCCTCAGCCCATTTTCTCTTGTCTCCTCTAGTACTCTTTTTTACCTGTTTATTTGCAGCTTCATATTCTTGGGCTATTTTAATTTTGTCGTCACTCCTTTGTGCTCTATTTAATGTGGCTTTGAGGTCCTTTCTTTTTCTAATAAGTTGCCAGGTATTTTCACTTATCCACTCTTTCCGTTCTTCTTCTTGATATCCTAAGATTTCCTGAGCATTTTGATGTACGGCAAGTTTAATCGATTCCCATTTCTCTTCTACACTTATCTGCATATGGTTTATAGTTTCTGCATTCAGTTTTATTCTATTACTCTATTCATTATGAGTTTCGCTGTCATTCAATTGTTGTATGTTGTATTTTTTGCGTCTGTTGAGTTGTTTATTGCTGTTTTTCGCCCTTATTTTTAGTTTTATTTCCCCCAATAGTAGGTGGTAGTCACTCCCTACATCTGCTGATCGCTTATTCCTTACATCCAGTAGACTGCTTCTCCATTTGTTACTAATCAGAAGGTGGTCTATTTGATTTTCTGTTTTCTTATCAGGTGATACCCAGGTTATCTTGTGACACTTTTTATGTGGAAATATCGTTCCTCCAATTACCATATTGTTTTCTAAACTAAATTCTATGAGTTTTTCTCCATTTTTATTTCTTTCCCCCAGCCCGTGTACTCCCATACTTGCTTCTGCCCCATTATTATCCTGACCTACTTTCGCATTCAGATTCCCCATAACTATGATAATATCTCCTTTGTTTATCTTCCTCATAACTTCATTTAATTCTTGATAAAACTTTTCTTTATCCTCTTCTTCACTTACTTCTGTAGGTGCATAGCATTGCACGATGGTTACCTTCCTTATAAGCGAGTTGAACTGGGCGACTATTATTCTATCTGACACTGGATACCATTTAATTAGGCCTCTTTTGGCCTCCTTGCTTACAAGTATTCCGACTCCATTTCTTCTATCATTGGTTATGTCATTTCCTGAGAATAGTAGTACACTGCCATTTGATGTTGTCTTCTCTCCTTGTCCAGGCCATCGTATTTCAGATAAGCCCAATATATGTAAATTTAACTCTGTATTTATTTTTCCACTTGAGCCAGTCTGGACGCTTCGAGCATTGTCCTGACATTCCAGGCTCCATTTCTACAGCGGTTTTTGGGATGGAAGGTTTTTGTGGTCTTGGTTTGCTTCGTTTTAGTTTCTTTGATTTTAAGATTTAAGGTGAGTGAGTTATCAGCTCTCTGCACCCGAGAGTCCGTTTCGTCGTCTTCTTCTTCTGCTTCTTCCACTTCTGTTTCTTGATTTTCTTTATCATTGTTTTCTTTTCGTTGCATTTCGTTCAAGTCTATTTTATGCATGTTAACTTTCTGTTCATTTTCCTTCTCATTTGTCCGTTTGCTTTGCTTAGTCGTCATCTTGGTTCCAGTTTCGTGTCCTGCTGTTAGTTTTTTGCATTGCTATCTTTCTCCTTCATTTCTACTAGCTTCTGTTGCATGTGATCCCATTTTAGTTGTCTCCCATTCACATCCATCTTCTGATAACATACTTTCACATTTCCTTTTTTTCTTCTCTTCTCTAGCAACATCTCTCATATGTTTCTGGATTTTTTGTTCATTCTTTGTAAGGTCTGCCTCTATGAATATGTCTTTCCCCCTTAACTTTGCTTTCTCTTTTAGTATCTTCACTTTGTCCCCCCATTCAGCCATTTCAACTATACATTTTTCTTGGCCGATTTTATGGGCCTTCTTTATCTTTGTTTTCAGCATCAGTTCTTGTTCTATCATTTTTTCCATAGCTTCCTCAAGTATACTGTCATTTTGAGCATCCATGGTGATTCCAGTTATTAATAAGTTGTTTCGAATTTTTTGTCTCTCTATTTTTTCCATTCTGTCTTCAGCTTCTTTGATTCTGCTATATACTGCTTCTTTTTCTTTATCCCATTCCGCCTTTACTTGGGTGATCTCTTCCACCATAGATCCCATTTCTTCTTTGCTTTTCTGTATCTCTTTTTTCATGTCCTTTATATCCTCTCGAATTTCCTTAATATCATTTTTAATTTCTCGTTTTATTTCGGCCATATCCTCTTTAAGAGATTTATTAAATTCGCGCAACATTTCCTTTATTTCCTCCATATTAATTTCGGTTTGGTTATGTGTTCTCTCTCTTTGGGGTGATCTAGCAATTATTTTACTCTTTTGAAATACGTGTTGTTCCCCCGGAGATGTATTGTCGTCGATCCTTTCCCTCTTGCTTCCCCTTGGCGTCTGGGGTTGGCTATTATTCATATGTCCGAACTCTCAGCTCATTTATTTGTATGTAAGCCGGACCTGCGTTTGTTTATTTTGAGAAATTAACTGTTATCGCGGGCGATAAGTTTGCCAGAACCGGTTGTTCCGTCAGATACCTGCGAGGCGAGCTTCTTTTGCACAGTTATCTTAATAAAAAAAATAAACAAAACAAAAAAAAATGTACTTACAGTTAGTGATTTTTACATCTGCACTCACCCTTGCACTTTTTATAGCACTACTTAAATGATATTATTATTTATAGTAACAAAAATGCCGTTAATTTTCACTTTCTTCTATGTCATTAAGGCATAATTAGGTTTTAATGGTAAATAATTAATAACAGCACAAGCACAAACAAATTGTTTTTACACCCAACCGTCCCCGATCAAGTCTCTTATGAAACTTTAAGCATGACTAATTAAGTGAACTACTCCAAAATTTTTCCTGGGACCCAACATAAACTCAAAAAACACAGGAATATATTACAGCCTACCTATTTACCTCTGTTTCACCTGCATCCAGTTGAAAGCATAAATATTATCTGCATTATTCTTCCAATAGGTTTGTATAATCTTCGGGCTCAGCTGTAGATCTATCGCCTTTTAGTTAAACACCAAAAAATGCAAGTAGATTATTTTTTATTTATATAAACTGACACAAAGTTTACCGGAAGACGTTACTTTACTGATACGCTTCGTATGAAGTTTGAACTGAGACTTCACTACATGTTGACTGTATGAAGTAAATCGAAGGAATATATTTAAAGGCACATCTTGCCTCGTTGAGTTGACTCTAGTCAATAATTCTAATTCATGCTCTTTCTTAGCTGCAGGACAAATTGGGTCATAGCCCACACGACTTTCAAACAAAGGTTTTTATTTAGTCAGCACATTTAATGTCCATTGCCAAAAATATTGTTTATGATTTGCAACAATTAAACAAAATTAGTAACCCGCACATGTGTAAATATAATAACAAATTGGTTCATGTGATATACGGGGTGACAAATATATACTGTTTACTATCGGATATGAATGATGATTATTTGAGATTAAATAAGGTTATTTTATAGATTTTTCACTTCTCTTTTTTGTGATTTACTATTCTTCTTTCATTTGTTTTTTTTTAGATCGTTAATGGACACTTCTCCAAACTTCTCTGGATCTAGATTCTCCTACCATGGAATTTCTTTCAGCACATTACTTTCTTATTGTTATGATTTTATAATTCTTTTTTGACTATACATTTATATCGGTCACATTTTTTCGAGTTTTTAGAAGTTTCGAAACTATTTTGTTGTGGCATATATAAGTTAAATATTATGATAATGATGTGTTTCTTACCTTCTATTAATCCATTAATGTTGGTAGGTATATTCTTGGTTGCTAGCTGACCTCTTTTAAGTATTGGCAACCAGAGTCTGTTCCTGCTGATGGCTTTGCTAAAAATTTTCATTAGCTAAGATGAGAACTGCTTCTTTGATTTTCTCCTCTTTTTTCATGACTATGGATGCATCTTTCCATTATGTGATCTGTCGAAAGCTTTGTTTTTGATGTTGGTTTCATGCTCGTTTATTCTGACACTTAGGGATCTCACGTAAAAATTGTTGCATTCACATGGTATTTTATAGATGCAGTTCTTTGATCTTTCTTGTGTTGTTTAGTTTGGCTCAGAATAGATTTCAGTGTATTGGTTGTTTTGGAGTTGTATTTATGAGATTTTTATTTTTCTGATAACTCTTTTACAAATTGGTGTTTTTGTAATCTTTAACGCCCACTTCTTGTAAGCGTTTCTGAATTGCTTATTGTGTTTTTGTCTCCTTTTTTCAATATTGTGAAATTATTTGTTTATAAAGGACAATGGGTAATCATTTTTTGGTAAAACATTTTCAAACTCCTGTTTCATTTTCATTGAAAAAAGAGTTTTGGGCTATAAATCAGAATTTGATATCGTCCCGGTAAAACTCAAACCATGGCTATCTGCCTGCAACATCGAGACCGAGCGCGTTGCCTCCTAATTTGGTCAATCACCAACAGTGTCTACACAACAAACAGGTATATAACTTCCTTCTTTTAATTTTTTGAAAACGATTTTGGAAGTGAAATTGGAAATCAAAAACAAATATAAAATGTAATTTTCATTACAACCAATTTGTGGTTTTATTTTAATATAAACATAATATTTACAAGATTTTATATTTTGTCTCGTCTTTCAACGATTTCTGTTGGAGCTTCCTGAATTTTGTCATATTTTCTTCCTAAAGGAACTAAGGTGTCCGTTAGGTAAGTTATCTGAATTAGACTCCATTATAGCTTAGTCTTAATTATTTTTATATTTATACCTAAGTACGTTAATTTTTTTAGGATATGTAATATTGTAGTGTAATAAATCAAAAGTAAAGAAATAAACAATAGCCAAAATAATACTTTATTCGAATTTTATCTACAATATTCATATTTTTTATAATTAAGCTTGTACCAAAAAATTGTTGCTAAAAACTTGTACAGTCTGGTAGTAAAGTTATTAAGACAGGTCTAGTTTTCTGGAATCGATCGTAGTTTTTAATTAGGGAAAATAAATTCTCAGAAAAACAATTAAGGGGCTATCCTAGTGTAAAAGTAGGAAATTCATATACTCTTTTGGGCATTTCTAAAATAAAAAGTACCTACTGTACCAATTATTTTGAAAATTGGCATGAATATTTATTATAAAAAGAAGTATGTATATGTAAAACAATTTTCATAAAAAAATATTTAAAATTTAACGATTTATGTGCCATCTACTGGCACCGCGAAAATAAAAACAGCTCCACTGCTGCAGTGATTGGGACTAATAGAGATCCTGAAACATAAAATTTCAATGTTATTATTGAAATATAAGTTATTTTCTATACCATCAACTAGGGGTTTTTTGATCGGATAAAAAATGTCAATTTGACGGTTTTTGAAACTGAAAATGTTTTAGCTAATTTTAAAACAAATTTTCAACATTTCGTCATTTTTTCAAATTTTAACATTTTTCAAAATGCCTAGTTGTTGGTATAGGAAAGAACATTTCAATAATCACTTTGAAATTTTATGTTTCAGGATCTCTGTTAGTCCCAATCACTGCAGCAGTGGATCTCTTTAATCAACACTCTGGGTAAGGTTCTTGAGCTAATCCTAAAAGAGAGGCTCAATGACTTTCTCGAAAACCACAATATCATACCAAAATTCCAATATGGATTCCAGTCAGGTAGATCTACTAAACATGCATTAATAGATTTCACTACTAAAGTTACTCAAACCATCAACGATGGTTCATTCGCCATAGCCACATTCCTGGATGTGCAGAAGGCTTTCGATCAGGTCTGGCATGACGGGCTTGTTCGGAAACTTCTGGACATCGGGCTACCATTACAATTCACCAAAATTGTACACTCATACCTCCACAACCGAACTGTCAGAGTGAAAATAGGCGATCAAAAGTCCACCCCCTTCACTCCACAAGCTGGAGTTCCCCAGGGTTCAGTCCTAGCACCGCTGTTGTACATCATCTACAACAGCGACATCACTAACCAAAATATCCCAGGTACTCGGCTGTTTCTCTATGCAGACGACACGACTCTGCTCACAACAACCTCTCGATACAACCCAAGACTCCTCTTCAGAAGAGCCCAGGCTCTGTTGGACGGGGTCGGCGAATGGTGTTGTAAGTGGAGAGTCACGCTGAACGCGAACAAAACAACAACAATTGTGTTTCGCGCCCCTTCTGTGTCATATAGAATCATAATTAATGAAGACGACCAATATCCACTGAGACTGTTGGGAGAAAGGCTTGTTGTTAGCCCGACTGCGAACTATTTGGGAGTACTGTTCACCAGGACTCTCAACTGGGACGCAGATCTAAAGGCAACTTTAGATACGGTAAGGAACAGGGCCAGACTTCTCAACCCTCTCTCGGGAAAAATTGGCAAGACACACAAGAAGACTCTCATTCACACTTACAAGACCTTTATTCGACCCGTCATGGAGTACAAATCATGCATCTACTCTCTTTGTGCTAGATCAAAACAAGAGAGGTTGTTGGGGGCAGAACGTAGAATCTTGCGTAGATGCAACTATGAGCACTGGCAATACCCCTCAAACGAAATCCATAACATCTCAAACATCCCCAAAATCACCGAGAGAATAAACTCTCTGAACAGGAACTTCACAATCAAAGTAATCAACGGCCCCCCCCTGCGACCACAAGAATCTCTCAAATGTTCCTGTTCATCTTCCGGCCACGTACTCTGCCGAACGCCCAAACACAAAAAGATTCATTTACCGTCTGCTCTAATGCAAACATGCATTGACGAACTCCCGGCAGAGTACGAAAACATCCTTGAGGCTACTCCGTTAGCCTTCCGTACCCACCTATAACATATCCTCTTCCCTACCCCGAACAGGGAGAAGTTGGTTTTTTGCGGTTTTCCAACTTCATTGCACAATTATACCTGTTCGTCCCAAGAAAATAGCCGCAACTATTTTCTCCACTCGAACGCTCACTGTCCACGCTACGCTCAAAAGCCACCTCCTGACCGCCCACGAGGGACGCAGGTTCGCCTGTCGTTGTACAATGGTTTCTAGGGAGACTGGTCGAGAGCAAAGCACGGACAGTACACGTAAATGTCTATGGAACCAACAACAATCCATCAAAACTTTCTTCTCTGTTGACTTTTAGCCTTCTGGACACCACCGTCCGGCATAACCAAGGAAAAACACCAGGATACGACACTTGCCCCAGTGTGTTTTTCGGACTGTTTGCTTTTACTGCCACACAATACATTCACGACAAACCCTGAAGAGGACAAAATCCTAAACGGGGACGCACATTGAACGCATTTCTTCTTAGCAATTATCTAGATAAGCAAATCAAACAATGTTGGGGCAGCAGTGGAGCTGTTTTTATTTTTACAGTGCCAGTAGATCGCGCATAAATCGTTTAATTTTCAATATTTGTTGATGAAAATTATCTCACATCTACTTATTTTTATAATAAATGCTCATGCAAATTTTCATAACGATTGCTGCAGTACTTTTTATTTTAGAAATTCGCAAAAAAATATATGAATTTCGCACTTTTACACTAGGATAGCCCCTTAAAGCATTAATGTAATCTGAAATATTCCTATAATTAATTCAACGGACCACTGAGTCATAATTATAAAAGATAATTGGTGTTAATAACAATTTTCGATCACTTGTATGGGACAGATTTACAATTTTATACACTAGGGTGGAGCGAAAAATCGAAGTTTCGATTTTTGGAATAGTGCGCAAAAGTTGCCAATTGGTATTACAAAACTAAACTTTATTTGCGGTTTTTCAACAAATGTTCATCTTCTGCTCTCTACCGGGCGTTGAAAAAGTAAAAAAAATACAAACATGATTTTAATTGGAAAGTTAGGCAATAAGTACATTTTGTTATTATAAAAATGATAATTAATTGAAATATGTCATTTTTATTCCTGTACTCACTACCTACCCCTCATTTGATTCAAATTTTGGCATAACTTCGCGCGAATCAATTTTGATGATTTTTTCATGAGAACCGGAAATAATGTTTTTCAAATCCTCTACTTTTAAACTTTGGAGCAATTCGGGCAAGTTATTTTGTTTTGCCAATCAATTAGATCAATATAGTCATCTGCATCAAAATTAATTTGTGGAATAAAAGGTTGGATATTAGATGAATCATTATTGGCCTTAGTTTTTCCATTTAGAATGCGACATAGCTCTCTTATATGGAGGCGATGAACAAAATAGGCATTTCTTTGATTATTACAGGGTCTATAATAATTTTCAAATCTTGCTCTAGACACCGTCTACGTTTTATAAACATGCTTTGCACCATTTACACATGATGAGTATCATTTAATCTGAAACCACAGAAGAGCATAAACCGTGACAATAATTTGGTTCCTTTGGTTCCTTCAGTTCCTTTAATTTTGAGGTTGTATTTTCAGTACTAACATAAAGACGTAGAATGCGATTGCTTTGCATCGAGAATGACTCAACTTTGCAGGGATTCCGTTTAATAAATCCATAGAACTATAGAAATTACGACCAAAATTTGAAACAAATATTTCTGATCGGCACGTAACTCAATGAAATCTACTTTTGGTAAGTCACAGGCAATAATGTTATAGTCTACAACAAATTATTTGATTTCCTATAGTTCCTGCAAAAGCTTTTGGACCTAGAGTTTGACCGTTCTTAGAAAAGATGCCTTAAAGGCAATTCATTAGCGTGAAGCTGGCAGACAAATCTTTGTAAAGGGCGTCCTAGTTTTAATTCTAGTTGAGAAATTGCACCAATTTTTGATCCCGTATTTACTATGATTGCGTCACAGCCTGCTACCACTAGTTCTTCTAGATTATATTTATTTATAACTTTTTTGTGTTAGCGTTGGTAACAATTGCAAGGTCGTATAGCACTGCCGTTGCCACAGCTGCTACAGATCTGTCCGATAGTCCATAGCGGTCATAGACTTTGGCCAAGGTAGGAACTGAAAATAGGAAGAATTAACGGACACTCAATGTATTGTCTAGTATAACGTATTTTTGAAGAACTCATATTATGACACGATCGCCGAAAACCACAAAAATGTTCAATTTTTATGACTAACATTTATTTTTTTTTTTTTTTTTCGTTTTTCAAAGGCCTGTAGAGGGCAGAAGATGTAATTTTATCAAAAGTTGTAATAATACTTTTTTCTTATTGTCGTTATTAAAGGTAACTTTTGGTGGGTATTCCAAATCAATTAGACAATTTTTTTAAAATTATGTGATTATCACTCCACCCTATTATACACATTTACTTTATTCTTATCATTTTTCTTCAACTATACAAACATCCGAATCAGAGTCTTCACTAAAGGAAGAATCAGAAACACTAATTACACTCACTTCTGATGACTCCCTTCTTTGGCGGAAATGTTTATTTTTCTTAGAGGATGTAAAACTATTTTTATTAAGGGATGGCCTTGAGTTATTGTCGGAAGAGTCACTGCTTTGTCGGATCTTTAGTTTTCTTGTGGAGAACGACGTACTGGTTTTCTTTAAAGATGATCGATGATAACATGAACTATCATCTGATGACTCACTACTTCTACGTGTCTTTGTCTTTCTGGATAAAACCGTAGAGCTTTCTTTTTTAGAAGATGAACGCTGATCATTTGAACTCTCATCTGATGAATAGCTAGAACTTCGACACTTGGTATTTTCATGTTTTAACCTTTTAATTTTACTGGTGTTTGTAGAAAGTCCACTAAATTTCCGTTTAATTTCTGAAACAGTAGTTTTTCTACTACTTAAGGCATCTTCAATCTCGTGTTCTGCTACATTTTTCAGTACTGTGCTGTCTTTTAGTTCATTACTAGACGACGCTGAATTGCTTTTGTCCACATTATTAGATAAAATTTCTCTAATTTGTTGAAACGGGGTTTTCTTGCACACAAAAACCCTTTTCTGTTTCTGTTTGATATCATGATTGGAAGGTGTGCTAAAATAAATAAAAATTAATATATCACAGTTTACCTATTATGTATATAATAATAATAAATTGCCTTTATTTAGTCTGTAAAAATTTACAAACACGAGATACATGAGGCGAAGTCTAGCTAGAGCTACTCCACTTAACCTCAAGTTTACAAAGTTAGTTTGAAATAATTTATAATTCGACATAAATAATAATATAATACTAAAATGATAGAAATAGTCATGTGGCTACTAGAAAAATAATATAAAGAAAATAATTTGTGATGTTATGTGATAAATGATAAGAATGATAAATAAAAACAAAAATAATGGTAACAATAACGACAACAATATACTATATAATAATAACGTTACTGTGATTGTAGTAAAAATTTCTTATAATGCTACTTCATGAATTCAAGAGATTTACCTCTTAAATTTATTGTTAAACTATTAAACACTAAAACAGCATTGTAAGTAAACGATCTCTGGAAAATAGCTAGTCTATATCTTGGCAGCATAAGACTATGAGGATATCTCAGATCCAGATTATGAGCCTCTCCACGAAATACTAATTTGTTCCTTAAATAAATAGGATTTGACGACGAAATAATTCGATATATCAAAGAGGCGAGGTGATATTTGTATAAATTATCTATGGTTAACCATTGAAGTTCTTTTATTTTGCATGATACACGATCGTATTTTCTTATGCCAAAGACAAATCTGCAACAATTATTTTGAATTTTTTGCAACCTTAATTTCGTAACTTGATCTAAGCAAGGATAAAAAACCAAGAGCCCATAATTAAGAATTGACATTAGCATAGTTTCACAAAGTAACTTACGCAATTTAAAGTTTAAAATACCTTTACTTCTATACAGTTGACGCATAACTAAATAGCACTTTTTTACTAAAAGGGTGACATGCTCTTGAAATCGTAGCGTACAGTCATATATGACTCCTAAGTTCCTGCCACTATTAACATTTTTTAGAGGTTCATTTTTTATAATTAGTTTTAAGTTATCCTGAACAGTGGCTTTATTAATTTTTTGAACAATATAACAAAGAGTTACATTTTTTGCATTTAGTTTAAGATTATGTCTAGTGGAATAAGTACAAATAGATTCCAAATCCTGATTTATTTTTTGTGACGCTTGATTTACAGAGTTAGGTTCAAAAGAGAAATAAAGTTGTGTATCGTCTGCAAAAGAGTGCAACTTCAAATTATTTAAAGATTTATACAGGTCGGAAATATATATTGAAAAAAGAAGAGGACCAAGAACCGAACCTTGTGGCCCCCCTGAAGTGACAGATGCAAATTCTGATGAATTATTATCGTTTATGACCTTTTGATAACGATTTACCAAATAAAATTTGAAAAACTGTAAGGAGGTATCATCAAATCCAAATTATTTCAATTTAGCACACAGAAGAGTGTGATCAATAGTGTCAAAGGCTTTAGAAAAATCAAGCAAGATGACTGAGGTTGCTTTTCCTTCATCAAATGATCGAAGTAGTCAAAGTCCTGTTAAGTCAAGAAGCAGGTCGTTGTACTAAACTCTTTTCTAAAGCCTGATTGTATACACGTAACTACATTATTTTTAAAAATATAATCGTATATCTGTTTATAAATAACCTTTTCTAAAATTTTTGACAGTCCCGGTAGAATGCTTATTGGGCGAAGATCATTAAGTGATTCAGGTTTATTTGATTTGGGTAGTGGTTTTCCCAAAGCGTATTTCCAAATGTCCGGAAAATAACCTACCTCCAAACAACAATTTATAATGTGCGTAATATAAGGAGCAGTAATGGAAAGGGATAGTTGTAGCATTTTTGCAGAAATATTATCACATCCAACAGCGTCCGATTTTAACCCTAATATTAGTGATTTAATTTCATCAATAGTGGCCATTTTAAACGAGAAAATAATATCTGGGTTGAAAATATTTGACTGATACCATTGGGTTGTCTCAGGACAACAATTTACAGGGCTAAAAACAGATGTAAAATAATTATTTATAGAGATAGGGTCTTTAAGCTCCTGAGGGATCTCTATAACTGGTTTATTTACAATTTTGAATAACCTCATCGCTTTCCAAAAATCTTTTTTATTCGAAGAAGCAGACCGATAATTTAAATAACCACTCTTCTCCAGACGGACTGCGTTAGTAACCGCGTTTCGAAGGCCTTTATAGTAACTATAGTCTAAGACGTTTCTAGTTTTCTTATATTTGGCTAAAGCAGCATTACGAGTTTTCATCATATTCTGTATTGTGGGTGTTAGCCACGGAGCAGGTGGTTTTGTAATTCTTGATTCAACATAGGGAGCATGTTTGTCAAACAGCGAAACTAACATGTCATTGAAAATTCGAATTTTATTATCTATAAAATTTTCGTAGAGTATATTATCCCATGACATTTTTTCCAGATCTGCGTTAAAACAAGATATTGAAAAGTTTTTGTAATTTCTATGTATCTTTAAAAAGTTTGTTTTGTGATTAATATCTAAATCAAATTCACAGTACACTGCTCTATGGTCAGATAGTTCATGATCTAAAACGCCTGAATGTCTAATGAGTTCACTTTTATTTGTATAAATAACATCGAGCAATGTTTGTGAACTGTTAGTTATGCGCGTAGGTTCCGCTACTAATTGAACAAAATTATAAGACTGAAAACAATAATTTATTTGATTATCTACTAGCTGATCAACATTGATATCACCGGTTAAAATAATATTATTAAATTGAGGTACTATGTGAGAAAGGGTATCATCACAATACTGTATAAAATTTAGCATCCTGCACGCCTCAGTTCTATATATAACACCGACTAACAATGTTGTTTTCTGTATTTTCACAGAAATCCACATTTGTTCGATACCTAATGGACAAGGAAGGTCAGCAAGTTCTGACTTTGAAATTATTGAATCACGTACAAAAACAGCGATTCCACCACCTCTTGAACCACGGTCTTTACGAATTATTTTAAAACCCGGAATGTATACACTCTGATCAACCAAGTTTCGGACAGGCAAACAATATCAAAGTTGTGATCATTTACTAGATCAAGGAAAACGTTAAATTTTGGAAACAAAGAACGTGTATTAAAATGAGCTAATTTTAGCTTTTTGTTAGACATACTGAATTCTAGTTTTAAGTTGCTCAATTTTACCTAGTAAATAACCACAAACTGAACTGTTTGCAACATAAGCTGTATCTAAATTAAGTTTGTATCTTAAGTTTAACGTTTTACAATTATTACAACACATAGTCTGACTGGTACAATCTTTCATTTCATGAGATTCAGAACATTTCGGGCATACTAAATTACTAAGACAATTTTTTTCTGGTGATCGGCTTTACAAAATTGACAACATTTTACAATATTGACGTGTTCACTAACATAACATTTGAGCCAGCTTATATACAGAAAACCTCTTTCTATTACCGCTTTGTATAAAGCTGGTGAAACCTCCAACACGACGTTGAAACGCTCCTTAAACTTAACTTTTGTTACTATTTTTATATCATCTTCATTTACGTTGAGTAATAAGGTCTTGCAAAAAACTTGTTTTTTCCAGAGAGGCTGCATTTACGACACGAATCATTAATCTCGGATTTAACTTCTTTGGTTCAGTAACAGAATAAGTATTTCCTAATTGTTTGGTAAGGCACTCTTAATTTTTCTAAAGACATTGCGTTGCTACAGTTAATCAAAACTCCATTTTTCACCAACTTAGTACTATCGACAGTAGCTTTTGTAGAAGAAAGATTAATTTTCGATTTAATATCGCTATCTACCTGTACGTTAGTAATATTTTGGTTCGTTAACCTTACAAGCAAAACAGAATCACAGCCAGTTTTGTTTATTTTCAAGGCACCCGAGTAACTTTTTGCTGGCCTATCACTAATTGGCAAAAATGAACTGGTAGAATTAAAAGGTTGTACTTGAAAATCGTCAGCGGCGTTTTTGATTTAAGCAGATTATTTGTGTATTCCAATTCAGAAACGTACTTATTTAAAACTTCCCTTTCTCGTGACAGACATTCAATCTCCTTCTCCAACACAACTTTTTCACATGATAACTTATCACACATTGGAGCAGAACAATGTCCTTTCTGAAATACAACTTTCGAAATTGCATCAAAACACTTGACGTGCACAACAACATCACAGGTATTACCCAAACATTTAATGTCACTTGTTGAAGTAAATTTAGCACAAAATTTACATTTGTCAGGAGGTTCACTGCTCGAACCGCCTGTCATCGTGGTCGACGATCGAATAAAAATGAATATATACAGGGTGTCCCAAAAGTAGCGGAACGGTCGAATATTTCGCGAAATGAACAACGGATCGAAAAACTGAAAAATACATCAAAAATTTTCAAAAATCAATCGAATACCAAACAAGACCCCCCACTCCACCACCAGGGGTGGAAAGGGGGTCGTATTTAATATCATTCGATAGATTTTTGAAAATTATTGAGTGTATTTTTCAGTTGTTCGATCCGATGTTCATTTCGCGAGATATTCGACAGTTACACCACCCTATATTATTTCTCTATCACGCCATAACTTGAAATCAACTTAACCGAGTTTATTTACCTATATCTTTATTTTAAGTTTTCTAATACAGTGTAGAAGGTTGTTAGAGAAAGAACATTTAAGAAAATTTGGATTAATGGGATTTATTAGAGTTTAATAAAAAACACGGTAAGGTGCAAGTACAAGTAAAGTACAAGGATGGATTGCGGAATGGGACGTTTCGATGCCGCCGGTTCATCGCCGGCCGTTTCGATGCCGCCGGTTCATCGCCAGTCCATTTCATCGCCGTCATATCTCGCATTTCCTAGAATTCCTAATTAGTACTAAAAATAACTAATAATTGTAACTGTCGAAAATTCGGAAATATATCAGATAGCGATTAATTGACTGGCGATGAATCGGCCGGCATCGGCATCGAACTGGCGGCATCGAAACGGCGGCGATGAAACGTCCTAGACCCATGGATTGATATAAAACTACCCTTTGAGAGAAAAAAACAAGTTTTTTGGGATTAAATCGATTTATTTCTCAACCGTTTTGCTCGATACACTTAGTAACACGATGTTCTAATTTTTTTTATTCGGTGACGACTTCATCGTTTGTTGCGAAACGGCATCTTCCGAGCCATTATTTTAGATTTGGAAACAGGAAAAAGTCGCTGGCGGCAAGATCTGGGAAATACGGTGGGTGTTCAACCAATTCATAGCCCAATTTGTATAATTTTGGCATGGCAACGGCCGATCGGTGAGTCGGAGCCGGTGCGTTGTCTTGGAGAAAGAGCATTTGCTGCGTGCCAAACCGGGGCGTTTTCGACGCAATTAGGCTTAGAGGCAGAAAACAGTCGCCATCACTTTGCAGGCCGAATGTGCACTTTTTACCTCCTTCGGCGGGCCTTCGCCGCGTTTGCGCCACTGTTTCTGCTGTTCTTTGGTTTTCCGTGTGTAATAATACACCCAGGTTTAATCAACGGTGATAAATCGGTGAAAAAATCCTTCGGATCGCGTCGTATCATCGCCAAAAGCGTCTCCGAAGTGGTCACACGTTTTCGCATGTGATAGATCATCAGCAAACGCGGCACCCATCGCGCGGATATCTTTTTCATGTCCAAATGATGGTGAATGCTGTTGTGTACGCGTTCGTAGGAAATGTTTAGGGCCTCTACTAACTCGAGGAGCTTAATTCGACGATCTGCCATAATCATGTCATGGACTTTGTTGATCATTTCCGGCGTGGTGACTTCATTTAGCCTTCCGGACGCTCATTATCAAAAACACTCGTAAGCTTTGCACTAAGCTGTAAATTCAGCTTTGCACAATTTTACTGTTGCTAACGAAGGTGCAGCCTCACGCTATACTTCGTCCAGGTCGGCTTTGATTTGCACACTCGTTTTCCGCTTTTTGTGTACGAACTTAATCACTGAACGATACTCTTTTTTTCCATTTTTCCAAAAACACAAAAGTTATTTTCCTTGTGATGGCTGTAAAAACCAAACTAACAGTTTTTTGGCTTAAAATTTTGACAGACTTCATGCCATGAATGGCAAATATCAAAACCGAGAGCAATTCGGTATCAAGTAACGCGCTCTATCAAAGGCTAGTTTTATTTCAATCTATAGTCGTACAAGTCTTATGACCAAGTGCCAAAGTTCACTATTGGGTTCACACACATCTCTTCTAACACTCTTCGGAACTAAGTTGTATGGCATGGGTCCTGCTATATGTGTTGTACCTATCTCCTATATTTACTTAGAGTGGCGGCCTAAAAGACAGCTTACAGGCAAAGTCCAAACCAACTTCTACAAAAGTATTTATACTATTGTCATTCAAGACAATCTGAGCATTATGTACACCATACTTGCTTGCTCATCTATTATCTGCCCCAGAGCCCCCTAGCATACTTCACATTAAGATCCCCTTAAATCACATTCTAACAGTCACACTAACATCATACATAAACTGCTCATATTCCATCACACTGACATTTCGGGACATATCCATAATATGACATAATCCTAATGATATATATAACAACATTTAACTTACCCTATTCTTAATTTATCATCATCTGTCAAATTTAAATCATTTGTACTTTTTTCAGTATCAGCACTTTCTTGATCTTTAGCTTTTACAAATTCTATTCTATCTGACAAAATCTCTTTAATATAATCTATGGCTAATTTTTTCCTCACTGGAATTTTTCTTGGTCTGCATCTCTTATTCTTTTCCTTTTCTTTGGCTATCAATTTTTCTTGGTTGTCTGAAATTCTTAATAAAATGGATTAAGTACAGGTTTGAAACTAAATTCTTAAATGGACTCGTACACCAAAGCAATATCCTATAGAAATCACATATAACATACATTGCGGAAAGATATGCACTGAGTACCCCAATGAAGAAGTACTACGGAGGATGGACACAACCGCAGATTTGGTCAACATTGTGAAGGGCCGTAAGCTGCAGTACATTGGGACATATAATGAAAAATCAAGGCAGATACGACCTACGCCAATGCATTTTGCAAGGTAAAATTGAAGGAAAAAGGGCCACAGGACGAAGAAGAATAATCCTGGCTTGCTAACCTGAGAGCATGGTATAGAAAGACCTCAACACAACTATTACGTGTAGCAACCAACAAAAATGTCATCATAGCCAGAATGATCGACAATGTTCGGAAGGGACAGGCACCCTAAGAAGAAGAATGCACTGAGTATCGCATCTGGTTTTTGGTGGACAATCCTTATCCCTGTTGCGTAGGTGAACGATTTTCCAGGAATCCTAGGTAGTTTAAATGGGTTAAGGGATGTTGAGTGTTTCATGTTGCGTTTGGATATTGCTTTCGTGTACGAGTCCACTAAAATGTATTTACAAGAACTGATTTATTTATTGGCATGAAGGGCTTAGAGTACATGGATCAAAGCGATCCCTTCAAAATGAGTTTCATAAAAGAGTCTAATCTTAGCTTTCATTGCTCAATCAGGATAAAGTAAAGATTCAGATGATGACAGATACTGTGTCTTTAGTGACCATTGTACACTGCAGCCATTTGTACGTTTCTCGAGCAATTTCAGAACTAGTGTATTACACGAAAGTTCCTCTATAACAGCCAGTCATTATCTGCTTTCGAGAGACAGCACTGCCACCAACAAATCAGTGTGAGTGTAAGACATGGCGATGACAAGCAGTGCAATTTCGGTATTGCTATAGTTCTTGCAGTTGTTTATATTTTCAGATAACATCCTTATATCTGCACTACATATTAATTGAGGCCGTGAATGGCCTAGCCTAACTAATAAGAACATTAATTTACATAATCAAAGAAAATGATCAGAAACTAGCAATGTCCGATTATTTTAGTAGTTTGATGTTTACCAAGAATCATTATTTGTCAACATACAATTACTAAAACAATCGGACATTGATAGCTTCTGATCATTTTCTTTGATTATGTAAAGTAATCTTCAAATCAGGCCACTCTGGCTCTCATGGCCTCAATTATCCTTAATATCTATATATTCCTTACTTAACCCATTCTTGGCATGACAAAGGGAAATTACTATCTGCATATATGCAGTTTTGGCTTCCAATGGGTTAATATTCATATAGAATGCATAAAATGTGGATATATGTTTTCTTCTGTTTTTTGTATATAGAAAAAATTAATTTGGTATTAGTGGGATCGGTACTCACCGGAGGGACCGCAGACGTTCGGAAACAATTAGCGTCTCTTTGCAAAGACAATGACGTCGACTTTGCAAAGTAACAAGACACTTACTCAACACACACACTACACATTACTCCCCTGACTTAGTGATAAGTTATACAATTACGTGGCTAAAGGTTCTAGTTCTAAACCAAAGCCAAAATCAGAGAAAAAAAAAATTTGGTATTAGTACCTCTCGAGTGCTCCTATATCTTAGGTATGAGTATACTTAAATAGGTTCTTTAATTCACAATTGTTCAAAAAATTAAATATGTACCCAGTAAAGAAAACAATGCAGATAGGAATACCTGGGCCATGTAATGCGCAATGAACAACGATATGACCTACTTCGGACCATACTTCAAGGTAAAGTGCATGGGAAAAGAGGTCCAGGACGAAGAAGAATATCCTGGCTGCATAACCTGCGAAAATGGTTTAACTTAACCACTACCGGACTTTTCAGGGCAGCAGTCAACAAAGTCAGAATAGCCATGTTAGTGTCCAACATCCGTAACGGATAGGCACCATAAGAAGAAGAAAGAAAACAAAAGAAATATAAAATATTTAAATTACACATTATTCTGTATACAGTGATGAGCGCGCTAATAACCGGAAAAATAGCGCAAAAGATGGAAAACGTATTAAGTTGTGAGATAAAAAGAAATGAAAATAGTAGAGCTGGAAAATTTAGCGATATTAACCTATGAATTTACATTATATTGATTGTTTCCCACCTTTACACGTATCAGAGGAGTATATCAACTAAAACTGTCACTGTGACAGTGGTAGTTGCCAAACTCGTCTGACACGTTTAAAGGTCGGAAACAATCAATATACTGTAAATTTGTAGGTTAATATCGCTAAATTCCCCAGCTCGACTAGTTTCATTTCTTTTTATCTCACAACTTAATACGTTTTCCATCTTTTGTGCTATTTTGCCGGTTATTAGCGCGCTCATCATTAACAGTTTCCAATACTTAACTATAAATCACTAAAATTCAGACTTGTTACTATTTGGAACTGGTGTATCGATATGAACATTCAAATATTCCAGGACCTACAAATTCACTACAAGCATTCTATGAATGGTGTACACTCCAAGACTAAGAAATAAGAGGTAAGCAACAAAAAGAGTGAACTTAATTAATTTAAGGAAAAATGAAAATAATGACATACAGTAACTGCCACGCTACTAGACACACAGAAATATTGAGCTATTATAGTCCTGGGCCCTTCACTTGTTGCAATGTTTATTTTAATGTCTAGTGACGTTTAGTACCTACATCAGAAAATGTATAGAAGCCAAATATTAACATACAGTCCGTCTAATTTACTTACCGTTGCACGTCATTATCTACGTTAGAGATCTAAGTTGACATTGTTGCCCAATTACAAAAAATTCTTGAATTCATTTTAAATCAAATACATCACACAATTTTTGCGGAAGTGGATTATACAGCAAAACAAATTAATATTCAATGTAAATAAATAAAAACTTTAGAAATAGAACACAAGAATTAAGTTATAATCTTACGTTAAAGTACATAATAAAAACAGTAAATATAATGAAACAAATACTTATTGGGACCATGCAAGTTCGGAAAAGCGACACCTGGTTTCTTTGCTCTGCACTTTTATTTGCACTTTTAATTATATTGGCCAATCATATGGTCCTGGTTGCTGGATAATTGTCAAGGCCATAGTCCAAAAAAATAATAAGAAGAAAAAATAAGATTCTGGTTATGTTATTAAAACATAAACAATTGTATGTAGTAAATAAAATTAGTTATTAAAATGCAGTAATGCAAGCAAAATACAATTAATTACATTTACCTTTATATTATAATTGCATATCATATCAATATTGTGGAGCAATATATAATTGTTCTTCTTCATTGACAATAGATATGAAATATACGTCAATTTGACAATTTCAATTGACAATGAATTATTTAAGAAAGTTACAATATTTCTCCGCTATTCTCGCACGATCGTTTCTCCTATCGCCTCCAAGTACTTGCACACCGCGAATAGGGCTTTTCATTCACAGTCATTTGTTTCGAGCTTCTGTCATATGTCATATAATCCGTGTATATTAATATTATACACAGATTATACAATATATGACAGAAGCTCGAAACAAATGACAGTCGATGAAAAGCCCTATAGTAAAGAATATAAACAAATATGAAGTGTCATAACCGCAACTGTCAAATAAATGTTACCAATTTATGCCAAAATATCACGTGCGTTCGATTATAGTTACAGTGTATTCCGAACAAATGTGCTTCATAAAAACGCTTTAAAATCCATTTATACAAATTAAATGAAACATATTATTGTGTATTTCTTTAAGTTGACATTAATAGAAATCTTTAAATATTATTTCTACGCGTATATAATAAAATATGTCTAGTGGCTGTAATGCCAGGGTACTCGGCAAAGTGATTCTAAAAAAGAACACACCTACTGCTTAAATATTTCGTGTTGGTATCATGTGACGTCACGGGCTATGACGCGGATGACGTGCAACGGGAAGTAAATTAGATGGAGTATAGAAAGTTGACAATTAATAGAAAATCCATATTTGACGTTTATAGTTGTCATTTTGTTAAAGTTGTAAAAGTTTTAAAGTATTGTAATATTCTTGGTGTTCGCATAAAGTTATTTTAAAGCAGAGTAACAATACTATTAATTATAGTATTTTTACTACAAAAACGATATTACGTAGGTCAAAATTTTTGACGTAAGAGAACTGTCAAAACATTAGAATGTGCCTTTTCATTATTGCAATGTTTATTATAAACATGACAATAAAGAAAAGTCACATTCTAATGTTTTGACAGTTCTCTTACGTCAAAAATTTTGACCTACGTATTATAGCTTTTGTAGTAAAAATACTATATTAATGTATTTTTTGTATGGAAAAACAATTGAAGCGTTTATTTGAAAAACAACACATGTCCATTTTTCACAAATTCGACTTTATGTATTCTTCTCATAGAATAGTAGTTTCTTTATCCATCTGACACATTCAGTTGTGTAAAAATATCAGATGTTCGGAGTAAACTACAGTATTTCTCATGATCATCTTTCAGTGCGTCACAGTTTTTCGATTTCTTTCTAACGCATTAAATTGTATGTGACAGAAGAAAAAGCACGTCGGTGATTACATTTCGTCGGTGACATTTTTATAACATTTATTCTAGTTATTCTAGTTGTCGATAGATGGCGCCATAATAAAAAAATATTTTTTTTAAATTAGATAATATTACAAATATAATCTGTATAATTTATAAGACTATACAAATCAAAGAAAATACCATTTTATAAATGCAAGAATTACATTTGATTTGTTTTTATTCCAAATTGAAAATAAAATGTGACAACTGTCAGATTTAACTAAAATGTCACGTTAGAATAAATGTCATAAATGTGTATTATCACGGACTTACCCTTTTTCCTATCATTTGTTAAGTCCACTTTACATCAACAATAAATTGAACAAGAAATTGACAAAGTTATTCAAGGTCAAATTTGGCTTATACAAAACACAATTCTACATCCAATTTTGCCGTGAATAAAAAGAAAATTGACAAAATAAAACATATCCAATTGTTCTATTTCATCAAATTCCTTCATTTTCTTTTACAAACATACATTTTGTACTCGTCAAATTTGTCCTTGAATAACTTTGTCAATTTCTTGTTCAATTTATTGTTGATGTAAAGTGGACATTACGCACTGAAAAATGATCATGAAAAGGACAATACATAGAACATTTAGATAGTTTTAGAAAAACAACAGATAGGGTAGTCAAGATAAAACGAAAAGATGCATTGTTTCGGAAAAATTCAAACAAGCTTATATTTTTCTAAAACTTTTTTGTTAGTTTATATACATGTTAAAGTAAAAAGTTCTACTCACAGATTTTGCCACTAATTGTTTATTAATTGTTTAAACAATAACAATTTTTTTGTATAAATAATTTTTTTAAATATTGTTGAATTCATCATTTTACTTTGATCCAATATGTTTATACATATTTTGTTTTTGATTATGCTGAATCCGAATATGGCATTACAATTTGATTATTTCATTCATAGGAGATTCTGACCAATAGAAAGCTACAGACATGCAAATTAAGGTGATAATTTTTGATAATCTCCCGTCGTTAAGCATATTACGTCAGATGCCCTTCGTTGCTACGAAAAAATACATTCAGTGACATTAATGACAAATGTTTTAAAAATTATAAAAGTGATGACTTTCAACCGTCAAATACATATTTATAACAACTGTGTGTTTAATTTCACTAATTGGTACTTACATATATAAATTACAATAAAATTTTGGTTTTGAACAGTTTTATTCATGAAATAATCGCAACAAATTGCACTCGAACTCTAAAATTAATATAGAATTTTTGCCCTCGTGACACTTTGACATAATTTCACTCGCCTTCGGCTCGTGAAATTAAAACTGCCAAAGTGACACTCGGGAAAAATTCAATAATTTTAGAGCTCTTGTGCAATTACTACTGAAAATTCATATACAGAACCTCTTATACAGTATGTCTGCGTAGTAGCAAGGAACCATATGGTAAACTTAATTATCAATTTTACGAACAAAAGTTATTCTTCATAAAATGCTCTGCATAGTCTAAAATCTAAAACTTAATCATCAGATATCAAATTTTATCAATTTTATACGAGGTATGTCAAAAATATGAATTTTCTTAAAGAGTAAAGTACCTTTAAATTCCAGAATATCAAAAATTGTTACTATGAAAAGTTGTTTGGAATCAAAAACTATGTTTTAATATATAATTACACCTTTCTAACTGAACAAAAAAAATTAAATTTTTCTCAAATTATGGATATCCCTCATTTTATTTCGATTATGATAACCATTTTATTATCAATTTTACGAAAAAAGGTTATTCTTAATAAAATACTCTATCTGGTTTAAAGTCTAAGATACATCATCATCATCAATGGTGCTACAGCCCTATAAAAGAGCCTCGACCTTCCTAAGTCTATTACGCCAGTCAGTCCTATCCATTGCGAACCGTTGTCAGTTTGCTGTGCCTATTTTTCTCCCATCCTCATCTACAACACCCTTCCATCTGAGTTTTGGCCTACCCCTATTTTTACTTCCCACAGGTTGTGACATAAGGATTCTTCTAGGAGGGTTGTTCTGCTGTGATCTTGCTAGATATCCTGCCCATCTTAGTCTTCCTATTCTCATAAGAGACACTACGTCTTTACCACCAAATTTTTGTTTATATCTGTGGTATACCTCGTCCTCGTAGTTGTACCTCCTCCAAACACCATTTTCACAGATACCACCGAATGTTCCTCTCAGGATCCTTCGTTCAAATATAAGCAGAAGGTTTTCATCTGCCTTGGAGATAGTCCATGCCTCCGATCCATTCGTCAACACTGGTTGTATAAGGGTTTTGTATATGGTTATTGTTTTTCGGCTTAAGTTTCTGCTTCTCATATGTCTACTCAGTCCAAAATAGCATTTGTTTGCTAGGATTATCCTTCGCTTGATTTCTTCCGTCATGACGTTCTCCTTGGTGATCAGTGACCCTAAGTATGTGAATTTGTCCACCACTTCAAAGATAGAGTTATCAACCATGAATTGGTGACCAATGTTTCTGGCTCTATTGTTGGGTGTTTTATCATCATCTTAGTTTTCTCCTCGTTTACTTCCAGGTCCATATTTTTGAGGCATTTGAGAAGGTGGTATACATTTCTTCTAGCTTGCATATTGTGCGGGCAACTAGGTCCACGTCATCTGCATATGCCAAAATTTTGGGATGATTTATTAAAAATAATTCCTCGGTTGTCTATTCAGACATTTCTGACTGCCTTTTCCAGAGCTATGTTGAAGAGGAGACACGCCAGCGCATCTCCCTTTTGCAGTCCAACATGTGTTTCAAACGCCTGTGATTGTTTGCCCTGTATTTCGACTATGCAAACAACTTTACGCATTGTAGCTTTAACCAATCTTATTAGTTTATCAGGGATGTGGAATTCATCCATGGCTTCATACAATTTATTTCTTAGTACACTATCATAGGCCGATTTAAAATCTACGAAAAGATGGTATGTGTCGATATTGAATTCATTAGTTTTTTCCAGTATTTGCCTTAGCACAAAGATCTGGTCTGTTGTTGATCTACTTTGATATTCTCCAAGAAGCTCCTCTGAATGTGCACTTAGGCGACTATATAAGATACTCGAAAATATTTTGTAGGCTGTATTAAGGAGGGTTATTCCCCTATAGTTTCTACATTCCAATTGATAACCCTTTTTGTGTAGTGGGCAAACGATTCCAATACACCACTCTTCCGGGATTTGTTCCTCATTCCAGGCTCTCAGTATTATTTTATATATTTGATTAGCCAGAGTAGCACCTCCATATTTAATAAGTTCCGCGGATATACCATCTTACTGTCTAAGATACAACCATCAGATATCAAACTTTTTCAATTTTATACGAGGTATGTAAAAAAAATGAATTTTGCTTAACAGTTAAGTGCCTCTATAGTTCACAATATTTCAATTAAAAGGATAATTAAATACTGAAACATATTTTTTAATTCCACACAACTTTTCTTAAGGTGATACAGTAGCGATCAACAGGTAGCCAAAACGCGTTCCAATATTGCAGCTGTAATTTTGAATATATTTTCGAGATATTTGGCACACATATTCGTAATATAATAAAGAATGGCGGTACAGAGCCCAATTTGAAAAATATATTAATATGTGGAAATTACTCTGTAATTAAATACAATATTAAAAAAACGAGCCTGTACCGCCATTAAGATGAACAAAAAAATACACTTTCTTCAAATAAACTTTTTTATCCGATGCCTAGATTTTGTGTCATTTTGGAACTACTAATGAAATAAAAAATTTTAGTAGTTCCAAAATGACACAAAATCTAGGCATCGGATAAAAAAGTTTATTTGAAGAAAGTGTATTTTTTTGTTCTTCTTAATGGCGGTACAGGCTCGTTTTTTTAATATTGTATTTAATTACAGAGTAATTTCCACATATTAATATATTTTTCAAATTGGGCTCTGTACCGCCATTCTTTATTATATTACGAATATGTGTGCCAAATATCTCGAAAAAATATTCAAAATTACAGCCGCAATCTTGGAACGCGTTTTCGCTACCTGTTGATGGCTACTGTTTCCTCTTAAGGAGGGGTATGCTTTGAAATCAACATATCAAGCACATTTTTGTGAATTTTTTTCGAAAATATGGTAGAATTATTTTATTTTTAAATTAAATAAACACATTAAGTACAATTCAAAGAATATTTAAGAAAAAATTCAATGCAAAATATTGAAAAATAAGCCATTGGCGACAAACTTTGACAGGCAGCTAAAAAAAATGGATTTTGCGGTGGACATCAGAACTCATCACTGGATTATACGAAACAAAAAATTCAAAAAGATTTTATTAGCTTATGAGTTTCACGAGGTAACAACGTCGAGTTTTTTTATTTTTAATGATTTTTGAATTTTTGGTATCACTCAAAAGTCAAAAATACGAAATTTTTGATAAAAATTTTGTGAAAACCTACAGATTTAATATTGTTGAACAAAAAATAAGCAAAAAAAGAAAAATATCTCGACGTTGTTACCTCACGAAATGTCTAAAGAAAATCTGTGCAAAATATCAGGTAGATCGGCCGAGTAGTTTTTCAGTTACAATGTCCACCGCATTTGAAAAAGCAGTTTTGAGAAAAATGCGTTTAAAGTTTTGACAACTGAATCTTCATCTTCTTATTTGTCTGCCAAATCGTAAAGTGATGAACATTGGAATATGTTTTTTAAATTGGGGAGTAATCTACAAAAGAGAAGGCGAACAGTTGTTTAACGTTTCTCACTACGCTCCGGCGTGCTGGCGCCAAGCCGCGGCAAAGCGAGTCGAAGGTAGGGATATTCAACACCCTGTATCTCTGGTAATTTTACTCCGATTATTTTGAAATTATCAGAGAGTATTCTTGAAAGTATGCACTTTTATTTGAAATAATAAAAAAATTTAAATATTTCAAACCATACCCCCTCCTTAATAACAATTTTCGATATTATGAAATATAAAGGTACTTTACTCTTCAGTGAAATTCATATTTTTTGACATACCTCGTATAAAGTTAATCAAATTTGATACTTCATGATGGTTGAATCGTAGATTATATACGATGCAGAGTATTTTATAAAGAATAACTTTTTTTCGTAAAACTGATAATAAAAAAGTTATCAATAGGTTCCAAGTTACGCAGACATACTGTGTATAAGAGTTAAAAAAAATGTTTTTTGTTGAACATTTATTATTGTTGAAGCTTATTATTAAATGTATATATTTTATGTGAGTTTTACAGAAAAAAGTTTTGATCACTTTGTATACACATTTTTTTAGCTGTAATTTTCAGTTTATGTATTATATTTTTTTTATCTTTCTTAATTTTCTGAAAAAAAAATAGTTTATTTCATTTGTAAAATAAAATAATTTAGTGAATTTTAAAGATTACATTCTAAGCTTTAAAAAAGCACCTATAAAATTGTAATAAATCTGTCCAAACTTGAGTAATACCGTCTTAAATTGGTGATAATTCTGTAAAACTACAAAGTTTTCAAAAATTACATTTTCTGAGATGTCGTGTATCATTTGAATTAAATTTTTGAGATTTTTTTTGAATGAAACATTGTTTAGTAAGATGTTCAAAAGGTAAGTTGTGCAAATTTCAGAGTTTTATAAGAAAAATTGTATTAGTTACACATTTCTAAATCATTTTTAAACAAAATTCATGTAAGTCTCACTTTCCGCCCACGCCGTACTTATGACGATACATTTTATTTCTTTTTATTATAATTATATAATATATAATTATAATTATATTATAACCATAAGATAGCTTAATTGCTCTTCTTCCATGTCCAATTTGTAAAATTTTATTCGATCCATTAGTTAAAGAATTACATTAAAATAACTCAACAGTGCATTTTGCCGAACTCTAGTTTACAGTGGGGCAATGTTTGTGTGAAGGATGACTTTAGCGTTATAAATAAAAAATTATAGAAGCTACAGATTTAATTTTAGAAAAATCTTTATATAAGATTTTTTTTGTACAATTTTCTGAATTTTTCAATAGTAAAGTCAGTTTTTTTCTAAAATTTATATTTTCGAAGTTATTTAAAAAAACTTTTAATTTTGCAGTTCATTTGTTTAATTAAAAATGGTGCACTCACTTCTCGAGTAGAACTTTTTGATGTTTTGTTTATTAAACATTTCTTAACGAAATTACAAAAAGTTCTATCCGTAAATTGCTACATTAGTAAGGCTACTCGGATTGATCTGAAATTTGCACAGTATATTCTTGGCTACTTTTTATTCACTTTACATTCTATACATTTTTTCGCGCTGAGCTATAGTTTTTCTGTATTTCTCATTCAAAAACTGATATTTTGACATCCATTTCAAACCGAATCCGCCATTTTAATTGCTGTCATCGACGTGCGTGTGCGTATTGCATACTTTTTTGAAGCAATGTTGCCACATCTTTCAAAATTATTATACATAATACAAAATACATAATAATATCAGCTTGTTGTTTTACGTAATATTGAAGTCGTTACTGGAGAAAACATTGAAATATAGAAGTTGATATTGGCCAAAACATTAATAACCTATATTTGAGAATAAACTTTCATTATTTATGAGTTCTTTTTAATAAATAAAACAGAACATTCAACTTTAATGATGAATATTATTTACTCCGTAATTTTAATAATACTTCAAATTTAAATTCAATTATTTATTTACACCCCAAAAAAATAAATCATATGTACTGCTGTTGTTAATATTTAAATTCAACATAATAATTATGTAATCCCAAAAAACAACACATAATAATAGGTAACTTTGATTAAAATTGAAGTTTAATATTTACTCTGAAAAACAAAAATGTACATTTGGCAACATTGAACATGATCAGAATATGGTATATTGTGCGCAAACGCGCGCGCTGGACTTCTTTTCCAAACAATTAATTTTTGGCCATTTTACAGTATTGTTTATTTTTGTATAATTTAATGCGAAAATCATGAATGGTATTTATTAATTTGTTTAGGTATGTTATAATAACTAAAGCTATTTCGTACTTTGATAGCATTTTAATCTGGTTAATTTTCAATTTTCTAAATTTTATAATTTTTTTTTCAATGGTTTTAAACATTTTTATACTTTTTGTATGTTCCGTAATAAAAAACACGAAAATTTTGCCTTTTTTTCAATTTTTAGGCTAAGTCTAAAAAAATAGGCATTTTTAGGGATCCTTACTAATGTAAACATTTACCGTTCTATCTTGTTTGATTTTTTCCAAAGTGAAAATCTATATGCACTCCCCTAAGATGTCTCGGAAGTTTTTCTTGATTTGCCAAAATTTTAACTTTTGGACAAGTGTTGGTTTTTAAATAAACGCTTCAATTATTTTGAATAGTTTATTGACAGTAACATGACAGATGAAAGTCACATCTGAGAACTGACCGGATTAGCCCATAAGCATAGCAATTGGGTACCTACCTACCCATGTGTCTAGTAGTGTGGTGCTTACTGTATACATGAAAACATGTCAAAGGTAATATCGTGGGCTTAACTCACTAAGTCAAAATTGACATGTTTTGAGATCTTTACATATTTTACAAAGGCCCGGTCTTCTCACCTCAGGATAACTAGTTATCGGTAAGTTTATCTGACAGATTAGCTTGTAATGTGTCAGATAACTTCCTGTAACTAGTTATCCAGAGGTGAAAAGACCGGGCCTTAGTAAAATCAGAGCCGGCCCGAGGGCCGTGCGAGCCGTGCGCCCGCACAGGGCGCCAAGGGTTTGGGGCGAATTTCCTTCCACCCCAAAAAAAATTAAAATGCGATAAATTATTAAATTATGTAAATTCTTTAAGCCAATTATTCATTCATTTATAATGAATTAGTAATATTTCAGAAAACCTTAGTAAGTTTTAATTTTTTACAGACAAATAATTTCTATGTTCAGAATCATCCAGGAGGTCTACAATTTCTTCGCAGGATTACCACATCGTTGGGATGTTCTGAAACAACACGTAACAAACTTGACCCTGAAACCTTTGAGTGAGACTAGGTGGGAGAGTCGAATTAATGTGGTTGTGCCACTGATATATCAGCTTGGGGAAGTCTATGACGCGCTTTTTGAATGTAGTCAAGACCAAAAAAGGTTAGACGGATATGCAAGAAATACAGCTACAAGTTTGGCCAAAAAGTTGAAAGATTTCCGATTCATCTGCTGCTTAGTAACGTGGCATATGATTTTGTTTAAGATAAACCTCATATGCAAGAAACTTCAAGAGGTTAACATGGACATAGCAAACTCTCTTGCTTTGATTTCTTCAACGAAGCAATTTTTTCAAGAAACAAGGAGTTGTGCAAGATTCAACAGAATATTAGTCGATTGTTGACCCAGCATTCCCTAAAGAAAGTAACTGTGGCCGAGAAAAAAGAAGAAAATGATTTCTTATGAATCAAGTGATGAAACAGTTCTTGATCCTGAGATCGTGTTCAAAACTAAATTCTTCTACGCGGTCTGGGATCAGTGTATTTCTTCTCTAGGAGACAGATTTGAGCAGCTTCAAAACTATCACCAACTGTTTGGGTTTCTACATTCAAAGACCACAAGTGATAACAAAACCTTATTAACATGCTGCAAGGACCTACACATTGCTCTCACTAATGGCCAGCACAGTGACAATGATAGTCTTCAACTATATTCTGAATTGAAACTTGTCAAAAACATGATTCAGAATGTCAAAAAAGAAGATAAAGGCAAAATCAAAGGCCCATTTGACATGTTGAGTTTGAGCTACTTAGCAGACAACGGATTTGTGGAGAACTTTCCTAACCTGTGTGTAGCACTGCGAATCCTTCTTACTTTCCCAGTGTCTGTCGCGAGAGGAGAAATAAGGAGTTTCTCCAAGTTAAAAATAGTAAAAAATTATCTGAGGTCTTCCATGTCGCAAGACAGATTGGTGTGACTAGCTTTGATTTCAATTGAGTTTGCAGTGCTCGATGCAATATTGATGTTAATGCAATTGTAAATCAGTTTTCCCAGAGAAAATCTAGAAAAGTTAACTTTGTTCAATTAGCCTATAACATAAAAACACAATGTCATGTCTCATTGCCTTACAAGGCCTACCACTTTATGTCCAAAGCTCAACATTGTTATTTTCAAGTTTAATTCATTTTAAAGCTTAATTCTTATTAATTTAAAACTATTTTTTCACTGATAAATAACCATAGTTATTAAATTTGTATAACCATTTTCGAAACTGTATTCAGGACTTGTAAATAAAATCTAATTGTGTATAACTTGTCAACTTAAGTTCAAATAAAACATGATACTTACAACCTTACTTTTACAACCATGATTTTACTATAAAGCTGAACTTTTGAATTGCCCCCTCGGAGAGGGGGGGCGCCAAAATAGTAATTCGCACGGGTGAAATATTACCCAGGGGCCGGCTCTGAGTAAAATATGTGAAGATTTCAAAACATGTAAAGTTTGACTTAGTGAGTTGTTGCACGAAGCCCACGATATGAGGAAACTAAGAATACTATCTAATCTAGAATACTAGGAACATAAATAAACACAAGTGAGGAGGAAAATACTTAGCACAATGAGCTTACAAAACTAACTTCATGTATTAAAGTAGTTACCTATTATTAGAGGATACCAAATTTGAGACAGTTCGTTGAAAAAAATTTAAATTTGGTCTAACTCTTGGCTTTTCAATCTCTCCTTCCCTTACTTTGCTATCCTTAATAAGGGCACTAATGACTTCACTAAAAAATTGTAAAATTAATATTTTGCTTTTTATACAAACTCCTTACTGCTTACTCATCTGTTATTAAAGATTTATAATAGTCTAATCCCTCCATATTATCAATTATTAAATTAAATAAGCTTTGAACGTATAATAATATTAAATCACCAATAATTACAATATTTATGTTTATATTTATAACAATTGATTAATGTCAAATTTACGTCAATGTCAGCTGACAAGGTGGATAAATTGAAATACAGGACCGAATTTGAAAAAATTTTGTAGGTAACCTTATTCAGATTATTTAAGACAGAGGTCGGCAACGTTTTTAATGTAAAGAGTGAAATACTAAATTAAAAATTCATGGCGGGCGCCAACTATTTTTTGACCTAATAAATATATAAATATAAACGTATAAAAAAATACGCTTTGAATTTCTTGTGTAAATTAACAATAGTTTAAGGGCGCACTAACATTTATTGAAGGGCGCATTGGCGCCCGCGGGCGCCGCGTTGCCGACCTCTGATTTAAGATGTGGATACTTTAATCATTTAAGTTAAGCATCGTTTACGATCACATAATTTATTCCTGTCTTCTCCATGAAGATTATTATAGTACTTTGCAGTCTTTGCATTCCTGTCTTTATTAGAGGACATTGCATGATTAGATACTGATACTAACTACGTACATACTGCAGAATAAATTATTCTGGAACAAATAGCGAATTAGCTAATCTGAATCTGAGTCAAAATGCAGCTGAGTTAAGATGGAGTTGATCTAACCGAGTTTACAAAGACAAGAAAATATGCTTTTAATGTTAACTACTTGACCAGTCATTTATCTAGGCTTCTATGACAATGCAAAAAACTTGTAAAAGAATGCGTTGTGTTCAAATTTAAAAAAATTGTTGTATAAACCTATTTCCTATTTCTCTTATAATGCAGGTACTCATATTAATTGTTACATATATCATATTATAACATATTATCAAATATCATAAACTTACGTGATAGAAATCGGCCCACTTAAAAATTTGGTCATTTTTGATGTCTCGTATTTGCTAAACCTGTTGGCCGATTTAAGTGATTTTTTTAATATGTTATAGCACAATTCTTTAACAATATCGTTGTAATAATGTTGTTGCTGAACAGCTAAATTTTTATTGTTACCTATATATAGGTACCGTGTCTACGAATCAAACTGTGTTTTTTTCTCAAAGTAAGCATCACACTGTGGAATATTCTAGGATTTATAAAATACTAAAATTAAAACCCAACTATAGCCTTACGTTTTCTCAGTGCTGGATTTACCACTAGGCCGCGGCCTAGGGCCGCAAGCAAAAGGGGGCCGCAGCGTTTGGGTAAAAAAAACTTTTTTAGTAAAAAAATTGTATTTTTATTTTCCAAAATAAATTAATAACTACCGCAACTGTAAATCGATAAGAGATTATCGATTATAAATATAAATATAAGATTATAAATTAAATTAGAGAATGCTAGTCTTCTAAACATGTGGTACGATATTTTACAACGTTTTGACAAGAGTAGCAAAACATTGCAAAAGACTGCTACAGACTTGAATGTGTCTTGCAACATATACAAATCTCTAAAGGAGTCGTATTGTGAGTCTCTAAATCAGAGGTTCCCAACCAGTGTGCCGTGGCACACTGGTGTGCCCTGAAGTTCCTGTAGGTGTGCCTATTTACCCAAGTGTGCCGTGGCTGATAGACCGGGCAGTATCGTCGGCCCCGCAGCGAAATTATTTCGATTCGATTTTTTGCACAAACTTACTCAAGAAGAGGTCCTTATAACATATATACAGGGTGCCGTGGTCGAAAAATTATTTAAAAATTTTTTTTTAAAACAAATTCACAAAAATATTTTTTTATTCCGAACATTATTCTTTTAGACAATTTGGGTCATTCTGAGAAAAAAAGGTCTCTCGTCATTTTTCTCTAAAACTGATTGTTGTCGAGTTATATGCGATTAAAAATTTGAAAAATGCGAAAATGGCCATTTTCAAATCTTAATAACTCGATTAAAAATTATTATTATGAAATTCAAAAAGTGACAAAATCAAGTTTCAACCCCCTTCTTCAAGGTCCTGAAGAGATTGTTGTCATTATTTTATTACAAAGCTGCCATTTTTAATTATTAACAATTAGCGCTATAGTCCAACTGTATCGTCGCCCCCGTTAGCGAAACTATTTCGATTAGATTTTTTTACACAAACTTACTCAAAAAGGTTCTTATAACACATCCACAGGGTGCCGGGAGGTGTCGTGGTCGAAAAATTGTTTAAACAATTTTTTTAAACAAATTCACAAATATAATTTATTCATTGGGAACGATTTTTTTAGATAATTTGGATTATTCTGAGCAAAAAAGGTCTCTTGTGATTTTTCTCTAAAATTGATTGTTGTCGAGTTATATGGCCATTTTCGCATTTTTCTAATTTTAAATCGCGACAACAATCAATTTTAGAGAAAAATCACAAGAGACCTTTTTTGTTTAGAATGTCCCAAATTAACTTAAAAAAAAATTTGTTCGAAGTAAAAAAATTATTTTTGTGAATTTGTTTAAAAAAATTGTCCTTAAAACAATTTTTCGACCACGGCACCGCCCGGCACCCTGTGGATATGTTAGAACCTCTTTTTGAGTAAGTTTGTGCAAAAAAATCGAATCGGAATAATTTCACTAACGGGGGCGACGATAAATCCTGGACGCTAGCGCTATACTAATTGTTAATAATTAAAAATAACAGTTTGTAATAAAATATAGACAAAAATCTCTTCAGGACCTTAAAGAAGGGGTTTAAAACTTGATTTGGTTACTTTTTGAATTTTATAATAATTTTTAATCGCATATAAGTTGAAAATGGCCATTTTTGCATTTTTAAAATTTTTAATCGCATATAACTCGACAACCATCTATTTTAGAGAAAAATGACAAGAGCCCTTTTTTGCTCAGAATGACCCAAAATATCTAAAAAAAATTATTTGCAATGGAAAAATTAATTTTCGTGAATTTGTTTTAAAAAAAATTGTTTAAACAATTTTTCGACCACGGCACCGCCCGGCACCCTGTGGATATGTTATAAGGACCTCTTTTTGAGTAAGTTTGTGCAAAAAAATTGAATCGGAATAATTTCACTAGAGGGTGCGACGATACTGCCCGGTCTATGAACCAGTTTCTAAGTTAGTGTGCCTCGAGCTAAAAAAGGTTGGAAACCGCTGCTCTAAATCATGAAGTTATCGGGGGCCGCTCGGGGTAATTTGGCCTAGGGCCGCAAGTACCCTAAATCCGGCACTGCGTTTTCTTAACATTCTAATTTTTGATTCATTCGTTTATGTTGGATAATAAAAAAGTTAGACACTTCATCTTCATCAATATACGGTGTTTCTAAATAAGTGGGACAAAATTTAAGGGGTTTTTCTGCATGAAAAGATAGGGACAGTTTGCTTTATAAACGTATATTTGCAAATATTTCGTTTCCGAGATACGGGATGTTGAATTTTTTTACAAACTGACGATTTATTTATTGCTCTAAAACCAGTTGGGATATGCAAATGAAATTTGGCAGGTTTTAAGAGATAGTTTTGACGATTTTTTGACATAAAATTAAGATTTTATATTTACCATTAGCGCACATACTGGTAATATAACTGATCATGATCATATTACCCGTATGCACGCCAATGGTGAATATGAAGTTCTTAATTTTATATCAAAAAATCGGCAATAATTATCTCTTAAAACCTACAAAATTTCATTTGCATATCTCAACTGGTTTTAGAGCAATAAATAAATCGTCAGTTTGTAAAAAAAATTCAACATCCCGTATCTCGGAAACGAAATATTTGCAAATATACGTTTATAAAGCAAACTGTCCCTATCTTTTCATGCAGAAAAACCCCTTAAATTTTGTCCCACTTATTTAGAAACACCGTATTTTGATGAAGAACATGTCTAGTTGTTAAAGTGCCTAACTTTTTTATAATCCAACATAAACGAATGAATCAAAAATCAGAATGTTAAGAAAACGTGAGTCTATAGTTTGGTTTTAATTTCAATATTTTATAAATCCTAGAATATTCCACAGTGTGATGCGAACTTTGAGAAAAAAACACAGTTTGATTCGTACACCCGGTATACAATAAAAAATTACCTATTTAGCAACAATATTATTACAGCGATATTGTTAAAGAATCAGGCTATAACATATTCAAAAAATCACTTAAATCGGCCAACAGGTTTAGGAAATGCGAGACATCAAAAATGACCAAATCTTTAAGTGGGAAGATTTCTATGCACGTAAGTTTGTTATGGCGACGCCACTGTGTGTTTTTTTTATTTCAATATCTAGACTACATCGGAGATGATAAGCACCCACGCTGATAATTTCGAGGTGTCAGGACTATGAAAGATTTTAAGAAATAGTTTGCATTCATTAATTTCAATAAACTTGTGCATTTCCTTCAGAGTTTCGTTTCTGATTATAACAAGAGGAGTGAGACGGGGTTCAATTTGTGGATTTTCCAATACTTCCTATGAAAATAATATACCCTTTAGTCGTAACGATAAAGTCATTAATTTTCGAGATATTTGAAGTTAAAAATGAAACGACACGGTTATTTTGATTAATGTATTGTGTCGCTTCATTTTTAATTTCAAATATCTCGAAAACGAATAATTTTATCGTTACGAATTAAGAGTATATTATTTACATAAAAATTATTGGAAAATCAAAAAATTACACTAAAATAGCAATTTCGTCAGTGGCGTAGAATTTGGGAAGGGTCAACCAGCCAGTATCCCCTGTCGTACGCCTCTGGTAGTAGCAGAAACGTTTGTTTATCTTAATTTAGTAGGGTGTACAGTATCTACACTTTCTGCCAAGTATTATAAGGATACGCCAAATAGTTTTAAAGTACTGGGTACAAATAATTTTTAAATTTTAATCATATGAATCATATCGTAAATTAATCAAAATAAATGTGCCGTTTCATATTTAACTTCAAATACTCGAAAACTAATGACTTTGTCGTTACCAATGAAGAGTATATTATGTACGTAGAAAGTATTGGAGAATTCAGTGGCGTAGAATTTGAGAAGGGTCAACCGTTCACTATCCCCTGTCGTACGTCTCTGGTAGTAGCTATAAACGTTTGATTATCATAATAGGTCTGGATCCCGCGTATGAAAACAAAGTTGATTAATAGCAAGCTGAAAATTTGTTAATAGCTTAAGGGTGTCTAGTCGGATAAACTTTGATATATGGGAACACTGGAACAGGACAGTTTTAATTGTGTTTGAACAGGTTAAAAATTTGGAACGGTCAGACCACGAAAACGGCACATTTATTTTGTCCGACAGAATAGACTTAAACTCTCCGAACAGAGATTAAACTCTCATGCAAAAATCAGACTGCTATTTATCACCTGTCATAATTCCTGTCATTTGACATATTCTACATGTTCCACTTATTAAAACGCCCATTTGGTGACAAATACCAGTCTGGTTTTTGCATGAGAGTTTAATCTCTGTTCGGAGAGTTTAAGTCTGTTCTGTCGGACAAAATACATGTACAGTTTTCGTGGTCTGACCGTTCCAAATTTTTAACCTGTTCCACAATTAAAACTTCCTCTGTTCCAGTGTTCCCATATATCAAAGTTTGTCCGACTAGACACCCTTAAGCTATTAACAAATTTTCAGCTTGCTATTAATCAACTTTTTTTTCATACGCGGGATCCAGACCTATAATTTAGTAGGGTGTATAGCAGTCGCACTTTCTGCCAAGTATGAAAAGGAAACGTCAAATAGTTTTAAAATGCTGAGCAAAAAATTACTATATGGACAATTATTAATGAAACACCCTGTATAACATGTATTATGTTGCAATTGGAAAAATGTGTTTATACGCCCAATTTCGTAATAAAGTTAAAGTGGACTTTAAATTTTGGAATTGTAATAGTTAAAGGAAACTTTAAATTTAAAGTCCACTTTAACTTTGAAACCGAGCGGTAATGGTCAAACAAAATTTAAAAAAAAAATTAATCTGTTTGATACATTATATTTTTTTTATATTTTAATTTACTTTCAATTTAGTAGTTTTGTGTATAATAGGTTTGTTCTACCAAACAGTCAAACTTGTCAGAAACCGTCAGCAAACAGTTGGTCAGTGAGAGAACATAATACATTATAGTTTTTGATTTATACGTGAAAAACTAGTGCTATCCCCTCTACTCGCGCTGGTCCACTATTCGCTGATAGTTTCAAACCGTTTGAAACTGATGTTAGAACAAACCTATTAATGAATAATAATTAATAGTAAGTAATAATAATTAGTGAATCGACTTTTTTTACTTTAAAATATTTTTATGGTTTGTTTTTAAACCAGGAGGAGTACACTAAAAAGACAGATTCACACCCAAGAAAGTCACTAGAAAAATCACCAAATATATCTTCTTTTTGGTTTATTTAAATAAACAATTTTGGTTGACAAATAAAAATTAAAGGAATATAATGTAGAAAACACAAAAAACCGCCGATATTAATTATTAACCTTTGAAATACCTGTAGTGTCAAAATTTTATAAATGTCAATAGTGTCAAAATTTCATAACAATGAAGTAAACTTGCCTGACGTTGGAACACTTATTACAAACAAGCATTAGGCGTGGTAAATTTGCATAATTGAATCGTTTATTTCAGAAAGGGGTCAAGTCACAAAAACCTGCTTTTGAGAAAAATAAAAAAAAAACGTGTTTACATCCAACAAAATTTTTATTTATATAAAATAAAAATTCTCACTAATAACCTGTAATGTTTGTCAAAATGTATCGTATTTTTCAAAAATTTATCTTGTTAATTTGTTTAAGAAAAAAAAATAATTTGTTGCACTTGGCCCCTTTTGAAACAAAGTTGGTGTTTACATTCAACAAAAATTTTATTTATTATATAAAATAAAAATTCTCATTAATAACCTCTAATGTTTGTCAAAAAGTATTATATTTTTCAAAAATTTATCTTGTTAATTTGTTTAAGAAAAAAATAAATATTTTTTTGCACTTGGCCCCTTTCTGAAATAAAGTTGGTGGTTACACAATTTTTAAGCAAGGAGTCATGCGTTGAGTTGTTGCATGGCTCCTTTCTGCACTAAACGCTAATTTCTCTGCGCTGCCAAGGCAATACCAATGGCAGCAATTGATTCCTTTCTGCAACAAAAGCTGTATACCTCGTCCAATTTACTTACCGTTGCACGTCATCCGCGCCATAGCCTGTGACACGATACCAACACGAAATATCTAGGCGGTAGGTGTGCTCCCCTTTAGAATCATTTTGATTCTAAAAAAGAACACACCCACCGCCTAAATATTTCGTGTTGGTATCGTGTCACAGGCTATGGCGCGGATGACGTGCAACGGTAAGTAAATTGGACGAGGTATATTTACGTTTAAATTAAAAAATTCCACCAAAAACTCATTTTGTCAAAATTAGTCACTTGACCCCTTTCTGAATTCTGAAATAAACGATTCAATT
The DNA here is from genome assembly GCF_917563875.1 of Diabrotica virgifera virgifera. Classification (NCBI taxonomy): domain Eukaryota; kingdom Metazoa; phylum Arthropoda; class Insecta; order Coleoptera; family Chrysomelidae; genus Diabrotica; species Diabrotica virgifera. The sequence continues at coordinate 225,117,792 of NC_065444.1, forward strand.
CCTCTTGGTTTAAAAACAGACCATAGTAAATTTTGATGGGCGAAGTCAGCTCTGTAATTTATTTTGCGTGCAGTCATTTGTATATTTGGTTGCATACATCACTAGTTTTCCAGGTTAGTAGTGTCGGTTTATTTTGCAGTCATGTATGCAATAATAGGTGATTTTTAATTTTCATTATTTTGTATTTAGTATTATGATCGTTATCATTAATGAAAGCAAAAATACATCGAGTCAAAGAATACATCACCATCGAGTTAACTCGATGCAAAAACTCAATAAAAATGGCCACTATTGATACGGGAATTATCACACTGTCACACTTCATTTTCTTCGTGTTCTGTGCTTTTTTTAGCAACTTCATTTTTGATTTTGACAGCAAATAAAACATCTTTTTTATAAACATTTAAAAAAGTTGGGTTATAATTTTAAATTTTAATTTTAATTTAAGAACTAATGGCTTCATCAGGAGAAAAACGGGATAAGGTAATACGTTTTACTTATATTTAGAGTTAGATCAACCAAAATCCGGAAGTTCAATTTTAGAAATAACAAACAATAATAATTAGCCTTAAGATTCAATTGCTCTCTAATGCGGTTACAGTTTGTAGACATACGTAATTATAATTGTAATATATATATAGTTAGCCTAAATGAAATGCAATAGAAGTTTATTATGTAGTCTATTAGATAAATAAATTCAGCAACTTGTAACCTTCCAAATGATACTTAATCCTTAACAGGAGAGGTGCCGACTGAGAGACTGTAGCATAATCATATTCTAAGGATTATTGCGAACCACTCCACCCATCGGCATCATACAATCATACTTCATGTATTCCTAATAATATTGGTTAGTCCTGTCGCCAGGGGGGGTACAACGGCCTCCTGTATTCAGATGGACTTACCCAAGTTTTTTTTAAGTATTTTGACCTGTAGAACACGAATTTTTTGGGTAACAGTTGATCCGGATGTCGATAAGATTGTTATAAACCAAGAAGTTGAGGAATCACATAACAGCGATTTCTCGCAAAACAAAACGTTTTTTTGTATTTTTTGGGCCATCCTAACCAAAAAATGTTCCTACAGATTTTTTCGTAGGATGCATAGTTTTCGAGATAAACGCGGTTGAACTTTCAAAAAATCGAAAAATTGCAATATTTGAACCCGAATAACTTTTGATTAAAAAATAAAATAGCAATTCTGGTTACCGCATTTGAAAGTTCAGGTCAAATTATATCGATTTTAATTATTTGTATTGCTAAAAATTTATTATTTTATTGTTAAAAAAAGCTATAAACACCTAGTGCTTGAGTGATGTTCTCAATGATTTCTCATTTAAAATCGAACGAGTAGGTAGAAGAGGTAAAAGTGCAAGCGGGGCTATTTCTACGTAGCATGCATTAAAATGCATGTATTAGGCACGGGAAACACTATGTGTTTATAGCTTTTTTAACAATCAAAAAATAAATTTTTAGCAATGCAAATATTCAAAACAGATATAATTTGACTCAAACTTTTAAAGGCGGTAAGCAGAATTGCTATTTTATTTTTTATTCAAAGGTTATTCCTGTTCAAAAATTGCAATTTTTCGATTTTTTGAAAGTTCAACCGCGTTTATCTCGAAAACTATGCATCCTACGAAAAAACTTGTAGGAACATTTTTTGGTTAGAATGACCCAAAAAATACAAAAAAAATGTTTTGTTTTGCGAGAAATCGCTGTTACGTAATTCCTCAACTTCTTTGTTTATAACAATCTTATCGACAACCGGATCAACTGTTACCCAAAAAATTCGGGTTCTACGGGCCAAAATACATAAAAAAAACTTGGGTAAGTCCATCTGAATTAAGAAGGCCGTTGTATCCCCCTGGCGACAGGACTAGGTGGTTTAGCAGTCGCCTGATTTGGAGGGAGAAATATTCACTCCTTGCAAAGTTACCATAAAAATTTAGTTTTTACTAGTCTGTCAGGCGGCACGTTTCTGTTCGTGTGACTAATTACGTTAAATGCGTACAGTACATTTTTTATAATATCAGTTGTTTTCTTCATTCTTGTTTAAGTTGGACAATTTTCTAGCGTTTTCAGCTAAAAAAAAATACATATTTGAAGTATTTCCTTTTTTTTTCTGTAACAATAAATGAAAGGTTTTTTGGCATTTTTCGGATTTTAAATCGCTTATAACTTTAAAACTATTAACTTTTGAGAAAAATGTCAAGGAACTTATTTTATTTAGAATATCCCAAAGAATCTACAAAAAATATTTTTCGTAGGAAAATAATAGATTTTTAAAATAGAGCTCACCGCACTGGCAAAAAAATAGGATAAACACGTATATTTAACAATTAAAAAACAACGGTATAAATTAAGGTTAGATGCGATCACTCTTCAGAATCTTGAAGCTGAATGTTTAATCTTCAATTTAAGTATCTGGCAACTTCAAAAATACTTATTTAAATATGAGTTTTTAAGCCTCAAAAATGCGTATTTTCGCATTTTTCATATTTTAAATCGCCTATAACTCGAAAACTATCAATTTTTAAGAAAAAATACAAGATACCTTTCTTATTTAAAATAATCCAAAAAACCTATAAAGATATGTTCCAGAGCAAAAAAAGGTGATCTTTTGTATTTGTTTAAAAAAATTGTTTGAACAATTTATGCCCAAAAATTCCGCCCGGCACCCTTTAGATTTGTTTAAAGGGGACATTTTTGAATAGGAATCCACAAAGAAATCGAATCAGAAATTTTTTCAGACAGGACCGGTCTCACCACATGTACTATTAGCCCAAACCCAAAATGTGCGATTCTCAACCAAAATCTACCGAACAATTCAAATATCCCGTTAAAATTGTCATCTATTGAATGGTTTACGAGTTATAAGACTTTATAGGTCTGGATCCCGCATATGAAAAAAAAGTTGTTTAATAGCAGCTGAAAATTTGTTAATGGCTTAAGGGTGTCTAGTCGGATAAACTTTGATATATGGGAACACTGGAACAGGGTAGTTTTAATTGTGGAACAGGTTAAAAATTTGGAACGGTCAGACCACGAAAATGGCACATTTATTTTGTCTGACAGAATAGACTTAAGCTCTCCGAACAGAGATTAAACTCTCATGCAAAAATCAGACTGCTATTTATCACCTGTCATAATTCCTGTCATTTGACATATTCTACATGTTCCACTCATTAAAACGCCCATTTGGTGATAAATAGTCTGATTTTTACATGAGAGTTTAATCTCTGTTCGGAGAGTTTAAGTGTGTTCTGTCGGACAAAATACATGTGCCGTTTTCGTGGTCTGACCGTTCCAAATTTTTAACCTGTTCCACAATTAAAACTTCCCCTGTTCCAGTGTTCCCATATATCAAAGTTTGTCCGACTAGACACCCTTAAGCTATTAACAAATTTTCAGCTTGCTATTAATCAACTTTTTTTTTCATACGTAGGATCCAGACCTATTAGAGATTTACGGCATGCTAGAGATGCCAACGACTAAATCCGTGTTTTACGATTTTCATGTATGACAGGCCAGGCGACCTGTGGGTAAAATTGTTAGTAAATTTATATGAGTTGTAATGATGTCATGTATTTCATGACAATGACCGCAAAGGCTTAATATATTTTTAATTTATTTACTGTACCATATACTTATTAACATATGTATACGGTAAAACATTAATAAATAAATTTCAAAAATTGATTTACACAGATATTATCTCTTTAAAAAACGGTAGTCTGTCGGACAGCATGTCTCCATTCGTATGCTAAAATGAGGTCTCTCCAATTAGTGGGTTAACCTAATGTACAGAAGAATGATGGAAAGACAAGTTAAAGTGTTCCTTTTACTCTCTGAAATTTCTGAAGTTAATGTCATTTTTAATTTGATTTCCTGTGGCTTTTGTTTAGGCAATACGTAAAGTATCCTTAACAATAGTAACCTATACTTATTGTACGGTTATAGAGTATATTCCCATAGGTAAGCTGGTTAAGAGTAGATAACGATTTTTCATATGTAATTTAAAGTATTATCTGCATAAATGGCACAAAGAATATTTGCTACGAGAGGTATATGGTTCAAAATGCATACAGTATCACGACTAATAAGTTATGTTCACATACATGTAGAGTACTTACAGTTTTATTCCTTGATGACGTGTCACATCAGAGCTCTGATTGAATTCCATAATCCATTTGGTTCATTTGTAAGGCACTCACTAATACGCTAAATAAATCATCGTCGATAATACTGAGCAGATTGAATTATCTGAGCGGTATAAAACGATAGCAAAAAAAAGCCGGTAAAATGCGGCCTTTTTACGAATAGCGGGAGCGTCGATAGATTAGAGATGATTCTCGTTAGGAAGCTTTTGACGATCTGCCCCGGCGAGGGGTTCAAATGCGAGTCTCAACAATAACCTGGAGTTTCCAGAAAGGTTACATAAATACTACTTGAATTTTAAGTAATCAGTAGTACAGGGGCGTAACTAATTATTTTAGTGAGCCGTGTATAATATATTTATTGTACATATTGCCGGGGGCGACAGGCGAGAGAGATGGCCTATATCACCTCGAAGAGAGGGGATTGGCAAAGATGTGCACAACGATAAGAAATGTTTGAAGAAATTAGAGTTTATATACACAAGGGGTAACAACGATAAAATGGAGGAAAACGATAAGTTTTCCCCCTAGGGATAGATTTTAATCTTCCAGGGGAATCACAGCGATTTTCGTAATACCACGAAGAAAATCACCGTGAGTAGTGTGAATCTTGACAGTACGAACTAGACCATCCTTACCAGGCAATACATCTATTACCCTGGCAGTTGGCCATAAGAGTGGAGGAGTACCATCCTCCTTCAACAGAACCAAATCCCCGATCTTGACAGGGTCAGTAGGGTCGGTCCATTTATTTCTTTGCTGCAGGAGGCAAAGATAGTCTTTTTTCCACAATTTCCAAAATTGCTGTTGAATTTTACTAATACGCTGAAAAAGATTCAACCTATTTTCAGGTATCTCTGAAACACTTGGTTCAGGGGGCGCGGTTAAACTTCTTTGAACTAAGAAGTGAGCTGGAGATAGGAAAGCGAAGTCATTGGCGTCAGACGACATCCTAGTGATGGGTCTCGAATTTAGAATAGCCTCGATTTGGCATAATACTGTGTTAAACACTTCAAAGGTGAAGTGGGAATTTCCTATAATTCGATAGAGGTGATACTTCACACTCTTTATTCCTACCTCATGGAGGCCGAATTGATGGGGGTTGCGGGGAACACCCATCTTGAAAGTTATGGAGTTTTGAGTACAGAATTCCTTAATCTGTTCCGAATTATTTTGATTTAAGAAAAAATCATAGAATTCGCGCATTTCATTTTTTGCCCCATGGAAATTTGTGGCATTGTCGCTCCAAATAATACTGGGCGTGGATCTTCTGGCAATAAACCTTTTCAGAGTAAGAATATAGGCTTCTGCGCTTAATCCTGTGACGAGTTCGATATGAACACATTTAGTGCTCATGCAAATGAAATAGGCTACGTATGCTTTGTAAAGCGGTGCCTTCCTCAAATGTGAGGACTTAATTAAGAAGAACCCCCCATAGTCCACTGAGACGACTTGGAAGGGTCTAGTGGGGAGTACACGATCGGGATGCATATCTGCCATCTGTTGAACAGAATTGGGTGTCATGAATCGGAAACAGTTTACACACTTACGAATTAAGCGTTTAATCTGTCTTAATCCGTCAATTGGCCAGTACTTCATTTTGACATACGAAAGTACTGTTTGCGCGCCTGAATGTAATAACTTATGATGAGCTTGAGTCAAGATTAGTTCTACAACTCGACATTTAGAAGGAAGTAGAATGGGGTGTTTTTGATTATACGATATGGGGGCGTGTCGGAGACGTCCTCCCACACGAATCAGCCCATCATTATGTTGTAGGAAGGGGTTGAGTTTACGAATGGCTTTATTGGTCACGAGTTTAGCATTTTTCAATTCAAGAATCTCTTTTTTAAAGTAGATACTTTGGATATACCTGATGATCGCGTGATCAGCGATCTCCATTTCGGGTGGCGTCAATATATCCGTATCTCGTGGAGAGTTATTTATTTTCTTTTTAATATTACTGATGAATCTAAAAAGATAAGCGACAATTCTTTGAATTTTACGAAAAGAAGAAGATTTAGCGAATAGATTTTCAAAGGTGTCGTTGAGTTCGTGATTTGTTGCTATGTTTGAGACAACTAACTTCCTTAATTCAGGAAGATCATCCTGAAAATGAGGAATTTGATGAAGAGAAAAATCGATGGGATTGTCTCTAATAAAGCTAGGTCCGCATAACCAGTCTTCGGTGGTCTGGGGATTATCAAAGACATTTATCCCTCTGGAAGCGGGGTCAGCGATGTTTTCGTGACTTCTGACGAAATGGAAATCACAAGGAAAAGTTTCCAACAAGGAATTGACCTTTTGAATTCTGTTTTGTACAAAAATGTTCCAAATGTGTTTTTTAGAAAGTATCCAAGACAAGGCAATTGTAGAGTCAGCAAAGAGATGAGATGAAGATATACTCAAATTTTTCTTGAAGATGTGAAAAAGTCTATGAGCCAGAGTGACTCCCAACACTATTCCACAAAGTTCCAATTTGGGGATGGTGAGTTTATTTTTTAGCGGAGAAATTTTGTTTTTAGAAGCGATAAGCCGCGACGATACAGAAAAGTCTGAGTATGTCGCTTTGAGATACACACAAGTGCTGTATATTTTTTCCGATGCGTCGGTGAAAATAATTAATTGAACATCAACAACTTTCTTTTGTAAAAGTAAGCATCGAGGTACCTTGACCTCTTCTATAGTTTTGAATGTCGATAAGAGGTTTTGCCAATTTTTCATAATGATGGGTGAGTCAATGGGTTGATCCCAGTCCAGTTTCTGGGACCATATTTCCTGTATCAAGAGCTTAGCGTTCACAAGAACAGGGGATAACCATCCTAGCGGGTCATACAAAGTAGCAATGTAGGAGAGAATAGTACGTTTAGTAACAACATTAGCCAATTTGAAGATAGGAGTTTTAAACGAAAAGTGGTCGCGTTCTGAATCCCAGAATATGCCTAAGACTTTATCAGATCCCGTGAAGTTAAGACTGACTTCAGAGACGGGATTTAAATTGTGTTGAGACAGAAATTCTGAAGAACTGCAGTTCCACTTGTGGAGGAGGAAACCATGGGTTTCTAGCAAAGAAGTTAATTGTTCGAAAAGACAACTTAATTCATGAAGACTGTCAGCACCGCTGATCAGGTCATCCATATAGATAGATTCTTGCAGAACACTAGTAGCAAGTTCGTGGGTATGTTTGTTGTTGTCAGCGATGTGCTTGATAACTCTTTGAGCGATAAATGGGCTACTTGGGAGCCCGAAGGGTAATCTTTGAAATTGATAGCACCGTAAAGGCTGCTGAATATTGTCCCTAAAGAGAAAATTTAACAGAAATGTTTCAGTGGGACAAATGGCGATTTGTAGGAACATAGCCTTGATGTCGCCTACTAGTGCGAATTTAAACTGACGAAACTTAGCGAGAATGTCAAAAAGTTCATGTTGGACGACATAACCTTTGTCTATGACGTCACTGAGGGAGATTCCCGTAGACGATTTATTGTTTGGATCGAAAACTATACGAGTGGAAGTAGTAGAGTTGGATTTGAAAACGGGAAAGTGAGGGAGAAAGTAATTAGGTTTACCTGAGTCATTTAGCATTTTTAACGGCACTTGAATTATTTGTCCGTTATTGAGATATTCCGATATAATGTCCTGATATTTTTCCAATAAATCAGGGTTGAGTTGAAAACGTTTCTCGAGACTGAGAAAACGTCTTTTTGCCGAGAGAAACGAATTTCCCATGTCTATATCTTCGATAGGGAGTTTGAGATTGAGTGTGGACTCATATCGTCCATTGGGGAGAACATTAACATGTTTTACAAAATTAATTTCAGCGGGGTGATCATTAATGAGATCGGTGTTCTGAGGAGCGGCTTCTTCCAGCTCCCAGAATTTTTGTAAATGATCGGATAGTTCCTCGTTGGACACTACCGGCTCATTTACGGCGGAAGGAGTGTTATGAGAACAACAAGTAACGAGAGAGTTTGAATAAAATTCCAAAGCCTTTTTAGTATTTTTCGACTTAAGAGCAAAGTCTGGAACTGACCCTGATATCGTGTACCCGAGTAGAGTGCGTTGAAGAACGGGAAGACCTTTTCCCAAACGAATTATTTCAGGTTGAATGATATCGTTATACAGGTCTGCACCGAGCAGGATACCAATTGGGGATGTTACATGGAACATCGGATCACCTAATGGTATCTCTGAGGGTATGTTTAGTTTGCTCGCCGAAATAGAAATTTGAGGAAGCGGATTTGTTATCTTTGGGAGTACAGAGCACGAGATGTCAAAAGGAACGTCGTTAGCGACAGCGAAAATTGTTGTATCTACAATAGATTGAGACGAGGATGAGGTGGAGTTAATTCCATTGATCCGTAATTTTCCATCTCTAGTGGTGAGTGACAGTTCCTTTACGAGGTCAGCACTAATAAATGAAACCTGTGAGGCCGAGTCTAAAAGTGCCTTTGCGAAGACCCTCTTGCCGCTAGGAGCGACAAGATAGACCTGGAGTGTGCTTAATAACACCAAATGATTATCAAGCGAGGCTGCAGATAGAGCCATTGAATGTGGAGTCGAATTTTGAAGATTAACTTCCGTTTCAGGAGCTCTAACATGTGAGGGCCCCTGTTGTGAATTACCCTGTGTATGGGAGTTATTTGAGATAGCGGTTTTATTATGATTATTTGAGTTGTGTTGGCCAACAGCCGCGGAAGGGTTACTATGACCCGTTTTGTCGAAATGGAGCAACGTGTGATGACGAGATTTACAAACTATGCAAGAGAATTTGGATTTACACTGATCGAGCATGTGAGACCCAAGACAATTAATACAAAATTTATTTTGTTTGACAAAACTAAAACGTTCTTTAGAATTCAACTGCTTGAACTGAGGACAAGAGTAGATCGAGTGAGAGTCGTTGCAATAGGAACATTTCTTAGGACCTAAGCGAGGCGAAAGGTTACTGGTAGAAGTGTCTGAGGCTAGGTGTAAAGAGTGTCTGGAAGTAGTAGTCGATTTTGGTTTTGATTGAGATTGAATATTCTCAAGATGAACAACGCGTGTCTCGATTTCCCCTAGAAAATGGACAAAATCAGGGGTAGCTTGGCTACCACCGGATTGGAACTCAAGAGCCCTAATGGTAGGTGCGTCGAGTTTCTGAGTAGCGATATGTATGAGAAGTAAATGCAAGAGATCTGAAGGGGGCCTATTCAAGTTCAATAGGGCCTTGAAATTATTTGACATGACCGTATGAAAATTTCTTAATTGTGAGTGATTTGCGTTTCCAGAAATAGGAGGCGCATCAAGAATTTGAGAGATGAGAGTTTTGATAAGCGATTTAGAGTTGGCGTACCTTTGTGTCAGGTTATCCCGGGCTATTTTGTAATTGTCACCTGTGAGTGGGATATGCTCGAGAAGCGTCAAAGGCTCGGAAGTTAGAAAACTTTTGAGGTAAATGAGTTTTTCCAGATCACTTAATGTAGTATCAGATCCTATTATTGTATCAAAGGTCTCAATGAATGAATTGTATTCAGTAACTAAGCCACTAAATGGTTTTAACTGAATACGAGGGAGGTTTACTGTTCGTTGCCTAGCCATAGACTGTGAGGTTAGAGAAGAATTAGGGTCAAATTGGAGGGAGGGGGTAGCAGTCACATTAGAACTTTCAATGACCTCTAACCTTTCTTCCAATAGAGAAATTGTATCCAAATATTTATCAAAAACCACAGAGGAATCAGTAGAGGGGGTAGGTTCCTCGGGGATCGTCTCCAGCACATTTTGAGCATCGCGGAAAAGTCCGTAAGAATGTTTGAGTTGTGAAATTATTTCACGAATTTTATATTTGTTTAGAGAATTAAGAGTTGTGGGAACCGAATCAGCCAACTTGGTTATATCAAGTTTTGCGGTGAGCCTCTGTCGGTTATATTTTGATCGGTCAGCCATGTTGCGAGAATGTGAGATTAGATAGATTATTTGCAAATGTCTAAACCTATAAATCGATGCGAAAATGAGAGAATATGTACAATATATTATATATTACACGTTTAATAGTGTGAGATTGGCTTAATAGTATCACCCTGTATGAGCGCAGATTAGTATATGAAATGCAAAACTATAAAATTTCAAAATATATGCAATTTTCCAAAATGGGTATTTTTCAGCAAGTGTGAGACACCCTTAACAAGTATTTAAATTAATTAAATTGAAGGAAAAAACAATTATTTATTTTCTATAGTTTTCTAGAAGTGTAAAATGAGCTTAAGCGAAGCTAAATGTAGCAAAAACTTACAATTTATGCAAGAAAACAAAATTATTTTTAATAATTTTTGTAACCTGTGAACCAGGCTTAATCGGATTCAAAATTATAAATTTAATTTAAATCAAAAGGTTGAACAAACAATGTTAAAATTATAACACCCGTACTATCAGCCAAGAAATGAGTACACTTTTTGTATACTATAAACAGAAAAATATATTTACGAAAATAAAATAATGTAATATATGCAAATATTTTTTCATACAAACAAAACGACTCCTTTATTTGAACAAAGCAAGTAGTTTCTGAAATTGCACGTGTAGACCGGGCTTAACAACCTACCAGCTATTGTAGAGACGTGCTGGGTTAAATACTGAGAATTTGAGTGCAGAAAGAGAGGAATATTTTATTTTTGTGCCGGGGCGGCGTGGCTTGGAAATTTCCAAATGCAACAGAAAGACACTATAAATGAAAAACCGTTATTCTCAGAATAGAGATTATCAAAATATGCAAATACGAAGGACCTTGAGGATTTAATTAATAAATAATTAATATGATACGGCTCGATGGAACAGAAATGTTAAGGCAATACGTAAAGTATCCTTAACAATAGTAACCTATACTTATTGTACGGTTATAGAGTATATTCCCATAGGTAAGCTGGTTAAGAGTAGATAACGATTTTTCATATGTAATTTAAAGTATTATCTGCATAAATGGCACAAAGAATATTTGCTACGAGAGGTATATGGTTCAAAATGCATACAGTATCACGACTAATAAGTTATGTTCACATACATGTAGAGTACTTACAGTTTTATTCCTTGATGACGTGTCACATCAGAGCTCTGATTGAATTCCATAATCCATTTGGTTCATTTGTAAGGCACTCACTAATACGCTAAATAAATCATCGTCGATAATACTGAGCAGATTGAATTATCTGAGCGGTATAAAACGATAGCAAAAAAAAGCCGGTAAAATGCGGCCTTTTTACGAATAGCGGGAGCGTCGATAGATTAGAGATGATTCTCGTTAGGAAGCTTTTGACGATCTGCCCCGGCGAGGGGTTCAAATGCGAGTCTCAACAATAACCTGGAGTTTCCAGAAAGGTTACATAAATACTACTTGAATTTTAAGTAATCAGTAGTACAGGGGCGTAACTAATTATTTTAGTGAGCCGTGTATAATATATTTATTGTACAGCTTTCTTCTTTTTGATTTGGTGTTTCAGTTTATTAAGTATATCTTTTAAAAATTATTTTACCATGACAATTAACTGACTAGTGTGAAGCCATTACAATTGGCAGTTATTAGTTTTGTTATTAAATATTTTATGTATTGTGTTTATTCTTATATCTCCTTATAGGAGATTGATAATTGATAAAAATATTATTAGGTTGGTCTAATTCTATATGTATTACAATTACTGCCCCAGCTTGTATCTGTAGTATTATATTTATATTTTGTAGGCGGCGGCTTCAGCGGGTGACCAGAAAGAGAAAAAGCGCAAAGAATCCATTCTAGATCTATCCAAGTACCTTGAAAAAACTATAAGGGTTAAATTTGCTGGAGGTAGAGAAGCTAGTGGAGTTCTAAAAGGTTATGACCCTCTTCTAAACCTTGTATTAGACAATACCTCCGAATATTTACGTGACCCAGATGATCCTTACAAACTTATAGAAGATACAAGACAGTTGGGACTTGTGGTTTGTAGGGGAACTAGTGTTGTGCTCATATGTCCAATGGATGGTATGGAATCGATTCAGAATCCCTTTATTTCACAAGATTGATATAGGATTAGTTGTTAATGTTAACATTCATTTACAATAATTTTATGTAATATAATTGATAAGTTATAATTTAAGTCTGAATAAATATTCCATAATACACAAGAAAAATTAATTGTATAATTTTAAGATAGATGATAGATAGTAATATAATATAATAATAAAATTCGACGAATATTAATAAATTCCATAACAAAAACTATTTTTTCAATATAATGAGAAAACTTTTTGTGATGACAATACTAATATACTGCTTGGGATAAAAATGCTAAGATATTCTATTTTATATAATATCCTTTTATATGGAGTTGAGACTGGGACACAGACATTGAACATTAAAAACCTAGAAGCATTTGAAATTTAGTGCTACCAATGCACTTGAAACTCAAAAAGATAGTAAGACGTAAAAATAAACCATCAGTTGATTATACGAAATTAGGAAAAACAGAAATACATCAAAAAATGATCCAACAAGTCAACCCAAATCTAACACAAGTAGAAGAAGAAATTTTAACATCAGAAGATGTCAATGAAAAATGGAATAAAATACAGAAGGCATTGCTAAAGGCTGGGGAAGAAAATTTCTTGCAAATACAAATAAAAAGCAGAAGTGGATGACTTCGGAAATTCTAGCATTAATGGAAGATAGGAGAAAAGCCAAAGAGAGAAATGAACTAAAATACAAAGAACTACAAAATAAAATTAAAGTAGAGATTAAAAAAGGCCAAGAAAAAGTGGTTAACAGAACAATGCAAAGAAATAGAAGAGTATGACAGAAAATACGGCAGTTTTAATATGCATAAAAAAATAAAAGAACTAACAAGTACCAAAAAGCGAGCACACTATGGGATACTTGAAGATTTTTTTTATGGCATGGACTTTATACTTAAAGATGATAACGGTAAACTCATCGCAGACATCAAAGATAAATTAAGGTTTTGGCAGGAATACATAATGAAACTATTCGACGATGATAAAATGATACAAGAAGAACCACAGGAACAAACAGGACCGAAAATAATAATGTGCGAATTAGAACAGGCAATTAGAAATTCAAAGACCGCAAAAGCAGTAGGCCCAGATCAGATACCCACTGAGCTAATTAAATGCATTGACGAAGAAGCATTGCATATACTTTTAGATCTGTTCAACAAGGTATATACAACAGGAGTAATACCCCAGGATCGGTTGCTGTCCACATTTGTAACACTACCAAAGTCAATACATGCGACAGAATGCTCCCAGTACAAACAATTTCTTTAATAAGCCACACACTTAAGATATTTCTCAAAATAATACATGGAAGACTACAAAAAAATAGAGGAAGATATAGATGACACCCAGTTTGGTTTTTTTTTTTTGGAGGTCGTCTGACATATGTCTCCGATGGCACTGCAGCCTCATGGGCTTATTGTGCCAACCATCCTACCTTTTATGTCACCCAATCCACAAGCTTGGTTCCACGTACCAAATTGTACATCCCTAGCATGGGTTGGGTGGCATATTCTGCTGGACTTAATTTTGGTTGTCCATAAATAGCCTGCCTTTTGTGATCCAAAGCCTCACACTCGTACAGTACATGATATGCTGTTTCAGTTCCCCTACTGCACAGTCTGCAGTTAAGGTTCCCTTCGTACAGCCCAATTCTATTCAGGTGTCCTTTCAGGGCACAGTGACCCGTGAGAAGACCTGTAATTATGCGGAGCTGACTCCTATGTAATTTTATTAGTTCCTCAGCTCTCCGTTTTGAGGGTTCCCTTATTAAGGGCCTCCCGTGTCGCTGACCAGGTACGTTCCCCCAGTATTCTTTGTGTTTGTTTTTGACCCATTCCCTGACTTGTCCCCTAATTATTGTTTTAGGTACTCCTAGAGCAGGTTCTGGGCCAAAATATAAAGTTGATGAACCGTTCCTTGCCAGCTCATCTGCTTTCTCATTACCGTCTATCCCGGTGTGTCCTGGCACCCAGAATAGAGTTACACTATTTCTTTCGGCCAGTTCTTGCCGGCATTCCCATACCAGCCTTGACGTCACTTTCGGGCTCATTAGTGCCTTCAGTGATGCTTGGCTGTCTGTGAGTATATTGATCCGTCTATTTTCATAGGCCCTCAAGTTGTTCATTGCGACACATTGCAGAATTGCGTACATTTCCGCTTGAAACACAGTTGTGTATGTTCCTAGTGAGAAACAGTCCTACATTCTCTGTTTCACTAAAAATACCGGCTCCAGTGCCTTCATCGGTTTTTGATCCGTCTGTATACCAGATCGTTCCCCTGATTTTGCTACTGATGCTGTTCCATTCCCTTCGGTCATTGATTTCTATTCCGAAGTTCCTATTAAATGTGTATTTTGGTACCATGTGGTCAGTGTATGTATCAGATATACTTACCCCACCATGGTTCCAAATCTGATTATGCCCAAGGTCCTCGTATTTATCCCTTGGTTTTCCTTGCAGCCTGTATGCTCCCATCCTCGCTTCCCCTGTGATAAATATATCAAGAGGGGGTAGGTCTAACAGGGTTTCCAGTGCCGCCGTCGGTGTTGTTTTTATTGCTCCCATTATTCCCAAGTATGCAAGTCTTTGTATCCTGCTTATCTTGTTTATAGCGGTTCTTTGCTGCATCTTTGTCCACCATACCAAGGATGCATATGTTATCATGGGTCTCACTATCGTTGTATATGTCCAGTACGCCATTTTCGGACAGAGTCCCCATGTTTTTCCATGTGTGCGTCTGGTCAGCATTATAATGTCGCCTCCGCTCTTTTAATTACTCTTTCAAGCTGTCGGTTCCAGGTAAGTTCTGGGTCCAGTATAACCCCTAGATACTTTACC
The DNA here is from genome assembly GCF_917563875.1 of Diabrotica virgifera virgifera. Classification (NCBI taxonomy): domain Eukaryota; kingdom Metazoa; phylum Arthropoda; class Insecta; order Coleoptera; family Chrysomelidae; genus Diabrotica; species Diabrotica virgifera. Next base: position 225,132,813 of record NC_065444.1, read on the forward strand.
TCTTTAGACAGCTCCAATTGTTCACCATTAAGGATCAGAGGCCCTAAGTCCTCCAGCTTCCTTCTTCTGGTGAACGCAATTGTGACTGTTTTGGAAGGACTGACTCTCAGCCCTTCTTCCTCAGTCCATTTGGTGACAATATTAAGGGCCTGCTGCATGCGTTCCCTTACTATGTTTTGGAATTTTCCCTGAACAAGGACTACCAAGTCGTCTGCATAGCCCAGGGTTTCATGGCCGTTCAATTCCAGGGACTCAAGCAAATCGTCCATGACAAGGTTCCATATTAGCGGGGACAGAACACCTCCCTGCATACACCCTCGTCGGACCTGGGCGATAATGCTCTCCCCTAGAATGGACGTATATACGAGTCTCTGTTGTAGCATGTGGTCTATCCACTTGCAACAAATTTCATCGATCCCTTTTCTCCTCGATGCTCTTGAGATTGTCTCTAAGGATATGTTATTGAACGCTCCTTCTATGTCCAAAAAGGTCGCTAATAGTACCTCTTTGTGCTTGAGAGCATATTCAGCTTTTTCTACAAGCTGATGTAATGCTGTCTCTGTTGACATTCCTGCTCTATATGCATACTGGTTCTTATGTATCGGTCTGTTTTCCAATACGCCATCTCGTATATGCCTATCTAGCAGTTTTTCTAGCGTCTTAAGCAGAAAAGACATAAGACTTATTGGTCTCAGAGACTTTGCCCCATATCCTGTCCAGTTTTTCCAGGTTTTGGTATAAAAGATACTCTGATCATTCTCCATGCCTTTGGAATATATCCTAGAGCCAAACTGCTCCGAAGCACTGTACATATTCTATTTGCCAGAAGGTCGGATCCCTTCTGCAACAGTACTGGATAAATCCCATCTAATCCTGGCGATTTATAAGGTTCGAATGAGTGTAATGCCCATTTTACTTTTTCCCCAGTTACTACTTTCTTTGCTGCCTGCCATTTCTCCTTGGATGCCCACAGAGGGGTATCTAGTTCTGATTTCTGGCAGTTCTTTAAAGTTAAGTCTGTAACTTGGGAACCAGGGAAGTGGACTTTCAGCAGTTCTCTAATAGTTCCTTCCCCTGTTTCTGTGTACTCATCGTTTTCTGTTTGGAGAGTATATATCGGGCTCTGAGGTCCTTTTGAGAGAATATTATGGAGTTTGGTTTCAGAGGAGGACTGGGAACGAGAGAGGCTCTGTTCGATTTTAACGTTCTCGCGCAAAGACGACTAGATATGAACCAAGATCTCTATGTCTGCTTTATAGATTATCAAAAGGCTTTTGATAGAGTACGACATCAGAAACTCATAAAACTTTTAAAAGAGAAGAATGTGGACAGTCGAGATATACGGGTTATTGTCAATCTGTACTGGAATCAAAAAGCAACGGTTAAAATCGAAAATGTCGACACAGAGGCCATAAAAACCAAGAGAGGTGTTAGACAGGGTTGCGTATTGTCTCCATTGTTATTCAATCTGTAGAGAGAAGCTATTTTTAAGGAAGCAATATCAGAGGAAGAACAGGGTATATCAATAAACGGAAAAATCTTGAACAACATAAGATTCGCAGCAGACGACACCGCTATTTTTGCAGACAGTCTAGATGCACTGCAACTATTAGTAAATAGATTACATCAAGTCAGTATGGACTATGGACTACAAATGAACGTTAAGAAAACCAAGTTCATGATTATTTCTAAGCAACATACAGTAGGAAGGTTGGATATTGAGGGAAAACAAGTAGAAAGAGTGAATAAATACAAAAATCTGGGAACCTGGGTAAATGAAAACAATGACCAGGGTAGAGAAATCAGGACACGCATTGAAATTGCAAGACAAGCATTTATAAAAATGAAAAAGATGTTTGTTAATCGAGAGCTGAGGATAAGAGCCTTAAGATGCTACGTGTTCTCGAATTTGTTGTATGGAGTGGAAAGCTGGACACTAAAAGTAGAAAATATAAAGAAGTTGGAAGCCTTTGAGATGTGGTGCTATAGAAGAATTTTGAAAATACCATGGATCCAACGAGTGACAAATGCAGAAGTGTTAAGAAGGCTGCAAAAGGATTGCGAGGTGATAAAGAACATCAAAACAAGAAAGCTAGAATATTTAGGCCACATTACCATAGGCGCGAAATATGAGATATTAAGGCTCATAATGCAAGGTAAAATAAAGGGTAAACGATCTATAGGTAGAAGAATTTCCTGGCTGAGAAACTTAAGAGAGTGGTATAGTTGCAGCTCAGTAGATCTTTTCAGAGCAGCCGCCAATAAGGTATGGATAGCTGTGATGATAGCCAACCTCCGATAGTAGAAGGAACTACAAGAAGAAGAAGAATGTATTCTGAAAATATCAAGTAGGGGCATCATTGGGCGCATGAAATTTTGATTGGGGGGGGGGGGGGGCAAGCATTATATACAATACATTATGTATTGTATACACATGCAACGGTGGAAAATTGTGTCGAGCACGCTTGATTAACAATTAAAAAACAAAGAAGTTTTGAATATTGTATTGCAAAAAACTCTTCGGAATTTCGTCAATCGATGTTTAAAGAATATCTACCTACGTTGGCAACATTCAAATCTTCAGTTTTTCACATAGTTTTTGAGGGTTAAAAATGGCCGATTTCGCAATTTTTAATCGCTTATATGTCAAAAACTATCAACTTTAGAGAAAAGTTACTAAAGACCTTTTCTGTTTGAAATGATCCAAAAAACCTAAACAAACTTTGTTCCGTGCAAAAAAATAATTTTAGGAGAAAAACAAAAAAAAACGTTTAAAAATTTTTTGACCCACTTATGGTCCTGGCCAGGGCCGCGTTTAGGTCAATTGACGCCCTAGGCAATTCTCTAGTAGCCGCCCTTCAAGCATGTACAATTTTTGCGAAAAAAAAATGCAAGAATACATAAAAATTGTCATTCCAGTTCGATCACATCAGATTTCTTTCTTGATTTTTCTTTGGAAAAATCATCTATAATGTCGTCATAATTTATTGCCTTTGTTACGTCACTTTCTATGGACAAAATCGACAAATTGTTAAGACGTTCTTGCGTCATACTTGATCGGAAATTATTTTCATGACTATTTTAAATTCTTGACATTTTCGAAAATGACCTTTCAGCGGACACGTTGGTTGGCAACTGGGAGGCACAAATAAATGCGCAAAGCAATATAAAAATTAGGGAAAATATCTTTCAATCCACTCTTCTTTAAATATTTAGAATGTCAATTGGTGATTGGTGATTTTATTGAATTATCCAAATGAACCTTTAAGTGGATGCATTCATGTATGAATGATGTAGGTATTTATTAGTGCAGTCAGTGGCTGCGAATTCCATCCTACTGCATCAATTTACTTGATATTTTCACTGTAAGTAGGGAATAGCTCAAGAAACAAAGTTTACGCTATATCCTATGACGCTTTTAACTTAGGGGTGGTTCCCATCCGTTCTCGGGGGCAGAAATTTTTTTTATCAAACTAACACCGGAAGTGGCCAGAGAACCTAATTCTAAGTAATAACTGTTTTATAATTTTTTTTGAAAACTCAATACTTTTTGAGTTATTCGTGGTTAAAAATTTGCCATTTTCATTGAAAAATGACACTTTTCGGAGACTGTTTTTTTGGGAATACCATAAAAATTGTGCATCTAACGAAAAAAACTATATAAAACATTTATGTAGTTTATGAAAAATCAAAGAGATTCATTTTTTCATAAATCTTCTAGTTTTAATAAAAAAAGAGATGTTAGCTCTAGGTGAAAAAAGATTTTTTCTGGTACATGTTCAAATCGGTGTATTCAACTTAAAATAACAGAGAAATTGTCGATTTTAGGGGTATAATGCTACAAATACCTTTTGTAGTGCTTGAAAAGACCTTTAAAACGAGAACTGTTAAATGTCGGTTACATTCAAACTAAGCGAGATATGAGATATGGTGCAAAAAAACTTATGACTAATGTATTTTAAGGAAAAATGAAAAGTATATTTAACCCCTCATCCACCAGCATTTAAATGCATCGTTTTTCTTCTAGAATACCTTCTACTATAGTGTTATTTCTATATTCAAAAAGTTGGACGGGTTTAAAATGAATGGTTTTTGAAAATAATAAGATCAAATTGTAGAGCGCATTTTTAAATTTTCTTAAAAATCTTCCTTTCTCTCCATGTAATTCGAAGGTGATAAGAGATACGTAAAAAAATACCTTACAAAAATGTAGGTTTTCTATTAGATAACAATTTTATTTTTCTTTCACTACTGTATCTCATTATCATTTTCGAGTTACATGGAGAAAAAGGAAGATTAAAAAAAAATTAAAAATGCTCTCTATAATTTGATCTTATTTTTTTTCAAAAACCATACATTTTAAACCCGTCCAACTCGTTGAACATAGAAATAACACTATAGTAAAAGGTATTGTAGAAGCAAAAAGGATGCATTTAAATCTGGTGGATGAGGGATTAAAATATACAAACTTTGCATTTTATTTTAAAATAAATTAGTAATCCTTTTTTGTTGCACCATATCTCGCTTAGTTTGAATGTAATCGAAATTTAACAGTGCGGTCGTTTTAAAGGTCTTTTCAGGCAGTACAAAAGATATGGATAGTATTATACCCTTAAAATCGACCATTTCTCTGTTATTAAGTTGAACACACCCATTTGAGCATGCACAAAAAAATTTCTTTTCACCGAAAAGAGGTCACAAAAAATGACCGAAAAGGCGGCATTTTTCAATGAAAATGGCAAATTTTCAACGACGAATAACCCAAAAGGATTCAGTTTAAAAAAACTTATAGAACAGGACTTCTGTCCTTTTTGAATGAATAGTATTAAGAAAATGCAATTTGTTTTCTAAAAATGAATGCCTACTTATATTCCATTGATGGATGTACTATGTACGATGTACTTAAATCTTATTCGATTTTAATTTTTATACACAAATATTTTTTGTACAGTATTTTTGCAGCCCTCTCATAATTTGCCGCCCTAGGCAACTGCCTATATTGCCTAATGGATAAAGCAGCCCTGGTCCTGGCAACATGCAAATTTGTTAAAAGGTGTCCTTTTTGAGCAAGATTGTGCAAAAAATCCGAATCGGAATATTTTTCCTAGCGGATGCGCAGTGGTTTTCTGGACTAACCATATTGCGAAACCCTCAAGACGATTTAGATCGATTTTATTCACAGTCCAAGGCTCGACACCAAAAAGTAAGACCAAGAACACGTATATAGCAGCGAAGTAGGCGCAGATCCTCAATGCCAATTTTAGGTCTCTGTTACATAATATCTTGGACATCCCTTTAATGGCCTTTAAAAGCGGCTCTGTCCTAGATCTAATTTCGCCATGATTCTCTGCGTTACCATTTAACTGATATCCAAGGTAAACAATTTGATCAAGCTTAAGTTTAGTATTATTTACATACACACAACCAAATATTTCTATATAAGATATTTCTTATTATTTCGTGCGAATTTTTCAAAACGAACACACGAAGTCAAACAATATTTATTTTAAAGCAATTTAATAACAATTACATAAAACAGTAAAGTATTTAACAAACAAATTGAAACTAGTTGTTTTAAAGTCAATAGCATAAAAAATTTCAGTGTAAAACGAATAATGTTTAAATTGTTTTTATTTTTTTTTGTAGTTAGTGTTATCACCTCTAGTCCTTATGCAAGCTTCAGTTTATTATCAACATTTTGTTGTGGTAGGTTACCCCATCCTTCAAGAGCAGCTTGTATTAGCCGTGCGGTGTTTTGTGGATTATCCCGGCGAGCTCTAATTTTCCTTTTAAGCATATCCCACAAATACTCTATAGGGTTAAGCTCGGGTGAGCAAGCAGGCCACTCCAAACAAGGGATACCTTCTGCTTCAAGATGTCTCTAGTCACTCTAATGGTATGTGGAGGTCCATTATCGTGCAAGAAAATTAAATTTTCTCCTGTTTCACCTCTCCAGAGCCTAACTACAGGTTATCAACATACCTGTGAGCAGTTAAAGTTTATTGGATGAAAATTAAAGCAGTTTTTTTACGGATCACAATTCCTCTCCAGAACATCACACTGCCTCTTGTATCTTTGTGAACAGATCTGACAGTTTTCGTTCTTGCTTGTCTTCCTCGACCTCTAAGTACACGATTTTGTGCTTTTATGCAAATCCTGACTTTTTCTGAAAATAGCACATTTTGTCAATTCCCAATGTTCCAGTTTTGATGGTGAAGACACCAATTTAGGCGATCAATCTTGTGCTGCCTGGATAACTCGGGAAGCCATAACTGCCTCCTGCTGTAGTGATGAGCGCGCTAATAACCGGCAAAATAGCACAAGAGATGAAAAACGTATTCAGTTGTGAGATAAAAATAAATGAAAGTAGTCGAGCTGAGAAATTTAGCAATAGGTTTGTTCTAGCAAACAGTCAAACTAGTCAGAAACCGTCAGCAAACAGTTGGTCAGTGAGAGAACAGAATACAGTCACCAGTGCTATCCCCTCTACTCGCGCTGGTCGACTATTCGCTGATGGTTTCAAACCGTTTGAAACTGATGCTAGAACAAACCTAATATTAACCTATGAATTTACATTATATTGATTGTTTCCCACCTTTAGACGTATCGCATCGCACGCGTTTCACACAGTGACAGTGACACACATAGAACTGTCACAGTGACAGTTTTAGTTGACATACACCTCTGGTAGGTGTAAAGATGGGAAACAATCAATATACTGTAAATTTATAAGTTAATATCGCTAAATTTCCCAGCTCGACTAGTTTCATTTCTTTTTATCTCACAACTTAAACGTTTTCCATCTTTTGTGCTATTTTGCTGGTTATTAGCCAGAGATATGTAAAGAAAATAGATCAGGCTAGTCATATGCCACTCAATGCATCGGGGTGTAACGCCGATATCAAGTACGGTGGTCTAGCTATCTTTGTCTGTCGTGCGAGTGTGAGCGTATCTACCAAGAGGTGGGAATAACGGAACGACAGTGACACACTGGCGGCGGCCATCATATGCTAGAGAGAGAAAGCTAAGCACCGGTAGAGAGAGGTAGATAGGCCATCGACCCGAACTGTTCCGCGTTACGCTATTTTTCGAACTGGCCTAATCTATTTTGTTATATCTATGTTATTAGCGCGCTCATCACTGTATACTTCTTGGCACCAACTCTTCTTCTTATCGTTTCAACTGAAACAGTTACACCTGTAACTTCCAAAAGCTGCCTTTGGAGCTGCAGGTGAGAAATGGTTGGGTGTCTTCCCGCTGATTGGGCAATTAAACGATCGTGGCGAACCGTTATTACTTTTTGGCGACTTTCCTTGCTTTATTTTTGAGCTTTCCTAGTTCCTGTTACCTAGCATAGGTTTTGGACAGAACGCCCTCTGTTACCTACGCCTAGCTCTACAGCCATGTCCCTTTGAGAACATTACTTGCTCCACAAGACCAATAATCATTCCCCGTTGTAAGTTATATAACCCCACATGAGGCATGTTTTCGTTTTTTTTACGCAAAAGTTAGTTTATTTATCTTCGTTCAATTTGCAACTTAAGCAACAAGCAAGTAACTTATACCGTACTGAGCTGTACTATCTGATTGTCTTATACATTTGTTTATTTTCAATAGAAACCTTTATTCTGTGATGGGTAGTTCTTATAAGACGACAGACTCAGTAAAACACAGGTTAAAACAAAATAAATATATTCGGCCTAATTATTTACAAAATAAATAAAAATAATATTTCTCATTCTATCCGTCGCAGCGAAGTCCTCCTCCGGGTAGACGTCTGGAAATGAAGAACAAAATTAACAATGTTATTCAAATATATACATTTATCGGGGGCTCGCTCACTACGCATGCCTCCGTTTACTTATGAGCCGCAAATCACTTCACTACGGTGCATCTTGCGGCTCGAGTTGGCCTGCCTAAGTTTGCGACTCACGTCAGTACGGTGCACTTCGCTACTCAGGTCGGCCTGCCTAGCTCACCTCGCTTGGCTGGTTGTGGAGCCCAGAACTGTCGTTTTAGGACTGTCGGATCTCTGCTTGCGGCTCTCTTAAATATCCTTCTGCCGGTGTTGGTTCGGAGAGGTGGAACTGAGTGGAGAAATCTGCGCGATTTGAGAGAATTGCACGGTTCCAAGTGTCGATGCTTGTTCAGCGTATCAGCGTATCATTACAATTCTTCGCAACAATAACAAATTTTTTCAAAAGAAATAAATATTACTTTGAAATACATGGTGATTCCATATAAGTTTGGTTGTGTGTATATAGACGGTTTTATATTCTGTTGTTTACTTATTACGAGTGTTATGTTCGTGTAAAACTCCCTTAACCATGAATGTAGGTTGGTACTACTGTCATCTGAACGACAGCTGTCACATACTTAATACTGCGATAGAAAATGGAAACCATGTGCATAATTCTATAAAATAAAGTATTTTACATCGAGTATTATTTCATTACAAATACTTACGTCCTTTAAGTACAAAGGACTTGACATTTGGCGACGAGGATAATGGATACAAATATTACAGACACTACAACGCTTCCAACTACAGCCGGTACAAACACGAGTTCCTCGACTACAACTGCGATAGTTGCACCTGCTACAGCTCCAGTAATGTCTACACAAGTTTCTACATTCCAGTTTTCCGTTGAACCTTTTAACCAGACAGCTACAAAATGGTCCAGGTGGGTAAAACGGCTGGAAGGAGCATACAAAGTTTTTAAAATTCCAGAGGAAATGAAATTGCCCTATTTACTACATTACATGGGGTCGGAAGCATACGATACACTGTGCGATAAACTAGCTCCAGAGGTCCCTGAAGACAAGTCATATGAGGATACAGTTAAGTTAATGGATAATTTTTACAACCCTGCACCACTTGAAATTGCTGAAATATTTAGGTTTCAATCAAAAAGACAAGCAGAAGGCGAAAGTATACAAGAATACCTACATTCTCTACAGAAACTTGCCATAAACTGCAACTTTTCCACATATTTAAAAAGTGCTATACGAAATCAGTTTGTTTTTGGTTTACAGTCAAAGAGGATTCAAGCCAGACTATTAGAAACAAAGGGATTGGACTTGGACCGAGCCGTAGAAATTGCAGCAAGCATGGAAACTTCAGAAAAGGATAGTAATCAATTTTCTCACAACAATAATTACAATCAGGCTAGTATAAATGTTTTAAATGCGAAAGCAAAAAGTTTTCATAAAAATACAAACACTAGTAAATTTAATGATAATAATACAGTAAATAATCATAGTAGCTCTCCTAATAATACTTTTACAATGTCAAATAACCGTAATAGGGCTTGTTATAGATGCGGAGACACCTCGCATTTAGCCGATAAATGTAATAAAAAGCATTTAATCTGTAACTTTTGTAAAAACGTCGGACACATTCAAAAAGTTTGTTTAAAGGCACAACAAAATTCACACAGGCAAGTAAATTCAGTAAACTCTGCTCAAGAGGTCTTAGAAGTAAATGCTGGAAATTGCAAAGATAAATTTTTTATACATTTAAAAGTGAATGGTAATATTTTAAATTTTGAAATTGATTCTGGCGCTGCTGTTACAATCATAAATAAAAATATATTTGAAAAATATTTTCCTGCATTACAATTACAAAAATCGGATGTTAAATTAACTACATACTGCAAAAATAATTTGAATGTTTTAGGTTTAGTTTCAGTGGAGGTTGAGCACCAGGAATTAAAGCACACTCTAAAGTTGTATGTGGTGGATGGTGATGGCTACTCACTGGTTGGTCGAGAGTGGATACATGCTCTGGAAATCAATTTACATCAGGTAAATACAATTCTACATGAAAATTTTGAAATTGCAACTTTGTTAGATAAATATAAACATTTATTTGAAAAGTCAGTTGGTGAAATAAAAGGGTTAGAGGCTGAAATTTATCTAAAACCTGGTACTAAAGCAAAATTTTGTAAGGCCCGTCCTGTAGCTTTTGCATTACGCCCTAAAGTTGAGGCAGAATTAGAGTCCTTAGTAAATCAGGGAGTCTTAAAGAAAGTAGCATTTTCGGACTGGGCAACTCCTATTGTTCCTGTAGTTAAACAAAATGGGGACATACGCATTTGCGGTGATTTTAAAATCACATTAAACCCTTGCATTGAAGTGGATGAATACCCTTTACCTACACCAGATGACCTACTTTCCCAATTAGCAGGTGGGGACAAATATACAAAAATAGATATTACGAAAGCTTACTTACACTTGCCAATAAAAGATGAAATGAAACATTTACTTACATTAAACACCCATAAAGGTTTATTTCAACCAAATCGATTAATGTTTGGAATTGCTAGTGCTCCTGCCAAATGGCAACGTTTAATGGAGCAAATGCTACAAGGAATAGATGGTATTTCAATATTTCAGGATGATATAAGAATTACAGCTCCAAATAATACCTTACATTTACAAAGACTTGAACAAGTTTTAAAGAAATTATCTGAACATAATTTACATATAAATTTGGATAAAAGCGAATTTTTCAAAGACGAGATTGACTACTGTGGATATAAGATGAGTAAAACGGGTGTGTCTACTAGTGCAGATAAGGTAACTGCAATTGCAAATGCTCCAATACCTACAAACAGAACTCAAGTTCGGAGTTTCTGTGGCCTAATTAATTATTACAGACGTTTTTTAAAAGATACTTCTACAATTTTACAACCATTAAATAATTTACTTAAAAAGAATGTCAATTTTAAATGGTCGAATACTTGTCAAACTGCGTTTGACAAAGCAAAAAAACTCATTTGTTCTAGAAATGTTTTATGTCACTATGACCCAAATTTACCATTAGTCCTAGCAACTGATGCATCACCCTATGGGGTAGGTGCAGTACTTTCACATATCTTTCCAGATGGTACAGAGAGACCCTTACAGTTTGCTTCTCAAACTCTTACTACTACACAGCAAAGGTACTCACAAATAGACAAAGAAGCTTACAGCATAATTTTTGGAGTAAAAAAATTTTACAATTATTTATGTGCTAGGAAATTTACTTTGCTCACTGATCATAAACCGTTAGTTCAAATTTTTGCACCTGATAAAAGCCTACCAGTTTTAAGTGCAACAAGAATGCAACATTATGCAATTTTCTTACAAGGTTTGAATTATGACATTCGTTACAAAAATACAGATTCTCATCTCAATGCTGACGCACTTTCACGTCTACCTATAAAATCAGAACAAAATTTCACACATGATGAGCCAGATATTTTTGAAATAAATCAAATTGAAACTTTGCCTACAAATATTAGAGATCTAGCTTTTCATACAAAAAATGATCATACCTTAAAAAAATTACTTGTTGGGTTAAAAACAGGAAAACCTGTTGATAAACGATTTAGCTTCAATATAAATCAAGCTGAATTTTCATTACAATCTGATGTTATTATGAGAGGACAAAGAGTAGTTATACCTACTAAATTGAGAAATAAAATTTTGACAGAATTACATACTGCACATTTTGGAATAGTTAGAATGAAATCTTTAGCTCGTAGTTATTGCTGGTGGCCTCACATAGACCAGGATATTGAGTCACTTTGTAAAAATTGTTTAGAGTGCAATAAGCACAAGAACAACCCAATTAAAGATAATTCTCATATATGGGAGCCACCAAAATTTTGTTTTGAACGAGTGCATGCTGATTACGCTGGACCTTTCAATGGAGGTTATTATTTTATATTGGTAGATTCCTTCAGTAAATGGCCTGAAATTCATTTTACAAAAAATACTACTACAAAAACTACTATTGAAATTTGCCGAAAAATTTTTACAACTTTTGGTATTCCTAAAGTTTTTGTTACAGACAATGGTAGACAATTTGACTCTCATGAGTTTAGAACTTTTATGAAAGATAATGGAATTACACAAAAATTTACTGCACCCTACCATCCTGCAACTAATGGACAGGGAGAGAGATATGTCCAAATACTGAAAAAATGTTTAAGGGCTATGCGAAGTGAGGGAAATGACAGGGAGTTTGAATTATGTAAGCTACTTATGCAATACCGCAGAAGCCCACATACAGTTACAGGTAAAAGTCCCTCAGAACTTATGTTAGGAAGACAAATAAGGAATAGATTAGATTTACTTAAACCTTCATGTAGTGATAGAGTTACCTATACTGATATGAGTCTAAGAAACTTTGATATAGGAACTAGGGTTTCCGTGAGGGATTATTTTCATTCTAAATGGCAATTTGGCATTATTGTACTCAGATTAGGGTTATTGCATTATTTAATTCAGTTAGATGATGGTAGAACATGGAAACGTCATGTAGACCAAATACGGCAAATTGGGGAATATACTCCATCTCAAAATAATCCAACATGTTACATTCCGGATACCATTACTCACAATTTGATTCCGAGGGAGGCATCAATTCCAGAGCACAGTGTCTCACCACCACCTACCGAAGTGATTACTGATGAATCCGAAATTTCAAACAATATGGAAAGTTCGAATAGTGTACCTGGGGCTCAAACTGAAACTGAGGAACCCATTTTAAGGCGTTCCACTAGAGTAAGGAAACCTGTTACCAGACTGAATTTGTAAGTACTTTTACTTCTAGTTAACTTTTGTAATTCATGGTCAAGGGAGGAGGTGTTATGTTCGTGTAAAACTCCCTTAACCATGAATGTAGGTTGGTACTACTGTCATCTGAACGACAGCTGTCACATACTTAATACTGCGATAGAAAATGGAAACCATGTGCATAATTCTATAAAATAAAGTATTTTACATCGAGTATTATTTCATTACAAATACTTACGTCCTTTAAGTACAAAGGACTTGACAACGAGTATTTCGGTTTTCCGTATGTTCAGATCCAGACCTGCTTCCTTACAACTACCAACCACACTTACTATCAAGTAATTTTTGCAGGTCTTCTTGAGTAGAAGGTAGGAGTACTGTGTCGTTCGCATATCGCAAACTACTGATGACTTCACCATTCACAATTATTCCTTCTTGTTTTTCAGAAAGTGCATTTCTGAAAATTCTTTCGGATTAAACGTTGAAAAGCAGGTGTGACAAGAGGTATCCCTGCCGTATTCCTGTTTTAATATTGAGAGCCTGTGATTCCAAACAGTCTACTAATTGATGCTGCCCAACTCCAATACTTTACCATTATGCGAACGTCTCTGTCGTCCAAGACAATGTCTTTTTTTTTTGAGTGAATTTGATGGCCTTGGCCGAGCCAATTAGCCAGACATTTTGTTATTTTAAAAACAAATTTGATTTTCCAATCAGAGGAATTTTTTCTGTATTTCTAACTCTAAATACATAACAAACTAACATTATTATCTACAATTATTATCTAAATAATACTCTATTTTGGTTGTTCATTTTTTTTTCAAAATTTTTTTTTTTTGTATTTTTTTGCATTTTTTTATATTGTTAATTTGTTTTTTTTTTATTAATTTTTTTATTGTTATTTTTTATAAATTGTTTTTTTTTACTACGCTAAGACGTAAACCCGATTCATCCTCGCGGAGGTTTACATCTTCTTAGTTTTTTTTTTGCTTTTTTTATTTTTTCTGTTTTTTTTTTTTTTCTTTTCTTTTTCTCTTTTTTTTTGTTCTTTTCTTTTTTCAATTATAATATACAATAATTACTTAAATCTACAGGATTTAAAACAAAAAAAAGAATGTGTGTGTACTTTGTACGCACGTAAGAAGTTATACTTCTATTATATGATTTAAACGAAATTAATATACTTTTTATTTATATTTTGTTTAAATATTAAACTAATTTATACTTACTACTTCTCAAACATTTTTATTAGAACAGTGCCAAAAATTAAAATAATAAAAGAATAAAACACACACAAACACATTAAACATGCCACAAATGATGTCTGAACATTAATTGTCGAAAAAATTTTTAACTAAATACGTATTTTCTGAAAATACAATTATATAATAAATATACTTACAATCATAAAATGTATTAAAAAAACAAAAAAGAAAGTTTCTATTGGGACTCGAACCAGCGCTGATAAGCGCGGTTGGTATTGGAATACATTCGCCTTCAACGCTTAGCCACGGACACTATGTGTCATTATTTATGAAGATCGACTAACTAAACGGATTAAACTTGTGATATTTTGATATTTTGAAAATTGATCAAATTATTTTAATTTTGAATTGAAATGATTTAGAATTGAAAAAATACAACAAAACATAGAGTAAGAAAACAATATATTAGGTGAATATTGATAGAAATTTTGATGGTAATCAAATTATATAAATAAAAGTATTACATACCATGTATTTTGGCAGATCAAATAGGTAGGTTTATACCCATGATACATTAACAATTATTACGTACCTGTTGCTTTTAAAAACTATTTAAAAGTCCCTACAATATTATAAACTTTTTTGTTTCTGTCCTCACAACAATAAAACTAATCTATTATACATTTGTTTACCTTTACCTTTACCTCCAAACCACAGCTGTCCTACAGCTGCCATATCGGATAATTTTTGACATGTCATTTGAACATCCAATCAGAACAAAGTTATAATGCGCATGCGCCGGGCTGATAGGTTTTAACATATAAAATTCACCCTCTATCGCCGGTAAAGAAGTATAACTTCAAAAACAACAAAACAAACATGTTTGTTTTGTTTTAACAAACATGTCTGCTTTGTTTTAACAAAATTTCTTAAATACAGGGTAAATTTTATTGCTACAATCTATATTTACAATTTTTGATATGTTCGTAAATTGTTTTTAATATATTAATATCTTCAGAAAATATCAAATTGTTCAGGTAGACGGGAAGTGGAATTTTTAATATATTAAGATTATCATAAAATTTGTTTATATTTACTGATTGATGTGAACATTCGAGGAGAATATGTAGTAGATTACCTTCTTTTCCACACTCACAGTTAGGTGACTCTGTGAGACCCAGACTGTACATATGAAGGGGGGTAAGAGCATGATTACATCTCAATCTATTTATAACTCTTATGAAATGGCGATTTGATACAGAATGAAACCATCTTTTAATGGGAATTTCAGGTCGCATTTGTTTGTAATTACTACCAGTTCTCGTGTTTCGATAATACCTTTGCCAATTTTCTTTTTGGTGTCGTCTACTAATAATATCAATATCCATTTGTAAGTTCATGGGAAATTCTTCGCCTATTTCTAGGGCGGATTTGGCTAGCCTGTCTACTATTAAGTTACCCCTAATGCCTGCGTGTCCCTTTATCCATGATATAATGATGTTTTTTCCTAAATTTGCAATTTTATTATAAAGAGTCATAATTTCCAGTTCTATATGATTGAGTTGTTGGTACTTATGTACGTTAGTTAGTCTATCAACGACACTCTTACTGTCTGTAAATATTATGCAGCTATAGGGTTCGTTACTAAATATAGAGACAAATTCCAAGACAATGTCTTTTAAAACTTCGATCAATATAGTGCTCAAGACGATCAAATGCCTTCTGTAAGTCAATAAAACAACAGTATATGGCTACTGATATATCACGACACCTTTGGGCAAGTACGTTCATCCCAAACAATGCCTTTCTCGTTCCAAACCTGTTACGGAAACCAAACTATGTGTCACTTAAGTATTCCTCGCATTTATTATAGATACGACCATGTATTACCTTCAGAAAAACTTTCAATAAATGGATTAATAAAGTCATGGTTCTATAATTAGCACAGGTTTTTACTGTTGTCTCCTTGGGTAGAGCTATGGACAATGAATTGGGCCAACCATTAGGTAGGTGTCCACTATGGTATTGAAAAACGAATGGTATCGCACTAATTGCTAGATCCATACACCAGCAAAGCTAAGACCTATTGCCCAGTAAATGAACGGGAAAATTTGGACTTAGGTTCTACTTACCCTCCACTTCAAAGTTGAATTTGTGCCGTTGGTTGCTTTTACTTGGGGGGGTGTCACCCCTTCTCGTAGGTGAAAAAACGCGTGTTTAAAATAAGCCCGGAAATGGATAAATTGACTGATTATAAGCAACTTTCGTTCTATAGAGTTTTTTATACAAATCCATACTTTTTGAGATATTTGCGATTGAAAATGTTTATTTTTCGACAAAAAAAACTACGTTTTCGGACGGTTTTTCGCAAATAACTCAAAAAGTAAATATTTTATCGAAAAAAATATTTTTAGAAAAAATTTAGCTTAAAAAAAATAAAAAGAGTGTATTCGTGTAGTCTATAGATCCAGCAAAAACAAATTTGTAGCTTGTAGCTAATGATACGTTTTTATACGTAAAAATACGTTTTTATTCGACAATTCCAAATCGAATGCTTTATTTTAATTGTTTGTAAAAGTTTCTAGCATTAAAAATAAGCGAGTTACGCTCAAAATAAAGTTGAACACCTGTTTTTGTAAAAAAAATCATGAAAATGTCCCAGTGTTTAGCTATCCAAATGAAATTAATCGTTACCGCTTTACAAACAATTTACTTACCTTATCTATTTTTTATATGGTCTGTCAGTATCACCGGTTTAAAGTGCTTATTTTTGAAAGGGTTAGAGTTGAAAGGGTTTGAACTAGTCACTAATGACGAGTGTATGCAAACTTTGAACAACCATATCTTAACCAATTTTTGTCTTACAGAAAAACAAAATGAAACTAGCATATTTATAACGGCAAAACCTACATTTTTTACTGTTTTGAGATTTTTCGTGTCACTAATACTTTTTAAGTTATTTTAAAAAAGGAAATTTTTCTAAAATTTTTAGAAAATTTGTTTTTACTATAAAACCAAATTTTTTCAAAAATAAGCACTTCAAACCGGTCAAACTTACAGATCATACAGGGTGAGTCATGAGGAACTGTACATGCTCCTACCTCGTATAGAGGCCCTTATGGGGAATAACAAATAACCATTAAAAAGTGTCTGCTCCCATTGTTTAATAATATACAGGGCGAGTTTCGCATTTTGACAGAAATTTGTATTCGTCATAATTTTTGAACGGTCAGATCCATGTGTCTCTTATTTTGGTTAATCGTTACACTATTACCACCTAATCAACTGATTTATTCAAACTAGAAAAAAATCAGGTCCGGCTTTAAAAAATTAGTTCGTTTGGGCCTTAGAAAAAATTTCACCCTGTATGCGCTTTTAGAAAACTCTAATACGAATTTTACAAATTTGACAAATAGGCAATTAAAATGGCATATTTATTTTTTTCCGCACACGATTACTTAATTTTTTATGATAAAATCAAATTTGACTATGAATTAAAAATTTGGTAAAGTGAACCATAGATTTAAAAAAATAACTTTTATTACAAAAAATAATTTTTTTTAAACAAATATTTAGTTTATCTTATCACCCAATCAACTCATTTATTCAAGTTAGAAAAAAATCAGGTCCGGCTTTAAAAAATTAGTTCGTTTTGGTCTTAAAAAAAAATTCCCCCTGTATACGCTTTTTGAAAACTCTAATATGAATTTTACAAATTAGACAAATAGGCAATTAAAATGGCATATTCATTTTTCCCACACGATTACTTAAATTTTTATTGAAAAATCAAATTTTTCAAAATCGGAATTTTAACCTAAAAATGAAAAAAAAATCACTGTTTAACTCACTACAACTTTGCTCCATTTTAATATTTTTTTTCTGAAATTTTTACAGCACATATTTCTTACCATTGTGAAGACTAAGAAAATTGTTGTAGACTTTCAGTCTTTTTCTCGTAAAAGTTATGAATTTAAAAATTTAAAAGGTGCAGATTCGTGAATTGCAAAGTTAAATCGCAAAAATTAAGTGAAAAAATTTAAAATTTGTCTATTTGATCACGTCTATGTTAAACTATAGAGTCCAAAGAGAAGTGTTATGGGGAGTTTTAAATCTAGACGTGTTATAGAAAAAAAAAATGGTGAAACTTTTAATTTCAAGAAAAACGTTTAATTTTTTTTATTTTTATGGTAAAATTGCGATTTTGACGAATTTGATTTTTTAATAAAAAATTAAGTAATCGTGTGGGGAAAAATAAATATGCCATTTTAATTGCCTATTTGTCTAATTTATAAAATTAATATTAGAGTTTTTAAAAAGCGTATACAGGGTGAAATTTTTTCTAAGACCCAAACGAACTAATTTTTTAAAGCCGGACCTGATTTTTTTCTTGTTTGAATAAATCAGTTGATTGGGTGTAACATAAATTAAATATATGTTTAAAACAAGAATGTGTGTGTACTTTGTACGCACGTAAGAAGTTATACTTCTACTACATATTATGTGATTTTTAAGACAATACCAAAAATTAAAAAAAATAAAAGAATAAAACGCACACAAACACATTGAAAAATGCCACAAAGAAAAAATGATTTCTGAACGATAATAATTGTTGGCAAAAATTTTAAATACGCATTTTCTGAAAAAAAAATTATATAACAAATATACTTACAATCATAACATGCATAAAAAAATAAAAAAAATAAAACTTGCATCGGGAATTGAACCCGTGAATTTCGTGCCGCTTTGACTCGTAATCGAAGCGTAGACTCACTCGTCCAATCGCACATTATTTATCATGTGGATAAAATACGGTAACTGAACGTTTTACTGTTTGACAGTTGTTTTGAAAATTAAATTATGTAGTTTAAATTTTGTGGAAGAAAATATAAAAATATAACAAAACAGTAAGAAAACAATATACTAGATGAAGATTGGTAGAACTTTTGTTGGTAATCAAATTAAGTATGTAAATCAAAGCATTACATACCTCCCCACTAGATAAATAAATCTACGTCAAAAAATCATAATTTAAAAATAAAAATCGAACCTAATTTGGGATTTCTCTCTAAAATCCGCATTCTTGAGAAAATAAATGTATGTATTTCAACCTAATCCAAATGTATAATTACAATATGATTATAATAAAAACTACTTACCAAATTAGAATGAGTTTTCCTTATCCAAAATAGTCCAAAAATATAGGTATATGTCCAAAAATATTTAAAAAGGCAGTATAACTATTAACTATCTTTTGTTTGTTGTTTCTTTTCACACAAATTTTAAAACGCAACAACCATAAATAGGTAATCTAACTACAGCTGTGCCATAGCCACCTTTACTTTACAAGCCATGAAGAGAAAAAGGCAACGTCGCAATTGATGACGTCCGTAGTCCGACTTTCGGACTACCGCTGTAGTCCGACTTTCGGACTACCGCTTTCGAAACTTCGATTTTAAAGTACAAATTCTGGTAAAATTTATAGTATTTTTTGAGTCGAACAAGAAAATATTATTAATTAGAAGTTTGTACAAAATAATATTAAAAGTAATTCCTTGTAAGTAACGTTTATTATACAAAAAAAAAACCAATAACAAGAATATAAACGGGATTCATTTTTTTCGAATCCTAAGAAAACTAATAAGTATTTTTGAAAAATTTAAACGCAGAATGAAAGATTACGTTAGGACCGAAGGCCGTAAGTCTCTGAAAACTTCCATGTTTATTTTAATAAGTTACAGGGGTGAAAAACTAAGAAAATTTAGTGTGAACTTTAGTTTCAAATATGTCATTAAAAAAACTTTTTATTCATTCTAAGGGAGTTTCGGCCCTCGGTAATAAAGTAATCTTTCATTTTGCGTTTAAATTTTTCAAAAATACTTATTAGTTTTCTCAGGATTCGAAAATAAATTATTACATTTAAAATACAGGCGTCAAAATTTTGCATTTTGTTCCTTTCCACTTAAAGTTTGTCTCACTTATTTAGAAACATCCTGAATTGATAAAGAACAAATCTAGTTGTTAAACATAAGCGAATTAATCAAAAAAACAGAATGTTAAGAAAACCGGAGTCTATGATTGGGTTTTAATTTCAGTATTTTATAAATGCCCGGTACACCATAAAAATTTAACTGGTTAGCAACAATATTATTACAGCGGTATAGGGCTTTTCATCGATTGTCATTTGTTTCGAGCTTCTGTCATGTGTCACATAATATTAATATATCTACGTCATACGTCTTTGGTTTGTATCATTGGTTATATCAATAACGTATGACGTAGATATATTAATATTATGTGACACATGACAGAAGCTCGAAACAAATGACTGTGAATGAAAAGATCTATTGTAAAAGAATCAGGCTATAACATATTAAAAAAATCACTTAAATCTGCCAACAAGTTTAGGAAATATAAGACATTAAAAATGACAAAATTTTTAAGTGGACGGATTTCTATATGCACGCAAGTTTATATAACAATATATTATATTGAACTAAAATCATCTTAATAACATACCTTTTAATGTTCTTTATAATTTGGAGCACGAAATATTGTAAAATATTTCAGTTTCTCTGTAAATACAGTGAAAATTATTTAAAAACAAACGAGAACTGTCAGAATTAATCGGTCTACCAATAGATGTTGCCAAATTTCAACTTCATGGCTTGTTAAGTAAATGTGGCTATGGCTGTGCCACAGCCGCCATATTGAATAATTTTTGACATGTCATTTGAACATCCAATCAGAACAAAGTTATAATGCGCATGCGCCCGGTCGCTAGGTTTTCCCATATAAAAATTTATCCTCTATCGCCGGTAAAGAAGTATAACTTCAAAAATTTAATTTTTGTAATAAAAGTTATTTTTTTTTAAATCTATGGTTGACTTTACCAAACTTTTAATTCATAGTCAAATTTGATTTTTTTATAAAAAATTAGGTAATCGTGTGGGGAAAAAAATAAATATGCCATTTTAATTGCATATTTTTGTCTAATTTGTAAAATTTATATTAGAGTTTTCAAAAAGCGTATACAGGGTGAAATTTTTTCTAGGGCACTAACAAACTAATTTTTTAAAGCCGGACCTGATTTTTTTCTAGTTTGAATAAATCAGTTGATTAGGTGGTTATAGTGTAACGATCGACCAAAATAAGAGACACATCGATCTGACCGTTCAAAAATTATGACGAATACAAATTTCTGTCAAAATGTGAAACTCGCCCTGTATATTATTAAACAATGAGAGCAGACACTTTTTAAGGTCATTTGTTATTCCCCATAGGGGCCTCTATACGAGGTAGGAGTATGTACAGTTCCTCATGACTCACCCTGTATAAAAATACGCATACATTTAAAGTAAATGGTAAAGCGGTAACGATTAATTTTATTTAAGGTGCTAAATAGAGCGAGATTTTCACGATTTTTTTTTTACCAAAAAAAGGGGTAAACTTTTTTTCAGCGTAACTCGTTTATTTTTGATGCTAGAAACTTTTGTAAAAAATAAAAATAAAGCTTTTTTTTAACACTTTAAAAAATGTTAAGTTTTTCCGAAAATATTTAATTTTTCGTCGATTTCACGTTGAAATATTCGATTTGGAATTACACGAATAAGAACGTATTTTTCATGAGCTACAAGTTTGCTTTCACTCGGTTTATAGACTTTACTGATACACCATTTTTTCGTTTTTTTATAAGCTACAATTTTGCTAAAGAATATTTTTTTGATGAAATATTTACTTTTCGAGTTATTTGCGAAAAACCGTCCGAAAATGTAATTTTTTGTCGAAAAATAAACATTTTCAATCGCAAATAACTCGAAAAGTATTGACTTGCATAAAAAACTCTATAGAACGAAAGTTGCTTATAATCAGTCAATTTATCCATTTAAACACGCGTTTTTTCACCTACGAGAAGGGGTGACTGTCACCCCCCAAGTAAAAGCAACCAACGGCACAAATTCAACTTTGAAGTGGAGGGTAAGTAGAACCTAAATCCAAATTTTCTTGCAATTCGGAGTTGCCCCTGAAAATTACACACCAAAACGGTCATTTACTGGGGTACTAAGGTTTTGTGGTTTCTATCATACTTTACTTATTTTAAATTAAATAAAACAACTTGTATTGAAGTAGCTTTATATTTTACTTTATTTTACAGTCCAAGAAAAATTTAGTTTAATTTTATGGTCCTGTAAAATTAAACTTATTTTAACAATCTTTAAACATCCTGTATTCACAAAATTTTCAAAACAAATTGAGACTATTACATTCTTAGGGCAGACAAAAACAATAATTTATTTAATGTCCAACAATCAAGTCTAAATACAGACAAAAATTACCTAAAACGTATCAGTCTAATCATTAAAACAAGATCAAAAGTTGAGATAAAAAATGCTTTTTTAAATTTAAAAAATGAATCTTTTCTCAAACCCTTACAACTAGGTATATAAATACATAAGAAATATATGTCAAGGGCTAATAATCCTCAGATATACGTTATAATTCCACATTGAACACATAATTTTAGCACTTATGCACATGCAAGTTTTTTTAGGTATTTTTTTTTACGAAATTTTACATATTTTTTAGTGTTTTGGGCTAAATGTCACACGTTTTGATTCTTTTGGAACATCATGTAAAAGATATGTCTCGAGATATAAACTCGTAATCGTAAAAGATAAAGATACGGTGCTGTATACGCAATATACATCTCAAAATATTGCTACCGTTTTAAAAGAACCAGGCAATTTTGGAGGAACTTTTGACATTTTAGTTTTGAAACAGAATACTGTTAAAGTTCCTTCTCCTAGCGGAGGCTGGATGTTATCATAGTTATGGTAAGGTTTCTATGAAAATTTCGAATAGGTACGTTTAGTCTTTTGTCTTCTTGTTTCAGTGTACATGTTTCTTACATAGCATTGTAACATTAGAAATTTTATTATAATGAAAATTTTTGGTGACAGCGATGTTACTCATGTTCATAAACCAGGTCTTGCTATTTCAATTTCTCTCAAATTTCTTTGTAGTGGTCCACTTTGCTCTGTCCATATAGAAATACATGTAGGCTACCCTTTTTTTGGAGGGTGCTATTGAACACAGCATTTTCCTTTTTTGAAATATTGATTTCAAAATTATCTTGTGGTTTTCTTTTAATAGTTCGTCTATTAAAGCTGTTATTTTCTCTTTCGATTCAGCTAATATAACAGTATTAACCACATACTCGGCATTATTATTTATGATTTTATTTATTATAGTACCATTTGGATGATCTGGAATATGTATTAAATACTAGGAGAAACAAAATGTATTACTGACAAAAACCTTGTTTTATATTTTATATAATCGGTGTTACCGTCTTTTTTTTAACAAGTGTTATGAATTGAACTAAAAATTATTTGCATTTTGGTTGTCTATTTGTAGACGTTCTTTAATCACCAAATACGAGCCTCCAAATCTCTCTCTCTTAACGCTTTAAGATCGGTTTGCACTTCGTCTATCTTCCTCTTCCTTTGTCTTCCTACTGACCGTCATCTTACCATAGTTACGCTAAGCGTTCTATTAGGTGTTCTTTTATTTTTCATTTTTATAAGGTGACCTGCCCAGTACAATCTTTGTATTTTTGCATAATTTTCTATGGAGGGTTCTTTGCAATATTGATACAATTCGTGGTTAAACCTTATTCCTCCACATACAATTACTGTCGCAGGTGGGTCCCGATATCCTTCTTAACATCTTTGTTTCAAAATATTGATGTTTATTGTCTTCTCTGACATGATCTATTTTTCTAAGCCATATGTTGCTGTTGCTATTGGTCGTATGATGCTTTTATATTTTTTTTACTTCCCTATGGATGTCTTTGAATAGAGAGAATATTTTGCAAGCATTATTCTTTTCCGTATTCCCTCCCCTCGCTGCCGTCCTCAGTTATCAGTACGCCCCTGTATGTGAGCTGTTTTACTACTTCAATATTTGCGTCGTCTATTGTGAAAACGATTTTCCAAATATTGTTCCCATATTTGTCTCTTTTTGGGGGTCAATTCCACTTGCAGAAGTTCAGTGCATTATTTAATTAATATTTATGTGTAATTCTTTGTATATATATGTAGAGTTGTAAATATTTTACCTTATACATATTTTTAAGTCTACTGTATATATTTTTTCTTAATTATTATTACAAGCACGAAAAAGGGTCTCACGCATACAAACACATATGCCACATGTGCGAATCGTCTGGAATCGGAGTTTAAGATAAACAGTAGCCGTCTTGACTAATTTTATTGGTTTTCGTTTATTGGAAAAAGTCTGTACATACTTTGATCCAATTTTAATAGGTTGGTTCTCAGGGGAAAACGGAAAAGGGAGATTAGATGTAAGAGAATTTGTTTTAGCGTAGGGGGTGCAAGAAGCAGTTGATTTTTAGATTCGAATGAAAGAGGCTGTATTTGGCGATAATCGAAAGGACGCGAAGTTTAAGACGTACTAATATATTGACAACCCAGTCATATATTAAGTAGATAAACGCGATTATTTCAAAGACATTTTCTTTTGTGAGAACTCGTAAAATTTTAGTCGCAATTACACAAACACTTTTACATTTCGTCAATTTAATAGTATCTATAATTTAGTTATCTATTTTATTAATTAAAACTGTTAAACATCACACGGACTTTTATTACGATTGTCTTTAACTAAACCTACATATATTTCACTTGCAAATCTTTTAAAACGGATAAAAGATAAACGGTAACCTTGTAGAAACTTTTATATTTATGAATTTTTTTCCCATACCGAAGTGAAAACTAATCAACTAATGTCCTCCATAGCCTAAATCACAATCGCAGTCACAAAGCCGAGTCTAAACCGCAATTATTTGTAATTGATACTACCAATTTTATTGTAGTCTGAGATCGTGACAGAGATGTATCAGTTAAGGAACTTACGTGTGATTCCAAAGCATCTATATTCTAATTCACCATGATAACTAAATCTGAGGATAACAAGTCCTTAATCAAGTTGGATATATTTAAAACCATGGAGAAAAATCATTTAAATGTAGGTTCGTATGCCTCAAGAATTTATTTAAATTAGTTCTTGAAAATTGCGGAGCTTTATATTTGAAAAAGCTCAAAAATTTACTATGACTGGTATAAATCATTCTTCTCCAACAATCGCTCTTAGCGTTTTTTATAATATCGCTTAGAGTTTCATAGCCTACCTAGTATTAGAATAAATATAAAAGGTAGAATTTCAAGATTCTCATTAACATATATATACAAAAGAAACATTTTGCATTTCCTTTAACAAAACGAAACATTATGTACAGTTGTATTATACTAGATGCTCCTTGCAGAAATATTACTCGCACTATTTCGATTTTGGTTAAATAATTTATCAAAAACAATGATACGTTATACAATTTGCTACATAATCTAATATATACTTAATCCATATTTTGCCACACAACAGCCTCCACATAAAATTTAATCCTCTACTGCCAACAAGCACAGTGTGCACTAGGCAATCCACTAAGACGTTATTAAACAGTCGCACAACTAACAAAATTACAATCAACAACATTATTTATTGGAAAAATATTTATAACAAAATGGGCAAATACAGTCAACAGTAAAAGTATTCAATGAGAAAATGTGACGATATAGTGGTACTATTCTTTATTTCACGTTAAGAATGGAACGTTTGACTTATGCAGATCAGTGTTGCCAAAACTCTCCAGCAGGTGTTGCTACTAGTTTGCCAATATAAGATTCATTCTCGATACGATAGAAGCGGCATCGGCGCGCTTCTATCGTCCATAAGAAATACGCAGTCCTATCTACGCAATGTTATACTCGATACAAGGGTGATGTTCTACAAAAGAAAGAGTTATAGATTCTTACCATAAATTAGCGTTTCAGATATTCATCTACTATTCTAAGTGGAATGCAGATGGTGCTTTTTTCGTCTTACCGCAGCCAATTGGCTTACTGTACATGTGATAGCGTGTATTGTTTGTAACAGTTGACACTGTATAACTTAGTAACCGTTGTCCTGTTACTAAGTAAAGTCGGCCTCATTGTCTTCATAAATAATCTCTTATTATATCCAATCAACTACAGTACCTTTAACTAAGAAGACTAGAACCATAGTATTCAGTAAAGAACGGATCATATGAAAACTGGAAGTTTATGGAGTTGAACAAGTAATGGAAATGAAGTAATGAAATGGAGTCATTGAAAAAAGCCTCATTAACACTATATGGCGTAACTGTGATATGAAATCAGTATAAGGGCCAGCATAAGACCCATAATGACATTCGCATCAGTAACACGTCCTGAGAGTCAAAACACAGAAAATGCTGGAAATTGCAAAAATGAGAATACTCAGTAAAATTACATGCAACACGCTGAGAGACTGAATAAGAAGTAACGAGATCAGAACTAATACTGAGTATAAACGAGTGGACTCTAAATAGAAAAAGAATGGAACAATCACATCAACAGAATGGCGGACACAAGAACAAGCAAAATTGCTTATGGACAATTGCTAAGATAGACAACTTACAGTTGATTCATTAAGCCGCTTGCTCTTCAATTTAATCATCGATGAAATCTTCGAAAATGTAAGCAAAGAAAGAGTGTACAGATTTCGACATGAAGAAGTAAAAATACTCTTGTTACGCAGTAGACCCAATTTTGATAGCCTAAGATGAAGATAGTCTGCACATACTAGTCCACACATGTAACATACGAGCATAAGAATTAATATAACAATCCCAACTAAGAAAAAAAAAACAACAGTAATCAAGGTGAAAGAACTCAATCAGATATAAACTAGAAATTGATGGCATCTATGGAGTAGACGGAGAGGCAGCGCTGAAAAATCTCTTTGAATTTACTAAAGCTAGATTTTTCACAGTTGATTACTGTGATTGTGTAGAGAAACATACTGCGGTCGATCAAGCGAAACGTAGAGCAGGGGTTACTGAGAGGGTATCAAGGTTGCGTTCCTACGAAGGTAATTAAATCCATTTACTAAGGTTGAAAATCGGTACACACATTCTAAATTGAATATAAATAAAAGTTATTATAGTCGGTCAGCTGTATGACGGGACAGAGCCGGCCCCAATGAATGTCAGGGCTATTCACTATATTTTGACCCCCTTGTAAACTGCTTTATTTACAGAATTAGAAAAAAATGTAAAATACAAAAGTTATTCGATTTCTTGACATATATATCGTACTAGTGACGTCATCCATCTGGGCGTGATGACGTAATCGACTATTTTTTTTAATGAGAATAGGGGTCGTGTGCTAGCTCATTTGAAAGGTTATTCAGTTCTCTATTCAGTACTATAAATATGAAGATCATTATTTATACAGGGTGTCCAAAATTTTTTTGAATTATTAATTAAACAATTAATTTAATTAAAAATTTTTTTTTGGATACCCTGTATAATTAATCATGTTAATGTTTATATTACTGAATAGGGAATTGAATAACCTTTCAAATGAGCTAGCACTCGACCCCTATTTCCATTTAAAAAAATAGTCGATTACGTCATTACGCCCAAATGGATGACATCACTAGTACGATATATATGTAAAAAAATCATAATTTAAAAATCGAATAACTTTTGTATTTTACATTTTTCTCTAATTCTGTAAATAAAGCAGTTTACAAGGGGGGTCAAAATATAGTGAATAATCATGTACATTCACTGGGGCCGACCGACCGGCTCTGTCCCGTCATACAGCTGACCGACTATAATATCTTCTATTTATATTAGTGGAGTCACTGAAGGTTTTCACCTCCGATTTCGTTGAACCTCCATCGATTTTCATGAAAATTGGTGAGTAGTTAGAGGATACCTCAAGCAACAAAGGTGACATGATGCAAATTTGCGCTTTTACCTTAGGGGTGGATTCCACCCCTTCTCGGTGGTGAAAATTCTTTTATCAAAAAAATAACATAAATCGATATAAGGACAAATTCTAAGCAAAATTTGTTATATAAAGTTATTAATATAAATCGATGCTTTTTGAGTTATTGAAGATCAAAGATTTTATTTTTTCGTAAAAAAAATCATGCTTTAAAGCGGTTTTTCACGTATAACTCAAAAACCATAGGCTTTTACAAAAAAGTTATTATTAACAAAATTGAAGATAATAAAAAATTGAGTACACTCTTTACCTAAGGAACTAAACTAATATTAAGTCAAAGTGAGTTATGGGTAATTGAATGTAAATTTTTTTCGACGAGTACTCAAATCTAAGTATTCAAGCTTAAATAACGGGAAAACGATGCCTTTTATAAATATACCTGTTAAGAACTTGTCAAAGCACTTAGGATTACCTATCAACTGAGCTTCAGAATAATATAGTAGCATTAAAATTAAGCAAGTTATGATGAAAATAAGACAACCCTTTCGAATTTTTTAGGAAAAAGTGAAAAATAAAACATACCCCATTTCCATAAAAATTAAAATTTATAGTAATCCTTAAAATAATTTCTTTATGTTAGCATAAGTAATGATTTCAAAAACTTTTACCGGTTTAGAATAAAAATTTTTGAAAAAAAGGTATAATTAAAAAAATCAGAATTTTTAAAATGATCGTAATTTTCATTTTCTTTTGATAATAACTCCAAAATACTCAATATACGTAAAAAATGATAAATAACCAAATTTTACTTTTTTCTATATCAAATATTTTACCTTTTTTATTATTTCTGTAGGGTAAAAAATAACCGAGATAGAAACGTTTAAAGCTTAAATTTTGCTGCGAGAACCATATAACCGGGGCCATTTGACCTTTTATTTTTAAAAAAGTAAGGAGTTTAAAAGATTAAATTCAACGTTGTTTAATTTTACTTGGAAATAACTTTCAAATAGTTTTTAGGTGAACCTTATATCCTAACAATTAACGGAGTTATTTAAAAAAAACATTTTTTGGAAAAAACTTTAAAAGATAAATTTTGAAAAAATTTTGGAGCATAAATTTTAATGTTATCAACTTGTTTGAGGACTCATTTGATAGATATTTCTAAGTACTTTGACAAATGTTTAATAAGTCTATTTTATAAATGCATCATTTTCCCGTTATTTAAGCTTGAAAACTTAGATTTGGGTACTCGCCGAAAGAAATATACATTCAATTACCTATAACTTGCTTTTAGTCAACATTAAAAGGTTTTTTTAGTAAGTGGTTTATTTCTTTTTGTATTAGCTTCAATTTTGGTAATAATAACTTTTTTGTAAAAACTTATTAGTTTTTAAGTTATTTATGAAAAATCGGTTAAAAACATGCATTTTTCTCACGAAAAATTAAAATCTTTGATCTTTAATAACCCAAAAAGTTTTGATTTATTTTAATAACTTTACATAACAAATTTTACTTAGAATTTGTCCCCCTATCGAATTATGTAATTATTTTTAATTAAATAATTTTCACCCGCGAGAAGGGGTGGCACCCACCCCCAGGGAAAAGCGCAAGTTGGCACCATGTCACCTTTATTCCTTGAGATATCCACTAACCACTCACCAATCTTCATGCAAATCGACGGAGGTTCAACGAAATCGGAGGTAATAGCTCATATCCACCTTCAGTGACTGCATTATATTCAATTTAGAATGTGTGTACTGATTTTCAGCCTTAGTAAATGGATTTAATTACCTTCGTAGAAAAGCAACTTTGATACCCTCTCAGTAACCCCTGCTCTACGTTTCGCTTGATCGACCGCAGCATGTTTCTCTTCACAATCACAGTAATAAACTGTAAAAAATCTAGCTTTAGTAAATTCAAAGAGATTTTTCAGCGCTGCCTCTTGGACTAGAGACCTGGACAAAGAAGTGAGCCATCAAGTACAAAAAACAAATAGACTGACGGGATGACAAGAATTTATAAAGCCATTGTAACACCTATAATGACATGCATCAGAAATAAGACCCAACACAACGACTACTGGAAACAGCAGAGATGAGAGTAGTGAGAAGAATTATCGGAAATATACTGAGAGATCGAAAGAGGAGTGAAGACATTAGAAGAAAATGTAACGTAGAGCATATAAAGAAGAAGACATTAAATAGAAAAAAAGAATGAAATAACCACATAAGCAGGATGGGTGAGACCCGTGTGGTCAAAATAGCAAAAGATAAATCACAAATCGGTAGAAGATAATCGGACGACCGCGCAAAAGATGGAGTGATAAGATACCTTCCATAGAGGTATCAATCCACCGATAAACAAGCAGAATTGCTTATAAAGACGAAGAATCTATAGAGAAGTCTACAACTTGAGAAAGCTTAGCAAATAAAAATAAACCATCAGGAATGTGTGTTAAAAAATAAAACTATTTGAATAGTACACTACATACCGGAATTACTTGTATTACCGTTGTAGCAGAATATATGAAATGAGTGGAGATATAAGTTTTTAATTAAATGTGATATGCAGAGCGAAAAAACGAAAGGGTAAGAAATAAAGGACCTACGATTATTTAAACCAAAAGAAGAGTAATTCTCAATTATTTATTTCAATCAATTTTATTTTCCCTACGTGCGAAAGTACAGGATTAAACTGACCAACTTTAACAACTAGAATCAAATTCTCAAAACTTCCAATATATAATAATCAAACACGATAATAGAAAACCTAAATTTAATTTAAAAGTTTTAAAATTGTTTAATATATGTATATTTCAAACACATCTACAATCCAATCCTATTACGCTAAGCGTCCAATTGTCTACTTTCTCGAAACAATACGATATTTTTTATCTCTTAATGGGAGCATCTGTACAACATGAGAAAATAGCTGCATTTTTTATTTTAAACCATTGCTACTTGCAGAGATATAAGAAATTTTTAAACAGGAACTAATTACGAAAAGAAAACTATTCTTATCTACAATATTCTAGTACCAGATTCAAAATTCTTTAATTTTGGTTAAGGCCATTATTACATATATGGAAAGCTACAAGTACAGACAACCTAGTTATAGTAACTTCAAAATGCTTTTTGTCAGAGTAAGAAATTTGTCATGATTTTTTTACGATTATTAACGCCAATAATGTACTTACATATGCTCAAATTTTCACAGGTTACAAATTCAGACACCAGATCGTTAGATGTGTCTGAAACTGTGTCCTCGAACTATCTTGAGGATGAACATAGTATAATTCCCTTGTATATTATGACAACGTTAAAATTGTATTGTCAGTGTTTTTGAGGAACGACTTTGTTTGAAGATAGTAAAGATAGCATGTTATTGGGGTTTAATAATGCCACCATATCCAATCATGACAGAAGACCATTTTTGTTACTATAGTTCGTTCAATACCAAGACAAGCTCAAGGAACTTCGTTCAATCTTAAGATAAGCTCGAGGTCACAGTTTCAGATCAATGGATGCGTCTGAAACTATGGCCTCGAACTTATCCTGAAGATGAACATAGTATCATTTCCCTATATATTAGGACTTCGTTTAATCTCAGAATAAGCTCGAGGTCACAGTTTCAGATCAATGGATGTGTCTGAAACTATAGCCTCCAACTTATCTTGGGGATGAACGTAGTATAATTTCCATATATATTATGACTTCGTTCAATCTCAAGATAAGCTAGGTGTCAGAGTTTCAGACACATTTTCAGATCATTGAATGTGTCTGAAACTGCGGCCTCGAACTATCTTGGAGATGAACGTAGTAGCATTCCCTTGTATATTATGACTTCGTTCAATCTCAAGATTAGCTCGATGTCAGAGTTTCAGACACACCTTCAAATCATTGAATGTGTCTGAAACTGCGGCCTCGAACTATCTTGGAGATAACCATAGTAGCATTCCCTTGTATATTATGACTTCGTTCAATCTCAAGATTAGCTCGATGTCAGAGTTTCAGACACACCTTCAAATCATTGAATGTGTCTGAAACTGCGGCCTTGAACTATCTTGGAGATAACCATAGTAGCATTCCCTTGTATATTATGACTTCGTTCAATCTCAAGATAAGCTCGATTTCAGAGTTTCAGACACACCTTCAGATCATGAATGTGTCTGAAACTGCGGACTCGGACTATCTTGGAGATGAACGTAGTAGCATTCCCTTGTAATTAATTATTTATATGGGAAATAAGCCACAATTAAAATGAAAAAAATAATTTTATTAACGTTTCGACGCCCAAATCGGGTGCCGTTGTCAAAATACAAAATATTACTAAAATAAACTAAAGTGTTGTTGCTAAGCAAAAAAAAATTCTTCTAATAATTTATTTAATCTCACTCATTTATATTGGCAATTCAGACATATATTATACATTTTAAAGTAGAAGACTTTAAAATGATATTGCCAATATTTATGAGTTGCGTTCCTGGGACGACTTACTGAAAGATAGTTCATTCGATTACATGAAATTAACCCCAACTCAAGAATATCCGTCATAAAAAATTATAGCATGTGATATGTCTTTAAAAAGACAACCAAATGCAACGACAGTAAAATTCTCGCGTTAGAGACTTCATAGTAAATCACAAGGGAAAACCAGGAAAAAACCTGTGATACTATCCCGACATCGTAAGTATTTGGTCTTACATTAATTTACTCTCAAAAAATAATACCAAATTCTGACTTGTAACATGTTTAAATTATAAATATTATTAATAATACTAGATAATATATAAGTAATACTAAAATATAAAATATGTACTAGCTCGATATTATTGACTTACTAATCTTGGTATTTTCTTTCTATTGACTTCCTCTTTCAGTATGGGTAACCACATCCTACTGCATTCTACCGAGGAATTTGCGACATTTGGTACTTGATTATATACATACATTATATTGATATATATACATATATACATACATTATATTGATATATACATACATTATATACATACATTATATTGATTATATACATACATTACAAGGCACCCGATTTGGGCGTCGAAACGTTAATAAAATTATTTTTTTCATTTTAATTGTGGCTTATTTCCCATATAAATAATTAATCATAAAAATGCCACAAGGAAATAGCTTCAGAACAACATTCCCTTGTATATTATGACTTCGTTCAATCTCAAGATAAGCTCGATGTCAGAGTTTCAGACACACTTTCAGATCATTTAATGTGTCTGAAACGGTGGCCTCGAACTTAACTTGGGGATGGACGTAGTTTCATTTCCTCATATATTATGACTTCGTTCAATCCCAAAATAAGCTCGAGGTCACAGTTTCAGACACATTTTCAGATCATTGAATGTGTCTGAAACTGAGGCCTCGAACTTATCTTGGAGATGAACGTAGTATTTATTATAATGAAATCTATATCCTTCTTTCTCTTTGCCTTCATCAAAAATTAAAAAACTTTTTCATTTGAGTACTCTTATATCTTAAACGCGTCTTTTATAATGTACGCGTCAGGAAACATCAAAAATTTCTTTTACCTCAAAACCGACTAATATTTACAAAGTGAGCCATTACAATTACAAACTAAAATGTGATGTTTTCTTTAATTGTCGACCCGTTGTACATCATCTTGAGGGATATCAAGTAATGTCGGTTCACCTTGTAAGTTTAATTTTTCTCGTCGAGGAACCATATGGAGGTAGTGTCTAATTCAATACACTTGCACGTCCTGTAGAACGTTAGAGTTCCAAATATACAAAGTGTTCTACATGACGTTGGATCTTTTCCGAACACACTGTATACATTCCATTATACTAACTATAATTTTAGATTTAGTTTAATTAAATAAAAAACATGATAATAAATACATTATGCTAGTGAATAAGTTTACCTTCTGTCTCTACTGGTTATAACTACAAAAATACAATATAAAAACTTGTTAAAATTTTAACAAAAAATCAACGAATCTATGTACAATTTTTGCCTAAAGAATTCTAATAGATCAGTCATTCTACTTATGTACAGTGTTAAAGAACACATCAAAATGTTTGAAAGCCCTAACATAATCGTTTACTGAATATAATTTCTAAATAAATAAAAACAAAACTCATAATTCAATTTATATACAATCGTTATATTTTTAATAAAAAATGTCTAGCCAAATTCTATTTAAGACAAATCTATCATAAATTCGATAAATTATTCATTTCCTTATATATTATGACTTCGTTCAATCCCAACATAAGTTCGAGGTCACAATTTCAGATCATTGGGTGTGTCTGAAACTGTGGCCTCTAACTTATTTTGGGGATGAACGTAGCATCAAGTGTGACTATTTATTAGCCTAAATCATAAATTAAGTTAGCAATCCTGTATTACTAGTGACTTTTATTTTGGTACATCGACAGATTGTCACTGTCATTGACGATGTGAGCGTTGTAATAGAATTCTTCTTGTAGTGCCTACCCGTTTCGGATGTTGGCGACCATCATGGCAATCTGCACTTTGCATACTGCTGCTCTGAAAAGATTTGTGGTTGTTGTGTTGAACCACGTACGTAGGTTTTTCAGCCAGGAAATCCTTCGCCTTCCTGGTCTTTCAGTTCTTTCATTCGTGCCTGTAAGAATCCACCTCTCCATGCCATACAGCAATGTGTAGCATCGTATCAATCTGATTTTAAGGTTTAATCTAATATCTCTATTAATCAGAATTTTCCTTAGTTTATAGAAGGCAACTTTGTCTTTATCAATGCGTATTCATTTCGTTGTTTATATTCCAGTTTTCGTTAACGTTGGCGCCCAAATAGGTTATATTGTGGACTCTTGTTAACTTTATTCCATATGCTCTGATGTTCATTACCTGCATTTTCATATAAGGTTTAGTACAGTAGTCGTAGTAGATAATAGTCCAAGAGGCAGCGCTGAAAAATCTCTTTGAATTTACTAAAGCTAGATTTTTCACAGTTGATTACTGTGATTGTGTAGAGAAACATACTGCGGTCGGTCAAGCGAAACGTAGAACAGGGTTTACTGAGAGGGTATCAAAGTTGCTTTCCTACGAAGGTAATTAAATCCATTTACTAAGGCTGAAAATCAGTACACACATTCTAAATTAAATATAAATAAAAGTTATTATAGTTGGTCAGCTGTATGACGGGACAGAGCCGGTCGGTCGGCCCCAGTGAAGGTACAGGGTTATTCACTATATTTTGACGCAGTTGTAAACTGCTATATTTACAGAATTAGAAAAAAATGTAAAATACAAAAGTTATTCGATTTTTTTATTATGATTTTTTGACATATATATCGTACTAGTGACGTCATCCATCTGGGCGTGATGACGTAATCGACTATTTTTTTAAATGAGAATAGGGGTCGTGTGCTAGCACATTTAAAAGTTTATTAAATTCTCTATACAGTACTATAAACATTAAGATTATTAATTATACAGGGTGTCCAAAAACATTTTTAATTAAATTAATTGTTTAACTATTAATTCAAAAAAAATTTTTGGACACCCTGTTTAAATAATGATCTTAATGTTTATAGTACTGTATAGAGAATTGAATAACATTTCAAATGAGCTAGCACACGACCCCTATTCCCATTCAAAAAAATAGTCGATTACGTCATCACGCCCAGATGGATGACGTCACTAGTACGATATATATGTCAAAAAATCATAACTAAAAAAATCGAACAACCTTTGTATTTTACATTTTTTTCTAGTTCTGTAAATAAAGCAGTTTATAAGGGGGTCAAAATATAGTGAATAACCCTGTACATTCATTGGGGCCGACCGACCGGCTCTGTCCCTTCATACAGCTGACCGACTACAATAAGTTTTATTTATATTCAATTTAGAATGTGAGTACTGATTTTCAGCCTTAGTAAATGGATTTAATAACCTTCGTAGGAAAGCAACTTTGATACCCTCTCAGTAACCCTTGTTCTACGTTTCGCTTGACCGACCGCAGTATGTTTCTCTACACAATCACAATAATCAACTGTGAAAAATTTAGCTTTAGTAAATTCAAAGAGATTTTTCAGCGCTGCCTCTCCGTCTATAAGGAGTAGATATTTAAAAGTGGAGGCAATAAAACTCACCCTTGCCTCACTCCACTATTTCTACTGCTTCCGTCGTCTAAAAACTAGGTAAATAATAACTATTTATCTAAATAATTAATGAACGGGTCAATTTTATAAACAGAATCAGTTTTTTAAAGACGCCTGTGAAAGTGTTATAGACATAGCAACATATAAGATATTACTCTTACATACAAGTGAATTCTACGCATTCCATTAGTCTTTATGAACCATTTACCAAGTATATTTGTCTCAAACATAATCTGATTATACAGTGCCAATTACTTATGTACAATGTGCTTGCTTGCACAAACCCTAACAATAAAGACAATTCAAACATTTTGAATAATTTTTTCCTTAAAATGACTGATGGAAAATAAAATAAATAGGTAAATAAACACTTTAGAGAATATAAAAATATGTGCTATCAGGTTAGATTGATGGATTTTCAAAATTAGTTAAATACAGTAGTAACACAGTTCAATTTGTTTTATGTGAAAAGTAAACAAGGAAATAGTAGTTAACAGTTTCCTGTTTTCGATTAAGCGCATGTTATCAATATTATCCCGTCAACAAACTAAAAAATTACGTAATAAAATATCTGCTATCTAGAAATATAGCGTTTAGTCCTATAATTGAAGTGATTTCAGGCTGCAAACATACGGTAGTTCTAAAATGTTAGTCTCGGGCCATTATGTCATACAAAATCTTAAATTATATCATAATTGCCTTATTTATTCGAAATTTGTAAAAAAAAACTATCAAAATACGAATAGACTTGTGTTATGCCACTAGTAGGTATCAGCGTAATCTCCTGAACTACCTAATGCAATATTAAAGGTTTGTCCTTCACTCGAGAGCGTAGACAAGAGAAGAATTTAGATTTTTAAGTTAAGTCACTTCTTGTCAAACTATATAGACCATTCCAGGTCACGTGACTTTAACAGCATCGCTGAGGGGCAAGTAAACATTGCTTTCATGCCCCGCGCACTCTAGTAAATAAAATGTAATCGTATTTAGTTTACTTCCAATTTTTCAGAGGGTGTGCGAGGCGCTGATTTCGGCATCGTGATTGGTGGAACATGACTTTTGACAAATCCTGCGCTGTCTGTGGTCATTGGTCATTATGGTCGGTATTATTTTATGTTTGTTTGTGTCACCATAAAAAGAATAATATTATTCAGTCTTGTTTTTTGAAGTTTTTCTGATTGTAAGGTAGAGATTTTCTGATTGTACTGTTTATCCAACGGGTTTAAAATACACACTTTATTTCGCGTTTTGTTGTTAGGTCTAATGGCTCCGTTCAGCTGTTGTGTGCAGACGGTGGAAAAGTTCAACAAGTAAACATATATTTAATATCACATTTTATAAATAAATAATTAAGAAACAAAAGTTGTACGTGTTTTACCTTTATTGTCCAATTGAATAAAATATTAAACATTGGAAGTACCGTATGGAGGCTATGTACCTAGCGTGGAGGCTAGATTGTAGTATACTTCCAATTAATCAGGTGGCGCTGAAATACGTGACATATTTTTTGAAGAGTGAGATCGCATTCTACCCAATCATACTAAAACTTTTATCTATGATTGCTTTGAAGTCGACTTTTTCATTGTTGTTTACGATGTTTCAGTGTTCTTTTTACTTTTTTCTCGTTTTATTATTAAAAATCTGTGGTTTTAACTGCAAAAATGTCATATATTGGATATTATGATACCCTTACAGGGGATGTGAAACCCGATATAATCAGAAAATCAGTATTCTTAAAGAAAATCTTTCTTAGGTTTATTTAGTACAATTTTGTATCCTTACCTTTTATGAAATGTCTGGAATATATTATAAGATGTCGTATTCTTCAAGAAACGTTCGGAAAAAGAGCCCCATTTTAGAGCTTTGACTCGTAACTCTAGTCGTTCTTTTGAGAGTGTATTTAAAATATCTCCTAGATCTTTAAATGCGGCAGATTCTAAAAAAATTCACTTTATCTCTTTCACCTCTACTGGAACACATTACAACTGAACAAAATGCTGGCATTTTAATGAGATTTTTAAATGAAACAATGGTTTTCTGCACTAAACATACTTTGTTTACAAATGATGTTTGCCCTCTAGACGCTGTCAAGTATCGTCACCTTGGAATGGTCTATTGCATGTTTTGCTTACATTCTCAGGCTTATTGTTTAACAAACATTTTACTAATCAACCGTCGGGTTGTTTTTTTTTTCAACACTAGGATAAACCATAATTATTGAAAAAAATAAAAAATGATCAAATAAATTATGGAATGATACAAATACATAAACTTAGGCCTCTACTACTCTGACATTTGCAGTTTATTTGGCAGTAATTCTGACAGTGACAATGATAAAAAGTAAAAGATAATTTGTTAAGTTTTGTAGTTGAATCATTGACCAAAATCTGTGGTTATACTAGTTATTAAATAAGTCTGTGCCTCGTTATAGTAACAGCATAGTAAAATAATCAGATTTACTTTCTACCCAATGGCCATACAAAATCAAACATTTCTTACTACCGAGTTTTGTTAGAGTAAAATCAACTTTTGAGTCTCTATTTTATTGAACACAGTATGGTATTAAAACAAGTTTACGAACTCATAAGCTGCCAAAATGTAGCTACAGCAAAACTTTTTCGACAAAGCTGTATATGAACCGTGTTTATAGTGTTATTTATCGCAACAAAGCTTAAGGCATATTTAACTGATTTTGTGTGAGCTGTACAAAAATATATCACATGACAATGTTTTACTTCTTTCGAAGTATGCAGAACGATAAGTGAATACTGTATAAATATTTATACCTGTAAATTGTTATAAAATGTTTATTTACTCTAATATTGTAAAAAAAATAGTAAAAAATTATAAAACTAATTCTTAACTTTTGTATTATTATTCCCTAAGCTTTGG
This sequence comes from Diabrotica virgifera virgifera, assembly GCF_917563875.1. Classification (NCBI taxonomy): domain Eukaryota; kingdom Metazoa; phylum Arthropoda; class Insecta; order Coleoptera; family Chrysomelidae; genus Diabrotica; species Diabrotica virgifera. The sequence goes on from NC_065444.1 coordinate 225,171,488, forward strand.
TTGCTGTTGCTATTCTGCTTTAATCCTTCGCTTGCAACAAAATCGATTTCAGCGTAAACGAAGGTGGGTTCCCCCTGAACACTAGAAGAAGCTTCTTCCGAAGATTGGGATCCCTTGGTATTTCTAGGACTTCTACTTTCTTCGTCTTGCGTTATCAGATCCAAACTAGCGTAATGCAGTTTATTTTCCGTCTTTTCTTCTGGTTTGGCGTCCTTCTGTGAAGGATTATTTGTCCAGTTCCCTTCGATTCGATCAGAGTTTACAGATTCGGGACGCGAATTGACTAGAGTTGAAGATGACGACCAAAGCTCACTAGATGTGGAGCTTGGCCGAGATGTGGCACTTCGCGAAGTGTCCGAAGAAACAGAGGGTGGACGCGACTTATCAGAATTGCCGCGGGATAAAAAATTCGATTTGGCGGCTGACTCACTATTCACGGAATTTGGACGCGAGATTTTTGCGGCAGGTGAGACGCACTCGCTGCTAGAGGCTGACAGCGATAACTCCATGTAGTCTGAAGAGTCTGAAAAATAAGAAAAATATTGTAATATCAGGTGTAATACTAAACTGCACAACAAGCGTTGTAAATTTCAATGGCAGCTAATCTGGAAAGCTCAACGTAGGTGGCGCTCGTGTAGTTGGAGGTCACCTCAACTTACGTCAACACTTCAAATCAATATATTTCCAAGTAAATATTGCATATTTGTTTCGCTGTGTGAATTAAACTTAAGAGCATAAAATCCCTCAATGTTGTCCTGTGCATTTGTGCTCATCTAGAACATCAGGACACAGGTTTCCCAAAGATATTCTGGTAAGAAAAAAGGTGATTGTAGCAATAAGAAGGGATACATATGTGCTGACAATAAATGCACATATTTGCAACAAAAAAATTGTTGAAACAGATTACGTAGATATTGCCCCTAGATTCGACTGTAAAAATAGAATACTTCACTATAAAATTCAGATCAAAATTTATTATAAACGCACGGATTAAGATATGCAATTTTATATACATTCACACTGTTGCCACATCTACAATCGCTTTTTATGAAGTGAAAATATAATAAAAATTATATTTGAAATAATAATATAGAAAAATGTGTAATAATAATTTGAAATAATTCCCAAGTTCTCAATATTTTTTAGTGACTAAAACATAACCTGACCAAACCTAACTTAGCGTCATCGAAAATAATATAAACAAGTTAATAACTGAAAATTTAAGTGACATATTACCTTTAAAATATTCTTTAAAATGACTAAAACATAACCTGATCAAACCTAACCTAATCAAAAATAAAATAAACAAGTTAATAACTGAAAATTAAAGTGACCTAATACCATTCAAATATTCTTTAATGACTAAAACATAACCTGATCAAACCTAACCCTAATTTTTTCTAATTTCACCTTAAATTTAAGGTCGCCTTTCACCTAGACAAACACCCAAATAATTATACTTAATTAAATAACACATTCTATATTTCTATAAGGAATTATAATTTTTTTAAATAAGGCAACATTGCAGAATCCACTGCGCTCAACCCATGCTTAAACCAAATTCACCCCAAATGCGCAACTGTCATGGCAGCCATATTTTGAAAATATCACATTTTTAAACGAGATAAACACAAAAATTAATGCTGAGCGCACTTATTTGGGAATTTTAAATTGATAAATAAGTAAGGCAGATTATAAATCATATACACACTAGACTCGTGGGGGGAGTGAGTCAATACCAAATAAATACCCTCAGATCTATACCCTCCGAGCTGTAGAAATAAAACATTGAGACGATGATTAATATAGTTTATCATTCGATAAGGGCTTCCTTTTTTCCAGTAACTCTCGCATTCCTTCTCCTTTATTCGTTTTTCAACGCACAAACAGCCCAAGATCCGTATTTTTCTGCCATAATTTATTATTTGTTAAATCGTAATCAAAAACACCATATACAAACTTCACGAATTGTCAAAACGTTGACCTCCAACTACACTAGCGCCGCCAATCGGGATCAAATGCGTACATAGCTGCCATTGCGCAAGTTCGGGAAAATCATTGCCATAAGCAAGTGCTACTTTATTGTGATTATTTTGTGGTAATTGTGATTTTGTGGCCAGTGTTGTTAATGCAGTGTGAACTAAAGCTAGTCAACACTGATCGGTGATAGTGGATACGGTAATAGAGGTGAGATGAAAAGGAAAGCAAGTAGGAACCCGTTTTTATTTACGGCCACAAAAATCTTTCTAAGAATTTTTCTCTCACAATACCAAGAAGTCTTTCATCATTTTGAGCTAAGATCAACGTTTCGGCCCCATATATCAAAACCGGTCTTATTAAGGTCTTGCATATATTGAGCTTTACTGCACGTTTTATATTTTTATTTTTTAAATGTTTCCGGAGACCGTGAACAGTTCTGTTTGCTATTGTTATGTGTCTTTTTATTTCCTCGCTTGTCGTGTTTGTTGCGTTTACTAGCGATCCAAGATATGTGAATTCTTTGACTTGTTCAAAGATATGGTTGTTGATTTCTCTGTTAAATATTTCGGGAGTTTTTAGAAACCAACATATATTTGGTTTTTTTCCTCGTTTACCCATAAGTCCTAATTCACTTACCGCGTCCGCAGCCTTGTAAAACACTGCACCATGTCTTTCATACTTCTGCCCACTATAGCTATATCATCAGCGAATGCGAGAATTTGCGTCGATCTATTAAAAATAGTTCCATTCATTCTAATATTTAATTTTCTGATTGCCTTTTCCAAGGCAATATTAAAGAGGAGACGCCAGCGCGTCCCCCTGTCTTAGACAATTAATGGATGTCAAAGAACGTAGAGATTTCTCCTTCAATTCTAACGCACGAGCTTACGTTTTGCATTTAGTTGGGTCAACTTAACTAACATAGGTGGGATCCCAAAGTCTATCACTGCATTATACAGGGTGTAACAAAAATACAGGTCATAAATTTATTCACATATTCTGGGACCAAAAATAGTTCGATTAAACCTAACTTACCTTAGTACAAATGTGCACATAAAAAAAGTTACAGCCCATTGAAGTTACAAAATGAAAATCGATTTTTCCCGATATATCGAAAACTATTAGAGCTTTTTTATTGAAAATGGACATGTGGCATTATTATGGCAGTAGTATCTTAAGAAAAAATTATAGTGGAATTTGGAAACCACTCAAAAATTTTATGGGGGTTTTGTTCCTTTAAACCCCCCTCCCCCCCTCCCAAACTTTTGTATACGTTCCAATTTAATTATTATTATAGTACCAATAGTTAAACACAATGTTTTAAAAATTTTTTTGCCTCTTAGTACTTTTTCGAAAAATCAGTTTTTATCGAGATATTTTGAATATTTGTCAAATCCACCACATATTTTTATATGGTTAAGTACGATTATGGACACTTGATAATAATATGAAAATTTATTTACGGTTTACATTTTTAGGTATATTTTGAACCATATTAAAAAAGAAGCCACATCTCGATAAAAGGTGTCTTATCTAAAAAATACAAAGAGGCAAAAAAGTTTTAAAAAGACTGTGTTTAACTAATGGTACCGCAGTAATAGTTTAATTAGAACGTACACAAACATTTGGGGGGTTTAAAGGCAGAAAACCCCCATAAATTTTTATATGTAAACGTATTAAAAAAAGAAGCCGCATCTCGATAAAAACTGCCTTATCGAAAAAATACTAAGAGGCAAAAAAGTTTTGAAAATATTGAATTTAAGTAATGGTACCACAATAATAAATTAATTGGCACGTACACAAAAGTTTGGGGAGGTTTAAGGGAACAAAACCTCATAAAATTTTTAGGGGGTGCACAAATTTCACTATAATTTTTCTTTAAGATGTTCCTGCCATAAGAATGCCACATGCCTATTTTCAATAAAAAATCTCTAATAGTTTTCGATATATTCGAGAAAATCGATTTTCATTTTGTAACTTCAAAGGGCTGTAACTTTTTTTATGTGCATCTTTGTACTAAGGTAAGTTAGGTTCATTCGAACTATTTTTGGTCCCAGAATATGTACTTTAATTTATGACCTGTATTTTTGTTACAACCTGTATAATGCAGTTCTTTTAACACTGTCACAGGTTGCTTTGAAGTCGACCAGCTTCAGCAGTAAACTCTCATTGATTTTGATCAACAATATTCTTTGTAAAATGTTTAATGTCTTTCAAACAATACATTTCCAAAGATTTTATAAGCAGATGCTAACAGAGTAATGCCTCTGTAGTTCTGATGCAGTTTTGATTAAACTAAAGTCTTAAAATTGAACGCTGCCCAGGTCATCAAAGTCCATGAACGCTAAATCGACAAAATTATACAAAATATTCAATCACCTCAAATAAAACTAAACTGACCATGTTTGCTGAACATAAAAGAAAACTACATACAGTCGAACCTGCTTATTAGAGTACCGGTTATAGGAATATCTCGGTTAATGGAATATAAATTCGAGGTCCCGAAACGTTTCCATTTACTCCTTAATAAATTTATCCGTTTATTGGAATACGTATTAATAAAACTACCGCTTTTTAGAATATTTTTCAGGTCAAAAAACAAATTTTTACCTACAATTTCGAATTTCCTAAAAATTTAAATTATGTCTTGTATTATGGTTTCTCGCCAAGGGCTTCGAAGGCCTGTAGTGCTATTTTATTTATATTATTTGGGTTTGTCAGATAGGTAATAAATATTTTATTGCGTTCTTATGAGTACCAATTCAATCGTTTACCGACAAATTCAGTCGTAAAATAATTCCTTTTCTCTACAAACTATAGATATGACCACCCACATGCCTGTTATAAAATTTTTAAGAAACAGTTCGCACATCCAAATCGCTTGTAAAGTTATAAAACGTTTTCAGGATGGCCAAACCATTGTACATTTTTCTAATTTTTATAATTAAGAGCAACAAAAGTGACTAGTATTTTATGTAAAAAAAAACAAGCTACAATTACCAATTATTTTTCAAGACTAAATAAGTAATTTTCTTATTAAGTATATTATGTATTTTAATACGAAATTATTTACATAATCTATATATTGCATACATTTCATATTAATTACTGTATGCATCCACATAATATAAAGTAATTTGGATTTTTAATAAATACGTTACGCTATTGTATTATTGACATAAAAAGACCTAAAACCATATAAATATACATATTAACATAGTATGTGCTATTATTACGTATATTCGGTACACTTATTACGGCTAGCAACCAATGATCGGTTATTAGAATATCACGGTTATAAGAATATTTTTGCTTGGCATTAAGGCTATTCCAATAAGCGGGTTCGACTGTATATCATACATAGAAACTAACAATTCACATAAATAATATACATTGCTATTTAAAAAAACTCACCATCAATTTTTCTTCCACCTTTGTTCACCGGTGAGGATCCAGAATCTTCTTTAATGGGTTGAAAGCACATTGACTGGCTTTCCTTAATACCGATCAAGGAAAGATGACCGATCAGTGGTGATGTATCAAGGCTCTCTCGTCTATCAGTGACCTCAGCTGTTGTGGTGGAAGGTTGCATCAATGCGTAGTCGCTTGATGGTTGCATCAATGCGTAGTCGCTTGATGATTGCATACATGCATAGTCGCTTGTTGTTGAAAATAAAGATCCTTTCTTAGGATTAGAATCAATTTTGTTAGACACTGCTGCTGAATAGTTGACGTAGTCAGAGTTTTCTTTGTCTCTTTCGTTACGACCGCTGTCAAAACCCATGATAGCATAATCGTCAGATGAAGGTTGTCTTGTACCTGTTTTATATAATGAGTTTAGAACGGATGCCGATGGTTTTGGATTTAGAGGCGGCGTTTCTGGCTTGATTACCTACAAAATAATGGAGATATTACTTTATACAGTTAGGAAAAACTAGGATTTAGGATTTAAACGAATGTAAGTTACAGTAAGAAGGAAAACCTTACAGAGTGAGAAGACATTAAGCTGGTGGACAAAATGAAATACTTTGGAGTCTGGATTACGGAAGATCTAAATCCGAAATCATAAATTTGATCAACAATAGAGCAACCAAGAGAAGATGAGGAGAATTTCTGAGTAAATTAGAAATGATAAGTATGAGTTGTTGCAGCTGATTATGAAGGGTAAAATCAAAGGAAAAAGGTGTCCTGGTAGACGACAAATATCCTGACTGAAAAATATTCACGACTGGACCGAGTTAAACACACAGACGCTTTTAAGAAAAGCAAAAGATAGAGACGAATTTGGAAACAGTATAGAGTATAGCCAACCTTCATTATAGTCCAAGAGGCAGCGCTGAAAAATCTCTTTGAATTTACTAAAGCTAGATTTTTCACAGTTGATTACTGTGATTGTGTAGAGAAACATACTGCGGTCGGTCTAGCGAAACGTAGAACACGGGTTACTGAGAGAGTATCAAAGTTGCTTTCCTACGAAGGTAATTAAATCTATTTACTAAGGCTGAAAATCAGTACACACATTCTAAATTAAATATAAATAAAAGTTATTATAGTCGGTCGGCTCCAGTGAATGTACAGGGTTATTCACTATATTTTGACCCCCTTGTAAACTGCTTTATTTACAGAATTAGAAAAAAATGTAAAATACAAAAGTTATTCGATTTTTAAATTATGATTTTTTGGCATATATATCGTACTAGTGACGTCATTCATTTGGGCGTGATGACGTAATCGACTATTTTTTAAATAGGAATAGGGGTTGAGTGCTAGCTCATTTTAAAGGTTATTCAATTCCCTATTCAGTAATATAATTAACATAATTAATTATACAGGGTGTCCAAAAAATTTTGTTAAATTAATTTTGTTCTGAAGCTATTTTCTTGTGGCATTTTTACAATTTTAACTATTTATAATGGGAAATAAGCCACAATATTATTAAAAAATGATTTTTATGAACGTTTCGACGCCCAAATCGGGTGCCGTTGTCAAAATACAAAATAATACTACGATTCAGGCGTCGAAACGTTAATAAAAATCATTTTTTAATAATATTGTGGCTTATTTCCCATTATAAATAGTTAAAAAAGTTAAATTAATTGTTTAATTAATAATTTAAATTTTTTTGGAGACCTTGTAAAAATAATGATTTTAATGTTTATAGTACTGTATAGAGAATTTAATAACCTTTCAAATGAGCTAGCACACGACCCCTATTCTCATTTAAAAAATAGTCGATTACGTCATCACGCCCAGATGGATGACGTCACTAGTACGATATATATGTCAAAAAATCATAATTAAAAAAATCGAATAACTTTTGTATTTTACATTTTTTTCTAATTTTGTAAATAAAGCAGTTTAAAAGGGGGTCAAAATATAGTGAATAACCCTGTACATTCATTGGGGCCGACCAACCGGCTCTGTCCCGTCATACAGCTGATCGACTATAATAACTTTTTTTATATTCAATTTAGAATGTGTGTACTGATTTTCAGCCTTAGTAAATGGATTTAATTACCTTCGTAGGAAAGCAACTTTGATACTTTCGCAGTAACCCCTGTTCTACGTTTCGCTTGACCGACCGCAGTATGTTTCTCTACACCAGAGGTCCCCAAACTATTTTTTCTCGTAGACCACTTTAAAAAATTTACTGGTTTCCGTATACCCCCTGCTGCTACATTTTACCATATTCCTAAAACTCGTCCCAAATGTGAAGATTCATTCCCAAAATACATGTTCTTCTATTTGATTGAAAATTTGCCCACAGATAGCCAAAACACAGGACTTTAAGTGGTTAAAAGAATTTGTAGATGTAGTTTTACAATACAAGAGAAGTTACATGCAATAATTTCAGACTCAAAATTATATAGTCGAGTAAGTAACTGAAATTGTTCCAAATAAATCGTGTTAACAATAATTATTACAATTTTTTTAACCATTTTTTTTTTCGTACTGTCGATATTTTCCGAGTTAATTGTATTTACGGTAGACGCCTATATTTTTATCTCTGATATCATTCCACGTATTTCTTTCTGTATTGTAAAACTATACAAATGCTTTTACCCCGGGCAAATCTCTTTCTCTTCTTTTTATCTCTGGGCAAATTTTCAGTCAAATAGAAAGACATGTATTTTGGGAATTGAGGAAAATGTAAAAAAACGGTATTTTAACGTTTTCTACACTAAAATCTGATCAAAAACTTGTTTTTAATCAAAATAACTTGTTATAATGACAGTTTTGAGTCCCTACGATTAAAACATTATATTTTCCATTGATATTTTACGATAAAAAAATGCAAATTTGTTTAAATAAACACCAAATCACTACAAAATTTTCGTGGACCCCCACATACAACTTGTGAACCCCCATTTTTATTTCACGCCAACGTAGACCCCGTTAAGTCCCTCGTGGACTCCTGGGGGTCCACCTGGGCCACTTATTAGTGGAGTTGGCACTAGAACAAGTAAGTTCTTAGGAGGAGCCACGTTAAATGATCAAGAACTGTAATTAGAGATGAATCGAATGAAGAACAAACGATCAAACAAATTACAGAAATAGTTCAAAATTTCAAGAATAAACACTTAAATCCAGATAAAATAATCTACAAAAAATCATGGACGACAGATGCGATCCTGAATGGATCCTGATGAAAAAAAAGTCAAAAATGACACAGTTACAAAACGATACAATAAGAAGGAAAATCATAGAAGCGAAAGAAAAGAAGCAATGGTAAGATGTGAAGAAATTGATACTATACAGTCGAAGTGCGATAGTCACAATATACATAAGAAACTTAAAGAACTCACTGGCGGACTAAGATGGAGACAGAAAGGAAATCTAACTGAATCTGACAGAAACGTTATCTTTTTACAGGCAGACTAAAAGAAGAATGTGGAAAAAATAGCTAGAGAAACTGTTTGAAGCCCAAAGAGATGGACCAATAATATTACAAAGGAATATTATTCTGCAATAACATAGCTAAAAGATGGCCAAACAGTGGGTCCCGATAATATACAAGTAGAACTACTCAAACTAATGGACAACGAATGAATAGTAATATTCACAAAGATACTCAACAACATATACACTCTGGAGGAATACCAACAGAATGGCTGAAGTCGAGTTTATTGCACTTCCAAAAATATGCGAGAATACCCTACGATAAGCCTCATGAGTTATCTCCTAAACTGGTTCCTAAAGATAATACATAAGAGAATTTACAAGTTATGTGAAAGTCAAATTTCCCCCAACCAGTTGGGGTTCATAAATGCTGTTGGTACGAGAGATTCTTTGTTCTCCGCACAAGTCTTTCCATAGATGCAAAAACATTAATTGCAAGGTATACGCCTGTCTGGTTGGTTACGAGAAAGCGTTTGTTTGAGTACAGCACGCAAAGCTGAAATTATGATGCAAATGCTATAAGAAGCAGGAATTGACAAGATTAACATAATATATATAATAAGCGAGTCTTCTACATCTGTCGTCGCTTCCCGCATCCTAATTTCCAGCGTTTTCTGTAGAAGCAATCTTCAGTTTTTAGGTCTCTGGCGGTCATTGCATCTTCAACATCTTCTCTCCAAGATCGTCTTGGTCTACCTCGTTTTCTTCTAGTGGGTGGAGTCCATTTTTCTATTTTTTTCGGCCATCTATTCTCAGGCATTCTCTGAATGTGTCCATACCAGTTAAGTCTTTTGGCTTCGATTGTTAAGTTTAGTGAGTCGGCAACATCGTCTCCAATAGTTCATTTCCGTGGCCTTAATTTTTGACTTGTTTCTTTGGTTGATTTCCCAGAGTTCAGCGCCGTACAACCCAATACTTTCTATTATTGTTTTATACATTCATGTTTTATTTTCTTTTGTTATTTTATTACTCCACAATAGTCCGTGTAGCTGTCTGGTGGCTGATCTTGCTTGGCCAATCCTGGAATGTATTTCGTCGTTACTCCCTGCTTTTGAAGTTATTGGGACTCATAAGTATTTGAAGACTTCTGTTGGGTTTATAGTTCCCATTTCAACTTGTAGGCGTTCTGATGTTTCTCCTACAAATAAGTACTCGGTATTTTGTATACTAATTGTAAGGCCTCACTTAGTGTACTCCTCTTCCAGTTTTCTGAGCATATAGTCTATATCACTCTCGTCTTCAGACAGAATGGCTTGGTCGTCAGCGAAGTGTATCGTGTACAATCTATCTTCATCGAATGGGATGCCCATATTGCAGCACTTTCTTCTCCACAGTGAGAGCGCCTCATATAAATATATTTTAGAGTGTAGGTGCTATGCAGCAACCTTGCTTTAGGCCCTTACTAATACAGTTTAATGTTTTACAGTTTTAATGTTTACCGTCATATTTTTGTAAAACTGTTGTACTGCTTGTATATTTTTTTGCTTATTCCTTATTTTTCCATTGGTACCCAGAGCATTGAAAGTGGTACACTATCGTATGCCTTTGTCAGATCAATAAAAACTATATGGGTAGAAAGGTTGTGGGCTAATCTTTTCTCAATAACCTGCTTTAGAGAAAATATACAAGATTAACAAGATCTGAAAATAATGTTTGAATGGTAATGTGTTGAATCGTGGGCCTTGAACAAATATATGTGCGGAAGATTGGAAGCATTTGAAATATGGCTATATTGGAGAATACTTAAGATCCTCTGAACTGACTGAGTCATAAACGACGAAGTCCTCAGAAGAATAAAGAAGAACTGAGAGGTACTGACCATCATAAAATCTCGAAAGTACTTTGGACACAATATGCGAAATGAATCCTGATATATGCCCTCCTACAAGGCATCCTGCAAGGAAAAATATATGGAGAGCGAGATCCAGGAAGAGGAACATCCTGGATAAAGAACCTCAGAACCTGGTTCAACACAATATCTGTGCAGCTTTAGACGTGTTAACAGATATACAAGAAGAGGACACATGAATAATATTATTTTCAGTGATCCCGAGATTTTCAAAAATTATAAATCATACAGGATGCCGAGGAAATTAAGATGAGAGAATTTTAAATAATTCACAACCCATGTGCTCAGCGTGGTAAAAGTTCCAACAAGAAAGATTCCTTAGTACTCAACAAAAGAGTAAATGAATTAAAATGTATAAAAACATTTTCAATTTCTTTGCAACACGAAAATGCAGCAGCTGCATAATAAATGCAGCAGCTGCATAATACAGGTTAAATCGGAGAGTGCAGGAAGAGTCTATACCGGTTTCGGAGGTTTTTTTCCTCCTCATCAGTAGTCACATATCCCCAGGTATCATACTTTGGGCCTTTCCGAATTGCAAAGAACGAAATGCCGCGGATGAACTAGAGTCATCTACCGAAAAACAAAATAAGTTATCAATCGAAGTAGCACAGGAAACGACATATTAATATTGATAATTGATAATTTTTGAAAATCTCGGAAGGTTGTAACCAAAGAAAGTATTCCACTTGTTGTCAATCTGGTGGTATGGGAACGATATTTATTGTCGTGTTCTGTGATACTTCGATTGATAACTTATTTTGTTTTTCGGTAGATGGCTCTAGTTCATCTGCGGCATTTCGTTCTTTGCAATTCGGAAAGGCCCAAAGTATGATACCTGGGGAAATCGGAGAGAAGAGGATATGGGACTACTGATGAGGAGGAAAAAACCTCCGAAACCGGTATAGATTCTTCCTGCACTCTCCGATTTAACCAGAGTATTATGCAGCTGCTGCATTTTCGTGTTGCAAAGAAATTGAAAATGTTTATACATTTTAATAAGACAGAAATTCAGCTATAACAATGACTTGTTACTCTATTAAAAGTTTTAAAAGTACTCAAATAATATTTAGTATAACTTACCTTAAGAGGGGAACTAGGACTCATCGGAAAAATGATACTCGAGCTACTTGGAGTGGTAACGCTTGAACTGGAGCTATCTTTCGAATCTTTTCTAGCTCTGTTACGTGGTAACGAAGAAGTCCAAGATGAGATAGGGAGATGCATTTTTGGAGAAGTACCAGTGGAAGATTTTCTGCTTAGCAACGATGATATTGAGATGGGACTCGATGAATGTTTGGTGGCTTGTGACGTCGTAGTTGGGTGTATTGATATCGGCGACGACATCACCATCTGATTTTTTGTAACTTTCTTCTTGGGTCCTATGGACATGTTTAAATAATCGTCGTTGCCTCCTCCGTTTACTTGATTTCCGTCCAAACTTCCCTGGCGCTGGTGTCTCTTGCCTAAACTCATGTCTACGTACCCTTCGGGAGTTTTAGGATTATCTTGGGGCGAGAAATTCATCGAGAGATAATCGTTATTTCTAGGCGACGAGGACGTCGATAGTTGTGAGGAAAACGAGGAACCCCGCTCAGATCGACGAGAATGATTCATTCCTCCTGACATATCGCAATAATCAGAAGTCCAAGCTGGTGACGTTGATGGTTTAGTTCTATTTTTCCTAAAACAATGAACACGAGCAAGTTTAGATACGTACATAACGTTTTTTTACCCAAATAGTTCAGTCAATGAGGGTATTTGGCTCCGAATTTCGTCCTAATTCATCAATTTAAGTAGGTAATACCAACACAAAAGACCCAGAGGCAGACTTCCTATGAGATGGACAGATGATCTGAAACGGGCTGCCGGGAAAAATTGGCTACAAGTAGCGTACAACGAAAAACAATGAAAAGGGAGATTTGAAGAGGCTTATGTTCAGATGTGGACGTGAATGGCTAGACGAAGAAGAAACCGAAGAAGTAGGCAATAGCTCAAGAAACAAAGTCTACCCTCTAAAATATGCTTTTATCTTGGGAGTGGTTCCCACCCCTTCTCGGATGTAGAAATTTTGGCAGTACCTGGGCACCAGGTACTCCGAAAATCTCCGAGTAATGATTTTTGACTAATTTTTTAATGAATTTTAATGACGAGGTAAACAGTAGGTACCCTTGGCTTCAGGTACTCCGGAGATCACTTTTGACGTCATATTCGTTTTCATCGACCCCAAAAATCCCCGAGTAACAAAATTGAACTCATTTCCTCCGATAATTGACGAGTTCTGAATTTTTTTTATTGTCTGTTTGAGATGCACTTTAAGAATGCATTTTTGTAAGCAGTTTTTCAATATTATATCATGGTTCCGGTTCACAAAGTTTCCTGGCGCATTCACGAATCGAATGCAAAAAGAATTATTAAGATCCGCCTTGTCCTTTTTTTTCGGAGGTAAGGCCGATTTTAGTGCTTTACTGCTTCGTTCTAACATTTTTGTATACGTTTTATTATTTTTTTCTGTAAACCTTTTTTTCTCTATTTTTTTATTTTTCATCATATGATATGTTTAAATGTATTTTATTTTTATTTTATAGGGGTTGTTCTTAAGCGGGGGTGGTTTGATAACCGACAATAATGTTTTAAAGTACAGAAAGACCTTTATTTCACTTTATCAAATTAGACAAGGCGGAAACGGCGGGTTCGTTGGGAAAAATATTCCCATGAGATATTTTTGCATAATCACATTCGTGAGACATCCCAGAATAAGGTTCAAGAAGTCACCCACGAGAAAAGTGGGCCAATTTTTTTTTAACAATTTTTTTTAATCAAATTGCAAAAATCAATATTTTGGCCCGGTCTAATTTTTTTTAGGTTTTTTGAACTATTCTGGACAAAAAAGGTCTCTTATAATTTTTCTCTAAAGTTGATCTTTTTCGAGTTATAAGTTAAAATTTGAAAAACGCGAAAATGGCCATTTTTAAGGCTTAATAACTCTGTCAAAAATTATTATTTTGAAAGTCAGATAGTGACTAAATCAAAGTTTAAAGTCGCCGTTACATGATCCTGAAGAAATATGTGTCATTAATTTACTACTAAGCTGTTATTTTTAATTAATAAGAATGAGTGGTTGTATCGTATTGACGCTGCTGTAAATGTGAGTGCGAGTAAGATGCACAATTGGACTGCTGGAATAGCTTCTCTCTCGCACTCAGCATTTACAGCCCCGCACACGTGCATGGCGCTTATTATTACTTAAAAATAACAGCTTAGTAATAAAATAATGACAAAAATTTCTTCAGGATCTTGTAGGGGGGCTTCAAACTTTGATTTAGTCATATATTGACTTTCATAATAATAACTTTTAACCGAGTTATTAAGCCTTGAAAATCGCCATTTTTCGTTTTTTTCAATTTTAAATTGCTTATAAGTCGAAAACGATTAACTTTAGAGAAAAATTATAAGAGACCTTTTTTGTCCAGAATGGTCCAAAAAATTAAAGAAAAAATTGTTCTGGCCAAAAATATTGATTCTTGCAATTTGATTAAAAAAAAAATTGTTAAAAAAAAATTGGCCCACTTTTCACTTGGGCGACTTCTTGAACCTTATTCTGGGATGTCTCACGAACGTGATTATGCAAAAAAATCTCATGGGAATATTTTTCCCTTCGAACCCGCCGTTTTCGCCTTGTCTAAATGCTATTAAAGCCTAAAAATACTTTCGATTTACGTTACAACTAGTTTTTATTCAGTTTTTTCCATAAGGGGTAGTTTTCACCCCTACAAAATAATAAGCATAATATCGGCATAGAATAGAATTTGAATTAGTAGGTAAGTAGAGCCTATTTCCAAAATTTCATCAAAATCGATGCATTGGGATAAAAATCGGAGGTAATATCCTATTTTTGCCCTCATTGACTGGAGTATTTACCCAAAAACAATTTTAAGAAAATATACCAACCTTCCAGCATCCATGTCAACATAATTATTATTTGCAGGCAGTCGGTACTGTCTGTTAATATCCACGAATGAGCTGCATTCGTCTTCATGTCTTGAGGAAGGAGAACTACCACTCATATCCATGTAAGAAGATGCCCCCGACATATCAACATATGGTGAAACGTCTGAATTATGAGATGGGGCAATTTCAACGCCAGGTTTCATTTCTACATAACCGTTATTTGTAGTGATAGTTCTGTTGCCCGAATCCATACCTGTAACATAAAACCAAACCTGTAACATAAAATAACGATACTGTTGATGACGTATTTTACCAAAGTTAAATTAAAAATGTAACCTTAAGAGTACTTGGATCTAGGAAAAAATGAACACGAATAGTCTACTCCTATTAAAAATTCCTTTCAGGTACGATTCCGACAACGACTGCAGACGTCAGTTGCAGTTGTCGCTGTGACAGACGTCACTACTTTGCACTATTAATTTGCATGAGACTGATTCTGACATATTGACTGCAACTGCTCTCCGGCAGAACGTCAGTTGCTAATAATTATACAAATTAATAGTGCAAAGTAATTACGTCTGTCATAGTGACAACTGTAACTGCCGTCTGCAGTTGCCATCTGCCGTCTGCAGTTGCCATCTGCCGTCTGCAGTTGCCATCTGCCGTCTGCAGTTGCCATCTGCCGTCTGCAGTTGCCATCTGCCGTCTACAGTTGCCATCTGTCGTCTGCAGTTGCCATCTGCCGTCTGCAGTCGTTGTCCGAATCGCACCTTTAGAATTAACGTAACAAATAACTAAGTACATAATATATCGATAGCTTAGTGTGAAAATCTCGTATCTCATTTCACAGAAAAGACTTTAAACTGAATTTCTGCATACTCTAACTTAAAACAAAAAAAAACTATCTTTACAAATTTTTGATTCTGAGTACGATTGGATCATTACAAATTCATTTTTCAAATTTATATTTTGGGTTAGAGTAGGCAGAAATTCAGTTTAAAGTCACTCATGTAAAATTTTCTGTAAAATAAGATACCGAGGTTTTCACACTGAGCTATCGATATGCAATATATTTTTTTTAATAATACACAGTTATGATAACGAAATCCAAACTTATTATATTATGAGATTGTTATCGAATGATAAATGCTTACACGCATATCACTTGTTATTGTCATTCTCCCAGACATGTAAAGCAAGCACCACACTCTCGCGAAGTTACTTCGGAAAGTTGACCGAAGTTCGAAGTAACCGTCACTACACACTCGTTCAACTTCACGAGAAACACATTCACGCGGGGCGATATCGACTTCGGTTCCTTTGACTCGATCGCAAAAACCGCCACCGAATGAAAGTAGGCCGAGGCTCAGCGAAGTCGCATGAGGTGCCTGTCTGTGTCTACACTCTCGTACTCGCTGAACTTCGATTGCCTTCGCGAGTAGTATAGTGAAAGTTTAACGCCAGACTGCCAGTGGTAATTCTAGTGTTTTTTTTTGAGAAATGGTCCAATATTTTCGATACGGTTCATATCTGAGGAATATAAAATACTGCTATGCCATTTTATTAAATATGCGGCTCCAGCCCTGCACCGAAAATTAGTACATCCATCCATATAACTACTTATCAAATTTATCTATTTGCACTAATCGCCATGACTATCTGCTGTAATGCGTCCTTAAAATAGCATTTTTAATTGAAAATTCTGACGCTACTGTACTTATAGGTGAACAAGCAATTAGCATGTGCTTGTACTGACATACAAAATGAGACTTTGTGGTACTAACTTCTGTAGCACAATCTTCGCTAAAAATATTAGTTCGCCAATTGTGAATAGTTTAGAAATGAACAGATTAAGGCTCACATTTCTTCCTTTCCTCATCAGGAACTACTATTCAAGGAATAAAAGCAAAAAGTCAATACCAATTCAATTATTCAATTACTACAATTTTGTCTAGCTCAAGACTTCTTTGTATTCAGCAATAAATATTACAGACAACCTGATGGCTTAGCCATGGGTAGTTGCCTATCTCCTCTCCTAGCTGACATTTTTATGGATCATTTAGAATCCGTACATATCATGAAAAATCCTGAAATTCTCCATTGGTTTCGCTATGTCGATGATTGTTTTCTGATCATCTCAGGTAACTCAAATACAGCTGACTCATTACTTTCTAGAATCAACCAAATCCACCCCAACATTAAATTTACCATGGAATTAGAGTCTTCTCAATCAATCAATTTTCTCGACCTTACTATTACCAGATTAAATGACCACTTCGAATTCAGTATCTACAGGAAACCAACACAGACCGACCATGTTATCCCAGCATCTTCCAACCACCCAATGTCACACAAACTTGCTGCTTTTCATAGTTACATACACCGTCTTGAAACCATCCCCTTATCACAATCCAACTACAGTAAAGAATTAAATATAATACGTCAAATTGCTTTCAACAACGGATACGATCCACACATCATAAGCAAGCTCATGCATAAAAGACAGCTCAGGGTCTTACGACATGCCGCGTTCCCTATGGGTTTGACAACCAAACCTACTTATGCTTCCATACCTTTTCACGAAGATCGACTATCTGGGGATATTTCAAATATTATAAAAAGATCAGTAGATAACGTCCAAATTTCTTTTAAGGTATCCAACAACATAGGACAGTCTCTATCTAACACCAAAGATATTATCAACTATATGAATCGTAGTGGTGTTTACAAACTACAATGTTCTGACTGTGATGCCACCTACATAGGAAGAACTTGTAGATCACTTGCTTCTCGCTCTCTTGAACACATCAGAAGAGAGAATACCTCTACCTTCTCACAACATCTCAAAGAGAAAAATCATACTCTGAACATCCCAGATGATGTTTCTCTTCTACACAATATCCCCCAAAGAGACTTTCTGAAGTTGGACTTGTACGAGGACCTGGAAATAGTCAGAGAAAAACAAAAATGCCCAAATTGTGTCAACCGCCATGTTTCGTTTAACCGGGACTTCCATCCACTTCATCGACAACTTTTTTCTTAACTTCTTTTTAATTACAATAGTACTTTTCACCTCTTTATTACTCTATCGCTTTCACATAGCCACATTTAGTGATTTTCACAGTTGATTTGAAACAATTCATAATGATTTTCTTTCCTTATTCATCTCTATCCATCAACCACTATCACTATCCAATTATACACACACAAACCAATAGCTGCTATCATCACCCACATACATACCGTTTCATCTCTAAATTTTCATCAATAATTTAATTATATCCACCCCATATAATCATATTGCAACTAAATTTAATAGTCTCACTACTCTTTCTGGGTCCCGTTCATGTTACATTTTAATTATATTCTCATAAATTTATAACACCACCCCTCTCCCCTATGTTAGCTATCTCATATATTGGTCTGTTTTGTCGAACCCTTAGAGTTCCAGGCGATATGCAGGGATCTTGAGAAATGGTGGCATGTATCTTAGCTTGTATTATATATCCCTCCAAGATCAGAAAACAGTTCTACACCTTTGTCACCCACACAGTGATTTTTATGGTACTTCCACATACTATAACAACTTCCAATTATTCTAATATAATTGATAACTTTTAAATAAACACACAACTGCTTTTCTAAGCCCTAGATATCACATATAAAGGGTTTGATAATGTTTATTGAGTTTTCTGTATTATGTGTAATGTGGTTTGCCTACTTCCTCCATTACAATATTTTAACATTTACATCAAGTCTATTTCCATTTTTACAGACTATCTACCACAGTGGGAACGACTGTTTTTATTGTTATTAATTTAACAAATTTTACAATAAATACCACAAAACAACAGGGAAATTATAACTTCCTGTGGAACTGTCATTCCTGTCATGTCACCATTCAGAATTTCCGTTATCAAAATCACTTGCTTCCATACAGTCATGATGTGAACTTGTCAGATAGAGCTCATTGGTACCTCGGGCGAAAAACATTGGACATCTTAATCATCCATGTTATAATTCACATCTTTGTCATATGTTCCGATGACGGATCAATTGTAAAGGGTTTTTACCCTGTTATTTTTACTTTGGTGGCTTGCATGTAGATTCTAAGTGAGTATAACCTATAACTTTTTATAACCTTAGTCAACATTTTAAATACTTTGCATCATTTTATCTGGTTGTACACATTTTAGGATTGCACTGATGATGATCGGTCAACCGATCGAAAACTAGTTCTGTCTTTGATGTAGCCCTGTATAGGGATTTTAACAAATATACCTTTTATAAAGGATTTTATGTTTAAAAGCAAAAAGATGATGAATCCCGATCGGAGTATTAGAAAAATTTGGAAGTCGTATTGCATTAAGTACCCTGACAATTCTGCAAAGCTTCACGATTACCGTGACCGTGATATTTTAAATAATGAATTTGAGCTCAGGTGTGGCCTACTTAGAATAGACACATGTGGTTATTGTGACAAACCCCACAATTGAAGCTTTCGATGAACATACCAGACAAAAATTGCCATTGGGAACAAATTACACCGCATGCACTCTCACTCTGGCGATAAGGCTGTACAAAAAGATAAAGAGGAGGCCATGCTCAACTCTGAACATATAGTTTTGTGCTAGACCTTCGGCGGGTTTTATTTTGTCCAAATATCACGCACAATAATGTCTCTCATCAAGAGGCAAGTCTCATGTTACAATTTGGTTATGCTTATGCATGACCAGGGAAAAACATCTTACATGATGTTTTGGAATAAGACCACTGGAAAGTGTTTCGGCTGAAATGGCATCTTGTATCCATAAATATGTTGCGCTTAACGTTAAAAAATTGAGACCAGGTCAAGAAAGATCTTTAAGCTGTGATCTGACAGGTGTGTAGGCCAAACTAACAACTGGTGTACGATTGCTGTAATGCAATATTAAGTGGGTTCTTTACCACTGTGGATCATAATGTTCATGACAACAGGACATAGTTTCCATCCCTGTGATTTTCATCCACATTTTGTCATTATTGAAAGAGCAAAAAAATCCAAAAAAATATGTCCCTCAACAATGATGAGTCGAGATAATCACAAATGCAAAAAATCCACCAAATGTCTTCATTGTTTGCGTCAAGGACATAGACGTACATATTTAAAAACGTGACATCTTTGTATACATCTTTGTGTGATAGCGCGACATTGCCGATTTAAAGCGGCAAAACAAAGGAATCTCATGGACATGTAAGAACATTTCACAGGAATATGTCAACTTCTGTTGGGAAATGAAAGTTATTGAAAAGGAATAATGTCTTATTTTTTTACTTATGTATGTAAAAAAAATAATTTACAATTTAAATAAAATGTTTTTATTTTAGAAAATAATGCATTTATTTATTAAAAAATAATAAACAACTCAATTAAAATAAATCTAAACGGGAACTGGTGTATGTTTTCAAAAGACTGATAGTGTGTAAATAAATTTATTAAATCAGCTAAGTACTTTCAGCATATTAATGCCATCATCAGAGCTATCCTATAAAAAGACTAAGTTGAAAAATCTTCATAAAAAATTATAAAGTGAAACTTACGTCTTATAGGTGTAAAAACCTCAAAAGAAGAGAAAACTTCGAACAAACACATTCTATAGTTTAAAATCAACCCAGGGATATAACCACTGTTTAGGGTAAAAACCCTTAAATGTTTAAAAATCACATTTAATGTGTTTTTATAAAATGGCTACCATTCTTACAAACAACAGCTGTTACTGACAATATTCAAAAACGACAGGCTGCTGACGGAAACAATAGTTCCTAGCGACATCTGTGTTATTAAAATTATTTAAAATTTTTGAAAATGACTAAGTTGTCATATTACTAATTGGTATGAAGTTAAAGTTAATATGAAAAACTAAAGTTAAATTTAAATGACAATTGTTAAGTTTAAAGTAAAGTTAAATGTGAAAATAATCAAATTATCAAAGTATTATTAATTATTAAAAAACCAAACAACCAGTCAGTTCTGACCAAATATAGAAGTGAGATAGATGAAAACCAAGGAGAAGCACCGTTGGACAAGCTCAAGTTCCAAAACTGTTTGAAAACAATATTATTATTAAAAAAGCCAAATCGAAAATATTTACTTAATTGTAATCCACGAAAGAAAATTCAAATATGTTATAAAGTAATGTTCAAAAAACTAGAGCAATTGTTGGGCATGCTGAATATAACAGTATTAAAGAAACTTCTTAAAAATTGGATCAAATTTACAAATTAATTGAACCTGGGTGTTAACACAATTTTGAGGATTTCTTTTTAATTCCCTGCTAATTTTTAAGTCTTCTAATAAATTCATTTTTGTATAGTTGTTAATGGGTATACTATGTAGAATCCTACTATCTCTTTGGGGACTGAAGTTATGTTTAGAAGCATGTAAGTGATTGCCAAAACTAGATTTGTCAATCTTAGACAAATGTTCTTTGATGCGTGTTTCCAAAGGTCGCATAGTTCTCCCCACATAGGTAACAGGGCAGTCTCCACAGGACAATTTGTATATACCACTTTTTGATGTTTTTCCAATTTTATCTTTGGTGTGAGAAAAAATAGATTTGATATTTTCCATACATTTGAATGATAGTTTAAGGTTGGGGATGTTATTTAAGATTTTGGCTATATTATCTGAAGGATAACCTATGTATGATATTGATCTATACATGACTGCTGTAGTGGAATTGTTAAGGACAGAATTGTAAGCCAGGGATCTATTCCTTTTACTCCTTAATTTGTTGAGGATGTTATCAAACAGTCAAACAGTCTTTTTCTATTCAATTAAAATAGTTTTTTATCAACAAAGTTTGTATTTCGTATAAGTTTCTTATTAACCCAATACCTTTATTGTTAACCTAGCACTATATACATGGTAAAAGAACCAAGTTGCCAGCGCCGTAGAATGCAACGTTTTTCTGTCAGAAAAATTGATTAAAATAATAATTTAACTAAATGAAAATGTACAAGAGTTTGTACTGAAACATAACATCATTTTGATTGAAATGAAGCGTTTACAAAAAATATATTTTATTCTAAAGCATTATTCATTTGATTATGACAACATACAAAATTTTAGCCGTTTGGTCGGGGCTGCAGTGACGGGGTTTGTAATCGAAAGAGACGAAATTCTATATCAATTTATTTCATATATTTTGAGGTATGTTGCACAGCTAAAATTATTCAGTCCCGACTTTAAATGTGACTTATTATGTTGATTGATGTTATTTATGACCTACACTTGCGAGCAAAAAAATCCACTCACTCGATTTGCTTAGTAGTTTATGCTTAGTAATTTCATGTTGTCTTGTGTTCTTTGAATTACAACAAGTAATGCAAAAAAATTATTATTAAAAATAATTGTTTTATACCAGTGGTGCTCAGACTTATACTGCGTGGGATCTACCACATAAACGTCAAGCTTCCAACGATCGACTGATAGTAAAAAAAAACAATTTTGAAAATGAAACACTTTATTGCACATTTCTATTAAGTTGTAATTACAGAGAGTCGTAATTAAAATCATGTTTTTCATCTTAATTTTATTTGGATGTTGATGCATGGCACTGCGTATCATCCACAAGTTTTTCATATTATGATGGTACGTAATTACCGAGGACCAAAAATGATTACGAAAATGATTACCAAAATCAGTTAGCCGATTACGATACTTTGATTTTACTACCTTAATTTGGGGAAATGCAGACTGACACAAGTATGTTCGTATTGGTCGCTCTGGATTGAAGATATATATCCGACATTATTTTCAGTACCTCATTGTGGACGGAAATTAGCTGATTGAATCTAATTGAAAGTAATGTAGATTTCAGTGGTAATATTTTTCATCTGTTCACAAGAAAATTGATTAGACATAAATATTACAATATCTGTGTTTTTTAAAATCAGCGAAGCGTCTATCAAACTCACTACGAACTGCTTGCAGCTCAGTCTCCTAATAATAAACATAATTCAAATGAGGGTTACCCTTTTTTCAACGATGGAAAGTTGTTTAAATCCTTTCTGTTCATTTGATTAATCAATAATTTAAATTTGTCAATAAAAGAATGTAGGTACTGTGCGCATCACATCGATAATAATTGTTTTATTTTTATCCTGTAGTTCCAAATTAAAGAGGTTTAAATAATTTGCTAAATCTGATACGAAAGCCAGATCCCTGAGCCATTTTTTGGTTTTGAAGTAGATGAGCGTCGTTCCCTCGTTCTTCTAGAAAACAAATTATTTCGAAAAGTAACTCCTGGAACCTATCTAAAAATTTTCCACGTCTCAACCACCTCACATCTGTAAGCAAAAGTAAATCAGTGTGTTCAGCAGAGTCGCTAGCTTTCAATTGCGCTTTAAAGAGACGTCGTTGCAAGCTTCGCGCCCTGATTGAATTCACAATTTTTGTTGTCATCTTCATGACGTCTTTCATATTTAAAATTTTGGAACACAAAAATTGGTGGTGAACGATGGAAAGTCATCGTTAGCTCGACACAGTGCAACACATCCATTGTTAATGCCAGTCATGGATGGTGCACCATCTGTTGTAACACAGTAGCTGTTGTAAATCGGTAGCTCCTATTATTTTACAAAATTAAAAAACAAAACGTTGTATATATCTTCTCCGCAAATTTTTTCTTTCAGATGCATTGTTAACAATTCTTCTTTAGCCAACATATCAGAAAATACCATCCGAATAAAAATAACAACTAGGCGGTATCATTAATATCAGTTGAGTCGTCAAATTGCAGAGAAAAGTATATTATACACTTTATAGTATCACTTTTAACTTTGCTTTCCAAATCTTTTTCATAATTTAGATACGTCTATAGAGCGTTTCACGTTAAATATTGAACATTGCGGAGATAGCCGCATGATAGTAACCGTTGGACGTTACAACAGGACTTCTTTGATAGCAGACATAATATCTTTTCCATTAGTATTTTTCCGAGAATCGCGATCGACTTCAAAAACTTTGGCGATCGACTCTTTGAGCACCACTGTTTTATACAAATTGGCAACGTGTTGTAAAATTTGCCTACTTCTATATGGCATAGACAATGCAGCAAACATTGTAACGGGCATGTTCTACGCAATGTAGACCACTATAAATATGCTGGTGGTCGTCTCAGTCGCTTTTCAAACGTTGACGTGTGTGTACACTTCGAAGTGCAGTATGTTAATATTTTACAAATGGATACTTCACCAGTGAAGGCGGCCTAGGTAAATGCATAATTACGAGAGGGCTATATTCAGATGCCTGTCGCCCATCGCCTCCTTATGAAGCAGTCTGCAGTCTCAAGGGCTTACTGTCGACACCAGGAGACCGGTTGCTACAGTCGACGACCAGATTCGGGTCGGTGACGTGTAATGACAGAGAGGAATGGTCGATTTATTGTCCCGAGTGCCTTGCGGAATCGGCACGTGACAGGAGTTGAGCTTCAATAACCCTTGAGGAATGTTTGAAGTCGATACAAAAACGAGCTTTATCAACTTTATAAGGAAACATCCCTGTCAGACTTCATTAGAATACAAAGATTGCAATGGACCGAATATGTGATAAGAATGGGAGAGGATAGGCTACCAAAAAGAGCAATGAATGCTAGAATGCAGGGAAAAACCGGTTGGAAAGCCAAGAAAACGCTTGGAAGACACAGTAAACAGCGAGGCACAAGCCATTTTAGGAGTCTGTGTATGGAGAAGAGGAGCCACAAACAAACAAGGGTGGAGGCAAAAAATAAAGGAGACCAAGGCTCAATTTGGGCTGTAGTGCCGTAGAAGAAGAAGAAGAATGTTTGAGGTGTCACCGTCACTCAGTGGATAGTGAGGAGAAGGCTTCAGGCTGCCACTTTGACCCCCAGACGAGGTAACACATGGCCCAAATTTAACTCACGTCAGAAACAAGCTTAACTTTAATTTACCCGAGAACACATCAATTGGGACCTTTGGCAGCGGTTTATTCTCTGATGAGAGTCGAATGTGCTTATAAAGCAATGACAGAAGACATTAGTTTTTAATAATTCGGAGATATTCATTAGTCCCATTACTTCTTCTTCTTAGGAGCAGCCTTTCTAGCTTTTGGTGAACTTGCTGCAGCCTTGGCTGTTTTCGGCTTGGGTGCCTTTGGTTTTTTCGTTGGACTTCCTTTACTTGATTTCTTCGCCTTGGTTGGTGTTTTTGCTTTAACCTCTGCGGAAGTCGGAACTACGGATGATGACGCAGTTTTAGGTGCTGACTTCTTTTCAACCTTTTTCGCCTTAACTGGCTTTTTCTCTGCATTTGATGCGGCTTTTTTAGCCTTAGTCACTTCCTTTACAGATTTTGCCTTTTCACCGGTAGCAGAACGTTTGGTAGCGGCGGCAGTTTGGAGACTATCGAAAGCCCGGAGACCATTTGTCCAGTGCTGCAGTGTCAAAACAATGAGATATGGAGGTTGTTGTTTTGGGGTGGCGTATCTTTAGAAGGAAACACAGCTTGTGTTCGTGCCCGGAGGTGGTCGTGGAGGGTGTTTGACAGTTGATCGTTACATTACGGATATTCTCCAAGGCCATGTTGTTCCTTATGTCGGCTATATAGGCCTACGGCTTCATGCTAATGCATGATAACGCTCGATGTCACACAGCGAGGATTACGAAAGATTACCTGGTCAACACCAAAATAACAACAATGGACTGGCCTCCATCTGGAATTGAATCCCATCGAGCACCAATGGGATGAGCTCAAACGTAGGGTTCGGATCCGTAATCCAGCATTAGCGACAGTGGTTGAGCTAAAAACTGCATTAGATGAAAGTGGGAAACGATTCTTCAGGAATCAGTTAGAAACTTAATAAGGTCCTTAAGATCTCGCATGCAAATATAATATGACGCAGAAGAGGAAATACTTTTTTAGGAGTATTAATTTTGATTTTTTATGTTCGTTACATAATGACTTTCATTCATAACATGTTTTCTCACATACAATAAAGTTATGTTTATTATGTTTTTTAGTTACTAACAGTTGATTTTTTTGCTTACAAGTGTAGTTATTATTCAAAAACCTCTATTTTTCAACAAAACGATTGGATGGGGGTATGAGAATCGGTGTCAATAATGGTTATCTTACACAAATTGCTTTCACGCGTCAAAGGTTTGTAAATAAATAAAAACGCAATAAACAAATTATTAAGATATGCGAACAATTTCTTATGATAAACTGAAACTAAGTAAAAAGATACCATTTCCTGCAATTAACCACCTTTTCAACATAATTCCTTAATAGCTAGCTTTCTATTACCTTGTATTCTATGAATAACTACGGTTATCTTTTAAATAATGTATAAATTAATGTAAAATTTATTATCCACGATTCGACAAATATTTACTTACGTACGTCTATTAATAATGTTTACTTTCTCGCAAGGTAAACAAAAATAAATGCACTTAACACGTGGAATTTTTATAATTAGGTAGTTTCAAAATGTAACAGTTCAAAAAATAGGGAAATTGTTATTAGCCCGATTAAAGAACACAAAACTTTATGAAAACCTAAAAAATAAAGGAACAATAAAAATTTGCGGATAAGTATGTAGTTGAAATATTATATAAGAAAAAGATTAAACTTCTACATCTCCTCCATTTTACAAAAATTCGGGGGGTGAAAAAATATATGTACATTCAAAATCAGTCCGGAATTGGATAAAATGACTAGTTCTAAGCAACTTTTGTTCCATAGAGTTTTTTCACAAAGTCAATACTTTTCGAGTTATCTGTGAGTGAATATGTTTATGTTTAACAAAAAAAAACATGTTTTGGACGGTTTTTCGCAAATAACTTAAAAAGTAGGTTCTTATTCGTCAAATTCCAAATCGAATATTTCAACGTGAAATAACCAAAAAAAAAACGGAGCACTTTTCGGGGAAAACTCATTACAACTTTTATAAAGTGTTTAAAAAATTGTTTATTTTTGTTTAAAAAAAAACACTTCTAACTTCTAACATTACAAGTAAGTGAGTTACGCTTAAAATCTTGTTGGTTCCTTTTATTTTTTGGTAAAAAGAATCGCAAAAGTCACCATTTAATTAGCATCTCAAATAAAATTAATCGTTACCGCTTCACAAGTTACTTTACTTATGTTTTGTTTATATGATCTATAAGTTTTATTGGTTCAAGGTGCTCATTTTTGAAAAAAATTGGTTTTAAAGTAAATTTTTTTACAAAATTATTTTTACTGTTTTTAACAATTTTTTCTATAAAATCCTTACTTTGTTAGTTATTTGCGAAAAACCGTACAAAAACATGTTTTTTTTGTTAAAAATGAACATATGTATTCACTCGCAAATAACTCGAAAAGTATTGGCTTAGTGAAAAAACTCTCTAGATCAAAAGTATCTTAGAATTAGTTATTTTATTTAATTCCGGACTTATTTTGAATATATATTTTTTCACCCCCGAGAAGGGGGTATTTCCCAATTTTTATAAAATGGAGGGGATGTAAAATTGTAAACTTTTTCTTAAGTAGCGGAACGATCGAATATTTCTCGAAATAAACATGGTATCGAAAAACTGAAAAATACGTGTTCAATAATTTTCAAAAATCTATCGAATGACAAAAAACACGACCCCCTCTCCCCCCTAGAGGTAACTTTGAAATCTTAAATGGAGACCCTAAGTTTTTATTTCAGATTTTGATTCCTTACGTAAGTAACTTTTATTCGAGACATTTTTTTAAACTATGGATAGATGGCGCTATAATCGAAAAAAATCATTTATCCTGATGTCATAGGTAAATAATATAAACGGACTAATATCTCGAGAAATACACTTCCAAAGGAAAAACCCAAAAATACGTATTTAATATTTTTCAAAAACCTATCGAATGACACCAAATACAACCCCCCACTCCAAAACCTAAAGGTGGGGTGGGGGGTAACTCTAGAATCTTAGATAATAAACCCCCATTTTTTATTGCAGATTTAGATTCGTCATGAAAAAATAAGCAACATTTATTCGAAACAATTTTTAGAATTTTTGATAGATGGCGCTAATAAATAGTCTTTTTCCAGTTATATCATCTATCAACAATTCTAAAAAATGTTTTAAATAAATTGCTCAATAAGTTGCTCAATTTTTCATGGTTAATCCAAATCTGCAATAAAAAATATAGGTTGCCATTTAACATTTTAAAGTTAACCCCCACCCCACCTGTAGGGGATGGGGTAGAGGGTCATGTTTGGTGCTATAGGTTTTTGAAAAATATTAAACACATATTTTTTGGTTGTTCATTCGAAAGTGTATTTCTCGAGATATTAGAGCGTTTTTATAATTTACGTATGGTATTACAATAAATTGCTTTTCCGATCATAGCGCCATCTATCCACAAGGAAATCTCAAAAGAGGAGGAATCTTAAAAAATATATGAAGCCATAAAGGCATACAATACCATTCTTATATCCTGAATATAAAGCTAAAATTACCTGAATGATTATTGTTGGAAGCTTTAGAGAAATCCATTTCCATTAAATCGTCCATGGGATCATTGGAGCTATGGGAGCTGTGACTCCTTGAGTTGCTTAAAATCGGCGCACTAATGGACTTCAGACTAGCGTGATGCTGATGTGATAAAATCCTGCTAGGTCCTTTCTTAGTCTTAGAACCAACACTGAAAGCCCTTACTCTGGCACTATCTGCTAAGAAAATAAATATTATGTACAATTTACAATAAAATATTACAATAAAACATAATGAAATAAGAAACTAAGGCAATACAGACGTAATAAATAAAAGGTCAAAAGGCAAGAATATCGAATGTTTGTTAAAGATGGCGTTGCAAATCCGAAGAAAACGGTTACTTTGGATGGTGAAATGATATTAAGAGTGCGTTCACTACGGAGACCAAAAGATGGTATCCTAGCCTAGCCCAGAGCATGGTATCGTACTCTTCATATTCGTGAATTCTTGCATTTAAAATAATGTATTTATTTTACCTGGCAATCGAAACTATATTATCGATCGCTATGTAAAATAAATGCATTATTTTAAATGCGAGAATTCACGAATATGAAGAGTACAATATCATGCTCTAGGCTAGGATACCATCCTTTGGTCTCCGTAGTGAACGCACCCTTGAAAGTAATATTTTTATTTATTTAGAACCGATGTTGTAATATACAACTGAGCAGATGGGAGTAGTAGAACAGGATAGTTGATATGATGCTTCTCAGACTCTTTTTTCAATGCGTCACAGCCCTTAAGGCAGAAACAGCTGTCCAGGGATTGTGCATCCCTCTGAATCGAAAACAAGCAAAGACCGTCTTTTACTTTTCTATCTTTACTCAGATTTGAGTACTAGTAAGTTTCTTTCTGTCCTTTTCCCAGACCAATGAAAACGGAATGTGACTGCATATTTATTTATAGTAGAGGCCTTTTTGTTTTCTATATTCGTCGTCTGCTGTCTTATAAATTGTAAAAGTCGCAGATTACCAGACCAGATTACCAGACCAGAAAGAATTTCCAACAAGAAAAGTTTCAGAAACTATTTACCATTTTAATTTTTATTATAGTGGTGGATTCTGTATCTGAGACTTTTCAGTTCATTTAAGAGATGTCGCTGAATTGCGTCTCAATGTGGATTTCAAGTGATCTTTGAAATTTCACTTAAATAGAGGGGCTGGCTCGTTTTCGCTTCAGAGGTGTGCACGCTGCTGAGGAAGCATGTAAGGCAGAAACAGCTGTCCAGGGATTGTGTATCCCTCTGAATCGAAAGCAAGCAAAAGCCGTCTTTAAAAAAATGATTTACATATTATCTATACGACTATAATCTGTACAATTTATACGACTCTACATATCAAAGAATATAGCTTTTATAAATGCAATAAACACGATTGATTTTTTTATACCAAATTGAAAATAAAAGGGTTACATGTACTGCAATAACTTTTTCATATCAGATTGAACTAAAATGTCATGCAATGATTCTGCCACACTGAAAGAATGGGAAGAACTTTAGATTGTAATCGTATAGATAGCTAAATCATTTTTTCCGATTATAGCGCCATCTGTCGTATAGATAGGTAAATCATTTTTTTCCAATTATAGCGCCATCTATCAACTACAATAAATTTTATCAATGTTTTTAGTCACGGACGTACCTTTTCTTTTGTCACTTGTGACGCACTGAAAAAAGCCTCTGAGAACCACCATATGAAAAGATGCTAATGATATATTGCATGATAGAAGAGATCCAATTAAATCAAGCAAGATATAATGTGGTATTGAATGAATATTGTAAACGTACAAATTGAAATGAATAATATGAATCTAAAACCAGTTTAGTGCAAAAATGAGATAGCAGAGAATCTAGGTATGTACAGTATAGAGGAAAATAACTTGTTAAAGAAGAGTTGTTAAACTGTCGAGTTCTCTCTCTCTCTCTCTCTCAACTATAGCGTTACGGCCCAAGTCTGGCCTTGGCTTCCTCCAGCGTCCGCCTCCAAATATCTCTGTCCTGGGAGCGTTCAAGTATTACGTAACGCAATTTTTGAAGATTTTTGACCCCCTCCCCCCATGTAACGCACCGTAACGTTTTTCTGTACCCCCCTCCCCCTACCTAAACGTTACGTAACACCCAAGTGGCCATTTGAACCTAAATAGAAAACGAGGTTGCGAAAATACCGGAAACTCGGTAAAAGAACGTTGTTATTATTTTAATGGCATTTGAGGTAATAATAAAAACTTACAATCATCATTCAGCCTTAAATGTCCACTGCTGAACATAGGCCTCCTCCCCTCGTTTCCAACCACGTCTATCCTGCGCCGCTCTCATCCAGTTTTTATTTAGCTTTCTCAAGTCGTCAGTCCATCTTGTAGGCGGTCGACCGACGTTTCTCTTCGTCTTCTCTTGACCTCCATTCCAATAACCTTTTTGTCCATTGACCATCTGTCATTCTGGCAATGTGTCCTGCCCATCTCCACTTCAACCTGGCTAGCCTTTCGATGACGTCAGTCACATTTGTTCTTCTCCTGATTTCTTCGTTTTTGATTTTGTCTTGCAGAGTTATTCCTAACATTGACCGCTCCATTCTTCTCTGCGTTACTCTTAGTTTGGTAGCCGAGGCTTTAATTAAGGTAAGTGTTGCTGATCCGTACGTCAAGACTGGGAGGACGCACTGATCAAATACCTTTCTCTTTAGGCAAGTTGGCAACTCACTTTTAAAAGTTTCTCTCAGTTTTCCAAATGCTGCCCACCCAAGAACGATTCTTCTATTCAGTTCATGTGTCTGGTTATCCCTGCCAATCGTAATTTCATGTCCCATGACATGAAATATGTTCAAAACTTACAATAATAATCTTTTATTATTAATTTTACATTCACATTTTCCCTACTTGGTCCCATCCTTACATACATTTTTGACTTCATTCTTTATTGTTCTTCTCATGCATTCTTCTATTTTATCTTTTTTAATAAAAGCTTAAAATAAAATAACATATTTATCATTTCAACATTTTATTTTGCTTAGTAAACATTTTTGTATAACGAATAATATACGATATTACCAGTAGTTTCGGAAAAATAGTGAAAAAAATGTGTAAAACTTTTTGTTCTTCAACGCCCTATACCGTGAAAACGCATGCCGTTACAAAAATTATTTATTAAGCAAACCCCAATTATTTTTTAATTTTTCACCTATCCTAGAGATCGTGTTACCCTTTTCTGAAACACCTTGTATATACAGAGTGTCAAGAAACTCTACCGACAAACGAAGACAGAAGATTCTTCAGATAATTTTAAGACAATTTAACCCAATTCACTTAGTCCGAAAATGCTTCCTAAGCGTACGTTCAGAGTGGACGAGCAAAGAGCAAAGAGCAAAGAGCAAAGCGGAGAAATCAAACTCATACTGGCAAACGGAGGTGCACAGAGTGCTAGCAAAGAGCAAAGCGGCGAAACCAAACAAGTTTGATTTCTTTGGTCCATGTAGTGAGACCGCTCCCGTCTGAAAAAATTTTTGATTCGGTTTCTTTGTCAATTCCTATTCAAAAATGTCCCCTTTAAACAAATCTGAAGAGCACCGGGCGGAATTTTTGGGCAGAAATTGTTTAAAGAATTTTATCTACTCTATGTTATGTTATGTGTAAGTTTTTAGTTTGTGAAAATTGTCATTATAGATAGCAGTGCGTGAAGTGTTTAAAGTGAGCGTGAAGTAACAATGTATTTTAAATGGGACTTACTTTTTCGCACTGTTTTTAACACACTTTCATATAATCAAATATCCTTAACTTTGGCGTTGTCATGGTGATGACATAATGAGCAACAAATTACGACAAAAGTTTTTACAGTTTTGTGGTTTGAAAGAAGTTAGAATTTTTAAATGTCAATGTTCTAAAAATTGTAGAATAGAAATGAATTCCAGTGACGAAGAGTTACAGTTTTTTTATTTGTTTATGGTAGAGTAGATAAAATATTGTATGAAACTGTGCATGAAGTACTTTTTGCGAACTTACGCGATGTATAGCACTCGCTCCGCTGTCGCTCGTGCTCTAAATATCGCGTGCGTTCGCAAAAAGCATACTTCACGAACTGTTTCATAAATAACTATTTTTAAACAAATACAAAAGATCACGTTTTTTTGCTCCGGAACATATATTTTTAGACGAAGTAGTTTTCAATCCTAATAGTAAATTATTAATATTGAAAATATTAAAAATATTAATAAACATGGCAATAATGAAAAGTCACATTCTAATGTTTTGACAGTTCTCTTACGTCAAAAATTTTGACCTACGTAATATCGCTTTTGTAGTAAAAATACTATAAAAGATTTTTAAATTGAAAACTTATTGGTACACTTTCCTGGTGACACCTCCAAGACTTCTACAATTTGCAAGTCAAATGGATGCTGCAGTGACGACGAGAGGGAAGGAATTCTACACTATGCAATTCACATCCCCCGTCTGCAGCTGGTAAAGTTCCAACGGAAAAATGCACCTAGTTAGGCCGCACCTACATTGGATCCGATTTTCTCCGATCAGATCAGATCCGACGTCGGCCGACGTCGGAATAGAAAATAAACCCATAGTATTAAATGGGGGTGCCTACATTGGATCCGTTTTTCTCCGATCCGATCAGATCAGATCAGATCCGACGTCGGCCGACGTCGGAATAAAAAATAAACCCATAGTATTAAATGGGAGTGCCTACATTGGATCCGTTTTTCTCCGATCCGATCAGATCAGATCAGATCCGATATCGGCCGACGTCGGGAGTAGCTTCTCCTATTCTCATCGAGAAGTGTTTGGTTTCATTCCGATTGGTTGAAGTTGAGTTGCAATTTTAGTTGCAAGTTGGTTGCAAATTGGTTGCAAGTTGGTTGCAAGATGGTTGCAAACTGGTTGCAAACTGGTTGCAAACTGGTTGCAAACTGGTTGCAAACTGGTTGCAAGTTGGTTGCAAACTGGTTGCAAACTGGTTGCAAACTGGTTGCAAGTTGGGGGTTGCAAGCTAACATGTTTAAATATATTCAATGTCATCATCTCAACACATCTTCATCGGAACTTATTGTCGGTGGTCGGAATATTACTGAACCAATGTAGGCACCTTCGCCGGAAAACCGGTCTGGATCGGATCTGATCTGATCGGAGAAAGACGGATCCAATAGGGCTTTTCATCGACTGTCATTTGTTTCGAGCTTCTGTCATGTGTCACATAATACTGATATATCTACGCCATACGTCTTTGGTTTGTATTGTTTATATACCGATAACGTATGACGTAGATAAATTAATATTATGTGACACATGACAGAAGCTCGAAACAAATGACTGTGAATGAAAAGCCCTATGTAGGCACCGCCTGTCGGATCGGATCGGATCTGATCTGATCTGATCTGATCGGAGAAAATCGGATCCAGTGTAGGTGTGCACTTACTCTACGGAGTAATACGACTATAAAATAAAAATGTATACCATTTTTATTCAGTTCGCATTGCAACTGAATAAAAATGGTATACATTTTTATTATTATATATTTTTAGGTTTTTTGGGTTATTCTAAACAAAAAAGGTATCTTGTAATTTTTCCCAAAAATTAATAGTGTTCGAGTTATAGGCGATTTAAAATCTGAAAAATGCGAAAATACGTATTTTCGAGGCTTAAAAATTCATATTTCAATTAGTATTTTTGAGGTTACCAGATACTTAAATTGATGATTAAACATTCAGCTTCGATTCTGAAGAGTGATCGCGTCTAACCTTAATTTATACCGTTGTTTTTTAATTGTTAAATATGCGTGTTTATCAGATTTTTTTGCCGGTGCGGCGCGCTCTATTTCAAAAATCTCCTATTTCCTCCGAAAATAATTTTTTCTAGATTTTTTGGGATATTCTAAATAGAATAAGTTTCTTGAATTTTTCTCAAAAGTTAATAGTTTTAAAGTTATAAGTTAATAAAAAACTCATTTTTGGATTTTAAATCGCTTATAACTTTAAAACTGTTAACTTTTGAGAAAAATGCCAAGAAACTTATTTTATTTAGAAAATCCCACAAAATCTAGAAAAAATAATTTTCGGAGGAAAATAGGAGATTTTTGAAATAGAGCGCGCCGCACCGGCAAAAAAATCGGATAAACACGCATATTTAACAATTAAAAAACAACGGTATAAATTAAGGTTAGACGCGATCACTCTTCAGAGTCTTGAGGCTCAATGTTTAAACTTCAATTTAAGTATCTGGCAACCTCAAAAATACTAATTTATATATGAGTATTTAGGCCTCGAAAATGCGTATTTTCGCATTTTTCAGATTTTAAATTGCCTATAACTCGAAAACTATCAATTTTTGAGAACATTTACAAGATACCTTTGTTGTTTAGAATGACCCACAAAACTTAAAAATATATGTTCCAGAGCAAAAAACGTGATCTTTTGTATTTGTTTAAAAAAAATTGTTTAAACAATTTCTGCCCAAAAATTCCGCCCGGCACCCTTCAGATTTGTTTAAAGGAAATTTTTAAATATTTTTAAATAGGAATCCACAAAGAGACCGGGAGCGGTCTCACTACATGGACTACTGTGAGAGTAAAGAGCAAATATCCTACCTCTCCTATCCATACTGCCGAGTGGAAAAGAACTAAACTCTCGTCTAGCGTAACTACCCGCTATTAGCACTTCTTTGCTCTTTGCTCTTTGCTCGTCCACTCTGAACGTGCACTTTTTGCTCTTTGCTCTTTGCTCGTTGCTCTTTGCTCTTTGCTCTTTGCTCGTCCACTCTGAACGCGGCCTAAGGGAGCTAGAGCTCTTTGAAGATGCCGTCTTTTAATAAGTTTTTCTTAAATATCTCCAGAACGCTTCTGTTTAGAAAAACAAAAATTGGTACGCGTTTTTATCTTCCAGAGATAAATCTATTCCATCTATTACGAATTTTTAGTATCGATCATAGGCGTCCGTTTTGGGTAGGGAACGGTTATTTTACCGCATATTTTTTTTGTCTTAGCATAATTTTTAAGCATTTTTGACTCTGAATTATTAAATTGTGAGGTATTCTAGTACTAAAAGGTACTCTTGCTTTAAGTCGATAGGATACACCGTTTTCTAGAAAAATCGATTTTAAAATTTTTCGTTCTTTGAATTTCAAAAAAAACCTATTTAGAAAGACGAAAACTGGTACATTTATTTATATTCCAGAGATGAATCGATTTCATTAATTGCGAATTTCTAGTTCCGGTCATAGCGTTCGTTTTGGGTAGGTCAACAGTTATTTTATAGCATAACTTTTTTGCTTTAATTTTTAAGCATTTTTGACACTACATTATTAAATTATGAGGTATTCGAGTACTAAAAGTTACTCTTGCTTTAAGTTAGTAAAATACATCGTTTTTTTTTTTGAAAATTTTTTCAATTTTTTTTCAAATTCCAAAAACGAAAAACTTTCAAATGGATTTTTCTAGAAAACGGTGTATCCTACCGACTTAAAGCAAGAGTACCTTTTAGCACTAGATTACCTCACAATTTAATAATCCAGTGTCAAAAATGCTTAAAATTAAAAAAAAAGTTATGCGATAAAATAACCGTTGCCCTACCCAAAACGGACGCCTATAACCGTTACTAGAAATTCACAACGGATGGAATCGATTCATTTCTGGAAAGTAAATATGCATACCAATTTTTGTTTTTCTAAATAGAAGCGTTCTGGAGGTATTTAAGAAAAACTAATTACATGACGCCATCTTCAACGAGCTCTAGCTCCCTTAGGAAGCATTTTCGGACTAGGTGAATTGGGTTAAATTGTCTTGAAATTATCTGAGGAATCTCCTGTCTTCGTTTGTCGGTAGAGTTTCTGGACACCCTGTATATAAGAAGAAGAAGAGATCCGTAGATTTTCATATATAAAAATGTGTGCTTTTTAAACATAAATTTAAATGTACAGGGTGATTCATGCAAGCCTAGCGTAGTCCATTATCTTTAATTTAATTAAACACCCTGTATATTTTTGTTTTTAGAAGCTGCTTAACAACATCATCTCAAAAATGTGTATTATGTAGGGTCTATTATGAATAATGCAAGGTGAAATTTTGAAATTATGTTAATTATCAAGATGTTAATCACATAAAACTTTGAAATTAATAATTCAGGAATCACACTTTAAATAAGGGTATTATTTTTTAAAATATCTATCAATTTTCTAAACTAAGTATCAATATTGTGGGTTTTGTATTTAATGCTTTTTATTTAAAGACATTTTTAAATAATTAGAAAATTTGCGTATTTAAAACATTAATGAATACCTACTGCTGAAAACGATACTGCATGTTATGGACTTCAGAAAACATACATGATTTATGAGCATGTAGTTCCCTCTGCAACCTCTTAATCCCATAATATGTATCTTTTCATCTTTTAAGAAAAGACAAAAATTACCCATTTCATTTTTACCAAAATATAAAGTACCTACCTATCTATTCATCAGATAAACCCATAAATAACTCCGAGGGAACAGTTCCGGATATTGGAAACATAATATGACACATGGTCTATTGAAAACAAAACAATTCTCAACGAAAGAGTCCCTTGTTATCTTAGGTTAGGCACTTGACATCATTTTTACCCTGAAAATCCTATGTCGCTAACTTTACCATCAAATATAATTTAGGTGAAGTGAAACGAAAGAAGATTAATGCGCTGTTGGATGTTGGGCTTCGGGTTGTATAATATGAATGAGAAATGGTTTATATTTGAGCAATGAATTTTTTTTAGATTTTTCGGCAGATTTTATACAGTTTTCAGTAGATAAGTAGATTGGAGTTCAAATCAATAGGTTTTATACAGTTTTCAGTAGATCGGAGTTCAAATCAGTAGGTCTAATGAAAAACCAGTAGACCTGGTAACTCTGCGTGAGGGTGCAACATAATACAATTCAGGGGTCTATGTAAAACATAAAAGAAATTATGTAGTTTTTTATTTAAGTTAAAAAAGAATGTTACGTAACGCGCTGTTCGAACCCCCCTCCAACCCATGTAACGCGCCGTAACGTTTTACAAGACCCCCCCAAACTGCGTTACGTAATACTTGAACGCTCCCCCTGGTTGCTCTCCTCCAGTTATCCACCCTCAATATCTCTTTAGCATCGGTTCTCACTTCGTCTATCCACCTCTTCCTTGGTCTTCCTACTGGCTGACGTCCCACCATAGTTCCGCTAAGCGTTCTACTAAATATTCTGTTGAGTTCCAATCATAAATATTTAGGACACTTGCTGAATTGTAGGAGAATGTTGATATTTCCAAGGTAGAAATATTGAGAAATGAAATATAATCTAGGGAAACTAATCTATATGGAAAAAATGGTAAGGAGAATGATGAAACCTTACCTGATATTTCAGCGTGCTTCTTCCCTTTTAGCGTTTCCGGCTTGGATCCGCAGGAATAGGCCCTGGCAGTTCGAGTTCCGTCTTCTTCGGAAGTGAGATAGGATGCTACTTTATCGAGGGGATAATCAGAAAAGCGAATATCGGTAGATGGTGTACCAGATACTACGCTACTGACACTGGCAGTAGGTGAATGGATCTCGTGACGGTAACGTGGTACCATATCCACATAACCGTCGTCAGTACTTTGAAGTGTCATGGGAACGTAACTGTCGTACATACCTAGAATAAAATAAAAGAGATCTTGATATAAGTAACGAAGTAGCAACTTACATGTTGGGCTACACGCACATTGTAATAGCAAAATTAGTATTGGTAATCACTGTATTCTGCATTAAAATTATTTCAAAATTTATGAATTCACAACTATTTTGATGCCAACTCCCCACAACAAAACCAATAACTGCTGTGGAGAACACAGGAACTATTGTTCCTTACTAAATATTTGTTTTGCTGGTGTATATCCGACTGACTAGTTCCTAGAAAGGAACCGCCGGCTTGCCACCTCTTCGTACGCACGCACTTCCATCAACACCTACCACCACCATCGATATGCGCTGGACACCAGCAACGATATAAAAAGACGGTGAGAAGGTATTGATCAAAGGTCAACCGCTCCAGGAGTTTAAGCTGGAGTATTGATCCAGTAAAAGCTTCCGACACGTATCTAGGAGTATTGATCTAAGGCTAAGGGTCGATTCCCACTATACCTCCCGTTTACTTTCCATAACCATTCCATACACCTCCCATTAAAATTCTATTCTCACTATAAGTTCCGTTTACTTCCCATACACGTTCCATACACCTTCCATTAATTTAACCACCATTCTCACTAGACGTCGCCTGTACTTACCCCATTTAATATTCCACACATTTTGTACCGGTTTGGCAACATTTTACCCTAAATTTTTGATTCGAATACACGTGTTTTTTCCGGCTTGATGAAATATGTGGTCTGAAGAAAATTTAATAATATAAATGTAAAATATACATGCGGACCAATGTAAAAAAAGGTTATTTCACATTTGTTTTCTTAGCGGCGCGCCGCGGCGTGAGAAATACAAAATAAGATTTACTATTTTATTTGGGCATAAGCCACAATTCGAGTTTGAAATCAAGTTTACTTGACGTTTCGACTTTCACTTCGGAAATCGTTATCAATATAAAAAACATTCATAAATTAAAAATTTAACTTTGTTTCTGGTGAAGCAACGCAGTTGGAACGAGCAGATAATATATTATAATTGTGTCACCAGAAAGCGAAAAAGGTAACGGACAACTTGGAAGAACCTATAGATTTCTATCTTCGTTTCTGGTGAAACAACGCAGTTGTAACAAGCAGATATATTATAATTGAGTCACCAGAAAGCAAAAAAGCTAACGCACAACTTGGAGGAGCCTATAGTTTTCTAACTTCGCTTGTGGTGAAGCAACGAAGTTGGAACAAGCAGATATATTATGATTGTGTCAACGGAAAGAAAAAAAGGTAACGCACAACTTGGAAGAGCCTATAGTTTTCTAACTTCGCTTGTGGTGAAGCAACGGAGTTTGATCAAGCAGATATATTGTAATTGTGTCACCGGAAAGAGAAAAAGGTAACGCACAACTTGGAAGAGCCTATAGTTTTCTAACTTCGCTTGTGGTGAAGCAACGGAGTTGGAACAAGCAGATATTATAATTGGGTCACCAGAAAGCGAAAAAGGTAACGCACAACTTGGAGGAGCCTATAGTTTTCTAACTTCGCTTGTGGTGAAGCAACGGAGTTTGATCAAGCAGATATATTATAATTGTGTCAACGGAAAGAAAAAAAGGTAACGCACAACTTGGAAGAGCCTATAGTTTTCTAACTTCGCTTGTGGTGAAGCAACGGAGTTTGATCAAGCAGATATATTGTAATTGTGTCACCGGAAAGAGAAAAAGGTAACGCACAACTTGGAAGAGCCTATAGTTTTCTAACTTCGCTTGTGGTGAAGCAACGGAGTTGGAACAAGCAGATATTATAATTGGGTCACCAGAAAGCGAAAAAGGTAACGCACAACTTGGAGGAGCCTATAGTTTTCTAACTTCGCTTGTGGTGAAGCAACGGAGTTTGAACAAGCAGATATATTATAATTGTGTCACCGGAAAGAGAAAAAGGTAACGCACAACTTGGAAGAGCCCATAGTTTTCTAACTTCGCTTGTGGTGAAGCAACGGAGTTTGAACAAGCAGATATATTATAATTGTGTCACCGGAAAGAGAAAAAGGTAACGCACAACTTGGAAGAGCCTATAGTTTTCTAACTTCACTTGTGGTGAAGCAACGGAGTTGGAACAAGCAGATATATTGTAATTGTGTCACCGGAAAGCAAGAAAGGTAATGCACAACTTGGAAGAGCCTATAGTTTTTTAACTTCGCTTCTGGTGAAGCAACGGAGTTGCAACAAGCAGATATATTATAACTGTGTCACCGGGAAGCAAAAAAGGTAACGCACAACTTGGAAGAATCTATAGTTTTCTAACTTCGTTTCTGGTGAAGCAATGAAGTTGGAACAAGCAGATATATTATAATTATTGTGTCACCAGAAAGCGAAAAAGGTAACGCACAACTTGGAAGAACCTATAGTTCTCTAATTTTGTTTCTAGTGAAGCGACGCAGTAGGAACAAGCAGACATATTATAATTGTGTCACCGGAAAGCGAAGAAGGTAGTCCCTGAAATGTTCAGGACTATATATCCCAGGATGTATAAACGAATGGACACTAAATAGAAGAAAAAAGAATGGAACAACCACATAGCAGAATAGAGAGACACGTGTGGTCAAAATAGCAAGAAATAAATCACCAATCGATAGAAGTATCGGCCGAACAAGCAAAAAATGGAGTGACAATATTCCGTAGAGGTTATCAATCCGCCGATGAACAAGCGGAATTGCTTAAGAAGATATTGGATGAAGAAAATATTTTAATTCCTTGGAAACAGCCGCCCAAAATATTGCCGTCTTTAAATGTATTATCACTGTATTTTTTATTTTCAAAATTAAAAAGTCATGTCAGACAAGTTCTATAAATTTTTTATTGTCCAAATTTTTCTCACCATGTATTCCCCCTATCCATAACCGCTACGTATTCCCCCAATCCATACTCTACACGACAAGTCACACCTTGTCGTAGAAAAAAATACGTGACTGAACCGCGAGGTAATAGCAATATTCACATTATCCATAGGGTATCCGAGACGTCGCCGAAAAATACGTGGCCGATATTGAACGCAACGATTCGGGAATGGTAGGTAAACGTAACGTAAAGTGGGCATATACTATATGATTTGTATTTAATAATATTTTATGGAAACGGAATGCTATGCGTATTGAAAGTAAACGGGAGGTATAGTGAGAATCGACCCTAAAACGTCCAGTCGGCGACCAAGTATTGATTAGTCGCT
This sequence comes from Diabrotica virgifera virgifera, assembly GCF_917563875.1. Classification (NCBI taxonomy): domain Eukaryota; kingdom Metazoa; phylum Arthropoda; class Insecta; order Coleoptera; family Chrysomelidae; genus Diabrotica; species Diabrotica virgifera. Next base: position 225,212,514 of record NC_065444.1, read on the forward strand.
TTCCATTCCTTGTCGGATCCAGTAGTGATCGATTCAGCCGCCCGTCAGCGACCACGTACTATACTGATGGGTCACTTTCTGTTCCACCTCTAACTCAGACTGAGTAGTGCTTAATCTTTCTCCTTGATGTTTGGGTACTCACTAATACATCGTGCATGCGAAACTACAAAACAAAATTTTGAACGAAAACAGTTCCATAAGGACTGCCCAACAATAACAAGAACAAAGATATTAGAAAAACGAAAACTTCGTCGTTCACCTCAAAACAAAACAGAATTAAACAGAATGTGTAGAGAAATAAAACAACTACTAAAACAACATAGTAACGCAAACTTCCAATATTATTCTTCGCGTCAAGATATAAGAAATTTGGCCTGGCGCTGGTGGGATGTCCCTACCGATTTAGTATCAATAATAACAAACAACAAACCCTCCAGGAGCGGATTCGCTAAAATTAAGGGGAAAGGAACAAATGCAAAATTTTGACGCCTGTCAAAATTTTCAATGTGTTTTAAATGTAATCATTTTTTTCGAATCCTGAGAAAACTAATATGTAAGTATTTTTGAAAAATTTAAACGCAGAATGAAAAATTACTTTATTACCGAGGGCCGAAAGTCCCTTGGAATGAATTAAAAGTTTCTTTTGAATGAGATATTTGAAATTAAAAATCACACTAAATTTTCTCTTAGTTTTTCACCCCTGTAACTAATTAAAATAAACATTATAGAAGTTTTCAGGGACTTTCGGCCCTCGGTAATAACGTAACGGCTTAAAGCCGAAAGTTCGTACCCATCCCCTTAACAAAAAAAAAATCAAGTCTTCAAGTAGATATAATATTTTAATGGGGTTGGAATAATAAATATAAATTTAAATATATCATTATATTTATTACGTATTTATATCTATGTAGTTATAGGTATAATATTATGTACAATGAAATAAGAGAAATGAACAAATTAAAGAAATTAAGGAAATTAATGATAATAACAATAAACGATTAAAAGAGTGGTAGCAAAAATCAGAATTAAAAAGATAACATATTAAAAAATAACACAAAAAATAACCTAGAAAAATAAAATTTGAAGTTTAGACGGAAAAAAATAAATACAAATTACAACTCTATGTCACAATTGCTGTCATCTTCACTAGAATCGTTATCTAAAGGCGCATTTAAATCAAAGCGAACACGAACGAACGAACGAAGGAACGACTTCGTAGGTGTTCGCTTGGTCATTCGTTCGCTACAAAGTAGGGCCATTTACATTGAAGCGAACGTTCGCATTCGTTGATGATCGGGAGTGCATATTGCCCGCAGATGTTTTTAGATGGGCCATGGGCCAGTGCCAGTCACACATTGTGTTTAAGTTTATTTTCGTGTTTCTTGCTGGGTAAATTTTAATACAATAAATAGCTTAAAAAAATAGCAGGTACCAGGTATTATACGCTGTTTGAGAGAGCTTAGAAAATAACATAATAAAGAACCAGCTTTCTTAAAATTCTTCCTCGAAAAAGTTACTTGCTCTTGATATTATGACTATATCATGTTCAAATAATAAATTGTAAAATTGGTGTATCAAAATAAATTTGCTTTTAATTAATTTTAGCAATTAATTTGATTTGGTTACCTCATTAGTGTTTCTGGGTTGAAATGTATCCAATAAAAACATTAGGCTTTTAAAAGCAAACCACTTCGAACCCTCTTTTTGTCTTTCTCGTCTAAATGATGCCAGAAGCTAATTCATTTTTTTAGTTCAGAGACATCACAACCCATTCCTAAAGAAATGTTAAAATAAGCATCAGTTTTTCTGTTTATTATTTTATATAGCTTCGATTTTGGGTTTCATAGGCATATTCCATATTGCAAAATTATGTTTTCACAACTACACAATAAACAACCCTCTCAAACTAATGTTTGTAAATAAATTAAATCAGTACTTCTAAACGAATTCGTTCGCTACCGTCTATCCACTGTCCACATTGAACAACGATTTCCTTTGATGATTCGCTCACTTACCGACATTGGTTGGAACATGTGCGAATGCGAACGAATTCGTTCGGTCGTGCTCGATTCGCTGTACAAATACAATAAAGTTAACGAACGAATTCGTTCGTTCATTCGTGTTCGCTTTGATTTAAATGCGCCTTTATGTTATAATTATTGGTTCTGTAAATAATATACAGTACGGCCCTAGTAGCTGTTCCAAAACTATTGCCACCCGTCGCAAAGACAATTGAGGGATTAGTAACGTCAACTATTTATTATGATACTAAATCGGTAGGGACATCCCACCAGCGTCAGGTCAAATTTCTTATATCTTGACGAAAAGAATACCTAGAAAATTTGACACCTAATTCAGACAGCGATTACTCATTATGGAAGGCCACAAATACGCTAAAGCGGCCACAAAACCAAATTCCACCTATCAGAACAGAAGATTTAAAATGGTTAACGACAGATCAGGAAAAAGCAGACGCTTTCGCAAAACATCTAAAAAAGGTATTTCAGCCACTAACAACAAACAGAGCCAATGAAGATGACGACATCTATGAATATTTAGATAGTCCTAATCAAATGAATTTACCACCCAAATGGCCAACTCCTAATGAAGTAAAAGGTCTAATAAAAAACCTCAATAAAAAGAAGTCGCCTGGTCATGATCTGATAACGGCCAACATATTAAATAACCTACCTAGAAAAGGAATAGTAAGTTTAACACAGATCATTAACTCGATACTAAGAACAGGCTACTTTCCTGCACAATGAAAGTTAGCAGAAATCATAACGATTCCAAAACCAGGAAAACCTCCACATGAGATTACATCCTACCGACCCATTAACTTATTACCAATTATGTCCATAGTTGCAGAGAAAATCATTGCAAGTAGACTAATTATTGATATACAGACAAACAATATTATACCAAATCATCAGTTTGGTTTTCGCCAAAACCACGGCACAACTGAACAAGTGCATAGGGTGGTAGAAAAGATACAATCAGCCTTCCAGGAAAAGAGCTATTGCAATGCCATTTTCCTGGATGTAAGTCAAGCATTTGACAAGGTCTGGCATCCAGAATTGTTATTCAAACTGAAGAAAGAAATCTCTCAGCCGCTATACACAATACTAAAATCATATCTCGAAGAAAGGCTATTTTACACAAGATACGAAGAAAGTGTGTCTGAAATTCACAACATAAATGCTGGGGTCCCGCAAGGCAGCGTCTTGGGACCAATTCTCTACACAATCTTTACAGATGATTTCCCAACTGGACAAGAATCTACAATCGCAACATTCGCAGATGACACTGCAATTCTGGTAAAAAACCCAGATCGCATATAGGCAGCTGAAATATTGCAACAAAACATACATCTAGTTGAAATATGGGCTAAGAAATGGAAGATAAAGATCAACGAAGCAAAATCAGTTAACGCAGTATTCACTAAATGTCACAAAGAAACACCGAATATCCTAATGCACAACAAGAATATTTCTAAGAATGATACTGTAAAATATCTCGGATTACACCTTGACAAGGGGCTAACATGGAGAACACACATCTGGACGAAGAGGAAGCAATTAGGAATAAAATACAAAAAACACTACTGGTTACTCGGCCGAAAATCCACCTTATCTCTATCTAACAAAATATTAGTGTATTAAGCAATCATCCGGCCCATCTGGACATACGAGATTGAACTGTGGGGAACTGCAGCAGACAGCAACCTAGCAATACTGAAGCGATTTCAATCCAAGGTTCTTCGTGCTATCACAAATGCACCGTGGTTCATTCCAAATGCAGACATTTACAGGAACTTGAAGATCGAGACAGTGAAGCAGATGATCATCAAATGCAGTGATAAATATTTCAAACGACTGGAAAAGCACCCCAACGAATTAGCAGTGAATTTATTGGACAACTCTACACAACTAAATAGACTGAAAATTAGAACTCCTCTTGACTTGCCATTTAGAACATAAGTGTTTCAAAGTGTTTTAAGGTTTTAAGTGAAAATAAGTGACTTAGTGTAGTTATTAGTAACAAACCTACTAGGAGTTGATAGTCATTGGACTAAAACTCCTCTCACATTTGTTCGATCAACAAAAATGCTTAGTGTTACTTTTTTTGTGATGGTTGAAGATCGAGACAGTGAAGCAGATGATCATCAAATGCAGTGGTAAATATTTCAAACGACTGGAAAAGCACCCCAACGAATTAGCAGTGAATTTATTGGACAACTCTACACAACTAAATAGACTGAAAATTAGAACTCCTCTTGACTTGCCATTTAGAACATAAGTGTTTCAAAGTGTTTTAAGGTTTTAAGTGAAAATAAGTGACTTAGTGTAGTTATTAGTAACAAACCTACTAGGAGTTGATAGTCATTGGACTAAAACTCCTCTCACATTTGTTCGATCAACAAAAATGCTTAGTGTTACTTTTTTTGTGATGTAACAGATTGTATTTAAAAAAAAAATGGAAAGACTAAGCTCAGGTACGTCAATGCTCTTATCTTTCCCATTGTTACATAAGCAGCTGACACTCAAAAAAATCTATGTAGTCCAGGGCCCATCTGTTTTGAGATGGACGTTGAGAGGTGACTCAAATTTTTTTGCAGAAATTGCTTGAAAATAACTCAAATAATAATATTTGAGTTATCCTCCCTCTCAAAAAGGTCCGGAACATTGTTTAAATAATTAAAATGTCAAAAAATGAAGGAAAAATTCGATATTTTTCTTCGTTTTTTGATTATAACTTTAAAAGTATTCATTTCCCAGAAAAGATGTAAATTTCCTACAATATAAAATTAGTTAAAAGTTAAAAAAATAGTCATCCTTGTTGCAAAATAGCAATAATTGCGAAAAAAAAACATACAAAAACAAGTATTCGCATTTTACGTTTTTCAACCATTTATGCTACACTTATGACCTTCATATTTCACCCAGAAAAACTTTATGATACAGTAAAACAATACTGTAAATTTCATTAAGATCGGTTTAACAGATTTTGCAAAATAAATTTTGCAATCCAGCTTTCGCAAAAACAATTCATTTTTTCAAAATGTTACAGGACTAAAAATAAAGCAGATAGCAAGTTGAAAATTTTTTTTGCTTATAGAAGTGAACTGTACCTTTCATTTGCAATTTGCAAAATTAAAATCGAATAACTACCACGGCGTCAGGAATTTTTTTAAATAAACATTAATTATTGGTGCTACGCGCAGGACAGCGGTGTTCGATTCACATGAAGTTGATTTCCACCAAAATTTCTTCCAATCTTCATCTAATATATTATTTTCTTACTCTATATTTTGTTGTATTTTAATATTTTAATTCCACAAAATTCAAACTAATTTTATTATTGTTTGTGAAATATTGTTTAAACAATTGTAGGTATATGTTTAAAAATATTAAACTTTTATTCTCAAGTTAAAATATATGAACAAAGAAAGTTTTTGCTAAAAAAAGTATTATTTCAAAGGATAGAGTATGGGTTTTTATTTTGCAATAAACAAATTTATTTATTTATATCGAAATGTAATAAAAATTAAAATGTATCAATAATTATCAAAGGTCATTGGAATGCCCAATCAGAGCAAACTATCCGGTGTCCTGCGCGCAACACCAATAATTAATGTTTATTTTAAAAAAATTCCTGACACCGTGGTGGTTAATCGATTTTAGTTTTGCAAATTGGAAATGAAAGGTACGGTACACTTCTATAAGCAAAAAAAAAATTCAACTTGCTATCTGCTTTATTTTCAGTCCTGTAACAGTTTGAAAAAATGAATTTTTTTGCGAAAGCTGGATTGCAAAATTTATTTTGCAAAATCTATTAAACCGATCTTAATGAAATTTACAGTATTGTTTAACTGTATCATATAGTTTTTCTGGGTGAAATTTGAAGGTCCTAAGTTTAGCATAAATGGTTGAAAAACGTAAAATGCGAATACTTGTTTTTGTATAGTTTTTTCCCAATTATTGCTATTTTGCAACAAGGGTGACTATTTTTTAAATTTTCAACCAACTCTATATTGTAGGAAATTTAATTACACAACTTTTATGTCAATACAACTTTTCTCGGAAATGAATACTCTTAAAGTTATAATCAAAAAACGAAGAAAAAAATCGAATTTTTCCTTCATTTTTTGACATTTTGATTATTTAAACAATGTTCCGGACCCTTTTGAGAGGGAGGATAACTCAAATATTATTATTTAAGTTATTTTCAAGCAATTTCTGCAAAAAAAATTGAGTCACCTCTCAACGTCCAAATGTACTAATATTTTTACAGATGCTCCCTGGTCTAATGTAAGATCCAAGCCGTCGAAATATGGGTATACAGAAAAATTCTATGAGTTTACTGGACATAAGACGGGACCAACCTGTCAATTTATTCTGGAAGAGCTTCATGTAAAAGACGTAATATTAAAAAAATAAATCTGGCATAAAAACGGGGACTATGCAACTATTGGTCGTAGAAGAAAATGAAGAAGGTCTAAGACCAAGAGGAACATCTTTAAGACGATGGGCAGACCAAATGAATAGTCTGGTGAGAAAGTCCCTACATATGTTGTAGAATACATATTATTGTATTAATCTAAATTTCCTACTATTCTGTTTTTAGTGCCCTAATTGGTGTATTCTTTGGTTATTTGAATAACATGGTCCTAGTCGAGAACTTCAAGGTGTTGTATGAGTATCTAACATTTTTTTTATAATTTAGTGTTTTATCTGGGGGTCAAATTGCTGGATGGGTGTCTAATCTTTGGTTCCATGGCCATTACATATTGTTTGTGGTTAGTCACTTTAAAATCTAAGTTTAAACCTTTTTTTCCGTATACAGTGATGAGCGCGCTAATAACCGGCAAAATAGCGCAGAAGATGGAAAACATAATACATTGCGAAACAAAAAGAGATAAAACTAGTGGAGGTGGAAATGATCGTTATAAAATTATAAATTAACGTTACATTACATAGTTTACCACCTTTATACGTCTGTGACAGGAGTATTTTATAAAATTCTACTGTCACAGTGACAGTTGTCATACTCCTCTAATACGTCTAAAGGTGGGAAACTATTATTATTAGGTGTTATGTAATGCTAATTCATACGTTTATAACGATCATTTCCATCTCCACTAGTTTCCTCTCTGTTTTTGTCGCAATGTATTATGTTTTCCATCTTTTGCGCTATTTTGCCGGTTATTAGCGTGCTCATCACTGTATTTAACCAATAGACATATGTACTTCAAACCGTTATCAAAGATTTTGATTTAAATTGTTTATAAGCTGTTTCCTGTCTAATTGTTTACGTCGTTCATTTTTTCTATATTTTAAATTATTTGGTCATTAATCAAATCTCACTTATTATCATAATCATTATACTTGACACCTTATCAACAGCAATAACTAACAGTACATATTGATATACGTACGCAAATTTCATTTGCGAACTCGATATCTTGTACACTTTTATGAATTAGATCTACTTCCTGTTTTGTTCTTGGATAATCAAATTTACAATGGCCAAAATTAGTTTTGTAGATACAATACTGCCATGTCTTACTCTAGTACCAACTTTTTTTCTCTGATAATATGACAGGAAACATGAGACTGGAAACAGGAAACATGAGACAGGAAACAAAAGAAAGCATGGATAAAAGGGGACAGAATCTGTAATTCTTGGAAGAGTCTGACGAAAACCTCTTGATAATAGAATTATGTCTCCACCAAAAATGTTGCGGTTGTCACGAATATCTTTCAAAGTTCTGTCCAATGCCTTCAATACCTCTTGTGAGCCATCGTACCTTTGTCTAACGACTAATTTGTATACCTGTAAAATCTTCGCCATTACTGTATTTTTTGAGATGTTGCAAGCTAGTGTTTCATTGATTTGCATGGTTAATGGTAAGATCAAGGCAGAATGTGCTGTTCATCCGCCTTCTAATAAAATTACAACTATTCCAGACGAAGCCAGTGCTATGACTACTTGATTTTGCTATCTGATCCTCGCCAGCAACAATAAAATTAGGATATTTTCTGCCCCTCCCGGAACTTCAAGGAAGATTTAAGTAAATTCCACCAGATCCAATATTCACTACAGCCTATTCAATAGGCTGAACTACGGTACGGGATGCGATCAGACGATTTCGGGAGACAGGTTCATACACACGCAGGGCAAATCAAGGCCGACATCGATGCACTACAATTCAAGAGGACCACTTCGTTGTCAGCAACGTGTTGAGAAATCGCTTTTGTACGGGGTCCCTGAAGCTCGTACGCGTTTTTTTTTGAGGTGAGAAATGTTAGTCTGAATAAACGTACGATTAGAAGAAGACTGACAGAAAGAAATTTGAGAGATTTCCGTCCAGGTCGCGCCCCACAGCTGCTCCCACACCGTAGAGCTAGACTTGGTTTTGTGCGAGAATATGCTTACTGGACTGTGCCGGAGTTGGACGATCATACTGTTCTTAGATGAGAGCAAAATAGTCCCACTAGGTCTAGTCTAGATGGACGTCAGCGTGTCTATAGGGGTCAAAATGAAAGGTTTGCTCCATGCAATATAACCGAAACAGTTGCTTATCGTGGAGGGTCAATAATGATTTGGGGAGGTATCTCTTATGAAGCTCGTACTGATATTGTTGCGTTCGATAAAGTCAGTGCGAATGCTCAGAGATACGTGGAAGAAGTTCTCCAAGACCATGTCATGTCTTTCGCGCCGTTCATTGGTGAAAACTGAACACATTTTTGGGACAACCTGAAAAAACGGTTAAGGACAATAGTACCAGCCACTACGTCCTTCGGAGATCTCAAGACGGCTGCTGTAGAGGAATGGCACACTATCTCCCAATCGGGCACTCCGGATATCATGAATGGATGGCCGAACCGGCTCCAAGAAGGACCAAAGGCAATAACACCCATTATTAATACTCTTTTTTTTAATTATGACTATGACTTTCAAAATTAGGTTTGAATTTTCTTGAAAGATTTTTAGAGATTGTATTTTTGCTGAATAAATTCGCGAATAAGAGCAATCAAAAGAGAGAATTGGATCAAGTTCACAAGTGACATGGATCACGACATCTATGGCGCACAGAGGAAAGTTTGGAAAATGCTAAAAACAGAAAAAAACCAGTAACTGAATTTGTACAGACAAAGGGGATACCAACTGAGACATGGGAAAAATATTTCAGAGCACTCTACAAAGGTGAAGACGCCAATGACGAACACGATTACAATACAGAAGACAGGTAAGTATATCACTAAAGAAACTGAAGTAGAAGCGAGAATGAAGATCTTAAAGAATACACGATCGCCAGGTACTGATGGAATACCGAACGAACTGTTGAAATACGGCGGTCAGAAACTCACTAATTGTCTCACAACATTGGTTAACAAAATCTTAGACAGAGCAGAGATACCACAAGATTGGCACACCAGTATCACAATACCGATTTTTAAGAAAGGACAAAGATCATGCCCAGACAACTACAGAGGCCCGAATAACTCTCTTAAATACGATAATGAAGTTATTCACAGGCATACCCAAGGATAAATTGGAATCACAGATAAAGAACAGAGAAGAACAGCAAGGATTCAGAAAAGACAGGTCGACGACGGACCCAATATTTGTTATGAAACAAGTGAAAGAGAAGTCGATAGCAGTCGAATGTAACAAACCTGCATATATTTGCTTCGTAGACCTAACGAAAGCATTTGACAGAGTCAGACTTAGCGATATAATAAAGAAAATTAAGCAAAAACGGATACCGGCAAACATTGTTGAAGTCATAAAACAAATGAACAATAACAACACGACAAAAATTAAAACAAACGACACCACTACGGCCAACATACCAACACCAGGAGGAATCAGGCAGGGAGACAGCCTAAGTGCACACCTACATTGGATCCGATTTTCTCCGATCAGATCAGATCAGATCAGATCCGATCCGATCCGACAGGCGGTGCCTACATTGGATCCGTCTTTCTCCGATCAGATCAGATCCGATCAGACCGGTTTTCCGGCGAGGGTGCCTACATTGGTTCAGTAATCTTCCGACCACCGACCACCGACAATGAGTTCCGATGAAGATGTGTAAGGAGATGATGAATTTAATATATTTAAACATGTTAACTTGCAACCCCCAACTTGCAACCAGTTTGAAACCAGTTTGAAACCAGTTTGAAACCAGTTTGCAACCAGTTTGCAACCATTTTGCAACCAACTTGCAACCAATTTGCAACTAATTTGCAACCAACTTGCAACCAACTTGCAACTAAAATTGCAACTCAACTTGCAACCAATCGGAATGAAACCAAACACTTCTCGATGAGAATAGGAGAAGCTACTCCCGACGTCGGCCGATATCGGATCTGATCTGATCTGATCGGATCGGAGAAAAACGGATCCAATGTAGGCACTCCCATTTAATACTATGGGTTTATTTTTTATTCCGACGTCGGCCGACGTCGGATCTGATCTGATCTGATCGGATCGGAGAAAAACGGATCCAATGTAGGCACCCCCATTTAATACTATGGGTTTATTTTCTATTCCGACGTCGGCCGACGTCGGATCTGATCTGATCGGAGAAAATCGGATCCAATGTAGGTGCAGTCAATTTCTATTCAATATGCTAATGGATGAAATAATAGAAGGTGTGGAATCGCTACAACTAGGATACAGACTAGGCCACAGTAGAATCAGTATAGTGTGCTATGCGGATGATGCAGCCCTGATTGCAGAGGACGAGGATGACCTACAAAGACAACTTCCGATTCTATCCAGCATGTCGACGACTCAACATCATCATATCCACGCAGAAAACAAAATGCATTACCATTGGGAAAGACCCAATTAGATGCAAGCTCGTGGTAGAGGGGAAACCCATAGAACAGCTAAATCAGTTCAAATATCTAGGTGTAGAGTTATCAAGTTATCATGACCCAGCCAGAGACCTAAGAGGACAAATTAACAAGGCCGCTGTCTTGTCCGGATGTTTGAGAGATGTGGTCTGGAATAACCCATATATGAGAATGGACAGCAATGTTATAATTTATAAAACTTGCATCAGACCTGTTATGACCTATGACATTGAATCAAGAGAAGACAGCAATAAAACCAAAAGCATGCTACAAACAGCCGAAATGAAGACACTAAGAGCAATAGCAGGGAAGACAAGAAGAGATAGAATATAGAATACGAAACAACATCATCAGGGAACTAAGTGGCGTGCAAGATGTAGTCAGATGGGGCAGGCAAAGACGAAGAGAATGGTTGTCATGTAAAAAGAATGGAGGAGCACAGACTAACAAGAATTGCTCTATAGGGAAAACCAGCAGGCAAGCGTCCACAGGGGAGACCACCAAAAAGATGGAGAGATGGCTGGCAGTCTACCTCTCAAGAAATACTTCAACGTCGGAATTAACAAATCGACATATCTACAACAAGTATAAGAAGAAGAATTTTTGGTAAATATCTCTTGATAAACGACTTTTTATCAATAATTTTATTGTTTTCTTTTCCTCGAAGGTAGGTGAAAATGTGGTCTAATATTGAAAATTTCTGCAAATTGAAAGAAATACAAGGTGGGCGGATAATTGTGCCAGTGAGTGTATTTTCAAAATAGTTATTAATAAAGACTGGTAAAGTATGTTACATCCCTTAGCTGGTGGACTACTCGAGCAATCACTAATATTTCTTTATTTTTATTTTAAATTTTTTCGAGTCTAAATTGACATCGCACATAATTTTAATTTATCTAAAAACACAATCGGAGAATGAAGCAACACATTCCACACGATTCAAAGTAAATATTTTGAAACTTAAAATTGATCAGTAACAGTCAGTCAACAAAACAACTAACTACAATAATAATCATTATTTGTTTTTGTCGGACCAGATAAACAAATTAATCATTTGATTGCTTTATGAGTATAATTGAAATTTAGACCTATAAACAACGATTGTAGTACAAATCGGAAAAAATATTACATTATTAAGTCGTAAGAGGCAGACATCTTTAGGCCATGGGAACAAAAACAAAGTAGTCATAATCATTCTTCCTACTAGGTCTGGATCCCGCGTATGAAAAAAAAGTTGATTAATAGCAAGCTGAAAATTTGTTAATAGCTTAAGGGTGTCTAGTCGGATAAACTTTGATATATGGGAACACTGGAACAGGGGCAGTTTTATTTGTGGAACAGGTTAAAAATTTGGAACGGTCACACCACGAAAACGGCACATTTATTTTGTCCGACAGAACAGACTTAAATTCTCCGAACAGAGATTAAACTCTCATGCAAAACTCAGACTGCTATTTATCACCTGTCATAATTCCCGTCATTTGACATGTTCTACATGTTCCACTCATTAAAACGCCCATTTGGTGATAAATAGCAGTCTGATTTTTGCATGAGAGTTTAATCACTGTTCAGAGAGTTTAAGTCTGTTCTGTCGGACAAAATAAATGTGCCTTTTTCCTGGTCTGGCCGTTCCAAATTTTTAACCTGTTCCACAATTAAAATTGCCCCTGTTCCAGTGTTCCCATATATCAAAGTTTGTCCGACTAGACACCCTTAAGCTATTGACAAATTTTCAGCTTGCTATTAATCAACTTTTTTTTCACACGCGGGATCCAGACCTATACCGTTTATTGTATCAAATTATTTTGTGCCAACTACGTAGTGTTCTAGCTCTATACTACTCTATAGCGATGTTATCATCATCCAACAAATTTACGTCCACTGCTGGACAAAGGTCTCCCCCAATTGTTTCCACACTTCACGGTTTATTCTGATTGTTGCCAGTTTTTACTAATCACTAAGATCTTCATTTTTTATTAAAAAAAAGTAGCCAAATCAATAAGTCCTTCTCGAGTTATAAAATAAAAAAATAAGAGTCAGAAAACAATCGGAGGGTATCAGATAAAATTAGAGTGCCAGAAAAATTGAGAGAATCGAAAAAAATTGAGGGCAAAATCACTTTAGTATTACATTTTTTAGGCCATACCTTGCATTTGTTAGAGGAGTCGATTTTATTTATTTAATGTATAGTAGAAGCTTAAGTTCAAGTTTTTGGGGTAGCCGCCCTTGTCCCCCGGCCGCCATCTTGGAAAAGGGATGCAAATGGGTTTCGCACTATATCTCGTAAATTACCAACCCTACGGAAAATCTAATAAAACATAAAATGCAGCAAATTAAATTTTCTACAATTTTGTTTCTATTACTTTTTATCGTCAAGTGACCAACAAAAAAGATATAAACAAAAATATGTAAAAAAATTTTAATAAGTTTCCTTTTGGAGGTTATAACTTTTTTTCAGTTCATTTTACAATAAAATAACATTATAGCAATTTTATTGAGTTTTTCAGCGAACAATTTCCACTATAAAGGTGTTTAATTCTATTTATTTATCTAGGTTTTACATCGCTCCAAACTTGACCAGATTCTCGAATGCTCATAGGGATACAATAAAAACAAAACGTTAGGCTGACTTTTCTATCTTAACATTTTTTATTCATACAATTTATTATGATTTTAACATTCCTATGCTATTATTAAGAGGAAACAGTAGCGATCAACGGGTAGCAACAAACGCGTTACAAGATTGCGGCTCTAATTTTGAATATTTTGTCGAGATATTTGGCACACATATTCGTAATATAATAAAGAATGGCGGTACAGAGCCCAATTTCAGAAATATGTTAGTATATGGAAATTACTCTACAACTAAATAAAATATTGAAAAAAGGAGCCTGTACCGCCATTAAGAAAGACAAAAAATACACTTTCTTCAAATAAACTTTTTTATCCCGTGTCTAGATTTTGTGTACATTCCATGTCAAATCACTCGGCAAAAAATTTTGGATCTCCGATTTGTCTGAAAATTGGTATATAGCTTCTGCGGGACGTAAAAATAAGATATTTAAGGTCAAAAAATCTTCTTCTTCTTTTTTCCTTAAAATGTTATTTTATGCGATTTTACAGTGATTTCGTGTTTATTTAAACAAATTTGCATTTTCTGTCGTAAAGTATCAATGAAAAAAAAATTATATTTTAATAGAAAGGACTCACAAATATCATTATATGGCATTTAACAAGTTATTTTGAATCAAAACAAGTTTTTGATCAAATTTTATAGTGTAAAAAACGTTAAAATACCGATTTTTACATTTTCCTCCATTCCCAAAATACATCATCATCGATTTAGCTGAAAATTTGCCCACAGATAGCCAATAGATAGGACTTTAAGTGGTTTGAAGGATTTGAATTATATTACAATACCAAAAAAGTTACATGCAGTAATATCAGACTCAAAAGTATATATTAGTCCAATCGGGATAGCATTTGACCTTGAATGCCGAGCTGCCCAAAATTTTATTTTTCTGATCTTTAGGGGAGTCAATAGTAGCCTAAATTTAAAATCACGAATGAATTCCTCCGTTACGTTAGCTGCCATCTTGATTTTAAAGGAGAACCTGTTTTGCTCAATATCTCCGCCATTTTTAACTTTTCGACAAAAATGGTAGGAACTGAAATTGTTCCAAATAAATCGTATTTACAATTATTACAATTTCTTTTTAACAATTTTTGTCGTGAGGTCGATATTTTCGAGTTAATTGTACTTACAGTAGACGCCTATATTTTTGACTATAATATTGCATGTAACTTTTTTGGTATTGTAATGTAATTCAAATCCTTCTCACCACTTGAAGTCCTATGTTTTGTCTATCTGTGAGCAAATTTTCAGCCAAATCGATTATGATGTATTTTGGGAATGGAGAAAAATGTAAAAAACGGTATTTTAACGTTTTCTACACTATTAAATTTGATCAAAAGCTTGTTTTGAATCAAAGTAACTTGTTATAATGCCATATAATGACATTTTTGAGTCCCTTCTATTAAAATATGTTTTCCATTGATACTTTACGATAGAAAATGCAAATTTGTATAAATAAACACCAAGTCACTGTAAAATCGCATAAAATAACATTTTGAGAAATTTTAAATATCTTATTTTTACGTCCCGCAGAAGCTATATACCAATTTTCAAACAAATCGGAGGTCCAAAATTTTTTTTGCTCCCAAATTGAGTGATTTGAAATGGAATGACCCGTAATCTTGGAACTACTAAAAATCGATTTTTTTATAACAAGAAATCGAACGTCACTGACTTGGCAACATTTCGCGCCTATGTGTATAAACATTATTATTTTTAATAGTATAAATGTCACTGTCAGTGTCGAATTACCGACGCACTGTTGCCTCACTTTTGAAAGTTCGCAGAACTTTCGCAATATTGGACCGCGTTTGTTGCCACCTGTTGATCGCTACTGTATCACCTTAATCTATTTTTGGCCTTTCTCCCTACTATAAAACTTAGAACACTAAGCATATATAGAAAAAGCCCAAGAAGTTGTTTGAGGACTAATTCGCCGGTCCAGAAGAAGAATGACGCAACCGCAAAATGCAAAATTCTTCAGAAGAGCAAAAAACGATTTTGAAGAAGAATTTGAAAGAAGATTTTGAAATGAAGAGTAATCGTCCAGGAGCATCGGTATGGCGTTTATTTTTTGACAACGATGGCTTTTATTTTCATCGATATTGGTTCAAATTTCATTATCTTAATTTAATCGCCCCATTTTCAACCCTATCTACAGTTGCGTCATTATGCATCTGAAACAAGGTCTAACATAGCGCATATTTCAGTGACGACGCAACTACCCTATAGTGGCTCAGCACATTTTTACAGTTCGGTCTTTTTGTATCATACGCATATTTCAGTGACGACGCAACTACCCTATAGTGGCTCAGCACATTTTTACAGTTCGGTCTTTTTGTATCATAGTTACATAGTATTTTAGAAGTTAATTGCGCAATAAACAGGAATTGACAAAATTTGCCGTTACGTAATTTTTCTTCCGTACTGGACTGAATATCTGCCTGCTATTATAGTCGGTCCCCCTCTACTTAACTTATTCTTACAGTGGTGCTACCTACTACCTATTTGGCCAGTCGCAGTCGTATTAAAAATTGTGAAAAGTATTTTGAGTTTTATAGATAATGCTATTGAGTCTTGTGTGTAAAATTTATATTTTTGTGATTAGATAAGCATTTTGTGTTTTTTGTAAGAGCGCATCATGAGTAGTGGTTATTTTATTTGTAAGAAACTTCTAGGGAAAATTATTTGTCAGTGGGAAAGTCGAGCCATCTTTACTTCCTGTTGTCGGCGAACGTTTTTCGTCTCTTTATATGGCGAAAATAAAGACGATTCTCTGGAAAGCCTGAGATACAAACCATTCGCTAAAACAGTGAGAAAAAATGCATTTAATCTCTTCTCAAGATGCAGCCCGTTTCCACAGATTCCGAGTGTATCACCAGATTCCGTCATGACTCGGTAAACATTGTGATCCAGAAAATTGGGGCTGGAAAGGCATGGAAAATTTTGGATACCAATCCAAACTTCCAAGCCTCCAGTACCCCCTAGCTTATGAAATTCATCTTAAGCAGATGCAATGGAAACTGGAAGTGCATGTGGTTGCCGAAAAGCAGACCTCAAATGTTCAGCAATGTGCCTCTATTGTGGTGGTGAAAGTTGCAGCAACATCGTGGACATATCAACGCGCCTCCAGTCTCTACCTCATAGGTGGCCGGGAAAAGGGTCAAAAATAGCTGAATAATAGCATAGGAATGTTAAAATAATAATAATAAATAAATATATAGATAGAAAAGTAAGCCCAAGGTTTTGTTTTTATTGTATTCCTATGAGAATTCGAGAATCTGGTCAAGTTTGGAGCGCTGTAAAACCTAGATAAATAAATAAAATTAAACAACTTTATAGTGGAAATTGTAAGTTGAAAAATCCTCGATAAAATCGCTATGATGTTATTTTATTGTAAAATGAACGGAAAAAAGTTATACTCCCCAAAAAGAAACTTCTTACAAAATGTTCTCTTATTTTTGTTTATAACTTTTTTATTGGTCACTTGGCGATAAAAAGTAATAGATATAAAATTGTAGAAAATTTAATTTACTACATTTTATGTGTAATTAAATTTTCTGTAAGGTTGCCAGTTTAGGGGATACTTATTTGCACCTCTTTTTCCAAGATGGCGGCCGGGGGACAAGGGCGGCGACCCCAAAAACTTGAACTTAAGCTTCTACTGAACCCTCCTACAGATTAAAAAATAAAATTGACTCCTCTAAGAAATGCAACCCTAAATGCAACATTTCAATGGACTACTAGTTCTTGAATAAATACATTCATTTTTATAAAAAAATAAATATACAGTGGAACCTCGATTATCCGTCAGGGCACCGGACCAAGGGTATGACGGATAATCGAAAAGACGGTTAACAGAATATTAAATAAATTAAAAATTGATTTTACAACTTTCAAATTTTATTTGTATGTTTTGTTTGATAATATAAGGGGAATTTGTGTTCGTGTTAATATTGTCGATATTCGGTTTAAAATATTCTGAAGTTTTTGTTTGTTTTACTGATGCTTCATATTTTGCAAGGGCTGAATTTCTTAATCGGCGTAAGATCATACAATCTACTTTATTGGATTGTTCTTGTCGAGAATACCACTCGATGAATGGGTGCATATGCTATAGTGCGATGCAGCTACTCTAGCTTCTTTAGGCAAATCTTTGTCAGTTGCAAAAACATCATTGACATCGCCACCGTCAAATTCCAAGTTTGTGTCAGCTTCTGAACCTGTTTCGGCGCCTCTGTTGTGCCATTTCAACGATTTCATCATCTGTCAGCAATTGATAGCCGTTTGCGCCCTCATTACAATTTAACCATTCGTTTATGTCATCTTTAGGCAACGAAAACAAAAGAGTTGATTCAGCCATAACTTCATTTGTTACCGCACTGTACATTTCAGCGAACTTCGTTTGGCTTATCGAAATGCTAAAAAAAATGAATTGATGACTCAAATTTTTGCTTATGTACTCAATACAACTTATGTACGGACCCTGACGGTTAACAGAGGTGACGGTTAATGGAGAGACGGATAATCGAGGTTCCACTGTATTTATTCTAAGAATTTGCATAACAGTAGTTGTAATAATTTATATTTCAGTATATGACAAATCCTTCATTTCTCTTTGTTTTTAATGCATGTCTAACGGAAATATGTAAAATTCCTTCAACTACTTAGTAATAAATGTTACAAGTTAATATGTAAATGAATTATTGTTGTCAACTGATATTCTGATAATATTTGTTATTTACAAACAGCAATCATGTCATTTCAAAAGCATTTCAATTTTTTGAGAACTTAGCTGTACTACTGAAGTATCATTTTGTTGTTTCTTTTTCTTATGAAAATAGCTATTGTATGTTTTGTCCTTTTGTGCTTGTCCTCTATTTAATTGATCACTAGTTTCCGGTGGTTCCTTTCCTCACTTCCGCTTTCATTAATTCATGTGTACTAGTGTAGCATCGTTTATCGGTCCAGACTGGCGGAAGTCAACTTTTATCAAATTACCAAGAAAATTTTCTATTTTTATTGGGAATAAGCCATAATTCCACTTTAAAATAAATTGATTTTGACGTTTCGATTTCCGTTACGGAAATCGTTCTGTTTTCGACAGAATGATTTCCGGCAAAACTTATTTTGAAGTAAAATTGTGGATTATTCACAATCTTTTCTTTCGGCATCATAACCCTGGATGGTAGGGATGGGAAAAACCTACCGGTTTTAACCGAAAACCGGTTTTTTTACTTCGCAATAACCGGTTTTACCGGTTGTTTTTTGTCCCGTTTATAACCGGTTTTTTCTTTTTAAAGTAAAAACCGGTTATTCCGGTTAACCAATCATAATTATTATTCTCAAGTAATTATTCCAAACAAAAGCATAATTCAAATTTTATTTTATAAATACCGAAGCAAACTGAAAGTGAAAACTCACATCAGCCAGAAACAATTAAGTTTTATTATAACATTTCGTTGAAAAGGTATTTGTAATCATTATATTTACATAAGAAGTGATCTGGTTGAAGTAGACGCAAACACCATCTATTTTTCACACTTGACTCTTGACATTGAAAATGAGTGAATGACTTTTTCTGACCAAAAATAATGTTCTGACTATGAATATCGAATTACCGATTAGAATACGAATCTCCAAGGATTTCCCTACGTTTTCAAAACGATACACCCGTACATATACAGGAAGTATTTAATGAGTTAAAATGTACCTATTATACAAAAATATACAAACGTGTTAAAAGAAATACATGATAATTTTTTTTATGGTAGTAAAAATAAAAGATAAATTGCATTATCCAAATTATTTTTAAGTAAAATATTTATGTTGATATTATTTTTTTTAAATCCCATTTGAAAGAGTGGGAAATTTTTTATAAGTTGAGATGGTTGGGTTAAATTTTATATTATTGCAAAATGTATATATTAATCTTATATGCTATATTATATTAAATAATAATCAATAAATATATCATAATAATAAAATAATAATAAATATAATGTATGTATATAAGCTGTACACTCCCGTGGAAGTTATAGCTGTTTTTCACTTTAATGATCCGTTAAGACATGGGGGATCAGTCCACTTTTCTTCTAATCTGTCTCCTCAAAGCTTCTGGTGTGTCTTCGTTTCCGTCACTACTGTTCTCCGCTCATTTCGGTTCTCAGTCTTTTTTTTTCCAGTTTCGAATTCCCATACAAGTCGTTTTCGACTTGCTGTTTCCATCTTGCTTTTGGTCTACCTCGTGCTCTTGTCTCAGGGGGTATCCAGTTGGTAATAACTTTAATGGGATCATCTTCATTTTTTTACTTATATGACCATGCCACCTTATTCTTCGTACTTTTGCTTCTTTCACTATGTTTTCTCCTTCCATCCATTGTTCTAATATTTCGTGGTTCATCCAGGGTCTTCTTGCGTTTTCATTTATTACTTTTGGTCCCAGAATGTTGCGCATTATTTTTTTTTCAAATACTTTCAGCTGTTCTTCTTCTTTTAACGTTAGGGTGTTGGTTTCTATGGCATACATTACCACTGGCCTTATGGTAGTCTTATATATTTGCATCTTTGTATTTCTGCTTAATTTTTTATCTTTTATTATTTTTTTATTTTTGTGGTAAGCTCTATTTCCTGCTTGTAGTTTCTGTTTCAGGTCTATTCTTTCATTATCTCTACTAATCATTGTTTCCAAGTATTTGAATGTATCTACTTCCTCAAATCTGTAATTATCTATTATCATTTGTGTTAGTCTTGTTTTCTTAAATCTGCTTGCGTTCATGTACTTTGTTTTTTTCCATATTTATATCTAGTCCTCTTCTTTTTGCCCCCTTTTCTATTTCAGAGAATGCCTTAATGGTCTTTTGTCCCGGGCTATTATAACGATATCATCTGCATAACCTACTATTCGTACTGCATTTTTATTAATTATTCTGTTATTTGTTGCTTCTTTTATTGCACAATCTAGAGCTGTAATGAATAACTCAGTTGACAGGGCATCCCCTTGTCTGACTCCGTTTTGGACCCTAATCTTCTGTTGTCTTTTGACCTAAATCTATTACTGCTTGTGCCTTTTTCATTGTCATTTTTATTAACTGTATTAATTTGCCTGGTATTTTTATGCGTGTTAGATCTTCTATTAGTTCTCCTCTTTTTGGTTTATCGAAGGCCTGTTTAAAATCCACAAAAAGCATATGCAGTTTCATGTTGTGTTCATGTTGTGTTCCATGTTGTGTTCCATGTTGTGTTCCATGTTGTGTTCAAATAAATATTATAATTAATAGAATAAAATGGTTTTATTAAAAATTGTGTTTTATTTATATTGATATTGATGTTCTTTCGATAGTACTAATTTTGATCATATTGATATCGAGTATCGAGGGATGGGTCTTTACCTGTCTGGATATGTCCTTCTGGATATGTCCCAGATCGAAAGAGTAAAAAAGTACACTTACCTAGGAACACTTATAACAAAAAATAATGACTGCACTGCAGAAATCAAAGTCAGAATCGAAAAAGCACGTTCTAATTTTATGAAAATAAAAAAGGTCCTATGTAGCAAAGATTTAACATTAGCTCTTAAAGTACGCCTAACAAAATGTAACGCATACAGTGTACTATACTACGGAGTGGAATCATGGACGTTAAATGTAGAGACAATGAGACGACTTAACGCCTTTGAAATGTGGACCTATAGAAGAATTATGAGGGTTACCTGGGTAGATAGTTACGAACAATGAAGTACTGAGAAGAATAGGTAAAGAGAATGAAGTTGAACTTACAATGAAATAAAGAAAACTACAGAATCTCGGACATGTGATGCGGGGCGAGAAGTGTGGCATCCTGCGACTCATAATGGAAGGATAGATAGATGGCAGAAGAAGCATCGGCAGAAGACGAAAATCATATCTGAAGAACCTGAGCGAATGGTTTGGATGCAGCTCAAAACTACTATTTAGAGCTACTGCCTCAAAAATTAAAATAGCTATAATGATTGCCAACCTCCGTAGCGGAGATGGCACCTGAAGAAGAAAAAGATATGCCCTTCCATTCAGACCTCCATTGTCGTAGCGTGTGCTCACTACAGAGAGCAATGGATTGTATCCTCGCTCCGACCCTTGCTCCCTGGTATTTATATTCGTGAATTCTCGCATTTAAAATAATGTATTTATTTTACATAGCGATCGATAATGCAGTTTAGATCGCTATATAAAATAAATACATTATTTTAAATGCGAGAATTCACGAATATAAATACCAGGGAGCGAGGGTCGGAGCGAGGATACAATCCTTTGGTCTCCGTAGTGAGCACACCCTTACGTTCATAGTTTTCAGGTCGTCTTCCACGCCATCCAATCATTTCGATTTCATTTTTTTTATGGTAAAATTGCGATTTTGACAATGTTCCCCCACATAAAATTCAAAATAAACCTCATTTTCAGCACCATTAAAAACAAAAGTATTACCAAAATTAGCTGTTCACCACACCGTGGTCAGTATCTCGAGAAATAAGCGTTTTTTGGGGGAGTGCCACTCGTCTATAAAGTCACATAACTTTCTTCCTATTGCATATTTGACTTGGAATTTTCCAGAAAACTTCTTCATGACTGATGTTTTAATGCTGTGTTGGTTAAAATTATAAACTAAAAAGTTTGTCACTCAACTTTTTTAAGTAAACATGATACTAACGAAATCTGACGACAAAATGTTGACGACATTGTTATCTAAATACTTCAAAGATGATGCAGTAAAATTTTCAAAAGGAAATATTTACAGCGAGTTAAAGTTGAAAAATCATCAAAGTTAATTTTTCGCATTTTTGCTTAAAATTTGATTTTTGAACATGTTCCGCCAATTCTACATGAAAATTAACTTCATATTCGGATTCAGCGACCTCGAAAACATAAAGAATGACAAAAATTTGCCATTCACGTATCACGGTCGCTTTTTAGATTTCTACCCCTTAAATTAGGGGTGTGCCGCTTGCCTAAAGGATCGTTTAAACACAGCGATATATCAAACAACTTATCAAGGTCAATCGAGTTGTTGCAACTTATCATTGTGTGTAAACGGTGCATCGCACGACTTATCAAAGTTGGAGTTGGGTTGAGGTTGGTATCAACTTATCACAAGGATCGAGTTGTTTTAATTTATCGTCGTGTCTAAACGGTACAGCGATTTATCATTGGACTTGGGTCGTATCAATTTAGGAGAATCTTACCGTATTAGAATTTATTTACATATATAATTAAATAATGTACAGGGTGATTGATTAGTGGGGTAAAGCTACGTAGATCCGTTATAGTAATAGATAGCAATAAAAGTTAATAACAAAAATTGTAGCCAACTTTTAGATTCACATTTATAAAATTAATTAGAATGTTACATAGGGTGTGTTCGATAACATAGTGGCAGAAATCATAGAGCAAAACAGCGAAACCAAACAAGTTTGATTTCTCCGCTCGCACTCTTTGTTATTTTTCCGAAAAATGAATCTCGATGTCCTGATATCTGAAGTGTTTCAAAGAAAGCTGTTTTTGAATCAGTAAGATTCCCTATTCAGATGACGACGATGGCTTTTTAAATTTATAACTTTATGCAATTTTATAATTAAATAAATATTATGTAACTTAATAATTATTATTAGTTCTACGTTCTACAGTGTGGCAAAACCAAATGGAATAAATTCATTATTTCGTAAACCGACGACTAAAAAATCCGGACATATTTTTAAATTATGATTTTTTGGCATTTACATACTAGTGACGTCATCCATCTCGAAGCTGAAATAAAAAATATACATGCGGACCAATGTAAAAAAGGTCATTTCATTGTTGTCTTCTTACCGGCGTGAGAAATACAAAATAAGATTTACTATTTTATTTGGACATAAGTCACAATTCGAGTTTGAAATCAAGTTTACTTGACGTTTCGAGTTTCACTTCGGAAATCGTTATCAGTATATAAAAAAACATTCATAAATTAAAAATTTAACTTTTGTTTCTGGTGAAGCAACGCAGTTGGAACAAGCAGAATATTATAATTATTGTCACCGGAAAGCGAAAAAGGTAACGCACAACTTGAAAGAACTTATATATTTCTAACTTCGTTTCTGGTGAAGTAACGCAGTTGGAACAAGCAGATATATTATAGTTGTGTCACCGGAAAGCGAAAAAGGTAACGCACAACTTGGGAGAACCTATAGATTTCCAACTTGGTTTCTGGTGAAGGAACGCAGTTGGAACAAGCAGATATATTATAATTGTGTCACCGGAAAGCGAAAAAGGTAACGAATAACTTGGAAGAGCCTATAGTTTTCTAACTTCGTTTCTGGTGAAGCAACGCAGTTGGAACAATCAGATATATTATAATTGTGTCACCGGAAAGCGAAAAAGGTAGTCCCTGAAAACTATAGGTTTTTCCAAGTTGTGCGTTACCTTTTTCGCTTACCGGTGACACAATTATAATATATCTGCTTGTTCCAACTCGTTGCTTCACCAGGAGCGAAGTTAGAAAACTATAGGGTCTTCCAAGTTGTGAGTTACCTTTTTCACTTTCCGGTGACACAATTATAATATATCTGGTTGTTCCAACCCTGTTGCTTCACCAGAAGCGAAGTTAGAAAACTATAGATTCTTCCAAGTTGTGCGTTACCTTTTTCGCTTTCTGGAGACACAATTATAATATATCTGCTTGTTCCAACTCCATTGCTTCACCAGAAACGAAGTTAGAAAAGTATAGGTTCTTCCAAGTTGTGCGTTACCTTTTTTGCTTCCCGGTGACACAATTATAATATATCTGCTTGTTCCAACTCCGTTGCTTCACCAGAAGCGAAGTTAGAAAAGTATAGGCTCTTCCAAGTTGTGAGTTACCTTTTTCACTTTCCGGTGACACAATTATAATATATCTGGTTGTTCCAACCCTGTTGCTTCACCAGAAGTGAAGTTAGAAAACTATAGGTTCTTCCAGGTTGTGCGTTACCTTTTTCGCTTCCCGGTGACACAATTATAATATATCTGCTTGTTCCAACTCCGTTGCTTCACCAGAAGCGAAGTTAGAAAACTATAGGCTCTTCCAAGTTGTGAGTTACCTTTTTCACTTTCCGGTGACACAATTATAATATATCTGGTTGTTCCAACCCTGTTGCTTCACCAGAAGCGAAGTTAGAAAACTATAGGTTCTTCCAAGTTGTGCGTTACCTTTTTTGCTTTCCGGTGACAATTATAATATTATATCAGCTGCTTTTTCCAACTGTGTTGCTTCACCAGAAACAAAGTTAAATTTTTAATGTATGAATGTTTTTTGTTGATATTTTCAACTCAGGCGCTCCAAAACCAACAAACCACTTGCAAACCCGTCCAAATACGTATTGCGAACCATCAAAGCTTTTGTTGAAAAACCGACAGAAGTTGACGTGCCTGATCCCTTGATCACGCATTTTTAATTACTTTTTCTTTTGCGTAGACAGACGAATAGGGAATGTTGTATACAAATTAAAGTACGGTAATGGTACTTTTTAATAGTGATATAAAATACAGGGTATCCCATTTAAATTTTACTGAAAAAATAATGTACCTACCTACTTGAGTTTTAACTCACCCTTTATTAGATATAAAGTAAATTAGCAATATCAATCATTTTTAAAAATTTTGACAATAAATAAAATATGGCATCAATAAACCATTGCCGTTGTGCTTATTTTTATTTATACAGTGAGTTGAACTTGTTACGATTTTCATATAAAATTGGTTATAACTTTGTAAATACCCTGTATAACATACCCAACCTTTATATTTTGAAAGTAACAGGATCTATTTGTTTACGATGAAAACTAGTTATAATTCATTGAAGGGTCTAAAAGGGTCTAATGTACACAATGGTCCCCTCTTCAACTTGTTGTGGTCAACTTATCGCAGCGTCTAAACAGCGTTTCAACCTCAACAAATCACAGCAACTTGTCATCACAACTAGTTGCTGGACTTATCGCTGTGTTTAAACGCCCCTTAAGATTAGCGTAGCATTTATTTTATACATGTTTGTTTTGGACTGACTGCCACTGTTCTGGACGTCCAAGTACGATTAAGTATCGACCTCATTGCAGGTCTAACAAATAATACCTTGTTTCCTAAGTTGTGACCACTATATAATCTATTTACTGTACCTAATGATCTATTTATCCATTTTATCTCAGGAAATATAATATAAAAATCAGACTACTTACCGCATTGACCTTCTGAACAATCTTCCTCGACTATGGCTTCATCAGGAGTAAGTGGAATGCTATTGTATCTTCCAAGATCTGGACATTCGCCATACATGTCAGCCTCATCAGTCAAACTATAGGAAGATCCAGCCGAGTCCGTGGAGCAACCAACGCTTGGGGGACTTATAGGACTGCCCGAGGGAGGACTATGGGAGATATCCCTTCCATGAGAGCGGTAAGGAGCTAAATATGGTCTCCACGACGTGAGTTGATGGTTACCCTCGCTCGTGGTGCGCGGTCTCGATGGCATACTGTCGCATCTTTCCCGACCTGTAAGACGAAAATAAGCAATGAAATGACAGATTTCAGAACTTGATAAATTCAAGCAGAAGTAAAGGGCCTAGCCGGGTAAAGATGATGAAAAGTGCCCCCGACTCGAATTCCATATAGGTCACCGTTTAGCATATATAGTGAAACTAACTTTCTGAAATTTTTAGCCCCCTAGGTGGGCATGTGACCCACCTAGAGCCAGCCTAATTAGGGTTTTTATGTTTTTATCTCAGCCGTATCGAGAACTAGCGAAAAACTTTAAATAACAAAGTTGTAAGCTTTAAAAAGTTCTGTCCATAAATTTTTTTTATTTTTGGCGGGAAATTTAGATTTTAGAACGATTTTAAAATTTTAAATGAGTATAAAAAAATAACTAAGACATTCGTTTTCACGAAAAAAATATATAACGTGTATTTTTGCATATTATTTCACCCTGAATTTTTTCAAATTTTTTAAATTGGTGACACGCCCCTTTAAAAATAAAAAACCGCATTTTTTCGGTATTTTTTTTCGTTTTTTGATACAATTTTATATATATTTTTCAAAAAAGGTAACACCGTCACTAGAATAGGTAAAAAACTGAAAAATAATTGGGGTTTGCTTAATAAAAATTTTTTGTAATGCCATCCATTTTCAAGATACAGGGCGTGGAAGAAAACAAAATTTTACACATTTTTTACGATTTTGCCGAAACTACTGGCAACATTGTAATAAAATTTGGCGAGTTTTAAGAGGTAGTTGTTGTGCATTTTTTGACATACAATTAAGAATTTTATATTTATCATTGGCGCGCATAGGGGTAATGGTCTGAACTTTTTAAAGAAAAAAGATAGTACGCCACTGACATATTTCAAATTAACAATCGTTTTTTAATTCCTCGTTAAATTTGTGACAAAAAATCTATCTTTCTATTTTTTCATACGACGCGCCATTTTTATTCAAAAAATAAAACATCTTAACCCTTACAAAGTATTCGAACTTCTAGTAGTTTCTACATCTAACATAAACTCGTACATCCATTATAAAAACTAATTCGAATACTTTGGAAGCGTTAAGATGTTTTATTTTTAAGATGTTTATGAAAAGCGTTAAGATGTTTATGAAAAAATGAGAGCATAGTTTTTTTATCGCAAATTGAACGAGGTATTCAAAAACGATTGTTAATTTATCAGTGGCGTACTATCTTTTTTTCTTTAAAAAGTTCAGACCATTACTCCTATGCGCGCCAATGATGAATATCAAATCCTTAATTGTAAAAAAACATGCACAATAACTAAATCTTAAAACCCGCCAAGTTTTATTACAATGTTGCCAGTAGTTTCGACAAAATCGTAAAAAATGTGTAAAATTTTGTTTTCTTCAACGCCCTGTATCTTGAAAATGGATGGCATTACAAAAAATTTTTATGAAGCAAACCCCAATTATTTTTCAGTTTTTTACCTATTCTAGTGACAGTGTTACCTTTTTTGATAAATATGTATAAAATTGTATCAAAAAACGAAAAAAAAAAACGAAAAAATTCGGTTTTTTATTTTTAAAGGTGCGTTTCACCAATTTTGAAAATTTGAAAAAATTCAGGGTGAAATATTATGCAAAAATACACGTTATATATATTTTTTTCGTGAAAACGAATGTCCTAGTTATTTTTTTATGCTCATTTAAAATTTTAAAATCGTTCTAAAATTTAAATTTCCCGCCAAAAATTAAAAAAGAAAATATTTTTTTTGGACAGACCTTTTTAAAGCTTACAACTTTTTTTATTTAAAGTTTTTCGCTAGTTCTCGATGCGGCTGAGATAAAAAATAAAAACATAAAAACCCTAATTAGGCTCTAGGTGGGTCACATGACCACCTAGGGGGCTAAAAATTTCAGAAAGTTAGTTTCACTATATATACTAAACGGTGACCTATATGGAATTCGAATCGAGTTGGGGACACTTTATCATCTTACCCGGCTAGGCCCTTTGGCAAGCTAAATAAAGTGTGGAAAAGTAAAGTTGTGTTTCAACGACAGCATGTTAAGCAACTAGTTAAGTTAATTGCAGTAAAGCGGTACAATTTGTTACAGCGGTGTTCAAACTTTACAGATATAATTCAAAATAATGAAGAGCCCATTCTCAGTGTCAAAAACATATTTGCAAAAGACAGTATATAAGTGATTTGAAAAAAAATCATAACTTTTGGGACGTATACAGTATGGTGCAAATGTCTGGAATAAATATGATATTTCATAAGCCAGCGACTTTAATTAAAAATCCCGAAACAGGTGATTTTTATTTTTAAATTACGATATTTTGGCATTTACTTCATACGAGTGACGTCATCCATATGGACGTGATGAAGTAATCGACGATTTTTTTAAATGAGACTAGGGGTCGTGTGATAACTCATTTGGAAGGGTACTCAATTCTATATTCAATAATATAAACATTAACATAATTGCTTATACAGTGTCCAAAAAATTTTTTTTAATTAAATTAATTGACAAAAAAAGAAGACTGTATGTAATTTATTTAATTCAAAATACATTTTACTGCTGTCAGAAAACAGAAAAAAATGTTTATTTGACAAATAAGCATTGTATTTCGCTTAAATTAAATGTCCAAACTTCCAAGAGGCAAGTGGTTGGCGGAAGCTGGTTTGAACATCAAATTTAAGCGAAAAACAATGTTTATTTGTCAAATAAACATTTTTTTTCTGTTTTCTGACAATAGTAAAATGTATTTTGAATTAATCAAATTACATACATTATTCTTTTTTTGTCAATTAATTTAATTAAAAACAAATTTTGGACGCTGTGTGTAAACAATTATGTTAATATTTATATTACTGAATACAGAATTGAATATCCTTTCAAATGAGCTATCACACGACTCCTAGTCTCATTTAAAAAAATCATCGATTACGTCATCACGTCCATATGGATGACGTCACTCGTATGAAATATGTATATACCAAAATATCGTGATATAAAAATAAAAATCCACCTGTTTCGGGATTTTTCATTAAAGTCGCTGGTTTACGAAATATCGAATTTATTCCAGACATTTGCACCATACTGTATGTCTTATACCACACCACAGTATAATAGTCTAAGAGCTAGTGAACCCTCCGACTAACGGTCGTCCTGTAAGGCTAGAAATTTTTCTAGTGATAATTATTCATTTCATAGCACACCAAGGCTAAAAACCATGACCTGGCAGGCATTAGCGGTGCACGTGTATCTATCTACCAAGTGAATCGAAAAGTGCAAATTTAGGGGGTAAAATAAACTTTCTCCTGTAAGGTTTAAATTTAAGTATGTATTTGAGTTAGTCATTTAGAAGAAATGTGTACAATGACAGGCGATTCTGAAGAGCATAAGACCTTGCCAGGCGAGGGGAAAGATTAGGGGTTTTTCCTAAAATTATTCTTTTTGCATCGAACAATTTTTTTTAGGTTTTTTGAATCATTCCAAACAGAAAAGGTCTTTAGTGATTTTTCTCTTAAGTTAATAGTTTTTGTTATATAAGCGATTGAAAATTTTGAAAATTGCGAAATCGGCCATTTTTAACCCTAAATCGGACATTTATCTAAAAATTTCAATGTTGCCAAGGTACGTAGATATTCTTTAAACATTGATTGATGAAATCCCGAAGAGTTTTTTGCAATAAATATCGACAACTCCTTTGTTTTTTAAATTGCTAATCAAGCAGGCGAGACACTGTAGTGTAAGTGAGGACGTTTGAGTTTGCATAAATTCATTATCTTGAGAATGGGCCAATCTCAAGAGAAATCTTCAGACAGGTCGATTTTTATTTTTGAATGAGGACTTTTTGGCATACATATAATACTAGTGACGTCATCCATCTGGGCGTGATGACGTAATCGATGATTTTTTTAAATAAGAGTAGGGGTTGTGTGATAGCTTATTTGAAAGGTTATTTAATTCTCTATTCAGTAATATAAATATTAACATAAATATTTATACACGGTGTACAAAAAAATTTTTTTTTTCTATTTGTCAAATTTAATCAAAGTTAATTTAATAAAAAAAAATTTTTTGTACACCCTGTATAAATAATTATGTTAATGTTTATATTAGTGAATAGAGAATTAAATAACCTTTCAAATGAGCTATCACACAACCCCTACTCTCATTTAAAAAAATCATCGATTACGTCATCACGCTCAGATGGATGACGTCACTAGTATTATATATATGCCAAAAAGTCCTAATTTAAAAATAAAAATCGACCTGTCTGAGGATTTCTCTTGAAATTTGCCCATTCTCGAGATAATGAATTTATGACAACTCAAACGTCCTCACTTATACTAGTGTCGTGCCCGCTTGATTAGCAATTAAAAAACAAAGGCGTTTCCGATATTGTATTGCCAAAAACTCTTTGGGATTTCATCAATCAATGTTTAAAGAATATCTACCTAACTTGGCAACTTTGAAATTTTTAGATAAATGTCCGATTTAGGGTTAAAAATGGCCGATTTCGCAATTTTCAAAATTTTCAATCGCTTATATAACAAAAACTATTAAGAGAAAAACCACTAAAGACCTTTTCTGTTTGGAATGATTCAAAAAAACCTAAAAAAAAATTGTTCAATGCAAAAAGAATTATTTTAGGAAAAACCCCTAATCTTTCCCCTCGCCTGCAAGGTCTTATGCTCTTCAGAATCGCCTGTCATTGTACACATTTCTTCTAAATGACTTACTTAAACACATACTTAAATTTAAACCTTACAAGAGAAAGTTTATTTTACCCCCTAAATTTGCACTTTTCGATTCACCTGGTAGATACACGTGTACCGCTGATGCCTGCCAGGTCATGGTTTTTAGCCTTGGTGTGCTATGAATTATCACTAGAAAAATTTCTAGCCTTACAGGACGACCGTTAGTCGGAGGGTTCACTAGCTCTTAGACTATAAGAACCGTTAACGCTACGCGACATGTATGTGTTGGCTAACCAGATATGTATAAAAAGACTAAATAACAATAATTATTATAGGTTTATTGAGATGTTAACCTTCATATTCATATGTAATTTCAAAATATTGAAATTAAAATTTAACTACCTTAAATTAAACCTAGAACATATTATATATAAAATATGGCCAATTAAATAATTCTTCCCGTACTGCGGATTAGTGTAGTAGTTAAAATTTAAATACCTCAACTCTCGGTTAGGCGCCTCCTTATGTAACGTCTTTAGTCGCGCTGGGACTACTAGTCCCATAACAATAAATCGGCTCGATCTGTGTTATTTTTTAAATGGTTTTTTAATAAATTATTGTAGCTATTTAGTTTGTCATAGTAAACAAAATGTTGTCATTTTATTAAAAATCAAAGAACCCCGCAGAAACCTTATGGGAAATGGCTCTCTGCCAAATGCTCTGAAACTTTGGGTTCTGGTAGTCATTGATGTGTAGAACAAAAGACTCTATGGGCGCGTAGCTCCAAAAAATCATGGTTTTAAGATATAAGCCTCTGAAGTTGTAGGTACAGCTGGTTCCTAAAAAAACTGATACGACTCTTAGTAAGATTTGATCATTTTGAGCAGTGTATGATTGGTCTGACATTATATAATATTTATTATGACAGACAAATAATAAAATAAACAAACAAACAGCCAGTTTTTGAGGTTGAAGTTATCTGACAAATTTTAAGATTTGGCAGTGACAGTGACAGTATGTAAATAATAAGTATTTATCCTTCAAAATATAATAAATTAAATATAATTAAACTCATATTCATTATATAACACCTCATTAAAAGCTTTTTACAAGAACATAGTCAGCGATTTTGACATGGCTTAGAGCCAGACTACATCAAGATCCCCTATAAATCGTGCTGGTAATTGCCTTGCAGCGAGACCAAAAACAAAAAGAAGAAAGTACACTGCTCAATTTTCTACAAAATACGCTTTAAGAGTCGTATCAGTTTTTTTTGGAACCAGCTGTACATACAGTGAGGACGTTTGAGTTGGAATCAGGGCCGTAACTACGATGTTGGGGGCCCCGAGGCAAACGTAATTTGGGGGCCCCTACCCTCAGCGCAAAGGGGGTCTGGAAAAATGTTTGAAATTAACCCCTTGAAAATGCATTTTCCCTCCTGTGTGAACACCACACTCTCTTCTTTATTTTTTTTTTCAGCATTTCCTGCAATAATTATAAAATTAGCAGCACTAATGAATACATCTTCATCTGTATCTGACACTGTGGACGGATATTCAACGAATGCGTTCGTTCGCTACAATGTAAATGGTCTTACTTTGTAGCGAACGAATAACCAAGCGAACTACCAAGTAAACGTAAATGTGGTACCATGTGGTTCCTTTCACATACCAAGATGTGGTCTGGGAAAATTGCTTAAGACAAAGTAGCTGGGCTGGGACCTGAGGCCCCTATTCCGGTTGCATTTTAATTTTTATTTTGCCAAAATAACTAATTTCCTCAGCAACAATTTATATCTTTACGAAAGGTCTCGGGGGCCCCAGCTTAGCCCGGGTCCCCTCTTCCAATGGCATTTTAGGTTTTATTACGCCGAAACAACTAATTTCCTAACTAATAATTTAAATCTTTATGTTAATGTCTCGGGGGGTTCCAGCTTAGCTCAGGCCTCAGGGCCCCTGTTCTGTTCCAATTGCATTTTAGTCGAAAAGACTAATTTCCCCAGTGAAAAATTAAGACTTTATGTTGCTGTCTTTTTAAAATTGTGTGTTTTGAAAATAATTCGTTGATATCGGCTTTTAAATTACATATTTTTATTTTCCTCGTTAAAATCTATGCACGGCCAACCAAAAGGAGGCCCGGGGTACTGCCCCGGTTGCCCCAATGGTAGTTACGGCCCTGGTTATAATAAATTAATTTTCTCGATAATGGGCGACTCTGGAGATAAATTACGAATCAGGTCGATTTTTATTTTTAAATTTAAATTTTTTGGCATAGGTATATATCATACTAGTGACGTCATCGATCTGGGCGTGATGACATAAAGGATGAATTTTTTTAAATAAGAATAGGGTTCGTGTGATAGCTTATTTGAAAGGTTATTCAATGACTTATTCAATAATATATCATTTACAATCAAGATGCAGTAGAAATAAACAAACCAAGACACGTTAAATGCTACTAGGAGCACTTCCAAATCATAATTTAGAATGTATATACATTGTAAATCCCAAATCACGATTTCCAAAGTTTATACATTGTAAATTATGATTCGGGAGTGCTCCTAGTAGCAATTAACGTGTCTTGGTTTGTTTATTTCTACTGCATCTTGATTGTAAATTTAGTATAGTCCTATCGTCACTTGTGGAGTATTGGGTGCTTATGCGTTCCTTGATCAAAAGTGTCTTAAAGTAAGATTAAGTAGTAAGGTTTTCATAATGCTCTGTTAACACCTGACCAGGCCATGAGATTACAACCAAAATGGGTTCCACATTTTTTTTATAAAAAAAAATAGTGGAACGTGCAGAAGTTAATAGATTACTTATCAAGATAGTAAAATGAAAGTGAAGATTGCCCAATTAATGAAAATAAGTATTTACTACCTAACTACTTTTTAATACAACATCATTATACAAGCACTTATTAGGCGCCAGAATGTTTTGTGTAAAATACCTGTCACAAATGTTCATATTATGAACATTTTTGTAAATTGTTCTCGGAACCACTTTTTATCAGTATTACCATTAAATCGTAAACAGATAAGGAAAATATTGTAACAACAACTCGTATAATATTTACTAGATATATCATTCAATTAATATTGATATTATTCGATAACATGTGATTTTTCTTAAAAACAACGTAATACGACCTATTTATTTATGTTTCAATGAATCAGTTTTGTCCTTTTCTGGCCAAACAAGTCAGATGTAAGTTCGAATATTATACAGTACAGTACAACGGAAGTTTACACCGCACACGTGTATTATAAACAATGAAATATTAAACTGGTAAACAATATTACACTACAGATTCTTTTTCTTTTAGACAAGGCGAAAATCTCAGATTCTTTCGGAAAAATATTCCCATGAGATTTTTTACATAATCACTTATAAGATACCCCAGTTTAAGGTTCAAGGGGCCGTTCAAGTATTACATAAGCAGATTTATTACGATTATTCATTCCCTCTCCAAGCCCCCTTGTCAGCAAAATAAGCAAAGCTCTCACCCCTCCCATGTTACACAAACATTGTTATGTATTTTTCTTTTGATGTAGGTATATATTCTATTTTTTTTATTGAATTATGAGCAGCAGTTATACTTCTAGAAAAAAAGAAAATACAGTCGACTCTCTCTATAACGAACACGGGTATTACGAGGTTTCGCTTATAACGAGGTACACTAGATGTCCCATGAAATTCGTTACAACGAGGAAAAATGAAATAGAAGAATATGTTTATTTACCTGTTTTTGGCGTGGTGATGGCCATAAATAAATACCATAAATGCCTGTATACAGGAATGCCCAACATCTGTGTGCTTATTGAGACCAGTGCTGCAATAAATTCCACCACCGGTAATAAACTTCTCCCTTCTTGCTTATCTATCGACCGATATTGAATATTGTGGGAAATTTACAATTTAGGATGGCCAAATTTCATTGTTGAGGTCGACCATCGACACCTAATAAACTACGTAAGAGGCATCAAAACAGTTCAATGGTGGTGGTATGCACAATATTATTGTTGTCTGATATAACGAGATCCGCTTATAACGATGTAATTAGTCCGCCATTTCAGTTTTCGTTATAGAGGGAGTCTACTGTGTATTTATGATAGAGGACTTAAACGCACATATTCAATTGAACAAGCTATATTAGCAAGGTACTCAACATAAAGTAAAATCTTTTCAGGCCATAATAATGAAAAGACCTTCTCCAAACGAAATAAAAACTTATACTGAAATGATGGCATCTCCTGAGGTAAAATGTTCCGGAAGTAAAATGAGCCTCCATTCGGATCTCCGGGTGAGGACTATCTCAGGGGGAACACCATTACAGGTTAGAAAAATCAGGATAGGGTCTTGGAATCTTGGTAGTCTTACAGGTAAGAGTCTGGAGTTAGTGGATGCGCTCAAACGAAGAAGAGTTCAAATTGCTTGTATTCAAGAAACTAGGTGGAAAGGACAAAGGGCGAAAGAACTAGGTGATGGATATAAATTGTGGTATGTAGGGAGTAGTAACACTAGAAATGGAGTTGGTATAATTGCTGATAGTGAAATGAAAGATAACGTAGTAGAAGTTGTAAGAACGAGTGATAGAATGATGTCAGTGAAATTTGTAATTGATAAAGAGGTATTGAATGTTGTGTGTGTGTATGCTCCTCAAACAGGTCTGGGTGAGAATGAAAGAAGAGCTTTCTATGATCAATTGGGAGACATACTGAGTGATATTCCAGCGGAGGAGAAAGTTATAATAGGAGGTGATTTCAATGCACATGTGGGCCAAGCCAAGACAGGATATGAAACAATACATGGGGGATTAGGCTTTGGAACTAGAAATGAAGCTGGAGATGACATGCTAGAATTAGCAACAGCATTGGATATGGCGATTGTTAACACATTCTTTAAAAAGAGAGAAACTCAACTTATTACCTACAAAAGTGGACAACATCAATCCCAAATAGACTACTTCATGATAAGGAAAGAAGACATACGTGAATGCAAGGACTGCAAGGTAATAGTTAGTGAGACAGTAAGCCAACAACATAAGCTGCTTGTTCTGGACATCGAAGTAAAAAGCGAAACTAAACAAAAATATCGGAGAGGACCACAAAAAATCAAGTGGTGGATGCTAAAAGATGAGAAGGAAGGTCTATTCAGGGAAAGAATAGTAGAAAAAATATGTTGGAACATGAAAGGAAGCCCTAACACAATTTGGAGAAAAATGGCCAATATTATTAGAGAGACGGCTATTGAAATACTTGGGAAAACGTCAGGAAAGAAGTTTGAAGATAAAGAGACTTGGTGGTGGTCAAATGAAGTACAAGGAAAAATAAAAGAGAAGAGAAAATTATATAAAAAGTGGCAAGAAACCAGATCGGACATAGATCTTCAAAACTATATGGTCGCCAAAAAGGAAGCGAAAGTAGCAGTAGCAAAAGCTAAAGCAGAAGCGTATTCAAACCTATACGATCAACTTGATACCAGGGAAGGCGAAACGAAGATATATAAAATAGCCAAACAGAGAGCAAAGAAAGCAAAAGATTTTAATCAGATTAGATGTATCCGAGATGAAAATAATAAAATACTAGTTCACGAAAGGGATGTCAAAAAGAGATGGAGAAAGTACTTTGACAGCTTATTAAATGAAGAATTTGACAGACAGCCTGTAGAGTCAACGGAGACAGTAGCAGCAATGGTCACCAAAATAACCAATGAGGAAGTGGCTCAAGCGCTTCAAAAAATAAAGAAAGGAAAAGCGGTAGGACCAGATGATATTCCTGGGGAAGTATGGAGAGCATTGGGAGAGACAGGAACAAGGTGGCTAGCAGGTCTATTTAATAGAATTATGGAAGTTGGACAAATGCCAGACGAATGGAGAAGCAGTATACTGGTACCTGTTTACAAAAACAAGGGAGATATACAACAATGTACAAACTACAGGGCTATAAAACTGCTTAGCCACACCATGAAAATATGGGAAAGAGTAATTGATAGACGGATACGTGAAGAGACCGAAATATCCGAGAATCAATTTGGCTTTATGCAGGGTAGATCAACAACAGATGCAATTTTCACTATAAGGCAGTTGATGGAAAAATACAGGAGTAAAGAAACAAACGCTCATATGGTATTCATTGATCTTGAGAAAGCATATGATAGAGTTCCTCGAGAGATTCTGTGGTGGGCACTCAATAAGAAAGGAGTCCCTGGTGAATATGTAAAGATTGTGAGGGATATGTATGAGGGAGTAACGACTAGTGTTAGGACAGGTGTGGGAGAGACTGATAAATTTCATGTGAAAGTAGGATTGCATCAAGGTTCTGTGCTTAGTCCGTATTTATTCTCATTAGTTTTGGACCAGATAACAGCGAAAATACAGGGTAACATTCCATGGTGCTTAATGTATGCTGATGATGTCGTGTTAGTAGGAAATAGTGAAAGAGACTTAGAACAAAAACTGGAACAGTGGAGACAAGCTCTGGAGGAAAAAGGTTTAAAACTTAGTAGGACAAAAACAGAGTATTTGGAATGTTCATTTAAAGATGGAGCTACTACAAATAAAATGGTATCTTTGGATGGTGAAATGATTGTAAAAAGCAATAGTTTTAAGTACCTAGGATCGGTATTACAGAGTAATGGAGAAATAGATGGAGATGCATGCAGTAGAATTAGGGCTGGATGGATGAAGTGGAAAGAAGCGAGTGGTGTGTTGTGTGACAGAAAAATTCCAATGAAGCTGAAGGGAAAATTCTATAAAACAGCCATAAGACCAGCTATGATGTACGGAACTGAATGTTGGGCAGTGAAAAAGAAAGAGGAACAGCGAATGCATGTGGCGGAAATGAGAATGCTTAGATGGATGAGTGGAGTGACAAAGAAGGATAAAATTAGAAATGAGTATATTAGGGGAAGTCTAGGTGTGGCACCAATTGATGCCAAAATGAGAGAGCATAGGTTAAGATGGTTTGGTCATGTTCAACGTCGAGACGTTAACCACCCAATACGAAGAATAGCTGAAGTGCAGATTCCTGGAAGGAGTAGGAGAGGAAGACCAAAGAAGACCTGGGGGGAGACGATAAGGCAGGACATGTTGGTAAAGGGGATTAACATTGATATGGCCCAAGATAGAATTGTGTGGAGAAATGCAATTAGGGAAGCCGACCCCGCATAGGGATAAGGCAAAGAGAATGATGATGATTATAGAATGTCTGTATCTTTTGTTCGCGATAATACTCTTATAATCTATTTGATTTCTATTTTGTTGTTGTTGTTGTTGTTGACTTAAACGCACATATTCAATTGAACAAGCTATATTAGCAAGGTACTCAACATAAAGTAAGGTACAAATATTAGGTATAATCTGAGGTAATATTACGATAGGGTGACCAAATCATAAACTTGAAAAAACGGGACACATCCAAGGAGTAGTGGTGCACCTAGAATTTTTGTCTGGGGGGAGAGGGTTGGTTGGGCGTCGAATTTTTTTGTATTGTTTGTGAAAGACATGTTATATTTTCCTACGATTTTTTGTATATTTTTCATATGCTCTGGGGGGTTTAACCCCCAAAACCCCCCTGGATGCTCCACTGCCAAGGAGGGTTTGGAGCGATACCCAAACAGGTAGGGGAAATTAAAACATGGTCTTTTAGCTAATTTGGGACCTATAAATCCTTTTCAATTTACATTTGAATGTGTAATTTACGTACGATCAAGACTGCGAAACAGAAAACTATAAAACTCCACCAGAATGGCATGGATCAACAACCCGTCAGAACAAAACAGGGAAGAATACAAAATATCGAGAAACAAAGTCAACTCAACAAATAAAAAGAAGAAAAATGACTGGTTTCGCTGGAGGATATTGAAAAAGACAGAGAAAACTATCAAAAGTCAAAGCAGCAAAAAATACGCCCAGCATTAAAACAAGAGGACTAAAAAAGCAAAAAAAGAAAAACCTTGTTTGAGGACATACAGATCAGCAAAATATGGGAAGAATATTACGAAAAAATGGTATTCACTGTGAAGGAAATACACTGCAATGAAGAAGTAAGGCCGTACAAGATAACGACGAATAAAAAATTTTCACAGAAGATGAAATAACTGTGGAATAAAATACGGAGGAAGAGAATTACGTAAAGGAATAAACCAGCTAATACAACAAATAATATGAACAAAACAGCCTACCAGCCGATTGGAACGCAGGTATTATAGTAGGTACCGATATATAAAAAAGAAGATCTAGAGGAGTGCGAGAATTACAGAGCAATAACTATTAAACAACACATATTATAACATTCTAGAAAATATACGAAACATAAGACTTAAATCATGCACTGAACGAATATTAGGAAAATACCAGCACTGGTTCAGACCGGGGGAGGTCTAGGATTAATTCCATACATACATTGGAGCAAATAATTCAACAATCGAGAGAATACAACAGAGAAATGCACCTAATATTCATGGATTTCAAAAGCGCTTTTGATACAACCAATCGGACAAAAATGATGGAGCAGCTAGAGAATGTTGGAATCCCAGAACAATTAAGACATATGCTAACAGTGAGCCTAAAGAACACCAGAGCAAGGATCAGTTTCAACGGAACAACTTCTAAGGTGATTAATGTACACAAAGGCGTGAAACAAGGTGACTCTATCTCTCCGACAGTATTTAATCTGATATTAACAATATCAGATATTGACATAATCTGTAATCATGAGGATGACAAACTTGCAAACAAAAACATTATTACAGATCAACTTCAAATAGTAACATATGCAGATGATTCAGTCATCACAGCGAAGACGAAGTAACACTTGCAGTTGGAAAATTACATAAGGAAGCGAAGAGAATAATAGGACTAGAGATATACCAGCTCACAGCAAAATACATGGTGATAGGGAAAGATGAGCCAACTCAGAAATATCTAATAACACAGAACCATAAATTTGAAACTGTATCCACCTTTAGCTAATTAGGAGTAAAAATAGGGAAAACCGGAAAAGAGAGAACAGAGGAAAGAATCCTGAAGAACAGAAAAACATCTACACGGTAGAAATCTGCTGAGAAGCAAGACTCTAAGTATAATATGAACCTATACAGGGTGTTTCAAAAAAAGGTAACCCCGTCTCTAGGGTAGGTAAAAAACTGAAAAATAATTGGGGTTTGCTTAGTAAAAAATTTTTGTAACGCCATCCGTTTTCAAGATACAGGGCGTTGAAGAAAAAAAAAATTTACGCATTTTTTACGATTTTGCCGAAACTACTGGCAACATTGTAATGAAATTTTATACGAATATGTTTTGGAAGCTGATACATCCCATGAATTTGTTTTTGTATCTGATTCTCATAGAGGGTGCTAGTTACACGGATCATACTAAGTATTAGTCAATATAACTTTTTTAAGAATATAATTATTAATCAAAATTTCAAGTAAACTTAAACATCATTCAATTTTACACGAAAAAATACTCTTGGTAAAACTCGATACTGTGTACCGTTTTCGGAATATTTTGATTTGAAAATTATGAAGTATGTAATAATTGATGCTGGTAGTAATGATAAAGTTCTAATAGGTATACCTCTATTTTCTCCAAGTGTGCCATGGAAATCTGACATTTATTGATTGTTATGACGATAAATCAACAATAATTAGATTTTTTAAACCTTGTTTAAATTTTTCAATTTTCAAAAATGCGTATTTTTTTTTCTTCAACGCCCTGTATCTTGAAAACGGATGGCGTTACAAAAATTTTTTACTAAGCAAACCCCAATTATTTTTCAGTTTTTTACCTGCCCTAGAGACGGTGTTACCTTTTTTTGAAACACCCTGTATAAGACCTTAATAAGACTTGGTGTTACATATGGGATGGAAACAACGACGATTAACAAGAAAGAGGAAGATAGCCTTCTGAAATTTGAAAGAAAAATAATGAGAACAATACTGGGCCACAATGTAACAAAAGAGGGAGAAATAAGAATGAAAACAAATGCAGATATTGAAGAAAAATTAAAGAGAGAAAATATAGTCAGATAAAAAAACTCAACCCAACGCAAATACGGGACATTTACGCGTCCCGAGATACTTTTTCGGGACTCCGGGACAAATCGTAAAAAAACGGGACAATCCCGTTTTTATGGGACGTTTGGTCACCCTATATTACGAACCACATAAACTTCTTTTAAATTTTTGTTATACATATTAATTCCAATTAACAGTCTTCAGTCCATGACTCCCAAATCCATGATTTTAAGTTTTCGATGATACTTATGAAGACCTCCTCCTCCTTCAGCCTTCAGTAATCCAACTTTGGACATAGGCCTCTCCCAATTCAATCCAGTGTTGTCTATTTTGCGCCACCTGTTTCCAGTTGTGTCCTCCAAACTTCTTTATGTCATCAGCCCATCTCATTTGTGGCCATCCTCTACTTCTTCTTCCTAACCACGGTCTCCATTGTTGTGTTTAGTGATTCCATATTTTATCCTTCAGTCGACATTGTGTCCTGCGAAGCTCCATTTTAATTTGGCAGCGTGTTCTCCTGCGTCTTTTACTTTGGTTTTGCTTCTAATCCATTTATTTGTTTTTTTATCTATGAGCCTCACCTCGAGCATTGATCTTTCCATCGCTCTCTGTGCCTTTACTATTTTATCCATATTGGTCTTGGTGAGAGTCCACGTCTGTGAAACCATACGTAAGTTTATGGAGGATACAATGATCGTAAACTCTGGTTCTCAAATATTGTTCTATTTTAGTGTTTTTCAAGATCTAACTCAGTTTTCCAAATCCTGCCCACGCTAACCTTATTCTTCTGGTAATTTCGGCGAAATTTCTTCCGAAATTACTTATGAAGACATAATTTATTAATATGTTGATGCTATATCTCAATTAGTAGAGACTGTATTATGAAGAATGGGGAAAGAGAGGTGAGGTATACCATTAAAAGTAGAAAGTTAGAATATCTCGGACACATAATGAGAAATGGCACTAAATACAGATTACTGAAGGTAATCCTTCAAGGCAAGTATTCGGAAAGCGAGGAATTGGGAGAAGAAGAATATTATGGTTAAAGAATCTGAGGAAATGGTTCTCCACAACAACAACTAATCTATTTAAAGCATCAGTTAATAAAATAATTATAGCGAGAATGATCCACAATATTCGAAACGAATAGGCACCAAAAGAAGAAGATATCTCAATTATATATCTGACATAATTCTGCTTAATCTCAATGAAGTTAATAGCGCGCGGTAATTCCCCTACTTGGTTCCTTATTTCTGCGTGAATCCCCAAAAATGCGTTTCGTTTTCAAACGTGCACAGTGTGTGGGTTGCAATCAGGGTTGTTAACTCTACGGATTTTTCCGTAGATCTACGGATTTTCGAAATTATTTCGGATTTTCAGATATCGACCACATTTCTACGGATTTTTCAGCTGCAGCCATCAAGAAGCTAAAATGAGGATTTTTTTACTCTAA
Source organism: Diabrotica virgifera virgifera (assembly GCF_917563875.1). Lineage (NCBI taxonomy): Eukaryota > Metazoa > Arthropoda > Insecta > Coleoptera > Chrysomelidae > Diabrotica > Diabrotica virgifera. The sequence continues at coordinate 225,254,685 of NC_065444.1, forward strand.
GGTGTCATTCTTCTTCTTTTTTGGTATATCAAGTACCATTACTCTTCTTTTTTGGTCTGTCAAGTGCCATTCTTCTTCTTTTTTGGTCTATCAAGTGTCATTCTTCTTCTTTTTGGTCTGTCAAGTGTCATTCTTCTTCTTTTTTTGGTCTGTCAAGTGTCATTCTTCTTCTTTTTGTCTGTCAAGTGTCATTCTTCTTCTTTCTTTGGTCTGCCAAGTGTCATTTTCTGTCAGATTTCTGCACTACGGATTTCTACGGATTTTTGAAGCGCCCTCTACGGAAATATTCAGTTGCGTTGTTAACAACCCTAGTTGCAATATGTGTAAACTACTGCTGACGCCCTTTTGCATACCATACCGCTGTTGACCATAAGGCCGATGCCGCAGTGCAGGAAGTTTGGTAGGATGGTGGATGGTAGATACCCGCCTGGCGACCATCCAGCTACTTATACCACCACGAATAATACAACGACGGTAGCCGCAGTGGCCTCCCACTACCATCTACCCATCCGGTGGTCCGCCAGGCGTCTATCCACCCATATCAATATCAGTCGTGTGTCGTGTTTGATAATCCATCCGGGTAGCCTCGCTATAAATATATTACATATATGGAGGAAAGCGTAATAAGGGCTGTTTATAAAAGAAGGGCAATAATTTTTTGCATAATCACATTTGTAATACACCCCAGAATAAGGTTCAAGAAGTCGCCCACGAGAAAAGTGGTCCAAATTTTTTTTAACAATTTTTTTTTTAATCAAATTGCAAAAATTATTATTTTTGGTCCGGACAAATCTTTTTTACCTTTTTTAGACCATTCTGGACAAAAAAGGTCTCTTGTAATTTTTCTCTAAAGCTGATGGTTTTCGAGTTATAAGCAATTGAAAATTTGAGAAACGCGAAAATGGCCATTTTTAAGACTTAACTCGGTTAAAAATTATTATTATGAAAGTCAGAAAGTGACTAAATCAAAGTTTAAAGCCCCCCCTACATGATCCTGAAGAAATATGTGTCATTAATATATTACTAAGCTGTTATTTTTAAGTATTAACAATAAGCCGTAAGCGCCGGACTCCACTTGCGATTTTCTAGTCGCGCGATTGTTTTGTCGCAAAATTGAATACATTGTTTCAAATACAAGTCAATCCACGATTATTAAGTCGCAAATGGATTGACTCGTATTTGAAACAATATGTTCAATATTCGCGAAAAAATAATCGCGCGACTAAAATCGCAAGTGGAGTCCAGCGCTAAGATCGTATTGACGCGGCTAAGTGCGAGTAAGATGCCCCATTGGACTGCCGGAATGGCATCTCTCTCGCACTCACCATAGACGGCCGCCTAATACGTGCTGGCGCTCATTATTATTACTTAAAAATAACAGCGTAGTAATAAAATAATGACAAACATTTTTTTACATTATATGCCATTATAATTGCCGAAGATAGTAACATTTTTTTCGCAACTTTAGAGAGAGGCATGATGTCTCCTCAGCAGTTAGTTGGATACTGACTTAATTTCACTCTTTTCACTGCGTCCAGGATGCAGCGACCCTCCACCATCCACCTTTAAAATCCACCATCCACGTCACCATCTAGCGGCAGTGCGGCATCGGCTTAAAGGTTACCCATGCGAAAAGTGGTTCTAATTTATTTAAATATTTAAACATTTAAACTTTTTTATTTATACATATAAAAGAGTGACTCTAATTTTGTTCAGAAAGATCCAAATTTTTTTTAAAAAAATCTGCTCGGCCGAAATGTTTATCTGTACAATTTGTTTAAAAAAAATTGAACATCTTTATCTTTATTCTGGGGTATCTCATGAAAGTGGTTAGCAAAAAAAATGTACCTGGGGTGTCATAAAGTACTAAAGGATTATAGTGAGCCGAGATGGGAATACCCCAAGGTTCATAAATAGACAGGTTGTATGGTAACTTTCCACCAATCAGCGTCGAGAATCTAATGGCGGGAGTGACGTCACCCAGAATGCTGCATTCAAATTCATTCACTTCACTCATTGAAATGATCTCGGAAAGTAGGAATGTATTGAAAATATGTATATTAAAAAAAATACGTTTGGATTTTTAATGACTATTTATTTCATAATATATTCTTTAAAAAATGCGGTAGATGCCTGTAGAGTTACAAAAATCATAGAATATAATTGCAATTAAATATATGCAGTGGAATAGCATTCTATCTATCTAATTAGCCTTCTTCGGTCCATCTTTGGACATAGGCCTCCCCAATCCTTTTCCATTCTTCTCTGTCTGTCGCTACAGTTATCCACCTAGAGCCAACGTGCTTCTTGACATCATCCGCCCATCTCATTTGTGGTCTTCCTCTGCTTCGTTTATATTGCCACGGTCTCCAATTTATGAGAATTTTGTTCCATCGGTCTTCCTTTTGTCTTATAGTGTGTCCGGCAAATCTCCATTTCAACTTTGCAACTTCTTGTCTAACATCCCTAACTTTGGTTTTCTCTCTTATCCACTCGTTTCTCTTTTTATCCAATAGTTTTATGTGCAACATTTGCCTTTCCATTCCTCTTTGCGTCTTTATGATCTTGTCCATGTTTGCTTTTGTAAACGTCCACGTTTGTGAACCATAAGTGAGAACAGGGAGTACGCATTGATTGTATACCTTGGTCTTAAGATGTTGTGGATATCTTTTGTTTTTAAGGATGTAGCTTAGTTTTCCAAATGCCGCCCATGCCAGTCTAACTCGTCTTTTGATCTCTGCTGTTTGGTTTTCCTTGTTAAGTTTTATAATTTGACCCAGATATATATAATCGTGAACTTGTTCTATTTCATCTTGTCCGATCCTCATTGTGATGTCCTCATCTGTATTTGTTATGATTTTGGTCTTGCTGTAATTCATATTAAGGCCTATCTTTCCGGCTTCTATGTCCAGTTCTTTCATCATTTCAAACAATTCTTCTTTTTTATCGGTTATCAATACGATGACATCGGCGTACCTTAGATGGTTCAAGCGTTGTCCACAAATTTTTATACCTTTTTCTTCCCATTCTAATCTTTTAAAGATATCTTCCAGAACCTGATTGAAAAGTTTCGGTGATATTGTGTCACCCTGTCTTACGCCTCTATTTATTTGAATTGATTGTGTTCCTTCGTATACTTTAATTGTTGTTGTGGCATCTTTATATATATTGGCTATTAGGTCTGTATATCTGTGGTCAATTCTGCTGTTAATCAAAGAACTTTTCACTGCCCAATGTTCGACACTGTCAAAAGTCTTTTCGAAATCTATGAACGCTACATATAGAGGGATGTTGTATTCATTTGCTCGTTCTATAAGGATTTTCATACTTAATAAATGATCACTTGTGCTAAATCCCTTTCTAAAACCAGCTTGTTCTTTCGATTGGTATCCGTCGAATTTTGTCGTCAATCTGTTGGTTAAAATTTTTGTTAGGAGTTTATACATTACATTGAGGAGTGTTATAGGACGGTAGTTTTTTATATCTGCTTTGTCCCCTTTCTTGTGTAAGATAATGGTTACGGATTCCTTCCAGTTGTTTGGGATTCTTTTTTCTTTTAATATTTTGTTAAAAAGGGAATAGAGAGTATCAATTACCACTTTTCCACCATATTTCAGCATCTCTGTAGTTATTCCATCTTTTCCAGGCGATTTGTTGTTTTTCATTTCTTTCAATGCCTTCTTTATTTCTGATTTGCTTATTTCTGGCTGTAATTCTGAATTGACATTTTTTATTTTCGACTTAAGTTGGGTTTTTATTTCTTCTGATGGTTCCTTTTTTGTTTTATATAACTCTGAGTAGAAATGTTGGATTATATTTATGATGTCGTCTTTAATGTTTGTTTCTACTCCGTTTACGTCTTTTATTTTGTTTATTTCAAATCTGCCGAGTTTCGGTCTTAAGCATTTCATATTCTTGTTGTTCTGTATTACTTCTTCTATTTTTATTTCTTGTTCTTTTCTCTTAGTTTCTTTTATCATTTTGCTTATTGTCTTATTGATTTCTACATATTCTATAGATTTCCTTTTGCCTTCTTCGACAAGCTTTCTTCTTTTATCCATAAGCTTCTTTGTTTCTTCTGATACATAGTTGTCCTTTTTAACATCCTTTTTTGCTATTTCTTTTCCTGATGTAACCATCGTTGCTGTAAGTATGTTGTTTATTTCGTCTATATCCTTATCATCACTGTCTAATTTTTCGGTGAATTGTTCTTTTAACAGGTCTTTGTATTTCTCTTTATATTGCCCTAGTTTGTTTCTATCTACTATATCCGAGTTTCTTATTATTTTTCTTTTCATCTCATAGTTACCGTCGATATTAATTTTTGCTCTGACCATCCTGTGATCGCTACCTGTTGTGAATTTGTTAAGAACTGTTACATCTTTAATGATATATCGTTCCGTGGACAGTATGTAGTCGATCTCATTTTTTGTGGACCCATTAGGGCTGATCCATGTCCATTTTCTTTGGGACTTTTTTTTGTAGAAGGAGTTCATTGCGTATAGACGCTTTTCTTCTAGGTAGTTCATCAAAGTAGCACCTCTATCATTTCTCTGGCCGTATCCGAAATTTCCTATTTTAGTTTCTTCTTTGTTTAGTTTCTTACCCAGTTTAGCATTGAAATCTCCTATTACTAGTGTGAGACGATTTTTATGTTCTTCCATAGCCTTTGAAATATCTTCATAAAATAGTTCGATATCTTCGTCATCATAAGCTATCGTGGGGGCATATACCTGGATAATTTTAATTGATGTTCTTCTTATTTTGAGTATGACATAGGCGACACGATCTGATATACCTTTGATTATTTGAACATGCTTACTTACGGTTTTATTTATTATAAATCCTACTCCAAAATTACCATTCTTTTCATTTCCTTTATAATACAGTAGATTCCCGGAGTTTAGCTGTATTCGGTTTTCTTCTTTCCTTCGAGTTTCCGATAGGCCTATGATATCCCATTTTATATTTTTTAGTTCTTCCTCCAGTTCATGTACTTTTTCATCCGTGGACATTGATTTAATATTGTATGTCCCTATTGACAGATTGATAGATTTTCTTGGTTTCTGTTGTGTTCGTCTTAGTGGGTTTTTGTTTTTATCTATCAAGAGCGAATTATTGCCTCCCCCAGAATCCGTGAGGCAGACCTTTGAGGTGTGGAATTCAGAAATTTCCTTACCCACCTGGGGACCATTTCCGTTTGTTTTATTATTCGCCATGATAAAAAGAGGGGGGGTAATGGCAGTTAAAACACCACGCTTGCCATGCGGGTTGGTGAGTTCTTATTCAGCCGCCCACTCTGGGTCAGACGCTGTTTGTAGCCGCTCACTCTGAGACAGACGCTACTGGTTTGTGAGATTATACTATCCCTAAAATCAAGGGTTGCCAGCTCCGCCATCTTCGCCGTACCGGAAGTATTCTTCGTCGCCTTGGATGCCGTTCTGGACTTCATCCGTGACCCTGGACAAGGGACCCTTAGCAGGTGCTAGCTTCCCGGGTCAGGAAGCTCCTGGAATCTGCAGGGGGCAGGGATTGATTCACTTTCCCTGATAGGACTATCCAATAGAATCCGAGGGACTCCAAAGGAGTTCCTACCCGCTACCCTGGAATACCATTACTACATACTTAATAAAAGCAGAAGTAGATTCTTTCTTGTGTATATATGGGACTAAATCATTAAAATATCCTAGGTATATTAATAATGGGTTGAATACAATTTACTTTTTTAAATGGTTTTGAGTAGGTATATAATAATTTTGAATTGGGGATAAATGCATGTAGTACATTATTATAAATTCCTCCTAACATGTAAAACATGGTGAAAAAGAGATTAAACTAAAGATTTATGTATCAAAATTAGTAGTTTTTCCCTTAAGAGCATCTAATTACGTTAGGTACTGGATTATAATACCTAAAACTATGAAAACATTATGATTCCATTCAATAGGTACCTGTGAAGTTTTACGTTAACAATAAATTATAAAAAAAATACAATTTCAGTGCAATAAAGGGAATTTTCCCCATTTTATATATTCATTTAGTTTATAATTGTTTATTCAAACGATCTTCAGATGGCTGCAATCCAGTAAGTAAGTAGGTACTTAACGCAACCACATTAAAATGTATCTGAACACTTGTAAAAGAGTTTTGGGTTTAAGTTATTATACTAAAAACGCTTAATGATATCTATAGATACATTATATCTCAAGATATAAACACAAATTAAAACACTAACGATATTTAATAACAAAATATAGCCTCCAAATCACGTATCCTATTATGTTTACAAGCAATTCGTAAAATTGATCGTCTGGGTGACGTCACGATGACAATATTTCATTTGTCAATGTCAAAGTTACCATACAACCTATGGTATAGGGACCTTGGGAATACCCCAAAAAATCTCATGGAAGTATCTTTCCAAACCCTTGTTTATCTAGTAACAAATGCAACTCTTTTTTTTATTTATTTTTTGGCTTGGACTGTAGTCATTTAGCCAGTCTCAATCAAAAGTAAATGTATTAAAGATATTGCCAATTAGTGAAACATCGTTATTATAATATTACAATTTTTACCTCTTATTTACCTACTCATTACAGCTAATGTACATACTATGTTAATAAATATTATAAATATATTATACTTATACTACTTAATGTTTATCAAGAACACATAGTGTATACATTTTACAAATAAAAATATTAATGTTAATATTAAAATAAATGCATTCTTTTTTGTATTTTTTTTTTAGTTTTTTTTTGTTTTGTTTTTTTTGTCACTACGATAAGATGTCAACCCGGTTCATCCCCTCGGAGGTTTAAATCCTCTTAGTGACTTTTTTTCTTTAAATCTTTTTTTATTATTTATTTTTTTTTCATTTTTTTATTATTTTTTTTAAAATTTTTTTTTAATTCTTTTTTAATATTTTTTTAAACATATTTTACAAATACCTAGAACTAATTACAATAATATTTTACTATCCGACAAGAAAGATACCAAACAGTCAAAAATTATCTTTTTATTCAGTGACAGAATAAAGGGAATATTTACAGGGAGTGGGATGTTCTGGTCTATAATTCTTTTAATTAGGTGATTGGTTAGGTGTTTATTCTTCTTGCATTCAAAAAATATGTGGTTCAAGTCACTTTTAACCTCACATTCTTGACAGATATTCGAATCTAATATGTTTATTTTAAATAAATGTGCAGGATACCATGCATGTCCAAATCTAATTCTACTGATGGTGGATATGTATTTGCGAGGAAGGGTGAAATTCTTATACCACGGTTTTTCCGAAATAATCGGTTGTATCAAATTGTGTTGTGTTGTTGATATGTTACAGTACCTTTCCCAGTGTGTTTTCCAGCTCTTCATCTGTTCAGTTCTTAAACAAGCAAAAGCATATAGAATGCAGGGCTGATATTTGGTTAAAGTTACATGGATGAGGGAATTTTTAGCTAATTGGTCTACATGTTCATTATGTGAAGTCCTGAATGTACTTTGATCCACATAAGTTGTATTTTTGGGGTGTTTTTATTAATTTCAAATAAGATTTTTTTTATTAAATAAATGTATGGATTAGAAGTACTACAAGGTAGTTGAGGTGTTTGAATAGCAGCAAGCACAGATAATGAATCAGATAAAATTACTGCATAATTATAGGATGCTAACTTGAAATAAATTAAAGCCTCATATACCGCCGCAGCCTCAGCAGTAAAAATGGAGAAATTTGAGGGCAGTTTAAACATTTTTTCTATAAATTTATCTGGAATATAAAAGGCACAACCAGTACCATTTGAACTTTTGGATGCATCTCTGTATAAATACAAACAGATTTTTACCAATTTGTAAGGTAGTTGTTTAAAACAATACTGTTTAATAAAGAGTGCTCATGATAACTGGGTTGTATTATATCTACTTGATTTAGTAACTCAAAGAAATCTTCGAAATCTACCACTTTATTTGCAACTGCAAGTTCGGTATTATTATTCACAGTGTGTCGAAATGCGTCACATAACGGTGGCGAGTTTTTGTGAGGCCAATATTTATTTGCTAAATCAAAATAATTTAAAGTACTAATTTCTTTATATAAACAAGTGTTGTAACATCGGATCTTAAGAAGAAATTTTCCAATGGGCGGTTCCATTGCTTCAACATAGAGTGGTTCAATAGGGGTAGATCTCATAATGCAACTCATATCATTCAACTCTAATATCATCTAACTCATGCAGTACCGTCTACTGCAATTGATAGTCCAGAGGAAAATAGACAGCAAACGAAGGCCCCAGGCAGCGATCGGCCAATTAATGGAAGTGATAAATTTTATTGATCTCGATGAGAATCGTAAAAAATAACAAAAATCGCGCAACGTTTATTTATTTAACAGTTCATTTGCGGCAAAATGCAAAAATTGCATACGAAAGCTGCACTCTGCACCTTTAAAACACTCTGATCAAATGATATCGAATTTTTACCGTTGAGTAGATACAAATTTTATTTAAAAAACTGATTTCACGCGCGTAACTGACATTCAAAATCGCCGATCGCTTCAAGCGTTATTTCTGAGAGAACGGTTCATTCTACAGAAAAAGTGCTAATAAACATTTTTATTCAAAATTATCTCAACTACATTTCTTGTTTAAAACATTTTTTTCTACGGCGTACGAGATTCCTGGTAAATCTATGTTTTCCGTTTTCGCCCCTATCAGGGGGGGGGGTTAGGGGAAAGCTCGGTGTAGGAGCTGTAAACTCTTTTGGGGTCCTAAAATTGATATTCTCAGCAAAATTTAGCTTGTTCTTCTCGCTTCTAAATCTCTGACGACTGGAGTATAAATTATATTGAAGTATTACAAATTTTGTATTATTTATAGTCTGGGAGGTAGTGTCAAATTTTTACGGTGATTTTAGAACGGATTCTATGAATTTATTTTGGTGGTTAGTGCTTGTTTGACAACGAAAATGTCTGTCAGCTGGCGCGACTCCAGGACTTTTGGGTAAGAAAAAATAACATGAAAGTAGATGGAAAATAACCATAGAACTTATATCTCAATTATTTATCTCCATGCCTCACATCCACTATGGTCTAGTCCAGTGATACTCAACCTGCGGCCCTCTAGCGTTTTTTATGCGGCCCGAAGGCTAACTAAAGGGCCCTGTGATCAAACTATTTGTCAAAGTTCACGTGTTTTTTCAAAATATTTGATAGTGTGCCGATGTGTTTGAGGCGTGTTTGGGAGTGAGGCAGACAATTTAATGACTTAATTTTAAATTATATTGAAATTTTTAATAACTCTGATTAAAAAGCAAGGTATTATTAACTTTTAATAATAAATTATTAAAGTTAATGAACAAATACTCATTTTAAAAATAATCAATACTTATTTACTACATTGCAACGACCCATTTATTAATCAAAAGAAAAATTCAGGTCCGGATTAACAAAAAAAAAATTTAAAATAATTTGTGACCTTGAAACAACACCCAGTACATTCAAAATTTCAAAATTCGTCTGCAAGTTTGAAAATAGGACAAAAACTAAGTTCGGTTCAATTTTTTGCGCAGACAATTTAATGACATAAATTTTGAAATTATATCGAAATTTTTGTTTTGAAAGTTCGAGTTCTTAAAAATTTCGACATAATTTCAAAATTAAAGTCATTGAATTGTCTGCACAAAAAAATGGAAGCTCCATTAAAGCTCTTTTGTTTCAAGGTCACAATGAATTTATAATTTTGTTTAATCCGAACCTGGATTTTTCTTGTGATTAGTAGTTGGGTGGTTTGGGTTCTAAATGTGACCAAATGTGTCATCATATGTGTACCAAATATAAAAAAAATATACCAGGTGGATCTAAAGTTATGGGTCCAGAAAGAAATGGGCAAAATCGATAAAACACTCTGTAACTCGGTTATAAAGTCGGTGGAGCAATAAATTTATTATGTCTAGAACCGCCTCATTTACCTCTATTCACCATTCAAGTATTTCCGTTTCCCAATGAAACACTCTGTATACTACTTCATCTTGATTGCGGCCCGCAAGCTTTGGCAATAGCTACTATGTGGCCCAGGAAAGAAAAAGGTTGAGTATCGCTGGTCTAGTCAGTCTAGATAGCGGATACCTGGCTTTCACCCAGGAGTCTCGGGTTCGATTCCCGGCAACAGAAATCCTTTTTTTTTAAATTGACATTTTAATTTGAAAAATAATTATTTTTATAATAGGTACTTTTTTATATTGTGTCATATAAATAATAAAAACGTGGTATTTTAAAAAATTATTTTTTATAAAAGTGCAATTATTTTTATTTTCTGGTCTTTTTTCATTTTATGCCCCGGTTTTGGGCCAGCTGACACATAATTTGTTAATAAGCTTTGGAACTACTGACTATAAAAAAACAGCCATGCCAAAATACTCCGGTCAAATTCGACGCTGCCTCCCGGACTATTATATTTATTATAAATACGTATATTGTATGACGAATTCAACATCATTTTCAATTTTGTGCTCAAACTTTTCCGAACAATAATCTTTCCTGCTTCCTACGTAATGCTACCTATTCATCTACCATTGATCTATCAACCCCATGTGAAATTCCGCGAATTGCGCAGTTTCTTTTATGTGTTTCTTGAACTCGTAACACGTGTCCTGTTCGGTTAACTTGATTTATATAACAAGTCGTTATAAGGTCTCGTGTTTATACAAATTGCGCAAATCAAAATTATATTCTTGTCTGGCCTACATAGTTCATTTTAACGCTTCCAAGATGTTTTATCAAAGACCTTTACTTCTGCGTGTGCATTATCTACTGCTTTAAGGTTCATCTTTTATAAGTTTGAATGTTTCTTTCACAACAGATTATACAAACATGCAAAGTTACAAATATATACAAAAAACATGTCCTACATCTACCAATAATTATTACATCATGTCGATTAGTCCGTTTAATAGTATATTATTCAACGAGCATGTAATGATAGCTATTACTCACGATGATGAAGTTTGCGACACGAGCCGTAGGCGAGTGTCGTAATTCATCTGAGTGAGTAATAGCCATTAGATGCGAGTAGAATACTATACTTTTTCTACGACTTTTTTTTTATTTTAATTAGTAAAAAATTTAATTATCAACTACTCGAGATTTAAATTATAATAATTTACAGAAATACCTAAATGCTATTTACCCCTAGTACGTGACTGAATAATTGGTTGCCTACTATTACATTACTAAATTCTTATTTATTGTAAAAATACAACTAGAAATAGTCAATATAAGTTCTATTCGTTTCCGAAAAATTATAAGCTTTTGTACCTGTTGTCAGTGAATCTAATAAATAGGAAATGGCTGTTGTCGGTGGACGTATTTCATAATATATAGTTATAATGTATATTTACATTTAATTATATATAATATAATAAGATATAACTATACATAATATGTTATAGTCCGTTCGCTAAACTCAGACGCAATTGGCTAGTGATTTTAGCAGGTAATTTTTTTGTTTTTGGCTAATTTTGCCAAAATTGGCAAAATTACTAACTATTTAGTAATTATTAACTATTTAGTAATTATATTTTTGGCAATTTTACCAAATTGGCAAAATTACTTACTAAAATCACTAACCAGTTGTGTCCGAGTTTAGCGAACCGACTATATAACATATTTAACACAATATAACTTGAAAAACAAACACAATATTAGTTATAAATTCCAATTAACATAAACAAAATGCGCTAATGTCACTGTCACTAAATTAAATGATAAACGTCAAAATTAGTAAACAAGATATAAACGTACAAAATATACTGACATTGTTACAGTTAAAATTCCTTTAAAAATTTTTCGAATTTAATTATTGGTATAAATTACAATAATTATTGTATTAAATAAACAAGTTTAAGTAATTTTATTTGCAGTTTATATACGATTAATATTAAAAGTGGCATGCGCCACTTGAATCTAACTTCAGCCCGTGAGTAATGACCCGTGAGTAACTTCAGCCCGTGAGCAATGAATTATTACTCACGGGTACAGTAATGGGTGCTATTATCTATGAAAAAAATAGCGAATAATGAGCATGTTATTAAACGGTCGTAGAAAAAAACTATTATCACGAACACCGGATATAACAAATTTGAAAACTGCTCTGCTCATATTGACTAGTTATGATGCAAAGGAAAATGTGAATTTGTTTTTTGTTTTACGATCTATTATACAACCAACGCACACCAATAATAGATAACTAAACTTCAAATCAAATCACAGTATCCACATTAAAAAGGGAATCATTAAATCAAACTCTAACATGAAGTAAGACCACTTCTATGTAATAGGTATAATTTACTAAAATCTTAAAAAATCCCAATGGATTGAATAAAATATGTTCAAAACGCTTTCCGACCTATCAATCCATCATCAGTGAATTCATATAGTTGCTAACTAGCCCCAGAAAACAATGGTTGTAATTATAATTCAATCTACATTACAATGTTGTAAAATTGAAAAGGCTAAACGCCGATGTTAATAGAAACCTCTGGAAACACGGTTTCATCATGTTCCCAACCCAGGGAACTACCCTTTTTAGTTTAATCATTAAATCCTTATACGATAGAGCCAAAATTACTTGTTCTAACGAAAATTAGTTCTTAGAGGAAAAATATTTAACATTATGTTTTATTAAAAAATGAATATCTCTTGTCGTTTATAAATAAGGAAATTTCAAGAATAGACCGGATGAAACAGAATAACTTAGAACGAGAACCTATAACATTCACAAGAAATAATACGATGAATATCACAATTCCTACCATACATAAAAGGATTATCATAAAAACTAAAAACGATAGGAAATAAATTCAAAATTTCAACAACATTCAAAACACATTCAGATATATTTTATCTATAAAATGAAATAATCTAACAGAGTTTTTTTAAAGAAAATGCGGATGTTTTTTCTATGATTTTTCTGATTGATGTTCTTAAGTTTACGTTGATTTCATGGAATCGAATAAAATATCTTGATTTGATTGCAATTCGTATACAATTCAAAAATATTGACAATATCAGTTTTCAAGTCTTCTACTTATGTAAATGGTATATTGTGCAACGAGCATTTACTGGTGGTTATTATGATGAGAGTATGAGCGATACGAGATGAGCCACGTGGCGACGAATGTCGTATAGAATACGAGCATCATAATGTCAATTAAATGCGAGTAGTATACATGATTTTTTCTATGAGCATGCACAACAACAAAAATATATATTCAAATTTATTTATTTTGTAACACATAAGGGTCACATTAAAACAAAACGTTTTCGCATTAAGAAATCCATCATCAGTGTTTCTAAAAAGCCAAAAAATAGCATGTCTGAGCCACCAAAATATTTTGGGTAAAAACCTTTTAAAAGGTTTTTACCCAAAACATTTTGGTGGCTCAGACATGCTAATTTTTTGGTTTTTAGAAACACTGATGATAGGTTTCTTAATCCGAAAACGTTTTGTTTTAATGTGACCCTTATTTAGGGTATTTTAAAATATACCTTTTACAACAAATCTAGTATTTTTTATAAACAAATTAACTAGTTAAGTATGTGGTTAAATTAATTATTTTGTTGATACATTATTTATATTTTGAATGTTACAAAATTATTAAAATGAATTTGAGGTTAAATTTTCAATATCCCTATCATCTTCAGACATTTCCTTAAATATATTGAATCTTGAAATTTGTCAGTTTATTTAAATGTTGTGGACTGTCAAAACGTATGCAATTGACTTGACTTTGCCATAGTCGTTCTAAAATAAATTGTACGAAAGTTGTAAATCATTTTGCTTGAAACCAGTGGCGGATCTACGGGGGAATCAGAAAATATCTCCCCAAAAAGTCCAAAATTAAAGAAACAAATTGTTGAAACATAAAAATATATTAACTGACATGAAACTTAAACCATAGACATGTAAATTCAACCCAATAAACCCGCTAGTTGGAAAAATTAAGGGAACTTCATTAAGTTAATATTTATACCTTTTATGCAGTTTGGGTTTATCTTTTTTATGTTTTTTTTTGTTCATGTTTCAATGGAAGTCCCCCCTTCAAGGCAAATATCTACATCCGCCACTGCTTGAAAGACTAATTTTACTGCTCAATGATGGAAAATATTACTCTTTTTCGGTAAAGTTACCACCCATTTGGATCATCAAGTCTATCTTCAAAAGAGTTAAACGATTTTCCCTTCAAAAGTAACCTTTTGCAGAAGTAGTGTTTCATTTTTGGTTTGGCCCAAAAATTGCGCATCGCGGTCGTGCCAAGTAAAAGTATCCCTATAAGCGGGATATTCTAATAACTGATCATTGGTGGCTAGGAGAAACGTATCGGGACCTCAAATTTTTATTCCTTAAACCGGGATATATTTATAACCGGTATTCTAAAAAGTGGGTTCGACTGTATCTGTCTGATGTTTTCCATAGCTTTAAATCGACTGATCATAATAATAATTACAAACACGCCGCCTATGTGTGCGATTTCAACTTGACCTTGGGCAAATCTTACCAGTCACAAATAATATTCTATTTATTGTTATTTGTTCACTTACTTACTTAAATCATACTACTTTCTAATTTTTTTTATTATTTACAGCTGATTTAATGATAAGACGGCAAAATAACAAATACATGATATTTACAGATATTATTCAGTCGAAAATGTTCACTCCGGGACAAACAAAAATGTGCAAAATAAAATAAACATTAATCGGAATTATTTACGTCATAATGTAGATGTTTATGATAGAAAGAATTTTTTGAGGCCTCAATGTGCCGTTAGAATAGACGAATGAACTAGGCTGGTCTAGGTCTAACAAATTAAAAAGTAAAAACATGAATGAATTAAGAATTTATTATACACCAAGGTATACGTCCTCATATCCGATCAAATAAAAAAACATAAGATTATATTGGTATGACGAAAGAATAAAAAGCAGAAAGATTCTTATAAACTGAAACTTATATTTCAGATTCGGAATCAGAATAAACTCATAAATTACTGAGTGTTTCAATATAGAAAATGCCTGCCATTGTTATTCAAAAGTTTGTTTGTCCTCACTATTCCTTGATGGTTTAGTCGAAACTCATCCAGTAGTTTAGATTTGAATTTCTTTCTTCGCGCAACTTTTGGTTTTTTTGTCACATTTATCACACTAAATAAAAAATGATATGATATAAACACATAGGTAATAGAGAACCTGAAATTAGAAGATGCTCTTGTGAATATCAGTTGTAATCATTAATTTGTAATCTTTGAAAATATGTTACATGTACCTATGTATACAGGGTGTAATAAAAAGAGGCCATAAAGAAATCACATATTCTGGGACTAAAAAAGGTTCGATTGAACCTAACTGAGCTTAATACAAATAATCTGTACGTAAAAAAAGTTACAGCCCTTTGAAATTACAAAATGAAAACGGGGTTTTTCCAATATATCGAAAACTATTGATTTTTTATTGAAAATGGGCATGTGGCATTCTTATGGCAGGAACATCTTAAAAAAAAATTAAAAGAGAAATTTGTGCCCCCATAAAAATTTTATGGGAGTTTTGTTCCCTGGGAGTTTTATTTACTTGTTCGTAAATATTTGGACCACAATTTTTCACGGTGTAGGATTGGGAGGAGGGAGTGGAGGCAACGTAGAATGGCCTCCTCGCCCCTCGGTCACCATTCTGGATTTTTTTGTGGGGACATAGACACCTAAAGAGTAAAATCTATAAAACACCAACCGTATCTTTAAAAGATTTACTTCAACCCTTCAACGAATGCCTACGAATCACTCTACAAATGCCTCGGAATGTGAAAGAACGTTTCGAACAAGAAGTTTCAATATGAGGGAGGCAAAATATGGGGGCAAAATAAGCCTGTTTTTATTCAATGTTTTTGAACCACTTTGGCTGCACTTAGAACTTTCGTAATTCGCTTAGAAAATTCTTATAACATACTTAAATCGTTCACCAAATTTCATTAAAATCGACCTGATGGATTTTGCAATCTAAATTTTTTTAAAAAAGTTCAAATTTTTTAAAAACTTTCTGAAGAAAAAGTAGACCATTTAGAAGTTTGCTAATTATTTTACATATAAGGAGGTTCTCTACCTATCTAATACACTTTACAGAATTAAAATCGGATTATTTAAGCGGCCTCAGCAATGTTTTAAAGTTATAAACAATTTTTTGGCTTATAAACAAATACAGTTCGGACGGTTGAGTAGGCATAATTTCATTTTCTCGATAATAGGCGTATCTGGAGATAAATCCCGAAACAGGTCGATTTTTATTTTTAAATTCTAATTTTTTGGTATATATATCATACTAGTGGCGTCATCCATCTGGGCGTGATGACGTAATCGATGCTTTTTTTAAATGAGAATAGGTGCCGTGTGACAGCTCAATCGAAAGGCTATTCATTAATTTTGTATTCACTAATATAAACATTAACATAAATATTTATACAGGGTTTGAATTAAAAAAAATTGAATTAAATTAATTCCAATATTTAGATTACGTCATCACACCCAGATGGATGACGTCACTAGTATATTTATGTCAAAAAATAATAATTTAATAATAAAAATCGATCTGTTTCGGGATTTATCTCCAGAGTCGCCCATTCTCAAGAAAATGAATGTATTCCAACTCAAACGTCCTCACTGTATTTGTTTATAAGCCTAAACATTGTTTATAACTTTAAAACAGTGCCGAGACCGCTTAAATAATCCGATTTTAATTCTGTACTGTAAAGTGTATTAGATAGGTAGAGAACCTCTTTATATGTAAAAAAATTAGCAAACTTCTAAATAGTCTACTTTTTGTTCAGAAAGTTTTTAACAAATTTGAACTTTTTTAAAAAAATTTAGATTGCAAAATTATTATGCAAAATCTATTAGGTCGATTCTAATGAAATTTAGTGGACGGTTTAAGTATGTTATAAGAATTTTCTAAGCGAATTATGAAGGTTCTAAGTGCAACTAAAGTGGTTGAAAAATATTGAATAAAAGCAGTCTTTTTTGCCCCCTTATTTTTTATTTATTGCTATTTTGCAGAAAGGTCAATAATTTAAGACATTTTAAACCAATCGTATATTATACAAAATTCAATTATCTTTATTTTCTTTTCCTACGACTTTGTTCCAAAATGAATCGTTTTCAAGTTATAAGCAATGAAAGTAGAAAAAAATCGATGTTTTTCGAAATTTTTAAATATTTTAATTTTTTATTAATGTTCCGGGCATATTTGAGAAGGAGCATAAGTCAATTATAATTATTGAAATTGTCACCTATACTCCAGGGAAATAAGGTAAAAATATACCATGTTCGGGACACTTGAGCAGCCAGGTTGCAAAAGGGTTTTTTGGGTACTATATACCTAATACATTATACATACAAAAATGTCCGTCACAGTTCGGACGAGAAATTTAGTTATTAACAAATAAGTGTCAAAAATGGCAGTTTTTTGGTTTAAATCGCTACCGGTAAAAATAGGGTAATTTTGTACTGTTATTCTTTTAGTAGATAAGCCAAGGTTTAAAATGGCAGTTTTTGAATTTCGGTTCGATCATTTGTTGCTTCAGAAATTGCAAAATAAGACTAAAATTTTTAAAATAAAAAAATTGCTATAACTTTTGTGAAAATGACCTTGAGACTTTCATATTGCACAAAAAGTTGAGACAAACAGTCCATACAATGCACAAAATTTTTTAAGGCGATTCGTCAATTAGTTTAAATTTTATTCAATTTGTTTTTCCCAATGAGCTTTTTCTTCGCAATATTGTTGTTCAGAAAATAGTAATGTAATAGCAATTCTGTGAAAACCACATAAAAGAAAAAAAGTCATGTTTTCAAATTATTTTAAAAAAATCATTAAAAAGTCATTTTTATCATTTCGAAAAAACTTTACTAAATTAGGGTCATTTTTAGTTCATAAACAATTTGAATAACTTTGTTAATATTGACTGTAGATTAAAACTACTTTGGGATTTGAAAATCTGGCATTTTTATACGAATTTTCAAAAAAACACTTTTTGCCTACGTTAATTACAGTCAAAGTTAGCCACTTTTTTTATTTAATTGACAGCTACTTTGTTTATAACAATTAAGCAACCCAACTAGCGCCATTTCGAAGTTGAAGGTATATAGTTTATGTGTGAAAGTTTGAGTAAACTTTAAACTTTAACAGAGTTGTTAATAAAGCTTTAAAGATAACGTTCTAACGAAATCGATTTGTGGTCGGTGGAAATGAATTATTAAAATCCGTGCACTCAAAAAATGAAACTGATTCTTCAAACATATGCTGCGATTAATATCTCCAGAGCTTGTTGATGGATTTTGATCATAATTTTTTAAAATTGTATGTACTCGTAGTCTTGTAGAGTACGTTATGTACGTACACCCCCACCTAACATTTCAAAATATTAGGGGGAGTTCCTCTTATCACTCAGGGATATGAAAAATAGATTACGACCGATTCTAAGGCCTACCGAATCTTCTCCTTCTTTAAGTACCGTGCCCAAATTTTTAGGCGTGGGTAGCTTCCATAACAATTTGCCGATATCGTTCTCGATCTTGTGCGGCATGTAACAATTGATCTGCTGATAAGCCAGTCCATTGACGAAGGTTTCGGAGCCATGAATATTTCTTTCGACCAATTCCTCTTTTTCCGTCGATCTTTCATTTCAGTATTAACTGCAGCATATACATACCTACCGAATATACATATATAATTTCATAAAAATCGGTCAAGCGGTCTCGGAGGAGTATGACAACTAACACTGTGACAGGAGAATTTTATAGATGTAAATATATAGATGGGTATTAACAAATAGGGGTTGGTGATGGAAAAGTGTAAATTAAGGGTTGTATGTATTCTTTAATCCTACATCATTTAAAATTAAGGTAGACAATTTTGTCCAAAAAAATTTAAACAAATGTCAGGGGGCAACCCCCCTTATAACTTATGGGTATGAAAAATAGATTAAAACCTATTCTCAGTCCCATAGGATATACTTGTAAAATGTCATAAAAATCGGCCAAGCCGTTTCGGAGTAGTATGGTAACTAACACTGTTATAGGAGAATTTTATGTATGTTGAAGTAACTGTGAATTAAATAATAAAAGTGGCTAACTTTGACCGTAATTAACATAGGCAAAAAGTTCTTTTTTTAAATTTGTGTAAAAATACCAGCTTTTGAAATTCCAAGGTAAATTTACTCTACAGTCAATATTAACAAAGCTATTCCAATTGTTTTCAAGCCAAAAATATCTCTACTTTAGTAAAATGTTTTCGTAGTGACAAAAATTACTTTTTAATGATTTTCTTCGATAATTTGAAAACAAGACTATTGTTCTTTCATGTGTTTTTCACAGAACTTCTATATAATTATTATTTTCTGAACAATAACATTACAAAAAAAAGCTCTTTGGGATAAACAAATTGAATAAAATTTAAACTAATTGACGAATCGTCTTAAAAATTTTTTTGCATGGACTCTGTGACTCAACTTTTTGTGAAATATAAAAGTCGTATGGTCCCTTTCCCGAAAGTTATAGCAAATTTTTTATTTTCGAAATTTTAGTTATTTTGCAAGTTTCGAAGCAACAAATTATCGGACCAAAATTAAAAAACTGCCGTTTTAAACATTGGCTCAACTACTAAAAGAAGAATACTATAAATAAGATATTTAATTATCCCATTTTTACCTGTAGCGATTTAAACGAAAAAAACTGCCATTTTTGGCCCTTATTTGTTAATAACTAAAATTCTCATCCGAACTGTGACGGGCATTTTTGTATATATAATGTATTAGGTATATAGTATCCAAAAACCCATTTTCAACCTGGCTGCTCAAGTGTCCCGACAAAAACCTTATTTTCCTGGAGTACTAACTTTATCTGCAAAAGTCCGAATGCCACCTCTCACATCCACCTCAAAACAGATCTTTCCTGGTCTATAATGTATATGCAACTGCAGGAGCTTTAAAACGATATTATTTGTCGTCCATGCCCATTAAAAATGAGGTGATTCTTTCTCTGGCTTAGGGGTCAAAGTAAAATAATCGAAAATACCGGAATAACGTGTAATCAAAAATTGACCAGTCGCTGGGATTTTCAAAATTCTTATCGAAGTTCCTGATGATGCCTCTGTTTCATTTTCGTCCGGCTACCCTGTACATTTGTCTCATACTATAGACTACTTTAAGATTTATTATTAAAACCTTTTAATAAAATGTTAATGTAGGTCTTTTTCGTTCTGCATATCGTTTTCCCTATAAAATTTCATTCGTTTTTACTTTATTATCATTTATTTTCGTATCGCCGTCAATAAAAAAATCAAAAATTTCTGTTATTAACAACTACTCGATTTTTTACAGACGTGTCTACAGCGGTTTACAATAATAAGTCAAAATTATTATTACAATGTACATACATAAGATTTCGAGTTATAATCTATAGGTTTCAAAAGCGATAATACTCTTATTTAAATAATTTAGTTTACACTTCAAAATATTTACAAAATATCAACGTTATCACGTGGAAAATTTATGAACAACTTATTTTTATGTGATACACATTATTAGTATTAGGCCTGGATCCCGCGTACCAAAAAAGTTTATTAGTAGCAAGCTAAAAATTTGATAATGGCTTAACGATGTCTAGTCGGACAAACTTTGATGTACGGGAACACTGAAACAGGGGAAGTTTTAGTTGTGGAACGTGATTTTTATTGTTGAACTTGTCATCCTGACAAGTTTATGATTGTGAAAAGTAGCACGTTGTTTTTAAGTTTATTCAATAAGAAATTTTATATAATATAATATATTTGTTTGTAAAAATGTTTGTCCGACAAATATTTTGCACATTTTAACAAGTCCGACACGTTACTAAAGCTAACCACGATAGAAGCTCCTAACCACGATATAAGTTACAAACCATAATGGATCACGTTTGGTCGATTTTGCGACGGGCTGCAACTTAGCCATCCAAAGCACCCAGTTCGCTAGGAAAAAGATCCACAAGGCAACATGGAGATCAAACGATGGAAGAACAAATAATCAAATAGATCACGTGGGAGACATTCTAGCAGCATAATAAGCGTAAGAACTATGAGAGGACCAGATAGCGACACAGACCATTTTCTCGTAAAGGACAAGCTCAGAACAAGAATTTCAACACAAACAATAGATAAACACACAAGATCGAAAGATGGAATGTGGCGAAGCTGAAAGAAGAAAATAACCAAAGACATTACAAAGTAGAATTAAGAAATAGGTTTCAGGCTTTGGAAATAAGTGAAAATGAAACTGAAGATGGAGATCAGCGATGGAACTCCATAAAAACAACTATTACAGAAGCAGCAGAGAAATCTATCGGAAGAACGAAAAAAACAAAAAAGAAAAATGGTTCGACGAGGAATGTGAAAGAACACTAAGGGCCGGTTGTTCGAACGCTAATCAAAAATGATCATTATCAAATATTTAATTACTGTCACAACTGTCAATGTCAACTTTGATTTAGTTGCTGAAAACATAATTATTGATTACAATTATAAAATTAGTTAATCAATTATGTTAATAATTGTTATGTTAATTGATTAACTAATCTCATAATTATAATCAATTATGTTTTCAGCAACCCAACCAAAGTTGACATTGACAGTTGTGACAGTAATTAAATATTTGATAGTGATCATTGTTGATTAGCGTTCGAACAACCGGCCCTTAAAGAAACAAATAAAAGAAGAATTGATTATCTGTCGAACCCATCAGAAGAAAAACGTACACGATTCCACAGAGAGAGAGCCGCAGCTAGAAGAACACTAAGGCGAAAAAAGAGACAATATCTACAACAACAAATTGAAAAAGTAGAAGAACACAGACGCAATCAAAGTAAAAATTTCTACAGAGAGGTAAGACAACATAAGAGAGGCTCTTATATAAGGACAACCAACTTCGTGAGAGATAAAAATGGAGAAATGCTGGCTGCCGAAAACAAAATAATAGAAATATGGGCTGAATATTTTGAAGAGCTCCTGAATATCCAAAGTTTCACTGATGAGGACAATGAAAATGGTGGAAACAATGGAGAACATGAGTATCAAACGGCCGAATTAGAAATATCCCCACCAAGCATGGAAGAAATTATTACGCATGCCATAAAAACGCTTAAAAACGATAAATCCCCTGCTCTGGACAATATTGATGCCGAGCTAATTAAAACAGGCGGCCATGAACTCATAAGTAGAATCCATCAATTAATAGAAAAGGCCTGGCAACAAGAAATAATGCCGAAAGAATGGTGTGGTAGTATTATTGTACCAATACACAAGCAAGGAAAAAAGGAATCATGCATGAATTACAGAGGAATCTCACTAATCAACACTACGTATAAAATATTGACTTAGATATTATTAAAAAGATTAGTACCATACGCCGAAGAAATAGTTGGTGACTACCAGTGTGGTTTCAGGCCTGGCAGATCGAATATTGATCAAATATTTACAATAACGGCCGGTTTCACAAAGTAAAGTTAACTTGTGGTTAAGAGATAACCAGAGGTTACCGAAAAATATGCGTTTTAGTTTCAGGTCAACGGCGAAGTATGGTTAACTCACAGAATTTTTAACCAGAGGTTGGAGTGGGATACCCTTATGGGTATACCCAGAAGGGTAACAATTATGAAACTGAAACGCATATTTTGGGGTAATTTTGAGGTTATCTCTTAACCACAAGGTAACTTTACTCTGTGAAACCGGACGTTAGACAAATGCTTGAAAAGTATTGGGAATATAATCGGGACGTTCATCATATCTTTATAGACTTCAAACAGGCTTATGATTCAATTAATCGTGCAACATTATGGAAGGCAATGAACGAGCTCGGCGTACCCAAGAAACTAGCTGCGGTAACACAAATGTGTGTAAGTAACTCCTTTGCATAAGTAGTGTAGGAAACAGAGGTTGAACCTTGTAAAATGGACACAAGTCCGGTTTTATTTTTTTTCTGTTATATCAAGGGGTGCTTATTATAAGACTAACTTTTTCTGAAAAAATTTCGCCCCGGAACCCCATTTTTCACCCCTTCAAAGGGGGTAATTTGTGGTTTTTGCGGAACGTAGCCCTTCCTGACCTTTTACAACAAAATTTTTTTATAGAAATTTGAAAAGGACTATATTTTCTACGATTTATTTCCAGACAGCATATGTTTTCTACGATTTATTTCCAGACAGCATATGTCTATCATCCATCGTTTAGCGGGGGTGGCGCCCCAAAGTTGACAAGTTTTTAAAAAAGATGTTTTAAAAAAAATATATTTTTCCCTAACTGTAACGGAAATTAAGAAGAAATCCTGCGACAATTATTTACAAATAAGTGACTGATTTTTTGGTATAAGTTTGACTTAAGGGTAGTTGCCCTATTTTTAATTACAGGGTGTTACATTTTAAAAAACCCCTTTTTATACCATCTGAACCGTTTATGCTTGAGTAAAAAGACTTTCAGCGATTACCCATATACTGGTGCTATTTACAAATTTGTATAATGCACCCCCATTTTTTCCCCGGAACCAAGCTAAAAAAAGAAGAATTAATAAATAAAGTGATTTTCTTGAAATCCTTCACACACAATGCCCTTTATTAATATGCTTCATATATCATTTTGTGCACGTTATTATTACCCATGCATGGACACCAAAAGCGATTTCCTAGTGCAACCCCTGTAGCCAAAAAAAAAAAAAAATAAATAAAATGGGGGGTTGAATTTTTTTTTGTTTTTTGCTTTTTGATGCATATGGGCATATGCTTCATCAATAGTGCTTTTCAAAAATATATATGGTTATTGCAACATCCCTGCGGAAACCATCCCTATCCTTGAAAATATACTGCAGAAACTACCCCTATCCCTTGGCGAGCATGTTTTTATGATTTTCTCATTACCTATGCATTCTTTTTAAACAAAACTTCTACAAGGTTAAAGACCACTATTTATTCTAAAAATTAGGTCCCATTCATTTTTTTCGTATAAGCAACCGTTACGGCACAGTGGCGCCGTAAACCTAATATATGCTTTGGCGGGCTCCAGTTTTTGTTTTTTTTCGTCACCTGTTCGTTTTATTAATAAAGTAGGTACTTATGTAAAATAAATCAACACAGTGTAACCTACAAATTATGACCTGATATTATGATAGCGCCATTGATGATGATGATGACTGTTTCACATTAAAACTTCCTCTGTTCCAGTTTTCCCATACATCAATGTTTGTCCGACTAGACACCGTAAAGCTGTGAACAAATTTTCAGCTGCTATTAATCAATTTTTTTTGCTACGCGGGATCCAGGCCTATTAGTATGTACGAGAATTTTAGTTTGAATGCCATTAAAATAGTATTAATGAAATACCGGTTTTTTTTTCAGTATAAATAATATATTAATTGAAAGATCTCGATGACGCACAAAAGATTTTTAAAAATGGATAAACAAAGATATAAACTCAATTGTTCGTAGAAATGTACATAGATGACAAACTATATTAATAAACAAAACCTAATCTAAGATTGGAATAATATTTTCGAAGTACTACTCCTATATCAGAGCGGATCTGTTTTGAGGTGGCTGTGAGAGGGGGCACTCTCATTTTTGCAGAAAAAGTTAGTGGTACATAACTTCAATACCTAATAATAATTAACTTCCTATCAAATTGGTAAGGAATATTAGTAAAAAAATAAAATGTTTAAAAATGATTAAAAATATTGTTTT
Source organism: Diabrotica virgifera virgifera (assembly GCF_917563875.1). Classification (NCBI taxonomy): domain Eukaryota; kingdom Metazoa; phylum Arthropoda; class Insecta; order Coleoptera; family Chrysomelidae; genus Diabrotica; species Diabrotica virgifera. The sequence continues at coordinate 225,279,474 of NC_065444.1, forward strand.
TATTTCTTCCTTGCTTATAACTTTACGATTCATTTTGGAGCAAAGTCGGACTGAAATAAAATAGCGATAAATGTATTTTCTATAAGATACAACTGGTTAAAAATGTGTTAATTTATTACCATTGTTGCAAAATAGCAATAAATACAATGAGGGGAAAACAAGTATGGTCTTATTAATGTTGTCGATTCAACAGATTTCGCATAATAAATAATCTTGCGATCTAAATTTACAAATTTGAAATTCTTTAAAATGATCCTCATTTGTATTGTTATGACAGTTCCGTAGATTGATCCTACATAGAAAAATTTCCTCGACGTGAAAGAAGAACTAGTCACGTACGAGAATGTTCTGGATGTCATGCTAGCGTTTTTTATAATTTTCTGAAATAAGGACAAACAATTTTATTCCATTAGAGGCCTCCATTATTTATATTTCAAAATATCATCTTGTACTATTCATAATACACCCCAAGTGATTTACTTCGCTAAAAAATCAGGTTGTTAAGCAGCTTTTAAAAATAAAAAATATTATTTATATAGGGTGTTCTATTAAAATAAAGCTGTGGATTATGCTAGTATTGCATGAATCACCCTGTACATTTAATTTTATGTTTAAAAAGTGCACATTTATATATCAAAATCGACGGACCTCAGCCAGTGGTGGATCTAGAAATGTGCAGTGGGGATGGGGGAGAAGACATATTTTGGACCTACTTGGGGGGGGATTTTTACCTATTCCCCTCGTAGATCCGTCTCTGATCTGTGTTTTTATAATTCTTTAAAACAAGAAATAATTATATTCCATAAGTGTGCTCCGCCCTGTATATTTTTATACAGGGTGATTGATTAGCAGGGTAAAGCTCAATAGCTCCGCTATAGTAATAGATAGCAATAAAAGTTAATAACAAAAACTTTAGCCACCTTTGAGCTTCAAATTACAAAATTAGTTAGAATGTTACAGGGTGTTCGATAACACAGTGGCAGACCAAACTTATGTTTTTTTAAATGGAACACCCTATATTTTATTTTAAATTCGAAATCCTGTTAACTTCTCCATCACAAAAATATAAAGGTTTGTTATGTTATACAGGGTATTTACAAAGTTATAACCAATTTTATATGAAAATCGTAACAAGTTCAACTCCCTGTATAAATAAAAATAAGCAAAACAACAATGGTTTATTAATGCCATATTTTTTAACGTATTGTCAAAATTTTCAAGAATGGTCGATATTGCTAATTTTCTTTATATCAAATACAGGGTGAGTCAAAACGCAAGTACATTATTTTCTCAGTAATTTTAAATGGAACACCCTGTATTTTATATCACTATTGAAAAGTACCATTACCGTACTTTAATTTTTAGATAACATTCCCTATGTCTAAATTTATTAGTTTTCGAGATATTTTCATTTTTCAATGGACCAGTAGCGTGGCTACCCAAATCACCAGAATTTAATAAACTGGACTGATTTTTTTGGGGTTACGTTAATAATGAAGTTTATAAAATACCTCCAACAACAAGGGATGAGATGAAAAATAGAATACAAAGTGTATTTCGATGTGTTAATTTAGAAATGCTCCGTAGAGTAAGCAGCTCATTAAATGATCGTTTTTAGGCGTACATAAATGTGTTAGGAGATAATTTTGAACACCTTATGTAATTAAATATTAAAAATATTTTATTAAAAGTAGCTTCTAATTTTTTCAAACATGTTTTTTTGCAAAATGTATTACTGATGTTTCGTTCTTTATTTGTTACATTGTTACATTTACATACAAAAGTAGTGTTTAATTTATTGTCTTCACAAAATATTGTATTTTGTGTTTGTGTGTTTTTTTGTAAAATTTATTACTAATTTTATTTGTTTATTTGTTGCATTTACATAAAAATATAGTTTTTAATTGTTTCAAAAATGTTGCATGTAGTGGTTGTGTTCTTGTTTGTAAAATGTATTACTAATAAATTATTTTTATTTCTTTATTTGCTACAGTGTTACATTGATTACCGGATTGATAATCGGTAATCTTCGATTGTCAATTCAGTCATAGCTTACTTAAAATTTAGATAAATTTAAACACCTAAAATAATTTGCTCTGAAAAATGAAAATATCTCGAAAACTAATAAATTTGGGCATAGGGAATGTTATATAAAAATTAAAGTACGTTAATGTTACTTTTCAATAATGATATAAAATACAGGGTGTTCCATTTAACATTACTGAGAAAATAATGTACTTGCGTTTTGACTCACCCTGTATTTGATATAAAGAAAATTAGCAATATCAATAATTCTTAAAAATTTTGACAATAAATAAAAAATATGGCATTAATAAACCACTGCTGTTGTGCTTATTTTTAGTTATACTTGTTACGATTTTCATACAAAATTGGTTATAACTTTGTAAATACCCTGTATAACATTACAAACCTTTATATTTTTGTGATGGAGAAGTTAACAGGATTTCGAATATAAAATAAAATATAGGGTGTTCCATTTAAAAAAACATAAGTTAGGTCTGCCACTGTGTTATCGAAGACCCTGTAACATTCTAACTAATTTTGTAATGTGAAGCTCAAAGGTGGCTAAAATTTTTGTTATTAACTGTTATTGCTATCTATTACTATAGCGGAGCTATTGAGCTTTACCCTACTAATCAATCACCCTGTATGTCTGAATATTCATGCATAATATGTTTCTAGCGAGTACATCTGGCTCACGTATATTATAGTATGTTATTTTTTGTACCAACAAACTAATAAAAATTGTGTATTTACGAGATGTCCGTACATAATTTCACCGTAACTACATGTTTATTATTATTAATATTATTTTTAATAAAAATTGCGTCATAGAGATTTGTGCAAAAAATTGATAGATTATTAAGGTTTGTATGATTAGTAAAACCTTTATGTACCCATCCATACCCATGACTTTATTATTTCGAAACTTTTGATTTTCCTATATTTTAATGTAAATAGCGAATGAAACAGATGCATATTCGCATTGTTGATATTTAAAAAGTTTCCATAAGATGACACAAGTAAATACAAATATTTAGTTTTCATTAACCTGTGTTTGTGTGTGTCTTTACGTACGTAACCAATACGTCGTACCTTAAAATATTTAGGAGATACTTATAAAAAAACCTATTCGTCCCTTCACGGAGATGTGCCAGTAATCGTTTAACCATCGCATCGTGAGTGTAATAATACACAGCTTTTATAAAGCCCACACCTAAGTTTAATGCCTCCTCTACATATCAGCAGACGCGTCTGCGGATGCATCTGCCGATGTATCTGATGTCTCCTCTACATAACAGCAGACGCGCCTGTGGATGCATCTGCGGACGCATCTGCCGATGTATCTGATGCCTCCTCTACATATCAGCAGACGCGTCCGCGGATGACATCCCCGTATGCATCCGCAGATGTGTAGATAGGGTAATTTGGTCGTCTGTTGTTTATTTTTTGCATCTGCCGACGCGAAAAATAAACAACAGACCACCAACAGACGACCAAATTATCCCATCTACACATCTGCGGATGCATACGGGGATGTCATCAGCGGACGCGTCTGCTGATTTGTAGAGGAGGCATCAGATACATCGGCAGATGCGTCCGCAGACGCGTCTGCTGATATGTAGAGGAGGCATCAGATACATCGGCAGATGCATCCGCAGACGCGTCTGCTGATATGTAGAGGAGGCATTCCACGAGATTCCACAGTCCAGCGCGCTGAAGAGAGAAAATGAGCAGATTACATAATAACACTTTACATTCAAACGCACACATAATACACACACACCATTCAAATAAATTGATAAATTTGCATTTTAACTTTATTTTGTCATAAAATATAAAACCAGCACCTATTTTAAACATTTGACTTATATATTAGGTATGTCGATTAATTACATTTGTATAAATCTAGTCCAATTAATAATCTTCTTGTTGTTGTCGCAGTTCTATCGGAGATTAGACTTTCAATATGTTTTATGTTGTTCTGTTGAAGAGCCCAGGCACAGTATAAAGAGGGAACCTCTATATACTGTGGCCCAGGTCCTACTCCATATAGTAGGTGATATAGTAGGGTGTTATAGCCTCTTAACAACCAGACATATGGATTAAAACCTTTGCAGGTCTTTGCTAACACTGCCAAAATGAAAATGAAACTAGCTTACCACTATGAAGAAAAGGCACGATGTGTTTTAGATAATAAATATAGTTATATAGAACTGAGAGCCTGGAATGAGGAACAAATCCCGGAAGAGTGGTGTGTTGGAATTGTTTGCCCGCTACACAAAAAGGGTGATCAATTGGAATGTAGAAATTATAGGGGAATAACCGTCCTTAATTTAATACAGCTTACAAAATATTTTCGACTATCTTATATGGTCGCCTAAGTGCACATTCAGAGGAGCTTCTTGGAGAATATCAAAGTGGTTTTAGGCCTGGTCGATCAACAACATACCAGATCTTTGTGCTAAGGCAAATACTGGAAAAAACCAATGAATTCAATATCGACACATACCATCTTTTCGTAGATTTTAAATCAGCCAATGATAGCGTCCTAAGAAATAAATTGTATGAAGCCATGGATGAATTCCACATCCCTGATAAACTGATAAGATTGGTTAAGGCTACAATACGTAAAGTCGTTTGATAAGTCGAAATACAGCGCGAACAATCACAGGCGTTTGAAACGAATGTTGGGCTACGACAGGGAGATGCGCTGGCGTGTCTCCTCTTCAACATAGCTCTGGAAAAGGTGATCAGAGATGCCCGAATAGACAACAGAGGAAATATTTTTAATAAATCATCCCAAAGGACATCGCACACATCTTATGGAAAATATAATGTCACTCAAATTCAATAAAACTTATACGAATAGATTCGTTTTAAAGTAACGGTCAAATCTTATCATTGCGCCAACTCTTAATTACGTATAATTACGGCGCAAATTGCAATTAAAGTTTATCGAAATCACATTTTTTGAGTCAGTAAAAGTGTCAGTTACCATCACTATTGCTCTGGGTGCTATTCAAAAGAGCTTAAAACCCCCGCTGGCCCTAAGCGGATTAGTGAAACTAATCCGCTGATTTATGGAGTACCGACAATTTGGGTGTTTTAAAATATTTTTTCTCTCTCTAACTTATGCACGTACCCATTTGGTTTCAGATTTATTTATATCAATTTCTGCTCTTATTATTGAAAATATAGAGTTGGCGCAATGATAAGATTTGACCGTTAATTTAAAACGAATCTATTCGTATAAATTTTATTGAATTTGAGTGACATTATATTTTCCATAAGATGTGTGCGATGTCCTTTTGGAATATGCAGATGACGTGGGCCTAGTTGCCCGCACAACACGCAAACTAGAAGAAATGTATACCACCTTCTCAAATGCCACAAAAAATATGGGCCTGAAAGTAAACGAGGAGAAAACTAAGATGATGGCATCAACACCCAACAATAGAGCCAGAAACATCGGTTACCAATTCACTGTTGATAACTCTACCTTTGAAGTGGTGAACAAATTCACATACTTAGGCTCCCTGATCACCAAGGAGAACGTCATTAGGGAAGAAATCAAACGAAGGATAATCCTAGCGAACAAATGCTATTTTGGACTGAGTAAACATATGAGAAGCAGAAACTTAAACCAAAAAACAAAAATAACCATATACAAAACGCTTATACAACCAGTATTGACATATGGATCGGAGACATGGACCATCTCCAAAGCAGATGAAAACCTTCTGTTTATATCTGATTGAAGGATCCTGAGAGGAATATTCGGTGGCATCTGTGAAAATGGTATTTGGAGAAGGAAGTACAACTACGAGGTATACCACAGATATAAACATATATTTGGTGGTAATGACGTAGTATCTCTTATAAGAATAGGAGGACTAAGATGGGCAGGACATCTAGCAAGATCACAGCATAACGACCCTCCTAGAAGAATCCTTATGTCACAACCTGTGGGAAGTAGAAATAGGGGTAGGCCAAAAGAATGGTGTAGATGAGGATGGGAGAAAAATAGGCGCAGCAAACTGGCAACGGTTGGCAATGGATAGTACTGACTGGTGTAATAGACTTGGGAAGGTCGAGGCTCTTTCCTAGGGCTGTAGCACCATTGATGATGATGATATAGAACTAACAGATTATAGAACTCTGATAGTTTGAACTAACCTCGTATATTTCAAACAAATAATTTTCTAACGAACCTAACTGAATATGTTTTCCTCGGGCGTACACAGTAGATTCTCAAAGTGTAAAATACATAGACAAGGTGTCCGCTTAGAATATCTGAGTAATAATGTTAAAATCAAAACAATAATTGAAATTTTAATTACACCTTAAATCATATTTCGTGAGGTAAACATAAAATGGATAATATACGAGTATTAAACCTAGCAAAGTTTATGTCCTATCCACAAAAAATAATATAGTGCACCGATAATAACCACAAGTGTTACTAGATGCAAGGTCATAAATAATAAAACTATTACTACCTACGTAAATAGAAATTATGTAGGAAGCATAATAGGTATAATAAAATTTGGTCGAAAATATGTGTAACACGATATAATAGTTGTATTTTTTATCTTAAAAACTTTTTAGTTAAATTATTGATTAATTACCAGAGAACGGCAGTTCTCGCCAGTGGCACACAACCCCCCTACACGCGACACTATGTATGTATACACGACATTTTCGATTTTCTAAATCTGACTGAATTGAAAATTGGGCAAACTCCCATCTTAAAGTTCAGGAAAAGACTCACCCATCCATATGTCAACCATTCATTTTGGTCCAAGGCTGTGGATTTTACGGCCCTTCCTATTTAGGGTCTGTTTTTCGTTCTCGTCCCCAAAACTCCCAAAAATTTCGAAAATTTAAGTCCGACCTTTGCGGTTTCTGATAGTACTGATCATTAATTTTTTTTCTGCATTTGAAGAGGGGATGAGAGCCGATTCATAACCGGTGTAGTTTGTGACTTTTGACCACCCATAAGCCAGCTATAGGACTTGGTAGGTACAAAACGGCATATTTTTTGGAGGCATATAGTCGGTTCGAGAAGAGACAGGAGAACTGCAAATAAACCAAATCAATAGTGTTGAGTTAAGCTTTCAAATGGTGTCTAAGCCGTCAGGATCAGACATACACACGGCTCAGTATAGCCGAAAAACTGAAAAACGAAACTTTAAAAATTTTGGTTTTTCGACAATTACTCAAAATTTCAACCTACGAATTGCGCCAATAATTGAGCGTTTGTAGAAGGACTCTAGACGAATGTAACGGTGTATACCTCATATCCAGGAAAATTCGAAATTTTAAGTTATAGGCTTCATAAGTATGATCAAATCTATTTCCTATGGGAAAAAACGGTTTTTCAAGCTCAATAATTCCTGTAATAGCTTCAGTTATCATACTTGACCTTAGATGCATCAGATCAGATACTAATTGTCAATATGTTTCAAACTCATGTTTAGTGATCAAAATCGGTTAAGTCGTTTAGAAGTTATTAAGCTACAAAAGTATAATCCAATTAACGATTATTCCCGAAATAGTTTATGTAGTTCTAGTGATTACCACGCTAAATTTGATCTGGCAACGGGCAATCCGAATTCATTTACCGGCTATCCCAATATTTTTGTTCAATCTATTTCGAATAGAAAAAAAAATCTAGTGTACATTCGATGGACACTAGATCATTTGGGAGATAACGCGACAAAAGCGACCATTTATAAAGCTTAACGTGTAATCGAGAAACATTGCATTTAACTTCATACATTTAATTTATAAATAACTTTGAAAAACTCCTGATACAAGAATAAAAAACCGCTAAACGCCGTAAAAATTAGTGGCGCATACAATATTCCAGCTACAAAAGATCTGATGTGAATATTACGTGGCGCGAAAATGTATTTTAATTTTGATGCAAAACAAAATTCTAATTTTACTTTAAAAGATGTTTCCATAAGATTTGCTAAATTTGAAGTAAACGCGCCACAAAAGAGTAACTTTGAATTTTGAAACTCTTTTGTGGCGCGTTTACTTCAAATTTAGCAAATATTATGGAAAAATATTTTAAAATAAAACTAGAATTTTGTTTTGCATCAAAATGAAAATACATTTTCGCGCCACGTAATATTCATATCAGATCTTTTGTAGTTGGAATATTGTATGCGCCACTCATTTTTACGGCGTTTAGCGGTTTTTTATTCTTGTCACAGTATACGGCAACTATGTATATTTGTATAACTAAGAGTATCCAGGTGGTCTGATAAGTAGCCTCCTTTGAAATAAAAAACTTTTAGCCATTTTAACTCAATACAACGTTTACAGCGGCTTTCCAACCTCTTATGCAGTCCTAATTAATATAATTCGTTTGATTCGTCAAATATCTCTTCATTTGAGCCGATTTTTTTACGAACCACCTCTTCACATTTGGGAACACGGAACACATAATAATCGGAGTGGGCCAAATCAGGAGAATAAGCCGGACGGGAAAGCAATTCGACCGACGCATGCATTTTTGTTATTGTCATAACGCTCTTGTGAGTACGTGCATTGTCTTGGAGGAACAACCCATTTTTCTTCTGCATATGGGGCCGTTTCTCAATGAGTTCCTCTTTCAATTTGACCCAGGAGCGTCATTTGAAATTTTGATGGGGGGGGGGCAAGCAGTATATATACAATACATTATATATGCAAACATAATACAAAATTGATCTATTTTTTGTAAATTTCAGTCATTTTCAGGGCCGGGGGGGCAAATGCCCCCTGACCCTATCAAATGACGCCCCTGTTGACCAATAATGTACCATAATCGGCGAAGACGACCTATTAGACCACGTGAGATTTATAACATACCGTTGGCTATTATCCAGTACATTTACATACCCTTGTTTACAATCAGACTTGATTTAAAAATACAACAAACGTAAATTATGATGAAGTTTCGTCACTCTTGGGATTAAAAATGACCCTTTTTAGCAGCATCGGTTAAAAATATTGCAGCAATGAAACAGTGGCGGGTGCTGGCACTAGCATTAGGACTTAACATTAACTAAAACCTCGTATATTCGTGGTGTGCAAGTACTTGGAGGAGATACGAGACACGATCGTGCGCGAATAGCGGAGAGAAATATTGCAACTTTCTTAAATAATTCATATTGTCAATTGAAATTGTCAAATTGACGTACATTTCACATCTACTGTCATTGAAGAAGAAAAAATATATATTGCTCCACAATATTGATATGATATGCAATTATTGTATAAAGGTAAATTTAATTAATTGTATTTTGCTTGCAGTACTGCATTTTAATAACTAATTTTATTTACTACATACAATTGTTTACTTTTTAATAACATAACCTGAATCTTACTTTGTCTTATTATTTTTTTGGACTATGGCCTTGACAATTATCCAGTAATCAGGACTAATATAATTGGCCAAAATAATTAAAACTGGGAAGAAAGTTGCTGAGCGTAGAAATCAGGTGTCGCTTTGCCGAACTTGCACGGTCCCAATATATTACTAAATTAATGGCAAGTGTCAGATGACAAGTCGGATGATTCCGCTAACTCGAGGAGAAAATACGTAATGGGTGCGTTCGGACGACCATAGCGGCTGGCTGTCAGCAGAAATCGGCTGAGTGGTTGAATCCAGCCGTGATAGGGAAAGCTTAGTAAATCTCTCAGCGGCTGGCTTCCAGCGGTGACGTCTGACAGCTACTGCTGGCTCAGCTGTCCAGCCGCTGTGGTCGTCCGAACGCGTATGTTTCCAAAGATCTTATACACATAGATTTGGCCAACTCGGAAAAATAGCGTAACGCGGAGCAGTTCGGGTCGGTGGTCTATCTATCTCCCTCTACCGGCGCTTAGCTTTCTCTCTCTAGCATATGATCGCCGCCGCCTCTGTGTTTCTTTCTGTCGTTCTGTTACTCCCACCTCTTGGTAGATACGCTCACACTCGCACGACAGACAAAGATAGCTAGACCATCGTACTTGATATCGACGTTACACCACGATGCATTGACAGATCTATTCTTGACATATCTCTGAATGTTTCACACCTAACCATAAATGACGTTTGCTGCACAATTTTGACAACTGTCAGAAATTCGCTTCCCAGAAGTACTATTTATTAAGTGCGTTCGCGGGTGCCTGTCGACGACTAGTCGGCGACAAATTAGCAGCAAAACGCATGCGCACTTTAAAATGATATAAATAATATCGTTAATAGATAAATATACCTTGTATATTTACCCAGTATAATTTAATAATTAGTTATTAATATTAATTAAAGGTAAATATACCTTGTATATTTATCTATTAACGGTATTATTTACATTAAGTGAGGTTAGAAATTGTCGGCGACAATTTGTCAACTGTCCCGCGAACGCACCTAATGTACACTCTTGCTTTGCTCATTTATTGACGTAGTGTCTTCGTTAACGCGTTATATACATTACTGTTTAAAATCAGTACTTTAATACATCTCTTTATATTAGGACTCAACTTGAAAAATATTTATTTCGTAATACAGTAGTTGTAGTATCATTTTAATTTTTTTCTTTGTTATGAATTTAATCCTCCAACATACGGCGTTACTGAGTGTCCCATGTCGTTTTGAAATCTTTTTTACTGCTTTTTACTAAATTTTAAAAAAGTGCAACATGAATTTCCGTACCGGGGTAAGTACTATAGAAATTGTATCCTCTAAAGCGCGGGAGGTAAATTTGAAACGCCCAATTAGGTCGACGCGGGTCGACCCCACTTCCTCAACTGTCTTCAACACGCCTAACTTCACGCGCAACTTTGATACGAGAATAGGGAACTTGCATAAAATTTTAAATTCGAAAAAAATGTTATAAATCACAACAGAACATAATTTAAAACATGTATCAAGGATAAAAAAGTTGTTTTTGTGTTCCGTTTGGCCCCTAAAGACGATTCTAAATTCAAATTAAGCAGCTAGCCCAAAACGCGTCGTGACGTCATATGATTATATGTTTACATTCTGCACCAACACAGTAAACAAAATTGTATATAATTTTAAATTAGACATTATAAACGTCAGTAGAAAATACGTTTGATCGTTTGAACTATTTTAAATACATGGAAAACTTGTACTTTTAGAAAATGGCACGAAATAACACTTATGGTGTTTTCTTATATTTTCCATAGTAAACCTTCTTTTCTTTCGTTCAAAAACTGTACCAAACTCCAATCTCAACAAACTGGTATATATTATTATAATGACGTACAATAAATGTCATTAGAATATAAATATTTTTCCCTTATTCCGCGACGATGAGCTGGCCAAATACCCAAATAGGTGGAGGCCAATAAACTAAAGAAGAAGAAAAGAAAATACCTGAATATAACCATAAATATAAATATAACCATAAAGTTAAACGATGTGACGTCATGGGTCGTTTGAACTATATTAAAATACAGAATACTTTAAACTTGTACTTCAAAGTTACTGTGAGTTTTTGAAGCGTGAAATTTTGAAAATCTCATTTTTAAACAAAACTGAACAATATTATGTAATAAAAAAAAATGTGCAAGTTCCCTATAAAACAAAAATATGTATTGAAATCCAGATCCCGTAATTTTTGAGCATTATAAAGTGAGTACAAAGACATACATATTTTTTTTGTAATTCCACCTTCAATGTATCGTGCACTTCTCGTTGACTCTTACCGATAAGGTAGAGTCGTTGGTGAATCGGGCGGCACCCGCACGGCGCTCCCTCAATTGTCGGTTTTTTGAGACGGAAGTCAAAGGACAGGCAGCGCGAGCGCAAGTGCATTTTTACATTCAGCCATTCTCGCTCATTTGCCACCGGCAAACCTGCAAGTGAGCAAGACGTTACTGTCGTCACATTCCGTTCACAAAGGTAACCACATCTTTCCTTATCAAATAACGTAATCTCCTTCTCACAGGCATCTTTCAGTGCGTCACAGTTTTTCGATTTCTTTCTAACGCATTTAGTTGCAAGTGCCAGAAAAAAAAGGTACGTGCGTGATTAAAATCATTTGTAAAATTTATTCTAGTTGTTGATAGATGGCGCTATAATCGAACAAAAAATGATTTATATAATATTTATATAATAATATTAATAATATTATTATCTACAAATCTACACGACTATAATCTGTACAATTTATAAGACTATACAAGTCAAAGAACATATCTTTTTATAAATGAAATAAACACAATTGATTTGTTTTTATACCAAATTACGATAACGATTCTGACAACTGTCAGATTTAACTAAAATGTCATGCTATGATTCTCTACATTCTTAAAATCATATATTACGTCATTAATGACACACTGAAAGACTGAGAAGAACTTTGAATTATAGTCGTATAGACATTATGTAATAGGTAAATAATCGGTAAATATCTAAATCATTTCTTTTCCGATTATAGCGCCATCTATCAACAACTGGAATAAATGTTATAAATGTGTATGTATCACGGACGTGCCTTTTTTTCTGTCACTTGTGTCGCACTGAAAAATGCCTCTGAGAAGAACCATACTATTTAATTTTGCATGTAATTTGTATGTTCGAGAATTGCATATATGTTTATCTGTTTTAAATGTGTGATTCAACTATTTGAGGAAATTAGTTGGTTTTATTTTTAAGTGTATTTCAACTACATATTTGTCGTTATAAATTGTTTTTGTTTTGAATTGGTTTAAACCTAATACCAGTTTCAAAAGCTAGTTTCGAACTCACAAAAAAGATTACATATTTGTATAAAGTGCTTATTTCACAATACAGTTTACATTGCTATTAACGAAATTTCTTCTTAATTTTAAACTTTCAAGTAAATGTTTATTTTATTAGTAATGAATAGATTATGCAGTTAAAACAGAAATCAATATTTAGCAAGCATTATCAAAATATAACGTACTTATACATTTTGCATTAATCTACATTACTGTCGATCTACTGAAGGCATGCGAAAATAAAAATAAGCAAAGCTTTACAAGGATCATGCTTTAGTCTTCATACCATAATAGCAAAAGGAATGAACAATAAAGAATATACTGAGAAACAAATATACATACATTTCGTAGCCTGATTGGATCTGCCCTTATTGACATTGAAAGTGGTGGTAGTTGTGATGGGTACACGTGAAGAAGGATGAAAGGAGTTATCGGTTATGGTACTACTGATTGTTGTAGTAGTGGAAGTAGTCGAAAGAGGAGCGACCGCAGCAGGCGGGGGATGATCGGTGAGGGGTAATGATTGAGTGCGTTGGTGGCTGATTGTTGTTCCCGGACTACCGACGCCCCCACCTGTTACCAAAATAAATGTTTTACTTCTTTGGGGTATGATACGATAAACAATTTAAGATAACCACACAAAATTTTCAATTCGGCTTTTAAGACGGAACCCCAAGGAACGTGGATCAGCGCTCTTCGCTAGTTCAGATCAGCAAAGAAAAGAGACATTAATAAATATTTACTTTTTCATAAATTCGGTTGAACCAATCCGGTAGAGCGTGTCCTCTCGAGTATCGAGGGTACACCACCAGTGTTTGCAGTAGAAACTTTAGTAAGTTGGTTAATTCATACGATGACAACAATTCTAACACAACGTCGTTAGACCACTCCATGGTAAAATTACCACGGCACTAACCGTACTAGGCCCCAGCCGAGTCGGAAGTTTGGAGGGGAACGTACCTACTCTGTATCAGCTTCTAATAGTCCAAGAGGCAGCGCTGAAAAATTTCTCTGAATTTACTAAAGCTAGTTATTTCACAGTTGATTACTGTGATTGTGTAGAGAAACATACTTCGGTCGGTCAAGCGAAACGTAGAACAGGTGGTACTGACAGCTCGTCAAAGTTGCTTACCTGCGGAGGTAATAAAATCCATTTACTAAGGCTGAAAATCAGTATACACATTCTAAATTGAATATAAATAAAAGTTATTATAGTCGGTCAGCTGTATGAAGGGACAGAGCCGGTCGGTCGGTCCCAATGACTGTACAGGGTTATTCACTATATTTTGACCCCCTCTAAACTGCTTTATTTACAGAATTAGAAAAAAATGTAAAATAAAAAACTTATTCAATTTCTAAATTATGATTTTTTGACATATATATCGTACTAGTGACGTCATTCATCTGGGCGTGATGACGTAATCGACTATTTTTTTAAATGAGAATAGGGGTCGTGTCCTAGCTCATTTGAAAGGTTATTCAATTCCCTATTCAGTAATATAAACATTAACATGATTGTTTATACAGGATGTCCAAAAAAATTTTTTTAATTAAATTAATTGTTTAATTAATAATTAAAAAAAATTTTTTGGACACCCTCTATAAATAATGATCTTAATGTTTATATTACTGCATAGAGAATTGAATAAGCTTTCAAATGAGATAGTACACGACGCCTATTCTCATTTAAAAAAATAATCGATTAGGTTATCACGCCTAGATGGATGACGTCACTAGTACAATATATATTATGTCAAAAAATCATAATTAAAAAATCAAATAACTTTTGTATATTACATTTTTTTCTAATTCTGTAAATAAAGCAGTTTACAAGGGGGTCAAAATATAGTGAATAACTCTGTACATTCATTGGGGCCGACCGACCGGCTCTGTCCCGTCATACAGCTGACCGACCGGCTCTGTCCCGTCATACAGCTGACCGACTATAATAACTTTTATTTATATTCAATTTAGAATGTGTGTACTGATTTTCAGCCTTAGTAAATGGATTTAATTACCTTCGCAGGTAAGCAACTTTGACAAGCTGTCAGTACCACCTGTTCTACGTTTCGCTTGACTGACCGCAGTATGTTTCTCTACACAATCACGGTAATCAACTGTGAAAAAAATGGCTTTAGTAAATTCAGAGAGATTTTTCGGCGCTGCCTCTCCGTCTATAACTTCCTTTAAATAATATTAAATTATTTACCGACAAACGATGGACGATCCTGCGCTGACCGTAAATAGAGGGTTCGGCCCTAGCCCAAGTATGGTAAATCATAAATTGTGATGGAAAAAACGCTATTTCACATTGCCTTGATTCCTGTCTTTAGCTTTTATCTTTTTCTATTACATAATATTTTCTGTTTCTCTTCGCGTGACATGCCACGTTGCTTGGAATCTCGGCTTAAGAAAATCCCCACAAAAATTTTAATTCCCCTTTTAGATTTACTTTTTTTATCGTAATGAGACAATGAGATTTCAAATGCTGTAAAAAAATCTTAGTTTATAACATAAGGTATACACGTGATCCAATTAAAATTTGCCCACTTTTCAAAACTCTAAGCACTTCAATCGAGTGTCTTCTTCGGTGCTACCCTTACGCAACTATGTGCTCCCCTTACGTAAACTTTAAGAGGTTATTGATTTTACTCAATACGCATCAACTAAAGTAAATATGTATTCCAGATTCAAATATTTTGAATTTATAACTTTTGTTTAAGAGGAAACACTAGCGATCAACAGGTAGCGAAAACGCGTTCCAAGATTGCGGCTGTAATTTTGAATATTTTTTCGAGATATTTGGCACACGTATTCGTAATATAATAAAGAATGGCGGTACAGAGCCCAATTTGAAAAATATATTAATATGTGGAAATTACTCTGTAATTAAATACAATATTAAAAAAACGAGCCTGTACCGCCATTAAGAAGAACAAAAAAATACACTTTCTTCAAATAAACTTTTTTATCCGATGCCTAGATTTTGTGTCATTTTGGAACTACTAAAATTTTTTATTTCATTAGTAGTTCCAAAATGACACAAAATCTAAGCATCGGATAAAAAAAGTTTATTTGAAGAAAGTGTACTTTTTTGTTCTTCTTAATGGCGGTAGAGGCTCGTTTTTTTAATATTGTATTTAATTACAGAGTAATTTCCACGTATTAATATATTTTTCAAATTGGGCTCTGCACCGCCATTCTTTATTATATTACGAATACGTGTGCCAAATATCTCGAAAAAATATTAAAAATTACAGCCGCAATCTTGGAACGCGTTTTCGCTACCTGTTGATCGCTACTGTTTCCTCTTAACCTACTCATGGACAAAATTATAAACAAAGTAACATCTCTTAATCCCGGTTATAGAATGGGCAACAAAAGAATTGGTCTGGTGTGTTACGCAGATGATGCAGCAATTATTGCTGAATCAGAAGATGATCTTCAGAGACAGCTCTTTCAGTTCTTTCAAGTAAGTCGCCAACTAAATACGAACATTTCTACCAACAAAACTAAATGTATGACAATAGCAAAAGATCCGCTCAGATGTAAGTTAGTGGTTGAGAACAACCCCATAGAACAGGTGATGCAATTCAGATATCTGGGCATAGATATATCAAGCACTCACGACCCAGTAAAGGACCTGAGGAGTCAGATCAACAAAGCATCTGCATTGTTAGGATGTCTGCGGGAGATGCCTGGTCAAATCCGTATATGCACACAGATAGTAAAATTAGAATCTACAAGACTTGCATACGACCGATCATGACATATGGCATAGAAGTGCGCGAAGACACCAACAAAACGAAACAGATGCTAAGAGTTGCCGAAATGATAACCCTGAAAACAAGAAGATACAGAGTTAGAAATACAGACATTAGAGAGCAATGCAAAATTCAAGGTATTGTAAGATGGGGAAGGCAGCGCAAGAGAATGTGGTACAACCATGTAAGACGAATGGATGAGAATAGACTCCCAAAAATTGACCTAGAAAACAACCCGCGCGGTTCAAGACCCCGCGGAAGACCACCTAAAAGATGGAGGGATAGTTAGCAATCTACCTCCCAGGAAATTAACCAGAGGCAGCTTCAGAATTAAACAGATCGAAAGATCTCCAAGAAGTAAAAAGAACTTTTGTTAAAATATTAAACATATTGAAGATACTTAGTGCCGAAATCATTTCACAATCAGTGAACCATGTTATAACGACCTAAGCTTACTGAGAAACACTAAAAGTATTTTTCAAGTTAGTAAATTAGATAACAGTCACCAGAAAAACCAATGTAACCGGCCATATAAACATCAAAACAGTACAAATTACTGCATATGCAGACGATGTAGTTATCATCAGTAGGAACAAGCCACGACTAATGGAAGAGTTCAAAATGATTGAACCTGAAGCACGAAAAAGGGGGCCTAAAATAAACGAAGCAAAAACGAAGTAAAGTAAAACCTATTTATCTGCAACTGCGAAGAGAAGACACGACAGACGTTCGTTGATGCGGTCAAGTGACCTTGAGGGTTTCAGTTAAAGGACACCGCACACATCTTATGTAAAATATGTCACTCAAATGAAATAAAATTTACATGAATAGATGCGTCCTGAAATTTCAATAATTTAATACCATTGCGCCAACTCTGAATTTTGCTTAATTAGGGCGTTAATTGTAATTAAAGTTTATCGAAATCGCATTTTGAAGTCCATAAAACTGGAATTCATAAATAATATTAGTCTAGTGGCTATTGAATACAGTCTATTCAACACTAGCTTAAGCCGATTAGAGGCGGTACAACTAACAAAATTATACCTACTTTATTATCAATAATAACAGTTAAAGATAAGAGTAAGGCCGATGCCACATTATGCGTTTTGACCGGATGCGTTTCCGCCGCATCCGGTGAAAACGCATAGTGTGACAGATCGGTCCGGTTGCGTTGGAAACGGATGCGTTTTGAGTCATCGGTACGCGCTTACAAACTGCACCAGACTAAACGCATAGTGTGACAGGTCGGTCCGGTTGCGTTGGAAACGGATGCGTTTTCACCGCATCCGGTCAAAACGCATAATGTGGCATCGGCCTAAGCATCTGCTTTAATCCCTTAGAAAGATTTATCGAGTAAGCGAATCACAAGATCTTTTTTCTCTCTTTGACACACGTACATTCTTATTTAATTTTAAATTTATTTTTATCAATTTACGCTCTTGTTAATCAAAATACAGAGTTGGCGCAATGGTATCAAATTATTGAAATTTCAGGACGCATCTATTCATGTAAATTTTATTTCATTTGAGTGACATTATATTTTCCATAAGATGTGTCCTGTGTTCAATTATTATACATGACCGCCAAAAGAACACCTGACAATGAAAATAATATCACAATAGACAACAACTATACTATTAGACGTGTGGATACCTTCACACAATCTGGGCACAAAAATCAATCAGAAGAATTCCGTAAGTAGCGAAATTAATGCACGTATTTCCAGCGGGAATCGTACATACTATGCTAATAAAAAATTGATGACATCGAAATTATTAGACAAAGAAACCAAAATGACTATCTACAGAACATTGATTAGACCCGTAGTAGGCTAGGGTTGTGAAACCTGGGCAATGACGAAAAAATATGAAGCTTAACTCGGGACATTCGGAAAAAAATACTGAGAAAGGTATATGGTCCGCTGTAAGAGGAAGACAGCACATGGAGAATCAGGAGCATTGAATGAAGATTATGATATTGTGAGATTTGTGGAAAGTCAAAAACTGTCATGGTAACAAAGAAAATATTCCAAAAGAAAAGGTCCAGAACGAGATGGTTGGACGACGCGACGTAGAAGACGACCTAAAAACCATGAACATAAGACATAGGCTATTTATTATGTTCAAAATAAGAGAGCTAAAAGGAACTACAACGTTAACGAGATTTTATTGTCTCATATGGTCAAAGGACAGCTATGTTTGAAAAAACCGCGGAGTGCTACCATTTAAATGGGTGCGTTTTTAAGAAAGGGGTGAATTAGTCCCTAGGCACAGGGTGAATTAGAGTGAGTTCCATTCACATTTGGTACAAACACTTCTAAAGGAAAATTATTCCAGGATAAATTTACTATCGAAATATCATATTTTTAAGTCAAAAGTATTTTTTTTACAAAAATACATTCAAAATAAAAGCAAGAAAAAAACAAAAAAGAAAGTAATTTTGTTTTCAGCCCCATAATTTCTTTCCACATGGATATAGGTATAGGTTTGCTTCAGCGAAAAATAACTTCCATCCTTCCTTTTTAAAATGACGTTTGGTAGAAGACTCTAGGATTTATAGTTTCCAAAATAGAATTCTTCAAAATTTGCCGCTCACAGAATTTTTGAGAAATTTTCCCCATTATTTCGCAAACATTGTTCTGTAACTTTTTTCTACGCATTTCTAGGTATATGCAATGGTACATTTAGTAAAAAGAGAAGTCAATTGCCTTTAAAATGGTCTGCTGTGTAAGGTCGTACGACTATTTTTAAACAAGTTATGCTTTTTCAAGCTTTTATACTTTTAATGATTTTTGATATTTTTTATAATTATTTTTTTAAATTTCTCATTATGACTTTTTTCTTGTACATTTAGGTATACACATTTTAGAATAAAAAAAGCTTATTTTCTTCTTACTTTAAAATGTTGTATTGCAATCACCTCTAGGACTATTTTTAAACAAGATATCCGTGGGATATTCAAGGAGATCCGTAATTTGAGAAAAAATTTAAATTTTTTTTATTTTTTCAATTAGAAGAATATAATTGAATATTGTAACATAATTTTTGATTCCAAATAACTTTTCTTGATAACACTTTTCGATATTGTGGAATATAAAGGTACTTTACTCTTGAGCTAAATTCATATTTTTTAACATACCTCGTACACTATTGATAAAATTTTATATCTGATGATTACATCTTAGGTTTTAGACTATGCAGAGCATTTTATAAAGAATAATTTTTTTCATAAAGTTAATAATAAAAAGTTTTCCATATGGTTCCAACTTAGTGGGACCTATTGCATGTGTATATGTCAAACTATGCAAAAGCATATCTTGTTTAAAAATAGACCTAGAATTTTTTACAATACACTATTTTAAAGTAAAGAAAATAAGCTTTCCTTTTTATTTCACAATGTGTATACCAAGTATACAATAAAAAGTTATAATGAGAAATTTAAAAATAATCGTAAAATATATCAAAAATCATTAAAAGTATAAAATTTTGAAAAACCATATCTTACTTAAAAATAGTCATGCAGCCTTATACGATAGATCATTTTAAAGGTAATTGACTTTGCTTCCTACTAAATGTAACATTGCATTTACCTAAAGCTGCGTAAAATAAGTTACAGAACAATGTTTGCGAAGTAACAAGGAAAATCGCCCAAAATTGTTGTGAGTGGCGAAATTTGAAAAATTATATTTTGGAAACTGTAAATCACACAGACTTACGCCAAACGCCATTTTAAAGAGGAAGGATGGAAGTATTTTTTCTGTGAAGTAATGCCTATACCTATATCCCCGTGAAAAAAAGTTGTAGGGCAAGAAACAAAAATGCTACCTTTCGTGTTTTTTTCTTGCTTTTCTTTTGAATATATTTTTGTAAAAAAAAAATGTTTTTGACTTTAAAATGTGATATTTCGATAGTAAATTTAACCTGAAACAATTTTTCTGTAGACGTGTTTGTACCAAAGGTGAATAGAACTCACTCTAATTTGCCCTGTGCCTAGGGACTAATTCACCCTTTTCTCAAAAACGCACCCCTTTAAATGGTAGCACTCCGCGGTTTTTTCATATATAGAGTTCCATTGACTCTATGAAACAATAAAACCCCGTTAACGTTGTAGTTCCTTTCTAAAATACATAATCAATAGCCTAACAATGGAGAAGAAGGACACAAGAGAGATCTGAATGGAAGGACATAGCCAGACAGGCAAAGACCCATTCAGGGTTATGATGCCAAAAGAAGAAGAAGAAATTACATAATTTAGAAAAAGAAATGGTCAGACTGATATTCGATATTCTCGAAATTAGTGAGGTCAGATGACCGGATAATGGTAAATGTAAATGCCCCACAATCAATGGGATGCTCAATGTCCTCAACGCCAATCATCAAACAACAGCGACTATCATCACACCCATCCAAAAGGAGTCGGAATTTTGGTGGATAAAATTACCAATAAATAGTGTGACCAACTAGTCCGAAAAATCCGGGACATGGCCCGAATTACAAAGTCCTGTCCCGGCGTCCCGGACAAGGCTTACGGGTCATCCGAATTTTCAACGTTTTGGTAGTAATACGTTTTGGTAATAAAATTCTTATTTTGAAATCTTTTTAATACATTATTCTTCTAACAATTCACATTAAATTGAATTGGTGGGGGTAATACTCGGTGTTAATACACTGTTATCCTACGTCAAAAACTAACAAAAATGTAATTATCATTACAACAAATTGGGTCTTAATCCCATCAAAAATATCAGTGTAAACATAAAAATGTTAAATAATTAATGAAAAGAAATTAAAGTTACATATTAAAAAAAAATGGTCCGATTTTCATTGAAAAGTCCCGGATTTCAGATATATTTTTTCAGCCTTGTCCCGAATTCGACTGAATTGGAGTTGGTCACACTACCAATAAATCAGTCACTGCGAAAGATTTGATTGGAGAACATGGACTTGGCCAGCGCAATGAAAGAAAGGAAAGGTTGGTCGAGTTTGTTCAAGAAAAAAAGATGTTAATACCATTAATAATGACAAGATACGCAGAGAAACCCAAAAGAAAATTGGTAGAATGAGAAATTATGTGAAATAACACGTTTAACATACATAAGATAATTAATTAGAGAAATCGGAGAAAGCTACAAATACAGGCACGAACTAATTGACGGCAACGTGCAGAGATCAGCAGACAACGAAACAAAAATACGAACATGGAAAGAATACATAGAATGCCTCTTTTAACATGAAAGATTTGGTCCAACAATATTAGAAGAACAGAACCAATGATAATAAATGAAGAATCGAATGGGAAGAAACTGTATGAGTCCTCAACTCATACGACTATGAGCTATGCTATGATAGATATTGTACATTGGTGATTCAATGGAAGTGAGAAATTTTTAATATTTTGAGTGTTTTCAATGAATTCTCTAATTAGTCTAATTAACAGATAAACGAAGTATTTCATCGGAAATGTATTGTGCACCTTTTATAACTATGTTTTCCAGGCGCAAACATACTGATCTACGTAGAAAACTAGTCACTTGTTTACTACAGTTTTGTTGACTTTAAATCCAAAACTTTTCATTCTATTCTAATGCGGTAGAAGATTACTTGCGTTAAAACAGAAAAACAATTCTAGTGAAATATGACAACTAATCGGATTTTTCCATTACGAATGTTGAACATGTTGTGCTGTCTTGGGAAGACCACAAAATCGTACGAGGGTTAGGCGTTCTCATGGTACGAAATACAAAACCGCTAAGTTAATAGTGAATTTCTGGTATTAATTAAAAAAAAAACATTGACAGCAGACAAAAATTTTGCTGTGTAGACTTTGCAAATTAGGTATTAGGTGGCCGAAATTATCGAATTGCTGCTTTTTAGTTTTTTCTTCTTTTCGGTTTCAACTAATATTCACCGTTTTAAATATAGCAAAATATCATAGAGGTATATATTAACATAGAGGGAGCCTACCTTCCGCGCTTGCTGACGACAAGATCTCATGGACTGGTTTGCTGCATCTCTTTCTAACACATTGTATCGAAAATCTATGATGACATTAAGTGCGAAGATAGGCACGGAAGAGGAGGACAACTGTAGCAGCTTTAATATGCGTAAGAGTGAAACAGCACTAATCCAAATAAAAAAGATGGTGTCGTCACTTCGCTCTGAATGACACTCTCTCTATGCTAATATATAACTCTATGCAAAATATATGAACAATATCATACAAAAGTGGATGACTCTTGTGGATAATAACGGAGATTTAGATTATATGCTACCTACAGTTCCATGAATTTAAATCTAAGCTGCGATAAGTATGTGAAAACTTTAAAATTGTCATAATGGTCAAGAGAAACGTTTTCGAGAAAGTATTTTAAGACAGTTGATTCTTTAATATATTGTTCCCTATGCTTCCTCGAACACCGTACCGGCTATCTGGCTGCTAATATAGGTTGCGTTCATCACTGCGCAGCACACCTGTGTACAGGTAAATACAAAATCAGGATGATTGATTAGTGTGATAAAGCTTAGTAGATCCGCTATAGTAATAAATAGTAATAAAGTTAATAACAAAAATTGTAGCCAACTTTGAGCTTCACATTAAAAAATTAGTTAGAATGTTGCAGGGTGTTCGATAACATAGTGGCCGATCAAACTTTTGTTTTTTTTAATGGAACACCCTATATTTTATTTTATATTCGAGATCTTCTTAACTTCCCCATCACAAAAATATAAAGGTTTGTTATGTTAAACAGGGTATTTACAAATACAAAGTTATAACCAATGTTCTATGAAAATCGTAATAAGTTCAGCTCCCTGTATAAATAAAAATAAGCACAACAGCAATGGTTTATTGGTGCCATATTTTTTTGGTGATTGTCAAAATTTATAAAAATGATTAAGATTAATTTTCTTTATATCGAATACAGGGTGAGTCTAAACGCAAGTACATTATTTTCTCAGTATTTTAAATACAACACCGTAATTAATAACTTGCTCTGAGAAAATATCTCGAAAACTAACAAATTTAGACATATGGAATATTATACAAAAATTAAAGTACGGTAATGGTACTTTTCGATAGTGATATAATATACAGGGTGTTCCATTTAAAATTACTGAGAAAAGAATGTACCTGCGTTTTGACTCACCCTGAATTCGATATAAAGAAAATTATCAATATCAACAATTCTTAAAAATTTTCACAATCCACAAAAAAATATGGCACCAATAAACCATTGCTGTTATGCTTATTTTTCTTTATACAGGGAGCTGAACTTGTTACGATTTTCATAGAAAATTGGTTATAACTTTGTAAAATCCCGACATAACCTAACAAACCTTTATATTTTTGTGGGGTCACGTTGAATTCGTAACTATTTTTATCCCCCATCCTAATTACAGGCCAGTTGGTAACTCTGGCCCTTAGGTAATTTTTCGGTAACCATAACTACCGGTGAATTCGTAACTAAATAAAGGTATATCTTTTAGACTTGAAATAAACATATTATGGAAAATCTGTTTGCTTTTAAATTATCAGATGGATTTAAATAATTTATCATTGCTAAACATCTACATATTGAAGTTACAATTACTTGATAAAAACCAAGCTCGTGTTAGGGAGCGTTCAAGTATTGCGTAACGCGATTTTTGAAGATTTTTTACACCCCTCCCCCCCTACGTAACGCACTCTAATGGGCGTTTAACTATTGAGTAATGCAATTTTTGAAGACTTTTGACCCCCCCCCCCACCCAGGGCCGCCCAGAGCAAGGCCGGGCCCCGGGGATGAGACCCGGTCGGCCCCCCCCCCCGAAACCCAGTTGAACGAAAATTCCCAAAAATCTGATAACTCATAAACTGGGATATGTTATAGTGAACACTCATGCTATTGACACAGGAAGGAAGAAAATTAAAACAGTTTTAACAATTAAACTTTGTTTTTAATTATTTACAATAGAACTGTTAGTTACAACATAACTTTTCTTGCTTTCATATCCGCCAAGTTTTGGATCACGTGGTCGAAATCAAGAGTTTTTGCAAGTTTTGACTCTATGCTTAACAGTCCCAAATCAGATAATCGTTGTTGACCCATAGTAGATCTTAAACAATTCTTAATTCGGCTCAAAACACTAAATGATCTCTCGGCCTGAGCAACGGATACTGGTAGGCAACAGAATATGCGAAGAGCAATGCACACATTGGGGAAAAGATTTGTCACATTAAGGGACACGAGCTTGTTCAAAAGTTTTGCTGGTTTCAGCGACGTATCTGAGATGTTTGATTTACTAACAGTTTTCAAGTAAATCATTTCATCAACTAGATCCCTGCTTACATCTGAATTGTACTCTTCGGCGAATCTTACACAACTTTCTGAGATCGTATTCTCGTCCATTTCGTTATACTTCCATAAAAATGAAAATTTCATTTCGATTTCTCTCAGTGCTGTGAACCTCGTTTTCAGGTTGGCCACCAAAACATCAATTATTGTGTAAAAAACTTCTGTTTTGAAGCGTTCTTCCGGGGATAAATTTAACATTACATCTTCTGTAGCTGTTTCATCGTGAAAAGTCTTCCTCTTTCTCGCACGGGAAGTGGAGAGTTCCGGTTCGATACCATAAGCATTTGCAACATGTTTGCATTCAGACAATATCTTGTCCCAGTTATTTCTTAAGGCACTTAAATCATCAATTAGGCTCTCTATATTACTACTCTCAACATCCAAAGTAGTTGTCAACATCCATAGATTGAAGTAGTTGACTTCTGTAGTTGATGGGTACCAACACTTTCACCCAAATTGACGCCATGAGGATGCACTTGAAGGTGTTAAGATATTCTAAAACCCCATTGATTGTGGCTCTCGTTTCAACAGTTACGTTAAGATTCAACAATGATGAAACTGCCTCAATGATTTTGCCTATGTGTGCCGCTATTGGTTTCACACATTCTACTCTAGCACTCCACCTCGTATCAGACAATGAGTGCAGTGAAGATCCTACTATCTCTTTCAGAAGCTCCCATCTTTTCGGGCTGCAACTGAATAAATTGTACAGATTCTGAACAACACCAAAGAAAGTCTGTGCTTCAGTACAACTCTCAGCAGCGCATACTCCACATAAGTTCAAACTGTGGCATCCACATGGTGAGTACACAGCCAGAGGGTTTGATTTTAAAATATGAGCCTGAACACCCTTATACTTGCCACTCATATTACTGCCGTTATCGAATCCCTGTCCTCTACAGTCATCTAAGGATATGTCATATTTTTTAAGAACTTCTTTGATTAGATTTGCGATGTCTTTTCCAGTTTTTTCATTGCAGTCGGAAAACTCCAAAAATCGTTCATGGATTTCATATTCTTTTACGTCTTCTTTGAAAATAATGTATCTAAATACAAAAGAGGTCTGTTCTACATGGCTTGAGTCTGGTGTAGCGTCAACCATAATAGAATAGTATTTAGATCGCTTGAGTTCGTCCACAATAACTTTCCTTACATAATCAGCACAACTTGCTATGAACTCGTTTTGAGTTCTCCAAGACAAATAATGCACTTGCATTCTCTTATTCGATTCTTGAGATTGCTTAACCTGATCTAGATGCTTCGATGCAAAGAAATAATTTCTTGCATATTGCCTTTTCCAAATGCATAATATTCCTTATAATAATTTCATAATTAAAACCGCAAGCAAATTCAATCTGTTGTAAAATATTTTAATAAAAGGAATTTTTTTAAATTTGTTAACGGCCGGGCCCGGGCCCCCTTGGGCCCCGGGCCCCGGGGATTTTGCCCCCCCTGCCCCCCCCTCTGGTCGGGCCTGCCCCCACCTGCGTTACGTAATACATGAACGGTCCCTTAGAGCTATACTTCTATACTTGATGGAAATAATATTTATAACACATGTTAGTGAAACACTATAATATTGTTTCAATTATTTTATTAAGATATTTCAATTTTTGCTATTTTTTATAGGTACATATAATACAAATATAATTTTCTTAAGCAAACCAAGAAACATCCGGTTTAGATTTAAGGTATTAGATTTAATCAATGGTTTCGAATTCACCTGAAGAAAGTTTCGAGTTTGCAGGTCAGGTAATAGAAAAGTTACGAATTGGCCGGTGTACATTTTGATTTGAAAATTTTTGTCGTTAAAAGTTACGAGTTGGCGCGTGTCCTTTTTGTGATGGGGAAGTTAAGAGGATTTCGAATATAAAATAAAATATAGGGCGTTCCATTTAAAAAAAAAACATAAGATTTTTCTGCCACTATGTTATCGAACACCCTGTAACATTCTAACTAATTTTGTAATGTGAAGCTCAAAGTTGGCTACAAGTTTTGTTATTAACTTTTATAGCTATCTATTACTATAGCGGATCTACTGAGCTTTATCACACTAATCAATCACCCTGAATTTGGGTTTAAAATTATGTTAAGACGAAAACATTTTTTGACAGTACTTTTTAAACCACAGAAATGTCTGGCAATTATAATTCATATTTATAATAATGTTTAAAAAGTAATGACAAAAAAATTTCGTTTTAAAATAATTTTGTCTACAACCGTGTTAAAAATGCAATTTTTAGCACTCCATACGAGCGTTAAAAATGCTACTTTAAGGCACTAGTGCTTTAAAATATTTTTAAGGCACTGCAGTTCGTATTGACCGTATAGGCAATTTTGATGTAATGTCAAAAAAATATAAAAATGGAATGTAGAGTTCAAGTTCAAGTAAAAGTTTTTGTAGATATTGTCCTGTAATTACGTTTGTAGAAAAAAATATTGTATGATATGCGTGTTAAAAATTACATTTTTAAGGCACTCATGTGAATTGCAGAACTCGCTATCGCTCATTCTGCAAACTTTCACATGCGTGCCTTAAACGTGTACTTTTAACACTTATATCATAAATAACTATTAAATTCGATATATTTACCGGACAAGTGTGTTGCGCAGTAATGAACGCAACCTGTATCAGTAGCCAGATGGCCGGTACGGTGTTCGAGGAAGCATAGGGAATAATATATTAAAGAACCAGTTGTCTTAAAATACTTTTTTTTCGGACGTTGCTAGCTCTTGGTCCATAAACATAGCTTCGAAAAGTGGAAACTACAGTAGCAAGTTCTCTTAAGATACCAGGACATCAAATTTTTAAATACATACTAAAATTTATGACCCTCTTGTATTTTGTAAACATTTTTTCTTCGTTTCTATATTCCACATATTTACACTTAACAATTCATAGTTAGCAGTTAACTTATGTCTAATAATTTGTGAGTTCTGTTTATGGATAGAGTTTAAAAAGGTATGTTTGTTCTAAAAAATTTTTATTATATTTAAAAATGCATTTATGTATTTATTATAATTTATGCTCATGTAAAAGTGAGAATGAGTAGAAATAGGTCACTGCAAGAGGAAATGAAGAAATGAATGTGACATCTATAAGGATAAAGACGGGGAATCAACAGATGAAGGTGAAATGGATGACCTTGGAATATGCGATAGAGAAATGGACACAGATTTAGATAGTGTTGATACTTTGATACCAATAGTTATAGAGTTCCACAATAGGTACATATGTTGTAATTTTTTTATCCGAATTAATGTCAGTGGTATTTAAAAACGATAACTAAAAAAATAACTTATGGACGACTACACAATATCAGAAATGATAAAGGATCAATGAAAAGTCTCCGAAATGACCCAATCTAGCGGGGACACATAAGCGGAATCCAATTTAACCCACGCCATGTTTTTTCACCAATTTTTCACTAATTTATTACCACTCTAATAATGTATCACCCCTAAACCACCCTTAATGAGAACGATTCCGCTAGCTTAATATTCGAACTAAGAGAATGTAAAAAAATATTTTTGAAATATGTGTTCTACTACATTTTTACGAATTTACTACATTTTTACGAACAGGATGGAAGTTACCATCCTACTAACTGTTCACCCCTCAATTACCCCTTGTGGGAAGTCAATAATTCTGTTAGAGAAAAAGTGTGAAAAATTACAAGAGTGGTAAAAAAATTCGTCAAAAAAGAACACTGTGGTCTTTCAAAAATATTTTTTTGGATTCTGTTAGCTTGAATATTAAGCTAGCGGCAACGTTTCCAAACAAGAATGGTTTAGGGGTGGAAAATTATAAGGGTGGTCAATGTTTAGTAAAAATTTAGCAGAACGCTTTATTATTTCAGTTATAGTAACATTAGAGTACAGTGAAATTGTAAAAAAAGATTTTTTCACCTTAATTGGAACCTAACAGAATTATTGACTCCTCGTAAGGGGTAGTTGAGGGGTGAAAAATTACTAGGGAGGTAATAAATTAGTAAAAATCTAGTAAAACACTATGGTATTTCATTTTTTTTTTAATTCTGGCAGCTTGAATATTAGGCTAGAGGAATCGCTCCCATTAAAGGCTGAATTGATTTTTTATGTTACACCTGGACGTGGAGGGCACGGCGCGGAGAACAATAGAAATCGCACGCCCTCGGCACTTCCCGGTGTCGCCCCGTTCCGTCGTAAGATAAATCAGCCAATGCTTTTCATGTCGGACGATTCTGCAACGGGCCCCGTCCCGTCCACGTCCCCGTTGTAACATAGATCTGGCTTAAGGGTGGTTTACGGGTGAAAAATTTTTAGTGAGAAAAAATTAGAATTGGTGAAAAAATATAGCGAAGGTTAAACTGGATTCCGCTCATGTGTCCCCGCTAGCTTAAGTGTCCTGTCTTCCATGCACTACATAGATTCCCGAAAGAGATGACTACACATGATCTACATGTCCTAAGTATGACAATTTGATGTTGAAAGTCTTTTGTCCTGTCCTTGAGTCGGTAGAGTTAATTTAAATGCATTAGTAAGCTGCAATCTACTTTTCAACTCAGTTTGCATAATATACAGTATGGTGCAAATGGAAGGAATAAATTCGATATTTCGTAAACCAGCGACACTAAGAAAAAATCCCGAAACAGGTCGATTTTTATTTTTAAATTTTGATATTCTAGCATATATATCACACAAGTGACGTCATCTATCTGGGCTTAATGACGTAATCGATAATTTTTTAAATGAGAATAGGGGCCGTGTGCTAGCTCATTTGAAAGGTTATTCAATTATCTATCCAGTAATGTAAACATTGACATAATTATTTATACAGGGTGTCCAAAAACAATTTTTTAAATTAAATTAATTGACAAAAAAAGAAGAATGTATGTAATTTATTTAATTAAAAATACTTTTTACTTTTATCATAAAACAGAAAAGAAAATGTTTATTTGAAAAATAAAAGTTGATTTTCGCTTAAATGCAATGTTCAAGCCAGCTCTCGCAAGGCACCTGCTTTTTGGAAGTTTGAACATTTAATTTAAGCGAAAAGCAATGTTTATTTTTCAAATAAACATTTTTTTCCTATTTTCTGACAGTACTAAATGTATTTTGAATTAAAAAAATTACATATATTCTTCTTTTTCTCTCCATTAATTTAATTTAAAAAATTTTGTTTTTGGACACCCAGTACAAATAATGATGTTAATTATATTGCTGAATAGAGAATTTAATAACCTTTCAAATGAGCTAGCACACGACCACTATTCATATTTAAAAATGTCACTCGTGTAACATATATGTCAAAATATTATAATTTAAAAATAAAAATCGACCTGTTTCAGGATTTTTCCGTAAAGTCGCCGGTTTACGAGATAACGAATTTATTAGTTTCATTTGCACCATACTGTATATATTGTTAGCTATATATATTTTGTGAACCAAATATTTTTGTTGGAATAACAAAATATGACAAATAAATACTTTAATATTTACATTGAACAGTTAATTAGTAAACAAGCAGTCTAACAAACAACGATGACTTTAATCTTAAAAATAGCAATGTGACAAAGCATAAAAATAACGATACAATAATTATTAAGAGGCCTGTTCAATTGAAACTAATATTTGGCCAGGAAAAATGTATTGGTAACAAATAATAACCAATACAATGAAGGTACATATTCCGACTGAAAACGATTACCTCTTAGCGCCTTTTTCATTGGTCCAAAGATGTAAAAATCACAAGGCGATAAATCGGGACTATAGGCTGGATGCTCTAATATCCTCCATCTCTTTCGTCGTAGATTTTCTTTCACTACTTTGGCAACATGAGGCCGATCATTGTCGTACAGAATGACACCATGTGAAAGCTTATCTGGACGTTTTCGTCTTATTGCTTGAAGGCAAGATAACGTAAGATAACAATGACACCTATGTCTTTATTTCAAGTTAAGAATAGAACGTTACGCTTACAGAGATCAGTATTGCCAAACCTCTCGCGTACGGGTGGATACTCGACTGCCGATATACGATTCATTCTAGTCAGTACGGCATGGCATCGCCGCGCTGCTATCGCTCATAAGAAATACATGGGGCTATCTCCGCAATGTTCTATTCAAACGTGAAACGCTCCATATATTCAAAATCCACAAGGAAAAGAAAAAGTTTTCCTGTAGTTGGCTGTATACCATCAATCACAAAATTGGAAAGAAATCCTTTGTAAAAGGTATAAAATTTTTTTATTAAAAATCCCTTAAAATAGCTACATCACAACAAAACGTTTTCGATTTTTATAAAAAATCATCATCAGTGTTCGATAAACTGGATGCTAGCTGAGCCACAAAAGAAAAATATCTGGGTAAAAACCCTTTACATAAAATATAGATGCCTTAAAAGTGCATACTTCAAGAAAAAGGCCTGTGATGGTCACATGGCAAACAGGATAATGCCCTGAGGTAAGGTATACAGGTTTCCCAACACGTGGGATCCAAATTGAGTTGATCACATTTCAATCACTTAATGGCAGTTGAAATGTGATCAACTCAATTTGGATCCCACGTGTTGGGAAACCTGTATACCTTACCTCAGGGCATTATCCTGTTTGCCATGTGACCATCACAGGCCTTTTTCTTGAAGTATGCACTTTTAAGGCATCTATATTTTATGTAAAGGGTTTTTACCCAGATATTTTTCTTTTGTGGCTCAGCTAGCATCCAGTTTATCGAACACTGATGATGGTTTTTTATAAAAATCGAAAACGTTTTGTTGTGATGTAGCCCTTTTAAGGGATTTTTAATAAAAAAAATTTTATACCTTTTACAAAGGATTTCTTTCCAATCTCCATATATTCGTTTTGACTATATTCCGTTAGATGTTGCGGTTTTATGTCACATTACTTAAAATCACAGTCAAATACAAATGATAGCAACTGACCAGTGTGACGTTTACAAACATAACTAACATGGCAGAACGCCAATTGAGTGATTACAATTGTTTGCAAAGCTAACCTGACCAAAGATGCGTTCCAATTGAACAAACATATACAAAAAACGTATCGATGGGTGAGTCTTATAACGAAAGTAAGGAATACAATAGTATACGGGGATAACAATATTAAATCTATGGAAGATATCTGGAGAACAAGAACCAATGAGAATGTGGACTGGACTATACACAAAATCCAGAACTCAAAGAATTTGATTGTAGGGAAACCTAGAAAATATTCGCAAAGTAGTAGCCACAATAAAATACGTAGTAAATAGGTCGACAGCCCTTAGAATCTGACCTCTATAAATTTCCGTAGTATCTGACCTAAACTACGAAAGTTGTATCATGAAAACAAAAGAAAAAAGAGGAAATTATCTCTCAAGCCTTAAACGTTGAAAACTTGTGACTCTTCTCTCCAATGGCGATGCATGGAGCCATCTTATAAGGTGACTTGCCCAGCGCAATCTTTGTATTTTTACAAATTCGCTGTAGTGAGTTCTTTGTAATATTGATATACCTCGTACTGAACCTTATTCTCCACCTACCCTTGTCACCAGGCACGGATACAGGGGGGGTCAACGGGTCCATGAGCCCCCCTATTGTATTTAGTCTACACGTATTTTTTTATTATTTATTATTTTTTTCTGTTAACTCTAAACTTTAAGCCATCAGTACAACACTAAATTACACGACAACCGCTTCCAAAGAATTGAAAGAAGCCATAAAATCTAATAAAACACCCTTCTCTGAAAAATAATCTGCAGGAATAAACAATGGAAATATGTTTCTCGATTCAAGGAATAACAAAAATGATATTTTAAAATGCAAATACATTACACTGGGTATAAATTTTATCTCATGAAAAGTCACGTTTCAAATTTGCGATACAATAAAGATATAAAAATTTGTATTTTACTAGATAATCTATGCGTACCTACCCATTGATGGTAGAAAGGTTAATCTTTATGGTAAAGAACGACCAGTGAGATTAATAGTCGTGAATTGTCTATCAATCCTTTTGTTACCGTAGGTATCTGGGATTATATAGTGTATTTTATCCTTAGAGTTAGTGCGAGTTGTATGGCTAAATCTGGAAAATATAATATTTGAGATTTGAGGTAAGTCTGGCCCCCCTATTATGAATTTCTAGATCCGCGCCTGATTGTCACAAATGGGTTCTTAGGATCCTTCTCAATATTTTTCTTTTAAAAGTATGTTTCTACGCCATATCTGGCTATTGATCGGGCTGTTTGCAATGCCCAATTGATTAAGTGATTTATTGCGTGACCTGCTCTGATTCGATTCTGAATACACCATTCTCGGCGACGAAGAGAGAAACTGTTGATTGGGTTTTATATTAAGTGTGGGTTGTTTAAAGACAGAACACCAACAAGGTATGTGGACCACATTACAAAAGAGGTCGGGGCTCCACTAAACATTTGCTTCAGAGTTGCAGAGGATAGAGAAAGATGGAGACAGTTTAAGAGAAATCATTGAAAATTCATGGTAGTACGCTTTAAGCAAGCGCTGCATAATTTGGAATGGAGTGTGAAAGTTAATGGAATTATGATAAATACAATCAAATATGCAGATGATACAGTTATTTTGAGTGATGATATGAATGGATTACAACACCTTTTAAATGCCATTGACACAGTGGGAAGAGAGTTTGGCCTAAACATAAACTGTTCAAAATTAAAATACATGGTATTTAGCCGTATGGCCCATCCAGATTCACGGTTATATGTTAATGATCAGTTTTAAATATCTTGGTTGCCATAAAGAGATAAAAATGTAGAATCGAGATAGCCCGCACGACATTTTTAAAAATAAGGTCATTCTTCTGTAATGATAACTTGCAACTTCAACTTCGAAAGCGCATGATTAAATGGAAAGATTTGGTCAGTCCTCTTGTATGGTATCGAAGCATGGACATTAAAAATATCGACCAATAATCGTTTGGAGGCCCTTGAAATGTGGCAGCACAGACGTACACTAAAAATACCATGTACGGCTATGCTGACAAATATGGCTGTCCTTAAGAGAGCAAATTCTGCTCGCGAGCTGCTTGATAACATCAAATATAGAAAGATGGCCTATTTTGGACACGTAGTAAGGGGAGACCGGTATAATATTCTTCAACTTATTATGATGGGTAAAATCGAAGGATGCAGAGGAATTGGTAGAAAGCAGGCCTCTGGGTTGAAGAATATCAGGAAGTGGGCAGGAATAAAGAAAGCAGAACATTTATTTAGAATAGCTCGAGATAGAGACAGTTTCGCCATGTTAATCGCCAACGTCAAGGGGAATTGATAGGGCACGTTAAGAAGAAGGTGGCACTATGTCTGATTCGGAAGACCGACTAGGAAGAAGAGTGAGTTGTTCATTCCGTTCCATTCGCCCATGTAATGCTATGTGAGCTGTGTTACAACTTCAATATTTGTATTGGGGGTTAGTTTTCTCTACGTTGATAGCTAGACCTATTTCTTTCCAATTTTCTTCCAAATGCCACATAAAGTTCTGGGATGTGTCTTATGGTTCGGTCCATCAAGTTTACATCCTCTGCGTATGCGCATCACAATCATTTTTTTAGGACTTAAAACAATATTTTTTTGAGTTTTGGACGCATGAAAATCTGTGACACTGTTCATATAGTATTAAAAACGATAAATAAAAAAAAACAAAAACAAAGAAATACTCGTTGCAAAAAAATATTTGTTATATATAAGTAAAGTAAGACTTTATTGTACTGAAAGAAGAATTTTACTTTACCTGCCGCGATTAATCAAATTAACCAAGATTGAATGTAAGTGTTCGATGGCAGTAATCGAATGGCGAGTATTTGAGTGAACTTAAAATTTATTTACTTTAATTATTAAAAATATTGGACACAATTTGCGATATTATCAATTAAATTTATGTCAAAAAGTCGAATTTTGTAATTATATTCATATAAAATAAATTAAAACTTTACCGATTTAGTAATTATTCAATATTGATAACTATCGATAAAAAATCGAGACCGGACATCTTGCAAAAGTTGTCTGTCATCAATGTCATGAAATTATTATGACGTCTAAAATTTAAAAATTCTTAAATTGTATCAAATTATTGTAAAAACTAAAATTGTAGATAAAATATATTTTGGCATTGTCCAAGCTGCCAAGCTTTCAGTACTTAATTCTTCAGTTTTTCATTCAGGGATTATTAAAATTAAAGATGATTAATTTTATGAAATAATGAAGATAATCAAATTAAAAAAAATTGTGTAGTGTTATAATGAGATTTTAAAGAAGTTAAATAAACGACAGATTTTTATTCAATTTTTTTTTATAAATTTTATATTATTTTTAAATAATAACAGAGCCCAAACTCTTACGTAGTCAACTTTAAGGTGCGAATCATCGGAATTCAAATTTCAAGTTGATTTCTAATCAAATTATGTTGGCGAAAAAATTTTGTATGCACCACGTCAGTAAAAACTCTTTATCGAACTCGTCTGTTACTCGCCTCGCTCGCTACACTCGCTCTTCTCGTAATATCAAACTCGTTCTATAAAGAGTCACTTTACTGACTTGGTACATAAATAACTATTAATTAATATTATGTTTTTGACAATTTTGACAACGGCACCCGATTTGGGCGTCGAAACGTTAATAATATTATGTTATTGACTGTAGATATTATTGGTGGATTATTATTTCTCATAACTGACGTAAGAACAAAAAAATAGAGGAATCAGATAGAAAGAAACCAAGATACCGGGTTTTGGTAAGAGAAATTAATTAAATACTATAATATTATAAACA
The DNA here is from genome assembly GCF_917563875.1 of Diabrotica virgifera virgifera. Classification (NCBI taxonomy): domain Eukaryota; kingdom Metazoa; phylum Arthropoda; class Insecta; order Coleoptera; family Chrysomelidae; genus Diabrotica; species Diabrotica virgifera. Next base: position 225,315,125 of record NC_065444.1, read on the forward strand.
TAAAAAAACATTAATATGTATATCAATTAAAAATGTTGACTAAGAACTGCTATTCTATAAATAAAACTGAACCATTCAAAACTTGGCACCTTTGAGTTCACTCCCGTCTTGAGCAGGTAGTTATTTTATTAGTCGAGTTCACTCCCGACACTATTCGAATTCACTCCCGAGCGATTTTACTATAAAGGATGATTAAAGGATATTATTTTTCTGAAATTTAAACATTGTTGCAAAATAGTACTTTTATCCATAAAAATAACTATTATAAGAGAAATAAATAATATCTATATATTTTAATAACCTTCAACCTACATCTTTCTATTTATTCTTAAATAACAACAGAACACTAAAAAACGCAACTTCATATAATAATGTTAGCTTTCGAATATTTAAAAGAAGTATTTGAATCTATAACCAGTAAACAGTTTTTCTCAAAAGTTATAACAGTAGATTTTGAGGCAAGTATATATAAAGCAATTCGTGAAGTTTTTCCAGACACTGAACTTAAGGTATGCCTGTTTCACCTGGGTCAAAGTTGGTATAGAAAAATTCAAAAGTTGGGACTGTCCAACGAGTATCAGTTAAAAAACGGTGCAGAAACAGATATAACAATGATATAACTAAATATCTTACTTATATATTTGGTTTACCATTTGTCAAAGCAAAGGACGTTGGGGATTGCTTTGCCATATATCTTGTTGCAATTCAATCAGTTTAGTAACTATTTACTTGTAGACCAGGGCTCATCTGTAAAAATATTAGCACATTTGGACGTTGAGAGGTGACTCAAATTTTTTTGCAGAAATTGCTTGAAAATAAATCGAATAATAATATTTGAGTTATCCTCCCTCTCAAAAAGGTCCGGAACATTGTTTAAATAATCAAAATGTCAAAAAATGAAGGAAGAATTCGATTTTTTTCTTCGTTTTTTGATTATAACTTATAAAGTATTCATTTCTGAGAAAAGTTGTGCTGACATAAAAGTTGCGTAATTAAATTTCCTACAATATAGAATTGGTTAAGAATTTAAAAACTAGTCACCCTTGTTGCAAAATAGCAATAATTGCGAAAAAAACATACAAAAACAAGTATTCGCATTTTACGTTTTTCAACCATTTATGCTACACTTAGGACCTTCATATTTCACCCAGAAAAACTTTATGATACAGTAAAATAATACTGTAAATTTCATTAAGATCGGTTTAATAGATTTTGCAAAATAAATTTTGCAATCCAGCTTTCGCAAAAAAAATTCATTTTTTCAAAATGTTACAGGACTGAAAATAAAGCAGATAACAAGTTGAAATTTTTTTTGCATATAGAAGTTTACTGTACCTTTCATTTGCAATTTTGCAAAATTAAAATCGATTAACTACCACGGCGTCAGGAATTTTTTTAAATAAACATTCATTATTGGTGCTACGCGCAGGACAGCGGATAGTTTGCTCTTATTGGGCATTCCAATGACCTTTGATAATGATTGATACATTTTAATTTTTATTAAATTTCGGTATAAATAAATAAATTCGTTTATTGCAAAATAAAAACACATACTTTATCCTTTGAAATAACACTTTTATTAGCAAAAACTTTATTGTTTATATATTTTAACTTAGAGAATAAAAGTTTATTATTTTTAAACATATGCAAGTGTTTAAACAATATTTCACAAACAATAATAAAATTAGTTTGATTTTTGTGGAATTAAAATATTAAAATACAACAAAATATAGAGTAAGAAAATAATATATTAGATAAAGATTAGAAGACATTTTGGTGGAAATCAACTTGTGTGAATCGAACACCGCTGTCCTGCGCGTAGCACCAAAAATTAATGTTTATTTAAAAAATTTCCTGACGCCGTGGTAATTAATTGATTTTAATTTTGCAAATTGAAAATGAAAGGTACAGTACACTTCTAAAAGCAAAAAAAAATTCAACTTTCTATCTGCTTTATTTTCAGTCCTGTAACATTTTGAAAAAATGAATTTTTTTTGCGAAAGCTGGATTGCAAAATTTATTTTGCAAAATCTATTGAACCGATCTTAATTAAATTTACAGTATTATTTTACTGTACCATAAAGTTTCTCTGGGTGAAATATTAAGGTCCTAAGTATAGCATAAATGGTTGAAAAACGTAAAATGCGAATACTTGTTTTTGTATTGTTTTTTCGCAATTATTGCTATTTTGCAACAAGGGTGACTATTTCTAAAATTTTTTACCAATTCTATATTGTAGGAAATTTAATTACGCAACTTTTATGTCAGTAAAACTTTTCTCGTAAATGAATACTTTTACAGTTATAATCAAAAAACGAAAAAAAAAATCGAATTTTTCCTTAATTTTTTGACATTTTGATTATTTAAACAATGTTCCGGACCTTTTTGAGAGGGAGGATAACTCAAATATTATTATTTGATTTATTTTCAAGCAATTTCTGCAAAAAAATTTGAGTCACCCCTCAACGTCCATCTCAAAACAGATGCGCCCTAGACTATTGAAACCTATATTGAAGAAACATCAACATTTCTTCCTCACATTTGAGCTGAAAATTCTTCGTCTTCACAACGGACAACAAATGCATGTGAGTCTTTTCACTCTCGCAATAATGCTTCATTTTACAATACACATCCAAATTTTAACCAGTTTATTCATGTTCTTTGAGATTTTCAATTAGATACTTATATCAAACTTCAAATATACCGTTGTGAAAGTGTATGACAGAAAAGTGATATTGAGAAAAAACTTTATATGGATAAATTTGAAAGAACTACAAAATAATATCAAATATGTTGTAAAAAAAAGTAAGAGGGGCAGCTATAGCAATTTCATTTTTACTCTAATGTATGTATTCAATGAAACTTAGTGACCAATATTAACAAAAACATAACAATGAAACTTTGTTTCCTTGAATTATCACAAAGTTGCATTTTTAAAAATCATCCCAATTAGATGTACAGCTGGTTCCTAAAAAAACTGATACGTCTCTTAGTAAGACTTGATCATTTTGAGCAGTGTATTTGATTGATCTGACATTATATTATATAGGACTGGATCCCGCGTACCAAAAAAAAGTTGATTAATAGCAAGCTGAAAATTTGTTAATAGCTTAACGGTGTCTACTCGGACAAACTTTGATGTACGGGAACACTGGAAAAGGGGAAGTTTTAATTGTGGAACAGTTTAAAAATTTGGAACGTCAGGTTACGAAAACGTCCCATGTATTTTGTCGGACAGATTATCCAATTGATTTGTTACCCTTTCATTAAACTCTCATGCAAAAATCAGACTGCTAACCAACACGATTCCTGTCATTTGACATGTTCTTCGTGTTCCACTCATTAAAATGCCCAGTTGGTGATAAACACCAGTCTGATTTTTGCATGAGAGTTTATTGAAATGGTAACAAATGAATTGGAAGTTCTGTCCGACAAAATACGTAAACGTTTTCGTAGTCTGACGTTCCAAATTTTTAAACTTTTCCGCAATTAAAACTTCCCCTATTCCAGTGTTAACATACATCAAAGTTTGTCCGACTAGACACCGTTAATAAGCTAATAACAAATTTTCAGCTTGCTATTAATCAACTTTTTTTTGTACACGGGATCCAGGTCTAATAAATTTATTATGACAGATAAATAATAAAATAAACAAACAAACCACAAACTACTGATTACATGATAATTCATAAGTTGTAATAGTTATTAAGGTCTAAATTTTGATATTACATATTTTAAATTCCTGAATTTTATAAAGAGTATATAAATGATTATTTCATTCATAGGAGATTCTGACCAATTATAGAAAGCTACAGAAATACAAATTAAACTGATAATATTTGATAATTTCCCGTCGTCAAGTATATTACGTCAGATGCCCTTCGTTGCTATGAAAAAATACATTCAGTGACATTAATGACAATTAATGTTTTAAAAATTATAAAAGTGATGACTTTCAACCGTCAAATATTTATAACAACTGTGTGTTTAATTGTACTAATTTGTACTTACATAAATAAATTACAATAAAATTTTGGTTTTGAACAGTTTTATTCATGAAATATCTCAACAAATTGCACTCGATCTCTAAAATTAATATAGAATTTTAGAGCTCTTGTACATATACTACTGATAGTTTTTACATAAAATAGGGTTGTTATTATTTTTATTATTATTAAGGAATAAAACAAACGACTTAATCCGACGATATATTAAATTTTAAGATTTGGCAGTGACAGTGACAGTATGTAAATAATAAGTATTTATCCTTCAAAATACACTGCTCAATTTTCTACAAATTACGCTTTAAGAGTCGTATCAGTTTTTTTAGGAACCAGCTGTAGATCTGCAAGAACGCTCAATAAGAAATATACTTTTAAACGAATGATTTGTCAACAGTGTCCAGATTTTAAGGTATAATAATTACTTATACTAATGACGGCTTAAAATCGCCTGGGAGTGAATTCAATCATTACCTTTTACGGAATCAGGTAATATTCATATTTTGGGAGTGAACTCAACTCGTCCCCAAAACTTAGCGTAATAAAAAATAAGATTGGTTATTAATTTTATTTCGGAGATAGATTTTGTTCATTTTAACCATTCTATTTATAGACCATCCGATTTAAATACCAAATTCAGCCACAACTTTATGCCTTATGCCATTTTATGTATTGAAAATGTCATGTAAGATAAGTAAAAAAACGAAACTCGAAGAGTTGAACCAGGTTCGTTTTTCTAAACATCGAATTTCCTTATTTTCCGAAACTTTTCTAAGGTAAAATTTTTCGGTTTCACGATTTGCCGTTATGCTTTTTTTGTACTTCCTTATCGTGAAAACTAACAAACTTTCAAGTATCATGAAGGAGAACAATAGGAACACTGACCTATTAAAGTTATATTTTTAGGTCATAGTTAACACCGTTACGGCACCACTAGTCCTTATGCCAAAATTTTTAAAAACAGAATCAATACTCCTCTATCGATTTGTCAAATGGCATGAGGAAAGGCAGAAAACCGTCGCAGCACATGCGATTTTCTTTATAAAAGAAAATTCAATTTTCACGCAGATTCCCATAGAAAGCCTCACATTTTTCACAATTTTACTCTCCTTCTATTTATCTTTCAGTACTCTCAAAGGCACAAATGTTAACATAGTAGTTTATATTTATCCGAAGGTCTATTAAGTACCCAAATTTGATACATTTACATTGCCTATATGAGACCAATGTGTTTGATCTTCTTTTTTACCCTGTAAACCGAAAAATCATTTTTAGACTTGACAACATATTCTATTTTCGGAAGAATAAACAACATTTTATTACAGGAACAAGACAACATAAAACATTTAATCAATGTCGCGTAATGAAATTATTAGGAAAATTTTTATATCTCTACCTAAATGCCTGTTATGTGTGATCTCAAAATGTGCAAAAAAACGTCAAAAGATACTTACTTTGAGTTGAAAAAACAGAAGGAGCAGTAGTGGTCTTAGGAACACCGGAAACAACTTGTTTTCTGTAGCTATTATTCGTTGGTTTTGAGGATTCTGTAGCTGAGGACGACCTAACACGCATTTCCTCAGGTTTTGGTTCATTTTGTTTTTCATTTTGTTTGTCATGTTGTCTTTGGTGGGTCATGGCACTAAAAGCAAAAAAAAAATCTTTTTTATACACCTTCATTAATTCACCCAATAAATTATTAAGATGAGCTGTACTGCACGTGTGAAGGGCTTGAAATTTTCCTGGGAGATCACATCATAAAAATGGAAATTTTCTACCGCAGCCATCTTGAGCTCTCCGAAGGATGTACGGGCTTGTTTTTTAAGGTTGTCCCAAATGTGTTCAATTGGGTTAAGATCGGGACTGCGTGCCGGCCATGGTAAAACTTAGTGATGTAAGAAGAGAATATTCTCTTGAGAGTTGCTGCGTCCTTATTAATTGTGCTAAGACGATACATAAAAAAGAAAAATGAAAAACGGAAAATGTGGATACGGCTTTTCTAAGTAAACGCGAAACAATGAGTAATTTAACTATAGAAATAATGCTAGACAATTATTTGTTTAAGAATTTTACAAGAATGTCAAAAAGTGATTTCGAACTATTAATAAATATGATAGGGCCAAGAATAGAGAAGAAAGATCAAACATGAGAAACGCAATACCAATCGCAACAAGATTAGTAATTTAACAGTTTTAGTTTAATGTATTTATTCAGGGTGCACTTCTCTTCTATTTGTCTCATAGTTCCAGAAGTATGCCAAGTTCCACAACTCTGGACGTAAATGTACTGCATTAATAAACCTTATTGTGATTTCATTTGACCACATCTCTTTTCATTCATCTTTTCTTTGTATGTTTTGACAAAACCAAATTAAATTTCAACAGAGTACAGGAAATAAAGAGGAAATACAGAGCAACATGCAAAATTTTCCACAGCAGTTCGACTTTATCGGCAACGCATCAGGCACTGCAATAGTGTTCAAATACCAGTAACATTTCGGCCATATGCTCAGCCAAACGGCGATATCTTCATTAGATGGCTGTAATATTGCCAAAAACATACCAAATATATAAACTGAGCCTCATAGAAAACGGGCACCCTAAAAAATGGGTAATTTTTGAGGTTGCGTATCTCGTAAACCTGTTGTCCGATTTAAGTGATTTTTTGAATATCTTATAGCCTTATTCTTTGTCAATATCCCTGTAATAATATTTTTGCTAAACAGGTAAATTTTCATTGTATACCGGGTGTAGGAATCAAATTGTGTTTTTTTCTCCAAATTCGCAACACCCTGTGGAATATCCTAGCATTTATAAAATACTGAAATTAAAACCCAACTATAGCCTCAGGTTTTCTCAACGTTCTGTTTTTGATTCATTCGCTTATGTTGGATAATACAAAAGTTAGGTACTTTAACAATTAGCCATGTTCTTTTTCAGTACAGGGTGTTTTTAAACAAGTACGACAAACTTTAAGGGGTAATTCTGCAATAAAAAATAATGACAGTTTGCTTTATAATCGTATGTCCGCAAATGCTTCATTTGCGAGATACGGGATGTTGAATTTTTTTTTACAAACTGACGATTTATTTATTGCTTTAAAACCGGTTGAGATATGCAAATGAAATTTGGTGGTTTTTAAGACGTAGTTATTGCACATTTTTTGACATACAATTAAGAATTTTATAATCAACTATTTTTAATGGGAATAAGCCACAATTTTACCAAAAAAAAAGATTTTATTAACGACCATTAAACGTTAGAATAAGTGAACATCAGTCTTATATTAAAAATAGAGAATTTGATAGGTCTCAAATATGTCAACACGCATGGTATAATGAACATAGAGTTCAGTGGAGAGATTCAAGTACAGTCCTGAAAGAATCAGATAGTAAAAAGAGAAAAATCAAAGAAGCGGCTCTAATTATGCTAAATGAAACCAATTGTGTCGCAAATTCCTCGGTAGAATGCAGTAGGATGTGGTTACCCATACTGAAAGAGGAAGTCAATAGAAAGAAAATACCACGATTAGTAAGTCAATAACATATCGAGTTAGTACAAATCTTATATTTTAGTATTACTTATTGTATATCTATGTATTATTAATATTATTTATAATTTAAACATATTAAAATCAGAATTTGGTATTAGTTTTTTGAAGATAAATTAAATGTAAGACCAAATACTTACGATGTCGGGATAGTATCACGAGGTTTTTTCCTGGTTTTTTTCCATCATCGTTGCATTTTTTGTCTTTTTAAAGACAGATCACATGCTATGATTTTTTTGTGACGGATATTCTTGAGTTGGGATTGATTTTATGTAATCGAATGAACTATCTTTTAGTAAAGTCGTCCCAGGAACGCAACTCATAAATATTGGCGATATAATATACGTCTGAATTGCCAATATAAATGAGTCAGATTAAATAAATTATTAGAAGAATTTTTTTACTTAGCAACATTTTTGTTTATTTTAGTAGTATTTTGTATTTTGACAACGAAACCCTATTTGGGCTTCGAAACGTTAATAAAATCATTTTTTTGGTAAAGTTGTGGCTTATTCACATTAAAAATAGTTGATTATAAAAATGCCACAAGGAAATAGCTTCAGAACAAAAATTAGAATGTTATATTCACCATTGGCGTGCATACGGGTAATATGATCGGTCATATTACATAGACATAGACACAAAAGTTAAAAGGGGTCCAGAAATAGGGAGTGACCACTATTTAGGAATAATGAAAAAAAAAAACAAAATATGTCAGATAATAACAACACTCACAAAATGCAAGAAATGAAGAAAGAATATGAAACTATTAGGTCATATAAGTTGAGAAATACAGAGAATTCTGAGACGTACCAGATGATCATAAATCAAAAACTAGAAAATACTAAAGAAAATAGAGAGGGTCAAAACGCTGAACAATTATGGAACTACTTCAAAGAGATACCTAATACTAAATACAGCGACAGAAGTATGCGGAACAAGTAAAAAGAGCAATAAAAGAAAGCAAACTGCATGGTGGAATGAAGGAATAAAACAAGAAGTTAAAAGAAAGAAAAATTCTTGGAAAATTAACTTACAAAACAAAACACCAGAAAAATATGAAGAATATAAAACACACAGGAAGGAGACTAGTGAAAGAACCGGTTACAAAGGCAAAGAAGGACAAATGGACAGAATTTGGAGAAAATATGGAAAAAAACAGTAAAGAGAACCAAAAACTGTTCTATGGAGTATTAAAATCAACGAGAAAAGAAAAAATCAAGAAATAAAAAACATAAAGAATAAAACTGGCGAAATCTTACAGAAGAAAATGAAATAATGAACAGATGGAGAGAATATTTCCAAGAGATGCTACAAACTCACTGCTATCAAGAAGAAAACAATGCGCAATGTAGAGAACCAAAGAATAGAAGTAGACAATGTAGACCCTACAACCATAAATCAACTGCAAGAAGCTATTGCAGAAATGAAAAACGGAAAAGCACCAGGGTATGACAGAATAACCAGTGAAATGATAAAAAAAAATGGGACAAAATGCAACAGAGCTATTATTAAAAATATTTAATGCAGTTTGGAGAGAAGAACAGATACCGATGGACTGGCAGAAGGCACAGATAGTGCCGATTTATAAAAAGGGCGATAGAACAGATTGCAACAATTACAGAGGAATAACACTGTTAAGCACAGCTATGAAAATATACGAAAAAATACTGAACAAAAAAATAATCGGAAAAATTGACAGCACACTAGAGGAATCACAAAGCGGTTTCAGAAAAGGCAGAAGCACCCAGGATCATATACATATTTACAAACAAGCAAATAATAGAAAAATATCAGCAACAGGAGAAAAAAATGTATATGGCTTACATAGATCTTGAAAAGGCTTTTGACACGGTACCAAGGCAAAAATTATGGGAAATATTGGAGAAGAGAGGCATAAGTAACAAAATGATAAGGGTAATTAAGAACATTTACAACAACAATGTGAATTATATCATCAGTCAAAACAGAACATCAAAACCATTTACTACGAACGAGGGACTGAGACAAGGAGGAGGATTAAGTCCAACACTATTTATAATTTACATGGTTGAGATAATTAAAGAATGTAAAGTAAAAGTGAAAAAAATGCATGTGGGTTATAGAAATTTAAGAAGAGTAGGTAGACATTTCAGAAGGAGCATTCGCCGATGAAGTCGTCATATTGGCCGAAAATGAGAAACAACTACAAAGAAATATAGAAATATGGAATGAAACACTAAAAAAATATGGAATGACACTTAATAAAAATAAAACAAAAGTCATGGTTATGGAGGAAAAAGAAGAAGAAAAGATAAACATAAAAGTAGAAGAACTAAATATAGAACAAGCACGAACATTCCAATACTTAATTAGAAGACAACGGAAGACAGGAAACAGAAATTAATAACAGAATTCAAAAAACAATGAACATATACCATGCAATGAGCAATAAATTCATAAATAAAAAAGAAATAACACGAAAAACAAAAATTAATGTGTTCAAGTCAATATATAGTCAATAGACCTGTATTAACCTTTGGTTGCGAGTCATGGGTACTAACAGAACGACAAAAGAGTAAAATACAGGCAGTAGAAATGAAATACCTTAGACGAGTTCGAGGAGTTACCAAAAGAGAGACTACGAAACACTCAAATAAGAGAAGATCTGGAAATCGAGTCAACGTTAGAATTTATAGAGAGAAGGCAACTCAGTTGGTGGGGTCATCTTCAGAGAATGGATCAGACAAAACCGGTGAAAGAAATTTGGCAGGCACAAACGCAAAGAAAGAAGAAAGGTAGACCACGACAAACATGAGATAGAACACTAGGGAAAATAATCGAGAAAAGGGGAACAACGTGGATAGAAGCAAGGACGCTGGCTAGAAATAAGAAAGAATGTGTCAAATTTGTACATAATATAAATGTATGGCAGTTATTAGTTAAATTTAAGATTAAGTTGTTTTTGCATTGTATTATAATTTAACATAATGTAATGTATTGGCGCCTTACACCACTATGTGGTAAAAAGGTTTTTTGAAAATATATATAATAGCATGTCAAAAATGCGCAAGAACTAACTCTTAAACCTAGCAAATTTCATTTGCATATTTCAATCGGTTTTAGAGCAACAAATAAATCGTCATATTCAATCGAAGCATTTGCATACATATGTTTATCAAGTAAACGGTCATTATTTTTTCATGCAGGATTGCCCCTTAAAGTTTGTCGCACTTATTTAGGAACACCCTGTACTGATAAAGAACATGGCTAGCTGTTAAAGTACCTAACTTTTTTATTTAAAATAGGCGAATGAATAAACAAACAGAATGTTAGGCACACCTGAGGCTATAGTTGGTTTTAATTTCAGTATTTTATAAATGCTAGAATATTCCACAGGGTGTTCCGAACTTTAAGAAAAAATCACTTTGATTTGTACACCCGGTATACAAATGATGGTTTACCTGTCTAGCAACAATATTATTACAGCGATATTGTTAAAGAATAAGGCTATAACATATTAAAAACATTACTCAAATCTTACAACTGGCTTAGGAAATACGAGACATCAAACATATCCGATTTTTAAGGTGTTCCTTTAATTTTGCCGGTGTGTGTACTTTGTACGCACGTAAGAAGTTATACTTGTACTGTAAGAAGTTACAGGGGTGGCCAAACTGCGGCTCGCGAGCCACATGTGGCTCTTTGAAGGATTATTTGTGGCTCTCAATAAATATGAATTACTTTCAATTTTTGTGTTTCAAAATGTCTTAAATTACTAACAACAAATTTAAATAACTACGTGTAACATTAGGACTTAGACAAGGAGACCCCTTCACCGTTGCTATTCAATTTGGCCTTAGAATATGTAATAAGTAAAATATCATATATCCCGTGGACTTACCGAGTCACAAATGAGGAGATCCTTAGAAAAATGGGGAAGAACCGAGCGCTACTACAAGCCATCCTGCAAGGAAAAATAGTTGGAAAGCGAGGTCCAGGAAGAAGAACATCCTGGTTAAAGAACCTCAAAATCTGGTTCAACAAAACATCTGTGCAGCTTTTTCGCGTTGCTGCAGATAAAATAAAGATTGCCATGATGATCGCCAACATTCGTCACTGACAGGGGGATTTGCCAATCGAGGTTCAAATTGCTGGAATTTGATGATGATCTAGATGCAATCCCCCATTCTACAATAGACATGAGAGAGGTGTTTTCACAACTCAAGGAAGAAACAGGTAGTCTGGGCCTTCGAATAAATGAAGATAAGACGAAATACAACTGTATTGGTGACTCTGTATGGTACTGAAAACATCGTCAGACATATAAAAGCTTAGATAAGATGGACAGGTCATGTAGTAAGATTAGAGGAAGACAGAGTGTTAAATACAGTGTTTTTTAAAGATCAGTGTTCTTTGATTTCGGTAGATCAGTAGGCCGTCCCAGAAAAAGATGGAAGGATGATAAAGAATCGAAGTACCCTGAATTAGTAAAGGCAGCTTATAGCATTATTTGAAACAACGATGTGAACCATTTTATTTCACTTTAAAATTCATAAAATCCAAACAGTGAGAGAAAAATTTGATACCTTTTTGCACTTTTTAAATAATTGTTTAGTTGCGGTTTCCGAAAAATTTCAAATTTTGAAAAATGGCTCGGACTATCAAGGTGCTTGGTCACCCCTGTTCTATTATATGATTTCAACGAAATAAAAATATACTTTCGAACAGTTTATTTATATTTTATTTAAAGATTAAACTATTTTTTACGTAGCACTTTCCAAAAATTTTTATTAAAACAATACCAAAAATTAAAACAAAAATAGAGAAACCCGGATTCGAACCAGGGACCTCTTAATCTCCAGTCGAACGCTCTACCACTGAGCTATTTACACTTCATTTTGTTTGTGCGGGTGCGAACTACAAAATTTTTTAAGTGAAGTATAAAAATACTTTAAATATTACTTATTATCTTATTCCCGAGGTAGACAAATTCAAAGATACAAAAATTATAATAAATATATTTACTAAAAACACTAATATATTCTTTCAACACCTTTTTTGGACTAATACATACATTACTTAAAACATTTAGCAACGAACTCCATACTGTCTGTGTGCGCATGCCCGCAGAATAACAACAATTCACTACCAATCGCGCCTAAAGAAGTATAACTTCAAAAATCACTTGAATCGGACAACAGGTTTAGGAAACTCGAAACAAAAATGACCGATTTTGTGGGGTGTCCGTTTTCTCTGACGCGCCGTGTATATTATTAAACATATTAAACATTTTTATTTTGTGAAGAGTTTGAAATAAAAGAACAAACTTACTGGTAAACGGTAGTGTGTATATTTTGAGCAATTGTATTATCCTCTGATTCCATCCATAGTTCTCCGGCTCCCAGCTGACTAGATCTGCCAATCTAAAAATAAAATATATATTTTTAAATATAGACTTCGGATAAAGTAACTAAAACACTATTCAAACTATGTCCGCAATTTGACCGGAAATGACAAGATTTCTAGAACAAGAGTAAAAAAAAACGTGTAAAAATATAAAAACATGTTTAGGAATGTTAGAGATCAAATGAAAATGTTTTCTTTTATTAACTGCTGTTCTATAATTATGTCTCTTGTGGCTAGAACTGTCTCTTGTATCCGCAATCTCATAAAAAAAGACGAAATAATACAGGTTCCTAAAGAAAATCAGAAGTGTTTAGTCACTGCATATTTTTTTAGGCACATTAATAAAGAAACACTTGGGAAAAACAGTAAAAATGTCTTATATAAAGTTTTTATATATCGATATCTTCTTTTTCGTCTGAAAAGGGATCTTCTAAAAGGTAAAACGCTATAAATATTTGCTGTCGAAATAGAAGTATCTGAAAAACTAAAGGGAGTAATAAAAATGACAATAATAGAAACAATAAGCTATTGAACTCCACAGATGCAGGTTTTAGCATCAAAAATAACAACAATGTGGTGGCGAAGCTTAATCATTTATTGTACATGGATGATTTGAAATTAATGGCTTCCACTCGAAACCAACTCGACGAGATGCTAAAGACTGTAGAAACTTTTTCTAATGATATTAGTATGCACTTCGGACTAGATAAGTGCCGTATTTTAAATATAGTCAGAGGAAAAGTACAGCCCGGAGGATTCGATATGCAAAATGGCCAGAACATCGTGGCCATGGGTGAAAATGACATGTATAAATATCTTGGAGTAAAGCAAGCGCGGAAAATTGACCATAAACAAATGAAAACAGATAACTACCGAGTTTATACGAAGGGTAAAACAGCTGCTTCGCTCACACCTTAACAGTAGAAATTTGTTTAAGGCACTAAACACCTACGCATGTTCCGCGCTTAGCTACTCATTTGGTATTGTTAAGTGGACAAAAACAGATATAGAAGCTCTTCAGCGAAAAGTACGAACACACCTCACAAAGGCACAAAAACACCATCCTAAAAGTGCAGTAGAAAGAACAACATTACCACGGAATCTAGGAGGAAGAGGACTTATGGATATAGGTGAGCAATTAGATAAACAAATTGCTAATTTAAGAACTTATTTTCAGATGCAGGCTGAGACATCTACTCTACATCGCGCTATCTGCGCAGTAGATGACACAACACCGGTCAAACTGAGGGAACCAGAAATGCGCATAAACCACCTTACTAAGGACGAAAAAGTGCGCGCCTGGATGGGTAAACCTCTGCACGGGCGACATCCCAATGAGGTCAGCCAAGATTATGTCGACAATATAGCGTCGAACTACTGGTTGACATCAGGAAAGATGTTCCCTGAAACGGAGGGTTCATTACTGGTCATTCAGGATCAGGTTATACCAACCAGAAACTACCTGAAATATATCATCAAAGACCCTGAGGTTCAAAACGACAGATGCCGATATGGATGTCAAGCCCAAGAAACCATCCAACATCTTACAGGGGGCTGCAAGGCATTTGCTGCAACTGAATACAAGGAACGGCATGACGCAGTGGGAAAAATCCTTCATCAAGAGATAGCTATCAAGCTGGGACTTCTCCAAACAGACCATCTCCCGTATTATCAATACGTCCCTGAGAGTATGCTTGAGGATGGCAACTACACGCTATACTGGGACCGCACTGTGCTCACAGACCAAACAGTGGCACATAATAGACCAGATCTCGTACTAGTTAATAAATTAACAAGACAGACAACACTAATTGATGTGGCGATACCTAACAACAATAATCTACGTAGTAAATTTACTGAAAAGATCGCCAAGTACAGAGATCTGGAAATTCAAATACGAAGGCAATGGAGAATGCAAAGTACCCAGACGATACCGATTATTATGTCTACTACTGGAGTCATTCCGAAGACCCTCCTCGAAAGCATAAAACATCTTTATAAGACCATGCAGAAAGATGTACTACTCGCGACGGCCAGATGCGTAAGAAAATTTCTAGGAGAAACTCCAGCATACCAAGTCACCTAGGGCTCGAAAACACGGAAAGAGTCCCACCAGAGCTCAATCCTTTTGATACCGTAGGTATCTGGAATGAGTCAATTTTCCCCTTAGAGGGAGTGTGAGCCGTATGGCTAAATTTGGAAACAATAAACGATAACATGGAAAGAGTCCCACTAGAGCTCAATCCTTTTGATACCGTAGGTATCTGGGATGAGTCAATTTTCCCCTTAGAGGGAGTGTGATCCGTATGGCTAAATTTGGAAACAATAAACGATAACATGGAAAGAGTCCCACTAGAGCTCAATCCTTTTGATACCGTGGGTATCTGGGATGAGTCAATTTTCCCCTTAGAGGGAGTGTGAGCCGTATGGCTAAATTTGGAAACAATAAACGATAACATGGAAAGAGTCCCACCAGAGCTCAATCCTTTTGATACCGTAGGTATCTGGGATGAGTCAATTTTCCCCTTAGAGGGAGTGTAAGCCGTATGGCTAAACCTGAAACAATAAATGTAGTAAAATCAGATGGGGAAAAGAGGCACAAGAATTCCAGGGTTAACCCTTAACTAAAGTGTTAGGTATGTGTGATCTTTATTACTATATTTTATGGCTGTGAGACCTGGAGATTAAAACAGTATAACGTCAACAAATTGAATTCATTCGAAATGTGGATGTACCGCCGAAATTTAAGAATAAGCTGGACCAACAGAACTACGAATGAAGAATTACTGAAAAGAATGAATACACGTCATCTGGTCAATACTATCAAACTTATAAAGACGTCATATTTAGGACACATAATGCGCCCTAGGGAGTTTGAACAGTTCCAGATAATATTAGAAGGCAAGATCGAAGGTAAAAGGGGTATAGAACAGGAGGAAAGAAAAAATCTTGGCTACGAAACATCCGAGATTGGACCCACACAACAGGAAATGACTTATTCATCAAGCCCAGAACAGTGATAAAGCTGCCTTATTGACCGCCAACCTAGATAGAGAAGGCACATAGGAGTAGAGAAGGAACCTTTAACCACCCATGTGTGGTTTCGCTAAAGAGGAGAGAAGGAACCCTTAACCACCCATATAGCTAGAAGGAATATAGTTCATTGTTGTTATCACGATCATCCGCCGAAAGTTCAGAAGCAGAATCGTGTTCAGAATCAATGTGTTCATTCTCAGGTACACTTCCTATATCACCTAAATTTAACACTTAGGGTCGATTTCTCATACCTGCGTTAATCTATGGTTCAGTTGAACCGGGTTCACGGGTGATCTCCGGTTCTGTTTGGAATGCATTTCTCATTGCGCGTTCATGTCAGTGCTCGTTCTACAGCTTTCGAGAAATGCCAATAGATGGCAAAAGGTAAAAAACTGTCGCCATTTTGAACTACCTTTTTTATGCTGTTTTTGAATAAAGTTAAATTTAGTTATTTATAGTCAAATAGTCATTTTAATAATTATAAATAAATATTATAAAAACACAAATAATGTTATCGTTTATCGTTAGGCTTAATATAATAAAATAGGATATATTTATATTATGACAGCGTTTCGTGTTAATACAACGCATGCGTAGTCCATGAAATCATCTGAACTGAGTTCTGAAATCTTTGAACGGCCGAATTCCACCGTTCAAGCATCGTTCAAGTTTAAACTGCCATCGGTTGAACGGGAATTGAGAAAGACGATTTTGACTTTAAACTGACGTTTACTAGAAGTTCAGGTTAAACTGGAGTTGAACTCGATATGAGAAATTGGCCCTTAACCTTCTGTGGACGAACATCACGGACAACAATTTCATGGAACCGACAGTATGCTAAAAATGTACTGAATTTTGTGTATAATACATAACTTCGGCATGACTACATAATTTTGAATGACTAAACCAGGTGACGTGAAAAGATATTTGTTCTAGAGGCAGCAAATTTACACAAAATGGTCATTATAATATTCATTGACAAACTTACTTCCAGAAAAAAGTAGTTCTTCAAAGTGCCACAACTTCTGATATTTGAAAGATTCAAGGTAACAGAACTGTCTCTATCCTTCTTGTATAAGCACAACGTTTTATACGTCAGGCATAGTCGATAATTACCAGTCCTTCCCGTTCCCAGACCTCGATTTAAGATGACAACTTGCCATACGTGCTCTGTAAAATAAAAGAAACATACATTAATTGAGAGAACATTATACTCGTATTTAAAGCTATAGTAAATAAATCAATTACTTTTATAAAAAAAAAAAGAATAAACCAATTTTCAAATCAAAATGTCAATTTTGAAAAGCAAAAGGATTTCAGATACAGGGATAATCGAACCCGAGTCTCCTCTCCTGGGTGAAAGCCAGGTATCCTAGCCACTAGACTCTAGACCAGCGGTGAGCAAAGTACGACCCGCGGGTTAACTCCGGCCCGCGGGTTAACTCCGGCCCGCGAAAGTATTTAATCCAGCCCGCCGAGAGTCCATCAACATGGATATACATGGCCCGCTTTAACACAAAATGCATTTTTTCTATAATTCTGGCCCTCCTCTAGTATTTATTAAATTTGGTGGCCCCCCATTAAAATAGTTTGCCCACCACTGCTCTAAACAGACGATATTGGATGTGAGGTACGGAGATAAATATTTGACATATACATACTTAAGTTTAGTGCAATATTAAAAAAAAATTACACTTTTATAAAAAAGTAATTTTTAAAACACCACGGTTCTGTTATATAGGAAAAGTTATATATACCAAAAGTAGCGGAACAGTCGAATATTTCACGAAATAAACATCGTATCAAAAACTGAAAAATACGTGTTCAATAATTTTCAAAAATCTATCGAATGACAGCAAATACGACCCCCACTCCACCCCCTGGAGGTGGAGTGGGGGGGGGGCAACTTTAAAATCCTAATTGCTTACATAAAAGTAAGCAACTTTTATTCAAGATACTTTTTCGAATTGTGGATAGATGGCGCCATAATCGGAAAAAACGATTTATCGTGATAACATAGGTAAATTATAGAAACGGTCTAATATCATGAAAAATACACTTCGACATGGAAACCCAAAAAACAGGTGTTTAATATTTTTCAAAAACCTATCGAACGACACCAAACACGACCCCCCACTCTCCCCCCTGTAGGTGGGGTGGGTGTAACTAAAATCTTAAATAGGAACCGGCATTCTTTATTGCAGTTTTGGATTCCGCATGAAAGAATAAGTAACATTTATTCGAAACATTTTTTATAATTGTTGATAGATGGCGCTAATAAATCGTATTTTTCCGATTATAACGCCACCTATCAACAATTCTAAAAAATATTTCGAACAAATGTTACTTATTTTTTTATGGGGAATTCAAATCTGCAATAAAAAATGGGGTACCCATTTAATATTTTAAAGTTACCCCCCACCCCACCTCCAGGGGTTGGGGAGGAGGATTATGTTTGGTGTTATTCGATAGTTTTTTGAAAAATATTAAACATGTACTTTTTGGTTTTTCAATTCGAAGTGTATTTCGCGAGATATTAGACCGTTTCTATGATTTACACAATTCGAAAAAATATCTCGAATAAAAGTTGCTTACTTTTACGTAAGAAATGCAAATCTGCAATAAAACTGGGGGTTTTCATTTGCGGTTTTAAAGTTACGCCCCACCCCACCTCCAGGGGGTGGAGTGGGGGGTCGTGTTTGCTGTCATTCAATAGATTTTTGAAAATTATTGAAAACGTATATAGCGATACGCTTTAATTACTATTTTTGCTAATTTTAATTTTAATATTTTTTCTCAAAACGAAATAATATGGGTCATATAAAGTCACCGTTAATATACAAACCAGACGCTAAGAAAGACATGGATTTACGAAACGAAATGCATCCCCTAACCATATGTTTTTGGAGTGTTCAGTTTAACAAACTGAAGTGCCCATAAATTAATTACCATATCAGACCATTATGTCAACAACTCACTTTGGGAGATGCGTTCGTTTTTAAACCTGCAGAAGTTAATTTATTGCCCATCTGGTCAGAGGGTAGAAACACAAACAGATTAGCATCTGTGGCTTTCTTAACAGTCTCTTCACAGCGTGCGAACAACGCACTACTCGCTAACGACCGACCCTTTTCCGAGATCTAACTAAGCAACACCTTTTTGTTACCAAAATAAATAAATATTTTACTGTTCGTCGTTAATTTATTTTTATTATTTTTAATAAATAAATATTTTACTGTTCGTCGTTAACTTATTTTTATTATTTTTAATTAATTCCGTCAACTCACACCGACCGGAATACGTATTTTTCAGTTTTTCGATCCGATGTTTATTTAGCGAAATATTTGACCGTTCCAGTACTTTTGGAACACTCTGTATATAGGACACAATATAAAATTATTAATAGACAAGTCGAAAACGGCGGGTACGTTGGAAAAAATATCGCCATGAGATTCTTTTGCATAATCACATTCGTGAGGCATCCCAGAATAAGGTTCAAGAAGTAGCCCATGCGAAAAGTGTCCAAATTTATATAAACAATTTTTTTAATCAAATTGCAGAAATCAATTGTTTCTACCTAAACAATTTTTTTTAGGTTTTTGGACCATTATGTCGGACAAAAAAGGTCTCTTGATTTTTCTCAAAGTTGATCGTTTTCGAGATATAAGCAATTTAAAATTGAAAAAAAAATGAAAAATGACGATTTTCAACTCGGTTAAAAATCGAGTGAATTAACTCGATTAAAAGTTATTATTATTAAAGTCAGAAAGTGACTAAATCAAAGTTTAAAGCCCCCCTACAAGATCCTGAAGAAATTTTTGTTGAGCGCCATGCACGTATTAGGCTGCCGTCAATGGTGAGTGCGACAGAAATGCCATTCCGGCAATCCAATGCTGCATCTTACTCGCACTCACATTTACAGCCGCGTCATACGATCTTACCGCTCATTGTTAATTATTAAAAATAACAGCTTGGTAATAAATTAGTGACACAAATTTCTTCAGGATCATGTACGGGGGTTTTAAACTTTGATTTAGTGGCTTTCTGACTTTCATAATAATAATTTTTAACCGAGTTATTAAGTCTTAAAAACGACCATTTTAGCGTTTTTCAAATTGCTTATACCTAGAAAAAGATCAACTTTAGAGAAAAATTACAAGACCTTTTTTGCCCAGAATGGTCCAAAAAACCTAAAAAAAATTGTCCGGACCGAAAATATTGATTTTTGCAATTTGTTTAAAAAAATTTGGACCAGTTTTCTCGTGGGCGACTTCTTGAACCTTATTCTGGGGTGTTAGTCTAAGAGCTAGTGAACCTTTTGACTAACGGTCGTCCTGTAAGGCTAAAAATTTGTAGAGTGATAATTCATAGCACACCAAAGCTAAAAACCATGACCTGGCAGGCCTCAGCGGTGCACGTGTATCTACCAGGTGAATCGAAAAGTGCAAATTTAGGGGGTAAAATAAACTTTCTCCTGTAAGGTTTAAATTTAAGTATGTGTTTGAGTAAGTCATTTAGAAGAAATGTGTACAATGACAGGCGATTCTGAAGAGCATAAGACCTTGCCAGGCGAGGGGAAAGATTAGGGGTTTTTATTAAAATTATTCTTTTTGCATCGAACAAATTTTTTTTAGGCTTTTTGAATCATTCCAAACAGAAAAGGTCCTTAGTTATTTTTCTCTTAAGTTAATAGTTTTTGTTATATAAGCGATTGAAAATTTTGAAAATTGCGAAATCGGCCATTTTTAACCCAAATCGGACATTTATCTAAAAATTTCAATATTGGCAAGGTACGCAGATATTCCTTAAACATTGATTGATGAAATCCCGAAGAGTTTTTTGCAATAAAATAACGAAAACCGCTTTGTTTTTTTAATTGCTAATCAAGCGGGCGCTACACTGTAGTATAATTGAGGACGTTTGAGCTTGCATAAATTCATTATCTCGAGAATGGGCAAATTTGAAGAGAAATCCTCAGACAGGTCGATTTTTATTTTTGAATTAGGACTTTTTGGTATATATATAATACTAGTGACGTCATCCATCTGGGCGTGATGACGTAATCGATTATTTTTTTAAATAAGAGTAGGTGTTGTGTGATAGCTCATTTGAAAGGTTATTTAATTCTCTATTCAGTAATATAAACATTAACATAATTATTTATACAGGGTGTACAAAAAAATTTTTTTCTTCTATTTGTCAAATTTTTTCAAAGTTAATTTAATAAAAAAAATTTTTTGTACACCCTGTATAAATAATTATGTTATTGTTTATATTAGTGAATAGAGAATTAAATAACCTTTCAAATGAGCTATCACACAACCCCTACTCTCATTTAAAAAAATCATCGATTACGTCATCACGCTCAGATGGATGACGTCACTAGTATTATATATATGCCAAAAAGTCCTAATTTAAAAATAAAAATCGACCTGTCTGAAGATTGCTCTTGAAATTTGCCAATTCTCGAGATAATGAATTTATGCCAACTCAAACGTCCTCACTTATACTACAGTGAAGCGTCCGCTTGATTAGCAATTAAAAAACAAAGGGGTTTCCGATATTGTATTGCAAAAAACTCTTTGGGATTTCATCAATCAATGTTTAAAGAATATCTACCTACCTTGGCAAATTTGAGATTTTTAGATAAATATCCGATTTGGGGTTAAAAATGGTCGATTTCGCAATTTTCAAAATTTTCAATCGCTTATATAACAAAAACTATTAACTTATAGTGTAGGAAACAAAGGTTGAACCTTGCAAAATGGACACAAGTCCGGTTTTATTTTTTTTCTAGTATATAAAGGGGTGCTTATTATAAGACTAACTTTTTCTGAAAAAATTTCGCCCCGGAACTTCCCTTTTCACCCCTTTAAAGGGGGTAAATTGTGGTTTTTGCGGAACGTAGCCCTTCCTGTATTTTTTACAAAAAATTTCTTTTATAGAAATATGAAGAGGACTATATTTTCTACGATTTATTTCCAACACCATCTCTCTATCATCCATCGTTTAGCGGGGGTGGCGCCCTAAAGTTGACAAGTTTTTAAAAAAGATGTTTTTAAAAAATATATATTTTTCCCTAACTGTAACGGAAATTAAGAAGAAATCCTGCGGCAATTATTTACAAATAATTGACTGATTTTTTGGTATAGGTTTTACTTAAGGATAATTGCCCTTTTTTTAATTACAGGGTGTTACATTTTAAAAAATCTCTTTTTATACCATCTGAACCGTTTATGCTAGAGTAAAAAGACTTTCAGCGATTACCCACGTACTTTTGCTATTTACAAATTTGTATAATGCACCCCCATTTTTTCCCCGGAACCACCCCAAAAAAAAGAAGAATTAATAAATAAATTGATTTTCTTGGAATCCTTCACACACAATGCCCTTTATTAATATGCTTCATACATCATTTTGTGGACGTTATTATTACCCATGCATGGACACCAAAAGCAATTTCCTAGTGCAACCCCTTAAGCAAAAAAAAATAAATAAAATGGGGGGTTGAAAATTTTTTTTTGTTTTTTGCTTTTTGATCCATATGGGCATATGCTTCATCAATAGTGCTTTTCAAAAATATATATGGTTATTGCAACATCTCTGCGAAAACCACCCCTATCCTTGAAAATGTACTGCAGAAACTACCCCTATCCCTTGGCGAGCATGTTTTTACGATTTTCTCATTACCTATGTATTATTTTTAAACAAAACTTATACAAGGTTAAAGACCACTATTTACTCTAAAAATTATGTCCTATTCATTTTTTCGTATAAGCAACGGTTACGGCACAGTGGCGCCGTAAACCTCATGTATGCTTTGGCGGGCTCCAGTTTTTGTTTTTTTTTTCGTCATCTGTTCGTTTTATTGATAAAGTACTTATGCAAAATAAAACAACACAGTGTAACCTACAAATTATGACTTATGCACATTTTACATTCTTTGCTCCCCAAAGCCACAGTGGTGGCCCAAAATAAATTTTTGCATATTTTCGCCACCTACATGCATTTTATTGCATTAATGCTACCTTAACAGCACAATATTTACCCTTAGGTGGTCGCTACGCAGTGGTGGATCCAGGGAGGGGTGATGGGGGTGAACACCTCCCCCCCCCTCTCAAACCAAGCCATATTATATTCAAAGATTATAAAAATATTCATTTATTTTTATAGAAATTTAACCAATTGGCACCCCCCTCTTAACGATGCTGGATCCGCTACTGTCGCTAAAGCATAAAAAGTCATTCTTATAAAAATAATATTAATATTATATAAGTATTTCTATAAAAAAAAATGATAATTTTTATAATCTTCAAATATAATATCACTTGGTTTGAGAGGGGTGGGGGTGATCGCCCCCATCACCCCTCCCTGGATCCGCCACTGCTTAGCGACCACTTAGGGGTGAATATTGTGCTATTAAGGTAGCATTAACGCAATAAAATGCGTGTAGGTGGCGAAAATATGAAAAAATTTATTTTGGGCCACCACTGTAGCTTTGGGGAGCAAAGAATGTAAAATGTGCATAGGTCATGATTTGTAGGTTACACTGTGTTGTTTTATTTTACATAAGTACTTTATCAATAAAACAAACAGATGACGAAAAAATAAACAAAAACTGGAGCCCGTCAAAGCATATATGAGGTTTACGGCGCCACTGTGCCGTAACGGTTGCTTAAACGAAAAAAATGGATAGGACCTAATTTTTAGAGTAAATAGTGGTCTTTAACCTTGTATAAGTTTTGTTTAAAAAAAATGAATAGGTAATGAGAAAATCGTAAAAACATGCTGGATAAGGTATAGGGGTAGTTTCTGCAGTATATTTTCAAGGATAGGGGTGGTTTGCGCAGGGATGTTGCAATAACCGTATATATTTTTGAAAAGCACTATTGATGAAACATATGCCCATATGGATCAAAAAGCAAAAAACAAAAAAAAAATTTAACCCCCCATTTTATTTATTGTTTTTGGCTACAAGGGTTGCACTAGGAAATCGCGTTTAGTGTCCATGCATGGGTAATAATAACTTACACAAAATGATATATGAAGCATATTAATGAAGGGCATTGTGTGTGAAGGATTCCAAGAAAATCACTTTATTTATTAATTCTTCTTCTTTTTTGGGTGGTTCCGGGGAAAAAATGGGGGTGCATTATACAAATTTGTAAATAACACCAGTACATGAGTAATCGCTGAAAGTCTTTTTACTCTAGCATAAACGGTTCAGATGGTATAAAAAGGGGTTTTTTAAAATGTAACACCCTGTAATTAAAAAAAGGGCAATTACCCTTAAGTGAAACCTATACGAAAAAATCAATCATATATTTGTGAATAATCTCCGTAGCATTTCTTTTTAATTTCCGTTACAGTTAGCGAAAAATATATTTTTTCTAAAAACATCTTTTTTAAAAACTTGTCAACTTTGGGGCGCCACCCTTGCTAAACGGTGGATGATAGAGAGATGCTGTCGGAAATAAATCGTAGAAAATATAGTCCTCTTCATATTTCTATAAAAGAAATTTTTTGTAAAAGGTACAGGAAGGGCTACGTTCTGCAAAAACCATAAATTACCCCCTTTAAAGGGGTGAAAAGGGGGGTTCCGGGGCGAAATTTTTTCAGAAAAAGTTAGTCTTGTAATAAGCACCCCTTGATATGCCAGAAAAAAAATAAAACCGGACTTGTGTCCATTTTGCAAGGTTCAACCTCTGTTTCCTACACTATTAAGAGAAAAATCACCAAAGACCTTTTCTGTTTGGAATGATTCAAAAAACTTAAAAAAAATTTGTTCGATGCAAAAAAAATAAATTTAGGAAAAACTCCTAATCTTTCCCCTCGCCTGGCAAGGTCTTATGCTCTTCAGAATCGCCTGTCATTTTACACATTTCTTTTAAATGACTTACTCAAACACATACTTAAATTTAAACCTTACAGGAGAAAGTTTATTTTACCCCCTAAATTTGCACTTTTCGATTCACCTGGTAGATACACGTGCACCGCTGAGGCCTGCCAGGTCATGGTTTTTAGCTTTGGTGTGCTATGAATTATCACTCTACAAATTTCTAGCCTTACAGGACGACCGTTAGTCAAAAGGTTCACTAGCTCTTAGACTATGTCTAACGGATGTGATTATGCAAAAAAATCTCATAGGAATATTTTTTCCAACGAACCCGCCGTTTTCGCCTTGTCTATAACTATATTGTTGTTTCAATTTCATCACTATGTCAAGAAAGAATTTTGTAATCGATTTTAAATTACTAAATTGATCTAACTAAAGTAAATTAAAAAAATAGGGAACACCCGGGCTTGAACCGGGCACCTCCCGATCTGCAGTCGAATGCTCTACCACTGAGCTATATTCGCTATGTTTATAATGGATTATGTACATACAAGATTTCCCGGACATAGTGACAAAGGCCAAGTGAAGTATAAAAAACCGTTTTAATAGATTATTTCTTCGTAATCTCTTGTAATTGTTTATTCGCAATACACTGCACATTATACAGGGTGTCCCGAAAAGATTGGTCATAAATTATACCACAGATTCTGGGGTCAAAAATAAGTTGATTGAACCTCACTTACCTATATACAATAGTGCACACAAAAAAATTTACAGCCCTTTGAATTTACAAAATGAAAATCGATTTTTTTTTTCATATATCGAAAACTCTCACGAGATTTTTTATTGAAAATGGACATGTGGCATTTTTATGGCAGTAACATCTTAAAAAAAAATTTAAGTAAAATTTGTGCACCCCATAAAAATTTTATGGGGGTTTTGTTCCCTTAAACCCCCCCAAACTTTTGTGTACGTTCCAATTAAATTATTATTGTGGCACCATTAGTTAAACACATTATTTTTAAAACTTTTTTGCCTCTTAGTATTTTTTCGATAAGCCAGTGTTTATCGAGATATTTTGAATATTTGTCCAATCCACCACATATTTGTATATATATGATTAAGTACGATTATAGAGACCTGTTAATAATCTGAAAATTTATTTATAATTTAAATTTTTAGGTATATTTTGAAAAAGAAGCTACATCTCGATAAAAGGTGACTTATGAAAACAAGACTAAGAGGCAAAAGTTTTAAAAACACTGTGTTTAACTAATGGTACCACAATAATAGTTTAATTATAACGTACACAAATATTTGGGGGGTTTAAAGGAACAAAACCCCCATAAAATTTTTACGTAAATATATTGAAAAAGAAGCCGCATCTCAATAAAAACTGGTTTATCGAAAAAATACTAAGCGGCAAAAAAGTTTTAAAAACGTTGTGTTTAACTAATGGTACCACAATAATAAATTACTTGGAACGTACACAAAAGTTTGGGGGGGTTTAAGGGAACAAAATCCCCATAAATTTTTATGGGGTGGACAAATTTCACTATAATTTTGTTTTAAGATGTTCCTGCCATAAGAATGATACATGTCCATTTTCAATAAAAAATCTCTAACAGTTTTCGATATATTGAAAAAAATCGATTTTTATTTTGTAATTTCAAAGGGCTGTAACTTTTTTTATGAGCACATTTGTACTAAGGTAAGCTAGGTTCAATCGAACTATTTTTGACCCCAGAATGTGCGGTATAATTTATGACAAATATTTTCGGGACACCCTGTACATCTTGTGCAAATAGATAGAAAGAAAATAATATCCTCTCTAATTTTACCATGACACTGTTCGAATTCTAACAAAACGCATAAACAACATCCGCATAACATATGCTCTTTAAATCATAAATCCGTTTTAAACAACCATTTTTTTACGTAAAAGAATGCGCGGACTTCAACATTCTTGACCTACTAGAACATCCAGAAAGAATGTTGTCGATGGATTGATAGCCATATGGAATTAGAATTAATGAATTTAAAGTAACCACTGTTAAGTAAATGGTCGAATTTATTGAAATTTATAATAAAAATGAAGTTAAATGTACCCGTTTCTTGCTTTTTTACATTTTTACGAGGTATCAGCCATAATTTCTTGGTATAATATAGAAAATATTCATAAATTTTTATCCGTAAAATTACATTAATTTTTACAAATGATTCCGTCAGTTTTTTTCTATTTTTTTAATAGAAAATGAATAATAATCAGTAGGTAGGAATGCATATCCGGTAGATTATTGAATTCTTAGAATTAGAATTCTTAGATATCAAATTTTTGGCGAATGAAAGTTTTACTTTTAATATTAACAATATCAAAAATAAATCTTTATTAGAACTAATCTTCGGTTTACTCCATTCGTGGGTTCTAGAATTATAAATCTCACTGCCATTTTAAAAATGGGCTAGGTTGAAAAGCTTTGGCGATATTACGTCTCCTTGTCTCGCGCCTCTCTTAATGGGGATGGGATTTTTATTTTCATCTAGTTGTACTATCATAGTTGCATTTTCATATATATATTATGTATTAGTTGTCTATATCTCGAATCTATTCTACAATAATTATTAATGGCTTGTTCTATGGCCCACATATCGATACTATCAAACGCCTTTTCCGTCTTGTTTAGCTTGTTTCAATAAAATAGACCAGCGGTTCTCAACCACCGTGTCGCGACACACTGGTGTGCCGGAAGAACCTATCAGGTGTGTCGCGAGATTTGCGAATACGATATTTTTATTTATATTTTTTACTTGTTATAATATACCAATCATGCATTCAACCATTTTTTAACTATTAGGTATATACCACGTTATACCAATCAATAAAGTGCCAATCCGTAATAAAAAAAATAATATGCTTAATATATTCATCTCTACTTACCTACCACTAGCAAAAATGTGTACATATAAGGGTGTCGCGAATCTGTAAGGAGTACGTTTAGTGCGTCGCTGAGTAAAAAAGGTTGAGAACCGCTGAAATAGACACTTACGGAAAAAACCACTGAAATATATCGCTGGTACCTAATGTGATTCCTAATACATTTCCAGTGAAAAAAATAACTCTTTGATAAGTGTTGACGATACAATTGTTTTTTATGTGCGTGTCCGCGAAGATTATAACTCCCAAAATATTTATAACGAAAAGATTTAGTTCATAATAGATGCCGACGAAAACAATTATTTCCCTTTCTGTTTCTGTTTCTGCCGACGAAAACAATTATTTCGGAGAACTTTTTAGTAATTATAATTTTCGTGGACCCACAAACAAAATGATGTTTTTTGCTGATTCTCCTCAAAAAATAAATTTTTTCGCTAACACTTTATTAGAGATTATAATGTTCACAATCATATAATCGAAAATAATATTTTTCGCGGCGTTCATTGAAAGTTCTACTCTTAACGGCATTTTTCGGAGTTATACTTTTCGTAGGCGGCGGCGATATGAAGACAAGCGCCTAAAGACATGAAAAAGATTACTTTATCTCAGGAACGTTTTAACCTTGCGTGACAACAATTAACAAAAAAATAGATAAGTAGTTTTCCAATAAAAAATAAAAAGTGAAATTATAACTCACTTCCTTCTAATTCCTTGACCTCACGAGCAATGTGAGCTATTTTTTTAAATCGATGAAAAGGATGAATTAAGTTTTTTTTTTCAATTTACATAATATTTGAATAGCTGGAAATTGAAAATTTAATGTTTATTGTTTAAAAAACGGCAATAATTTGGAAAAAAGAGTGCAAAATATGGAGTTTTTCCTTTAAATTTTCTGGAACCCTTCAGCATAATGCCTTCATATTCCGCCTAGGAAAACACTATAATATAATGCGATGGAAACGTGTGACAAATTTCGTTTGGATCGGTTTAAGAGGATGGGTACGTATTTTCGGCTGCAATGCTATTCAAATGGGGATTCATTTTTTTCGAATCCTGAGAAAACTAATACGTATTTTTGAAAAATTTAAACGCAGAATGAAAGACTACGTTATTAGAGAGGGCTGAAGTCCCTGAGAACTTCTATAATGTTTATTTTAATAAGTTACAGGGGTGAAAAACTAAGAGAAAATTTAGTGTTATTTTTAATTTCAAATATCTAATTCAAAATAAACTTTTTATTTATTCTAAGGGACTTTCGGCCCTCGGTAATAATTTAGTCTTTCATTCTGCGTTTAGATTTTTCAAAAATATTTATAGGTTTTTTCAGGATTCGAAAAAAATGAACACAATGTCCGTGGTAATATTTTCCAAATCTATCTTTGTCATACAACGCACTCAGTCGAAAAGAATATTGTTAGGATAATGTCAGTCAGACACTGACAATCAGTGACAATTTTAAATATTTGACATGAATCGGGAATATTTTGAATTGTTGATTAAATAATATTGATATATAGTGTATTTGATAAATAATTGATTTAAGACGTGAACTTTATAAAAAGTTATTTATTGTGTATTATTTATGGAAGATAGAAGCAGAGAATACATCAAGATATATTCTGTGATCCAAGTATTTTGTTGTTAAAGATGTTCAAAATTGTAAGCGTTCCATAGTAACAATATATTATTAAAAAATCACTTTAACACTTTTCCTCTTTTCTCGATTGATTATTAGTTTTTGTTGTAGGTACATATAAATTATTACAATCACTGAATACATAGTTAGTGAAAAAATTATCACATTTATTAACTGAATTAATAATTTGCAATTATACAAAAAATAACAGTTATCCAAGAACATTCAAAAGCCATCTCTTTAAGTTAGTTATGACATTGTCAAGTAGAATGACATTTTAGTAATATTTACATATCCATACCAGTGTGAATTTTACTACACGTAATTTGCAATGTAAAGACAGAAAAGGTAGGGATAGCCTTAAAATATTTGCGAATTATGTACCCATAGCCTTAATAGTTTTTGCATCATAATGTTGCAATCCAGTGTCCGCAAAAAATTGCAAACATGCAAAATTATGCTGGGCCGAAAGCACTTTAAATAGTCGATGAAAAATTAACTTTTCATATAAAGAAAGGCTCTCAAATGTACTGTGAAAAATTAAAATCAATCAACTAGGAGGTAACACAGAATTCCCTAAAGTTATGGTAGTGAGGGCAAATTTCCCGTTTTGCAATTAAAATGGGTGTATAATAGGTGAAAATATCACACTTGGAATGCCCCTTATCATAACTTTAAAAAATTCCTAGGCTATGCTAGTTGACTGATTTCAATATTTCAAAAAGCGTTTAAAAAGTTGAACCTTCTTTATATGTTAAAAAATATATATGACTCTAATTTGAAGTGCTTATTTTGGGCCCAGAATAATTTTGAAAATTTGCAATTTTTTGCGGACCCTGGATTGCAAAATTATTAGGCAAAAACTGTTATACCGGATTTACACTCAGTCCTGTTCCGACAGGGAATTGGAAAGGGAAGTGGGCAGCGTGAATGTGTAAATAGCTCACTCGCTCTGTTCATGCTCATGCTACTGCCATTGCAAGACGATGCCCAAAAAGTCGGTTTTTGTGGCGGGAGTCAAAGGAGAGGCAGCGCGAATACGAGTGAGTAAGGGAACAAGACGACGCTGTCGTCACATTCCATTCTTGTGAGTCGTTCGGTAATGAGTTGTGAAGACATTGGCGAGGAACTGATGTGAACACCTCACTCGCGTCGATATCGTATTTCGGGCAATATTTCCGTTAGCGGCAGCACCAGTGGCAATAGCTGAGCATAATTCCGGCATTAAACCGATTCTAACGAAATTAGGCGCACGTTTCAATTGTATTCTATAGTTTTTTTTACACATTTTTCCTAATTATTTAAAACGAAACTTTTACCTTGTATATTTTTTTTGTTTGAGCAATATCTCTCGAGTTATAGGCGAAAATATGGGCGCAAAAAGCAAACATTTTTATTTTGTTAAGTAAAAAATTATTCACAAGGTTTGCAACTGTCTCATACAAGGTTAGTGATGTGAGTCGAGAATATTTCCAAGCGAATATTCGCGAACATTGGAAAGTTCCCGAGAATATTCGCCTATAAAACATGGCAATATTCTCCTGACCGCGAATATTCCCGGAAACTTTCAATGGAAAATTCTCGAGAATATTTCCGAGAATTTTCAAGAATGTTTCCGAGTACTTTCCATAATATTTCCGAGAACTTTTGAGAATATTTTCAAGAGCCTTTTGGACATAAGAGTCAGTGACGTAATCAGGGCACAAAATATCCATGATATTTATATAAATATCGGATATATATATATATATATATATATATATATATATATATATATATATATATATATATATATATATCCGATATATTATCCAAAATGTGATATTTATATGATATTTATGATATTTTGGAAAACATTTCAATAGAGAAACTAAATTGACCAAAATAAGACTCTAAATGTAGAATGTAACAATATAAAAGATATTAATAGTATTTTTACTTAAATAAAAAATACAAAAATATAAACGAACGTATGGTAGTATGTTACATAAACAGAAAACAAAATGATACGAGTATCCAAGTAACAACTAAATTAACTAAAAATGTTGAAAACATTAACAACATATAGGTATTTCTATTTTTCCAAAATAACTTAAAATTCTGAACATTTAAAAAACAAAATCAAAATTTAGAAAATTAATTAAGATGACGGTTCAACATCGGAAGTGTCTGAATCAAAACCAGTAAAGCACCCAAGACTGAATTCTGCCTCTTCATTTTCCCTTCTTTCAATTTCTTGTTCAGGCAAAATCCAAAATGTCATGTTTTTGGTATGAAGAACTGCTTAAATTTTAAACATAAATACAAGTTTAGCAGCCTTTTCGGTTACGAGTATTTCAAAGATATGAAAATTGGTGTGGTGAAAGAGGACAAAAATGAAAAGGAGATTGTTCGAAAATTATGATCCTATTGTTTATATCTTTACCGTAAATGCCGGTCAACTTTGACCGGTTGTATCTCAGGAACCACTCATCACAATTAAACGTTTTTTCTTTTAAAAGAAGCGTCCTGCCACTTTTTTTCTAGTACCGTTTTCATGATTTAATTTAATTTAATAATTTCCCGAGATATTCTATTCGTTTATAAGCCAAAAAATTGTTTATAATTTTAAAATATTCCTGAGGCCGCTTAAATAGTCCAATTTCAATTCTGTAAAGTACGTTAGATAGGTACAAAATCTTTTTATACAAAAATCATAGTTATTCTTATGTATCATAATTATTGTGATTATTATAGCGACCGTAAATTTTGAATTAACAATTCAATTGTTGCTAAACTATTCATTCAATTTCCATCGGCTTCTGGAAGTATAATCTATATAAAAAGAGCTTTTATATTTCCAAGTTATTTAATTATTGATAAACAATTACTTATCTAAAATTTTAGTTGAAAATTAAAGATTATGTTGGAAAAACCCGCATTTTCAGGGTAAAATTTTTGGTCGAAGTAAATCGGGAAAAATACGTCTCTATGCAGAATTTAATTACGGTGAATTTTTATTTGGGTGTTTTTGGTGTAAAGTTAAAATCTTTGGAGTTATAGAGCAAAAATTGAAAAAAAAACACGATTTTCGGGCGCCATTTTGTTTATAGAAAAAGTAGCACACTATCTGCGGACTTTGCGTACCTATATTATTAATATATACAACCATAAGATTCGATTCCAGCAATAAAATTACTGGTAAATAACTTTTCCCAAAAATGGCCTATTCTCCGATAATCTGCCCAGACTATACGGAAATTGTTCAATTCCTCACGTTTTTTCAGTCAGTCTCTAACGTAAACTCGAGTTTCTTTCAAGTAACTTGTAGTGAGTAACCCTGAAGAGGATTATTTTCAGCAAGGTATTTGATAAAAGCAAACTGCGACGTAAAAACAGTTCCGAGGATAAAACCTAGAAGGTTGTATTTCATCCATAAAAAGGATCATCTTAACTTACACAGGTGAAAGAAGCATCGCGACGCTAAAAACAACGGCAACGTCGCGCGACAGCCCCGACGATTAACGTCAAGGACGTCTCGAAATACGCGACATCGGCGTCTACGACTACGACGCTCTTTTCCAGACGTCCGAGAGTAATCGTCGTCGACGTCGTTGTCAGCGGCCTCGTTTGTTTTGTTGACCCTCCCCACTCGCCGCCCGACGCTTTTCCGACGGACGGTGCGGCGGTGACGCGTCCGATTCGATGCAGTTCCTTTAAGAGGCCATGCGGGTTATCCCAGTTTTTCTTTCTCGCCTCCTAAAACATTTCCATCCAATTATTATGTCTACGCATCAAAACAATCTCTCGCATCAATGTAAACAACTAATTTATATCGTTGATGGAAAACAAATTTATTGCCAATATTGTTTGACTTAAATATTTTTTTCCGAATCAATTGATGAAACAGATCTGTTATGTTATAGGTATGATATTATGGCTGGACTAAACTTAATAAGAACAAAAACACAATACAGGATAAAAAGTTGTCTTTTGTAAGAGGGATATGTAATCTATTGTCTTTCTATATCATATTCCATATTGGCTAATTAGACTATTGATTATGTACTATAGAAAGGAACTACAACGTTAGCGGAGTTTTATTATTTCATAAATATGGTCAATGAATCTGTATATTTCAAAAACCCACGGAGTACTACCATTTAAAGGGGTGCGTTTTTGAGAAATGGGTGAATTAGTCGGCACAGGTTACATTAGGGTGAGTTCTATGCACTTTTGGTACAAACACGTCTACATAAAAATTGTTCCTGGTTAAATTTACTTTCTAAATATAACTTTTTAAAGTCAAAGACGCTTTTTTACAAAAATATATTCAAAAGAAAAAGCACAAAGAAACCCAAAAGAAAGCAATTTTGTTTTTTGTCCCATAAGACATTGCTTCACAGAAAAAAAACTTACATATTTTGTCTTTAAAACGATGTTTAGTAGAAGTCATTAGGATTTACAGTTTTCGAAATATGATTTTTCAAAGTTCGCCACTCACAGCAATTTTGGGCAATTTTCCTTGTTATTTCGCAAATATTGTTCTGTAACTTTTTTTCTACGTAACTTTAGGCATATGCAATGGTACATGTAAGAGGAATGGAAATCAATTACCTTTAAAATGTTCTAGTGTATAATGTAGTACGACTTCTTTTAAAGAGGTTATCTTTTTCAAGACTTTATACTTTTAACGAGTTTTTATATTTTTTACGATTATTTTTTAAATTTTCCATTATAACTTTTTTTTCTACATTTAGGTATACAGTGCTAGTCAAAAGTCCGTACCCCCCCTCGTATCTTTTGAACGGTTATACCTATAATAGTGAAATTTGGAGGGAGGAAATAAACGGACGTAAACATGACATGACAGATGACGTAATAGTGACAGATGACTTTACAGCGCCACTGTGACAGATAATTTTAAATGGGACCTTATGGCAAGTGATACCTCGTTTGAAAGGTATTGAAAATACCTATTCATTTATACTAATTTTGTTTGAGTTTAAGCTAATTTTGATGAAAAAATGAAATAAATATAAAATTGTAGTTTCGCATTTAATTAATAAAAATTCAAAATTCTGCCTATGATTACTTGTCAAAAGGAATGAAGTTTACGTAAAAACTACTAGAAAATTGAAAATCGTCAAATTTTTGACAAAGAAACCATAGGCGGACATTTGAATTTTTGTTAATTAAATGAGAAACTACAATATTATATTTATTTAATTTATTCACCAAAATAAAAATCCACCTATACCCAAAAAAATTAGTATGGCTGAATAGGTATTTTAAAAACCTTTCAAACGAGGTATCACTTGCCATAAGATCCCATTTAAAATTATCGGTCACAGTGGCTCTGTAACGTCATCTGTCACTATTACGTCACCTGTCATGACTAGTTAAGGAGCTTATGTCCGTTTATTTCCTCCCTCCAAATTTCACTTTTGTACGTATAACCGTTCAAAAGATAAGAGGGGGGTACGGACTTTTGACTAGCACTGTATATTATATAATAAAAAAGAAAGCTTATTCTTTACTTTAAAATGAGGTATTATAATAAAGTCTAGGATTACTTTTGAATAAGATATGTTTTTTCAAAATGTAATAAGTACTTGCAACGATTTTTGATTTTAGGATTATTTTTTAAATTCCTCATTATAACTTTTTTATGTGATCGTGTGTTATGATTGAATCTTATTTTTTATAGGTAATACTTTGGATCCACTTGACTCGGCCGGGCAAACTTCAAAATATGGATTAATTCCAATATTTACTGTCAAAGCTCCTGCACCACAAGCTTTGCTTGAAAAAATAGCATGTAAATGTACCAAAGGATGTACAAAAAACTGCGGTTGTAGGAAGATAGGAATTAGTTGTTCAATATTCTGCAAAGGGTGCATGTGCATGGGTACTCATTGTGGGAACTCTAAGATAACTGAGGTGTCAGAGGAAGATATTGAAGCTAACGCTAACGAAGAGATGGACTTTGATTTTGAAAAATTTTTAAATGTCAACGTTTAAATAATTTTAACTAAAGTGATGTTTTCTAAGACTAATGTTTATGTAATTTTTGTAAAAGAAATAATTTTAAATAATACAGGTAAAAAAAAATCAAAGAATCACTAGGTTTTCATTACATATTTAAATATATGTAGATGATACACCATTTTAAAGAACAGAACGTAAGCCCTCTTTATTGAGCAATATATATCTACAATGTACATATGTACAAATGTACATTAACATGTACAAGAAAAAAAAAGTTATAATGAGGAATTTCAAAAATAATCGTAATAAATGTAAAATATAATTTTTTTTATATTAGGTATTATATAATATATAATATATAATATATAATATATAATAATATAATATATAATATTATATTATATATAATATAATATTATATTATTTTATTTTTATATTATATTATAAAACATCGTTAAAAGTATAAAACCTTGGAAAACCATAATCCCTTTAAAAAAAGTCGTACAACGTTATACAGTAGACCATTGTAATTGATTTCTATTCCTATTACGTGTACCATTGCATATACCTAAAGTTGCGTAGAAAAAAGTTACAGAACAATATTTGCCAAATAACAAGAAAATTGCCCAAAATTGCTGTGAGTGGCGAACTTTGAAAAATCATATTTCGAAAACTATAAATCCTAATTACCTCTTCTAAACAACATTTTAAAGAAGAAACATGTAGGTTATTTATCTGTAAAGCAATGCCTACACCTATATCCTCGTGGACAAAAGTTATGGGAGAAAAAACAAAATTTCTTTCTTTTGGGTTTCTTTGTGCTTTTTCTTTTGAATACATTTTTGTAAAAAAAAGTATCATTGACTTTAAAAAGTGATATTTAGATAGAAAATTTAACCAGTAACAATTTTTATGTAGATATGTTTGTACCAAAAGTGCATAGAACTCACCCTAATGTAACCTGTGCCCAGGGACTAATTCACCCAATTCTCAAAAACGCACCCCTTTAAATGGTAGCACTCTGCGGTTTTTTCATATATAGATGTCCATTGACCATATGAAGTAATAAAACCCCGTTAACGTTGTAGTTCCTTTTAGCTATCTTATTTTGAATATAATCAATAGCCTAAATAAACGCCGAAATTAGACGACAAATTTCTTTCATTTGATATTCCTTACACTTACACAATCGTTTTCATATAAATGGCTACCAAAGTATTACCGTCAAATTTTGAAAGAAGAGCGCATAAGGAGTTGCTCTATTTCATCCTGTCATACAGTGTGTTTGTAAAGTATGGAGTAAATTAATTACATATTTTCAAAATTTAAATAGTACAGTCAACAATGGTAAAATACCGCGTAACGATATAATTTTCTGAGCCTGCACCGATTTAAATTTTAAACAACTGTGTCTTATACATTTTTTGAAAAATGTCATTTAACAAAAAAAAACACGTTTTCAAACCGTTTTTGGCAAATTACGCAAAAATATGAATTTTATCAAAAACTCATTGTTATAAAAAATGTGGCTTATAAAAATGAAAAAGAATGGTGTGTTTATGGTATGTATAGTTCTTCCTACAGTAGGAAAAATGAAAGAATACCCATGAACGAACATATAAAACCCGCTGTATTTTCCTTTCACCGTGTCACACAAAAAATTGGCCAGCGCAAGTACATGTAATAATAATTATTACATGTACTTGCGCTGGGCAATTTTCTTTGTGACACGGTGACAGGAAAATACAGCGTGTTTTATATGTTCGTTCATGGGTATTCTTTCATTTTTCCGACTGTACCTAATATCATTGATACGTACTGTCAATGTAGTAATTAGGAAATGGCTGTTATCCCGGTGGATGTATTTTATAAAGTTATTTTATTGAAGTGTTTAATCTTGTTTCACTGTTTGGAGATTGGTGGACAGATTAATATAGAACGGTAATAAATAAATTAAAAAAAAAAACAAACAGTTAAATAGTAATATCGAAAATATACAAATAAGTTTCCGTTCGAACTAGAGTACTCATATAGTACTCATGTAGTAGAATGACAATTTTAAGGTTAAAAAATATTACTTGTCACATTAGCGTAAAAAATAAATACTTACCAGAAGTAATCAAATTACGAGAGCAACAGTTAGTCGTTCTAACAATTATGTTTGAAAATTAAAATTAAAATGACATATACAAAGACTAAAAGTTAAATAATCTGAAAAACCAAATAAACAATACCTAAACCCACGGTTATTAGACTTTATTACGGTTGCCTTGACCGACGGTGGCGGGGAGACTTATATTTTTGACTTTACGTCACAAGAGTACACATTCCCATATTTTTAAATGATTTTCGATCATTGAATGTGTGTTATTGTGTATATATGTGTATTATATGTGTTATTATGAAATAAAAAGACAAAGAGTACACATTTTATCTTATACCGGGTGGTGAATCGTAAAAAGGGCCATAGGAAACTCAATGTAAAATTCTAAATTGTTGAATTCCTGCTTCCCTAATTATTTTACATCAAAAGTCATGAGAGAATACTTCTTGTAAGAGAATTAAAATCTGTATTAAAATCGAAAGTTAAAATTGTTCTACGATTTAAATGCATTCCAAAATTTTGAAAAATATGACACATTTGCCACAATAGCTATGCGTGTAAAAGTTAGGCCACACGTTACTATTTAACTGACAGTGCTCACACCATTGACTGAATAAAAAATCTTTATTATTAATACTTTCTCCGAAACTGAGGGTATCTTATCAACTGTATTGTTTTTAAACAATAGATGACAAAATAAAAATATTGACAGTTCAAAAATGTGAACATTATTGCATTGCGTGTGGCCTAAGTTTGGGCTGAAAACTAAAATGTATTACATTTTTACAAAATTTTGGAGTATGTTTAATTACGTAGACCAAGTTTAACAGTTGTTTTCAATACAGATTTCAATCCTCTACAAATAGTTTCTAATGTCTTTTGATGTAAAATAATTAGGGAAGCTGGAATTCAACAGTTTAGAATTTTACATTGAGTTAATGCAAAATTTTGACGCATGTCAAAATTCTCAATGTGTTTTAATTGTATTCATTTTTTTCGAATCCTGAGAAAACTAATAAATATTTTTGAAAAATTTACACTCAGAATGAAAGACTACATTATTACCGAGGGCCGAAAGTCCCTGAAAACTTCTATAATGTTTATTTTAATAAGTTACAGGGCTGAAAATATAAGAGAAGTGTGATATTTAATTTCAAATATTTCATTCAATAGAAACTGCTTGTTTATTCTAAGGGGCTTTCCGCCCTTGGTAATAATGTAATCTTTCATCCTGCGTTTAAATTTTTCTAAAATACTTGGTTTTCTCAGGATTCGAAAAAAATCATATTACGATTCAAATGACAGTACACTCTCGTGACGTAATCGCACCCTTAATGTTCATTGGTTAGTCGATCTAGGCAACCGTAGTAATGTCTAAGAACCGTGACCTAAACCTAATGTAAATAAACTAATAAACACAACAAATGCGCTAATGTTGCTGTCACTGAAAATGATAAACGTCAAAATTCATAGTATTTTTTTTTTTGAAAAATGGCTTTGGCAGAGCCAATTAGCCAGAAAATTCATAGTAAACAAGGTATCAAAGACGTATTGTTTATCCTTGTTTAACTTATTAATTTTATTAATTTTGCGATACTAGTTTCTGTGAGTAAAAAAGAGACCTAGTATAAAAAGTAATTCGTGAATTATTTCATTCATGTGCAAAGATACGGTGGAAGAACTATATCTGTAAACCCAATACAATCGGGGAAATAGCTTATTGAAAGTTGGTTCCTCTTCGTTAAACGCCAAAATTAAAGTTTCAACGTGAAATATGAAGAAATCAATGCATTTTTCGTGAAAACTCATACATCCTTTTTTGTAGTGCTTCAAAAAATATTAATTTTTATTTTTCATAAAAAAAGTTCAGTTCATAAAAAAATAATAGCATTCAACGCTGAATTGCACATTGTATTCGTCGACCTCCGAAAGGCTTACGATAGTGTCCCAGTCAACAACCCGTGCAATGCAACGGAAAATCACGGAGTAGATAACACCTACCTAATAATATGCAAGCAAGCAAGCATAGTGATTTAACCCAGCCTGAGAGACTTGCTCACCCCTAGAGAATGACATTCGGGTGATACAATTCATTGGGGCGAGGAGGATTAACTCCCGTAAGCAGGAATCACTCCACCCCGCTTCAATGCTCCAGACCATCCACTTACCCCCCGATAGCACTCTGATGCGCTATAGAGGCTCTCAATCAGCAAAGTGCTTATCATATGGGAGTCTTGGGTACACGGACTCCCATATGAAATCCTACCCCGATCAATGCAGGCCAGCGTGAGGCGCTCTATTCCCGCTATCTCTAGTGACTTATCTTCGATCTGTATTGCTTGCTCGGGCGCCGAGTCCCCGCTCTGGGCTCTGTCCAGTTCGGCGACTCGGCGCTCGAGGATGTGGGCCCCTCATGCCCTTTTTTGGGTTTTGTTACTAATATTTTTTTTTGTGGCTTTCGCCTATTGTTAATATTTTATTGATTTTTTTAGTGGCTGAAGCCGATTTGAAGTTTTTTGTATATTTTTTTGAGGGATGTCTGAAAATTATAAAAATCAACATTAATAAATATAATGAGATGCCAAAGGTGAGCAAGTTGTCTTCTTTTGATAGAGCTACGATTATCTAGCCTTTATTATTATATTTACTAATATTTGTTGTTTGGGTCTCCTATGTTTCCATCTATGGTACACATCATACCTTAATATCTCTTGCAAGATCCGGTTTGGGTGGTCTTCTAGCTCAGCAAATTTTGTTCTGGCTTTTTCCTCCATAATATCCAGTACTCTTATTTGTTTTAGGTCTCTAAATAAGAACCGTTCGGCGACGTATCTGGGCACGTTTGCAGCTTCTCTGAGGCAGTTGTTGTGTGCCGCTTGTATCTTCTTTTTGTTACTTTGACTTATGTGACCCCATGCAAGAGATGCGTATGTAATTATTGGCAGTATAATGCTATTTATCAGTCTTAATTTTGTTTTCATAGCTAATTTGCTTCTTCTTCCTGTGAGTCCTCTTATTGCTGATCTGGCCGCTGCTGTTTTCTGGACTGTTGCGTTGACATGTGATGTGAATGTAAGACCTTGGTCCATTGTGACTCCTAAATATTTAACTTCGTTTTGCCATTCGATGGGTCTGTCTTGCAATGTTAGCTGTTCTTCTGGGTTATCTCTTCTCTTTTTGAAGATAACCGCTTGGGTCTTATCTGGATCCTAATAATATGCAGTCAACTCAAATCACTTTTCAAATCAATTCGCGAAAACAATGAATGTAGAATTAAAGCCAGACAATACTACTCAAAACAAAGTAGATAAATGGCTTCGACAATAAATACGTAGACAAATGACATGCCTGTCACCAATCTTATTTAAACTTTATACAATAATGAGTGCGCTAATAACCGGCAAAATAACGCAAAAGACGGAAAACATAATACGTTGCGCAATAAAAAGAGATGTAACTAGTAGAGGTTAGATATTATCTATCTGGATCTCGGGGGTAAACTACACTATGTCATTTCGAGCAACTGTGCAGTAGAGCACTTTTAATGTTATAAAAATCTGGTATACGGTATACCTAGTGT
Source organism: Diabrotica virgifera virgifera (assembly GCF_917563875.1). NCBI lineage: Eukaryota > Metazoa > Arthropoda > Insecta > Coleoptera > Chrysomelidae > Diabrotica > Diabrotica virgifera. Next base: position 225,356,160 of record NC_065444.1, read on the forward strand.
GACCAACTAGCCCGAATTACGAAGTCGTGTCCCGGCGTCCCGGACAATGCTTCTGGGCCATCCGAATTTTCAACGTTTTGGCAAAATTCTCTTTTGAAATTTTTAATACGTTATTTTTTTAAGAATTCACATCAAATTGAATTCTTCTCATTTTTACGTAAATTCAATCGGTCGACAAATAATATGATAGTAAAAAGTAACCACATAAAAATGTTCAGAAACTGTTTTCTTATTGTATGTTTGACAATTATATTTTTTATGGGATTAAGCCACAATTGATTGTAATGATAATTTCGTTACATCAGTTGATTTTCTAATTTTTCGTTTTTGAGAACGATTTTCGGATTGGAAGCCGAAACTTCAAAAACTAACAAAAATATAATTATCATTACAACCAATTGTGGCTTAATCCGCTTCATCCCATCAAAATATAATTGTCAACATAAAAATGTTAAATAATCAATTCTTCTTCTTCTTCTTCCTTCTTGTATGTAGGCTTTAAAGCCTGTTTCTTCTTCAATATTAGCCTCCTAAATTGTTTAAGTTATCGCACCATCTTTTTCTTGGTCTGCCATACTTCTTCGTTCATTTGGTGACTTATCTCGTGCTATTCGTACTATCCTATCCTCTGCCTCTGCCATTCTACTAATGTGTTCGTTCCACTCCTGTTTCCGTTTTGTTACCCATCCATTTATGTCTTCTACATTGCATGATCTTCTTATGTTTTAGCTTCTCTCCCTATCCAACAGACTTTTCCCTGATATTCGTCGTAGTATTTTCATCTCTGTTGTTACTAGTAGTCGTCTCGTTTTAGATGTGTCAGGTCTTGTCTCCGCTGTGTATGTCAATATAAGTCTAATTGCTGCTTGATAGATTCTTGCTTTTGTGTCTTGTGTTAGGTGTTTGTTCTTCCAGATTGTGTTATTAAGAGATCCCGCCGCTTTACTTGCTTTTTGTTGTCGTACTTCCTCTTCAACATCTCCGTAACTGGTTATATCTATTCCCAGATATCTAAACCTTGCTTCCTGCTTTATTATTTTCCCATCAATTTCGATTTTACATCGTAGGGGGTATTTAGATGTTGTCATACATTTGGTTTTTTCTGCTGATATTATCATATTGTATTTCTTGGCTATTGTATTGAAGATGTGTGTTAATCTCTGGAGATCGTTTTCTGTCTAGGCGATTAATGTGGCGTCCGTCGTCTGCATAACATAATATTTGGATTTCTTTGTTCCCCATTCTGTAACCATGACCTTTACGTACTGCTTCCATTATTTCGTCCATTATTATATTAAAGAGCTGTGGGCTTAACGAGTCACCGTGTTTGACTCCGCTCTGTACTGGTATAAACTGCGTTCATTAATAAAAATATCAATTAATTAAAATAATTAATTAAAAGATGATATTAAACTTATATTAAAAAAAATGGCCCGATTTTCATCAAAAGTCCCGGATTTTAGGAATTTTTTTCAGCCTTGTCCCGAATTCGACTGAATTGGAGTTGGTCACACTAGGTATATCCCATAATTGTTTGAAAGACAATACATATAACCATATTCTAATGATAATATACAGTGAGGAGCGCGCTAATAACCGGCAAAATAGCACAAAAGATGGAAAATGTATTAAGTTGTGAGATAAACAGAAATGGAACTAGTCGAGCTAGGAAATTTAGCGATATTAACCTAAAAATTTACATTATATTGATTGCTTCCCACCTTTAGACGTATCAGGCGAGTTTAGCAACCGCCACTGTCACAGTGACAGTTTTAGTTGACATACTCCTCTCATACGTGTAAAGGTGGGAACAATCAATATAATGTGAATTTATATGTTACTATCGCTAAATGTCCCAGCTCGACTAGTTTCATTTCTTTTTATCTCACAACTTAATACGTCTTCTATTTTTTGCGCTATTTTGCCGGTTATTAGCACGCTCATCACTGTATAACCAAATTTTTATAATCCAACTAATAAAATAAGTAGATTAAAGCAAATTATTCAAAATAACACCATGGCGACATAATGTAGTTTACGTCCGACGTGCAGCAATAGACATCTATAAAATTTACATTATATTGATAGTTTCCCATCTTTAGACATATCGGAGTCAAAATTACACAGAAGAATTTTATAAAATTCTCCTGTCACAGTGGCAGCTGCCAAACTCCTCCGATACATCTAAAGGTGGGAAACTATAATTTCAATTTTATAGGTTTCTATTGATAATTTCCCACCTCTACAAGTTTCACCTCATTTGAAAAATATCATTAAAAGCATAGAAACACTGATTATATTGAACAAATAAAAATCTTTTCCTAGCAAAAAATTATAAACGTAGTGCTGTTTAGGATGACTTGTGACATGCATGACACAAGGTTGCAAAAGGTTTACAACAAGCCAGGAATGCACATTATTTGTGCAAAAACCGTCGTTAAAATTTATGAAGAAAATTTGTAAATTTTTAATGTAGGTAATTTTTACTTCGCACCGACTGCGACCTACTTTTACAGCAGGTGTACGTCTAGTATGCTATATTACGATTTTGCGAGATGACAGTGACAGACATTGAGTACGATTTACCGAACTCAAAAGAAAAAAAAATGACCTACTTTTTGTAAGACGGTGTACCAGATGTATATTTACACTAGACAGGATAAAAATATACACGCGTTAAAGGGATCTTAACTACTTTTTCTTTTCTATTTATACACAATTGTAATTTTTTTTTGGTCAATTACTTTAGAAATGGAACAATTTATTTAGCTGCTAGTTAATTATGTTCTAAAATCAATCAAATACGCAAAAAAAATTAAAAAAAATAAAATATTTTGGAAAAGTGCGAAGAATATTAGGGAGTTCCTAGAAGAAAAATGTTTATAAAATACACAAAATGGTAGATATTCAATGTAGCAATACGAAATAACAAAATCAATTGGACTTCGTAGGTCCTAGGTTTTCGGTATCCCGAATAAAGTACGTGCCTCCTAGTGGCGGGGTACGGGCAACAATACATTGGCTTATAGGGCAGTCCTTACAGTAAGGATCCTGGCCTATACAGAAAAATGCAGGCGGGTGTGGGGTAATACTGCACTTTGGTTGCATTGGTGTGTATTGGTTAAACGTGCAGGGCAGGGTATGGTGCTGATAGAAAAGGCATTCAGGCATCAAATATCCAAAAAATCTTTTCAGGTCATAATAATGAAAAGACCTTCTTCAAACGCAATAAAAACTTGTACTGAAATGATGGCATCTCCTGAGGTAAAATGTTCCGGAAGTAAAATGAGCCTCCGTTCGGATCTCCGGGTGAGGACTATCTCAGGGGGAACACCATTACAGGTTAGAAAAATCAGGATAGGGTCTTGGAATCTTGGTAGTCTTACAGGTAAGAGTCTGGAGTTAGTGGATGCGCTCAAACGAAGGGTTCAAATTGCTTGTATTCAAGAAACAAGGTGGAAAGGACAAAGGGCGAAAGAACTAGGTGATGGTTATAAATTGTGGTATGTAGGGAGTAGTAACACTAGAAATGGAGTTGGTATAATTGCTGATAGTGAAATGAAAGATAACGTAGTAAAGTTCTAAGAACGAGTGATAGAATGATGTCAGTGAAATTTGTAATTGATAAAGAGGTATTGAATGTTGTGTGTGTGTATGCTCCTCAAACAGGTCTGGGTGAGAATGAAAGAAGAGCTTTCTATGACCAATTAGGAGACGTACTGAGTGATATTCCAGCAGAGGAGAAAGTTATAATAGGAGGTGATTTCAATGCACATGTGGGCCGAGCCAAGACAGGATATGAAACAATACATAGCGGATTAGGCTTTGGAATTAGAAATGAAGCTGGAGATGACATGCTAGAATTAGCAATAGCATTGGATATGGCGATTGTTAACACATTCTTTAAAAAGAGAGAAACTCAACTTATTACCTACAAAAGTGGACAACATCAATTCCAAATAGACTACTTCATGATAAGGAAAGAAGACATACGTGAATGCAAGGACTGCAAGGTAATAGTTAGTGAGACAGTAAGCCAACAACATAAGCTGCTTGTTCTGGACATCGAAGTAAAAAGCGAAACTAAACAAAAATATCGGAGAGGACCACAAAAAATCAATTGGTGGATGCTAAGGTGGATGCTAAAAGATGAGAAGGAAGGTCTATTCAGGGAAAAAATAGTAGAAAAAATATGTTGGAACACGAAAGGAAGCCCTAACACAATTTGGAGAAAAATGGCCAATATTATTAGAGACGGCTATTGAAATACTTGGGAAAACGTCAGGAAAGAAGTTTGAGGATAAAGAGACTTGGTGGTGGTCAAATGAAGTACAAGGAAAAATAAAAGAGAAGGGAAAATTATATAAAAAGTAGCAAGAAACCAGATCGGATATAGATCTTCAAAACTATATGGTCGCCAAAAAGGAAGCGAAGTAGCAGTAGCAAAAGCTAAAGCAGAAGCGTATTCAAACCTATACGATCAACTTGATACCAGGGAAGGCGAAGAAAAGATATATAAAATAGCCAAACAGAGAGCAAAGAAAGCAAGAGATTTTAATCAGATTAGATGTATCCGAGATGAAAATAATAAAATACTAATTCACGAAAAGGATGTCAAAAAAGAGATGGAGAAAGTATTTTGACAGTTTATTAAATGAAGAATTTTACAGACAGCCTGTCGAGTTAACGGAGACAGTAACAGCAATGGTTACCAGATTAACAAACGAGGAAGTGGCTCAAGCGCTTCAAAAAATAAAGAAAGGAAAAGCAGTAGGACCAGATGATATTCCTGGGGAAGTATGGAGAGCACTGGGAGAGACAGGAATAAATTGGCTAGCAGGTCTATTTAAAAGAATTATGGAAGTTGGACAAATGCCAGACGAATGGAGAAGCAGTATATTAGTACCTGTCTACAAAAACAAGGGAGACATACAACAATGCACAAACTACAGGGCTATAAAAATACTTAGCCACACCATGAAAATATGGGAGAGAGTAATTGATAGACGGATACGTGAAGAAACCGAAATATCCGATAATCAATTTGGCTTTATGCAGGGCAGATCAACAACAGATGCAATTTTCATTGTAAGGCAACTGATGGAAAAATACAGGAATAAAGAGACCAACGCTCATATGGTATTCATTGATCTTGAGAAAGCATATGATAGAGTTCCTCGAGAGATTCTGTGGTGGGCTCTCAATAAGAAAGGAGTCCCTGGCGAATATGTAAAGATTGTGAGAAATATGTATGATGGAGTAACTACTAGTGTTAGGACAGGTGTGGGAGAGACTGATAAATTTCAGGTGAAAGTAGGATTGCACCAAGGCTCGGTGCTTAGTCCTTATTTATTCTCATTAGTTTTGGACCAAATAACAGCGAAACTACAGGGTAGTATTCCATGGTGCCTAATGTATGCTGATGATGTAGTGTTAATAGGAAATAGTGAAAGAGACAGAACAAAAACTGGAACAGTGGAGACAAGCTCTGGAGGAAAAAGGTTTAAAACTTAGTAGGCCAAAAACAGAGTATTTGGAATGTTCATTTAAAGATGGAGTTACTACAAATAAAATGATATCTTTGGATGGTGAAATGATTGTGAAAAGCAATAGTTTTAAGTACCTAGGATCGGTATTACAGAGTAATGGAGAAATAGATGGAGATGCATGCAGTAGAATTAGCGCTGGATGGATGAAGTGGAAAGAAGCGAGTGGTGTGTTGTGTGACAGAAAAATTCCAATGAAGCTGAAGGGAAAATTCTATAAAACAGCCATAAGACCGGCTATAATGCACGGAACTGAATGTTGGGCAGTGAAAAAGAAAGAGGAACAACGAATGCATGTGGCGGAAATGAGAATGCTTAGATGGATGAGTGGAGTGACAAAGAAGGATACAATTAGAAATGAGTATATTAGGGGAAGTCTAGTGTGGCACCAACTGATGCCAAAATGAGAGAGCATAGGTTAAGATGGTTTGGTGATGTTCAACGTCGAGACGTTAATCACCCAATACGAAGAATAGCTGAAGTGCAGATTCCTGGAAGGAGTAGGAGAGGAAGACCAAAGAAGACCTGGGGGGAGACGATAAGGCAGGACATGTTGGTAAAGGGGATTAACATTGATATGACCCAAGATAGAATTGTGTGGAGAAATGCAATTAGGGAAGCCGACCCCGCATAGGGATAAGGCAAAGAGAATGATGATGAGGTCCTAGGTTTTCACCCAACGTGACCAGACGTAGAACCGGAAGTCGATATTTGAACACTTCGTGTAATTTTTCGTCGATTAACATAAGATTTCATTGTTTAGTCATTTTTGCCAAACTTCCGGTCATAACTGTTTAATCGGAAGTTACATCAAAAATCAAAACTGGAACTATGTACTGTTATATTTCTATTTGATATGAAAATTAAATTTTGATAATTATAAAAAGGATTCAATTTAATATAAAATATTTTCAATTTTCTCAACCACGGGCATATAAATGTAGAACAACCTGTATACAACATATTGTTATATTTAATTTTAAGAAGTGATTAAACGAAACTCGGGAAAATGCGCTTAGAATAAACAAAGTGAATGGCGCGTACCATTATCGTTGTTCGCGGAAGGTTCGATCATTAGCCTATGCTAAATAAGACTCAGTTGGAATCGATAATAGGTCATTATCGTTGTTCGCGGAAGGTTCGATCATTAGCCGATGCTAAATAAGACTTAGTGGAAATAGAGAATAGGTCATTAAATTTTGTAAATAGTAGAAAGTAATTTTAGAATGGGAATTAACTATTTCTTTTTTGAAAACCATTAAGCATATTTAGAAAGATTAAAAATTGGTTTTGAGGAATACTGCGAATGAGAGTTGGTGGTGGAAGGTTGATTTGTGAATCTGGAAGGGATATTTAGAAAGTAGGTGAATGACTGAAAAGAGAGATCAGAATGTTTTGAGCTGTCGAGAAGTGAAGTCCAGTAGTAGACGGTAGTGTACGGAGAGTGAGAAAGCCGGTGTAGTTCCGTGAGTGTGGAGTATCTATCGTGGAACGAGAGGTAGGCCAGGTTGAGAGTAAAAGAACCTCCTTGAGCCAAGAGTGTCCCGGTAGCTGATTGCAGTTTCGAAAAAGGTAGAATACAGCATCACGACAGAAGCAGGAACGATAGCTATACGAGCTAGTTTTCAAAGGAGAACATTACTGAAAGCCAGGACGAGGTTTTGATCGCAGCCAAGGATAGCAGGAAACGGGTCTTGTGTGAAGACATTCTCAGTTCACCAGAAAAAGGTCAGTCTCATTTGTTTGGACATGAATGTATGGGTTTTTCGTATTAAATACCACATTATAAATTGAAGAACAGAATAAATAATATCAGAAAAGCTTCATCAAACTTAAATAGAATTGTTGCTAATAAATCCTAATAGTTAAATGTTAATAAAAACTTTCAATTGGAAACCAAAAGGAAATAAGATTCCCATTTGTAAATGTTATGTTTAAGAATAATAAGATCTAGCAAATATTAAGCAGTGATTGCCATTTAAATAAAATAAACAATATTTTGATTATAATTGTAACCCATATGTGTGTATTATTTTACGCTTTTCTTTCCTATCCCGATTAGGTACCATTGAGAAATACTTAGAAGCCACGAGAGTAAGTAATTAATTTTATAATTCGCCCTGAGATTGAAAACATATTGATATGTGATCTGGTAAATTAATTAGATTATGATTAATGCATTGATTAAATTAAATGACATATAAGAATATTATCTCATATCAATAATCAAGATCACATCAGTACATATTCAAGCTCGACTTTTCAATACACGTCGATTGATATATCACACGTACCTACTACTTTTTTTTGCTACTATAATGTGGCACTTCCGGTTACACATTTTTAACCGGAAGCGATATAAAAGCAGAAGTATATAGATTCGTTCTCGTCTTGCTAAGGCGCGTCGAATAATATATCGCTTGTACTATTTCGAATATCCGGTTGCAACTCTAAAACCCAAGGTCAGAGGTTAAATTTTTCACCGTTAATACCATCTTTGGGTTAAAGTTTAAAGGCTGTTATTCGACATTTTATTTGTCATTCTATCTGTTCTAATAACGGAGGGGTTATCTTTACAGACAGATAGACAGACATGGATACACTTTAATATAAAATGGGTGAAAACAATATTATGGACGAAAGCATAAGATCTAACGTTATTTACAGGGGGCAGCTACACTTTCTATTAAGTAAGTGAAGCAAAAGAAAGGGAGAATGTAAAAAAAGTTTCAGATAGAAATAAAATTCGGATAAATAAGCTTAGTCGATAATTTCAGGGAAGAGAGAAATGGAGTATAACATCCTGATATAGTAGAATGTTAACGTCACCATTCTCTTTCCATTTATCCATAAATTTCTATTGTCCTGACCAAGCGCACCTCCCCCTCCCAGGTGTTCCTTCTTATTCCTCTTCTACTTGATGTATAACATGGTCATGTTTATTCCATCATCCCAGCTCTTGTGATGTTAATGTCCAGCTCTCATACCACCTCTTCGGGGGTCTTCCTAGTAGTGTTTTTGTATTGGGTTTGTGTTTTTGGCCATTTCGCGATTCTTCCTGGGTCCATACTGTCGACATGATTTCTCTATCTCACACATCCTGAACTCCAGTTTCTCTTAAAGTATCCTCATTCCTTACTCTATTTCTGATCTTTGTTAACAATTTTGACTGGAGCAGCATTATTCCTCTGTAATTATGTGGACCGGCTTTGTCATTTTTGTACATTGGATTGTTATTCTTGTTCTCCATTCCTCTGCTATGGTACCATATCTTATTATTTATTGAAATATCTTTTGTCATACTTTTTGGGCTATCGTATTCGATACTATGAGTTGCTGGCTTTTTTTTTCATTTTCTTAGTTGCTATTTGTACCTGTTCACTATTTATATTTTCGTCATTGTCAATATCTACATTACTTTGGTTTTGTTTTTTCGTGTATATCGGTGACGTTGTACTTCTATGTACTTTAAATGAGCATTCCAAATACTCCGTTTTGTCCTACTAATTTTTAAACCTTTTTCTTCAAATGCTTGTCTCTACTGTTTCAAATTTTGTTCTAAATCTTTTTCAGTATTTTCTAACACTACATCATAAGCATACATTAAGCACCAGGAAATACTATTCTGTAGTTTCCCTGTCATATGTGTCATCTGATCCAACACTGAGCCTTAATGAATCCTACTTTCACATGAAATTTATGAGTTTCCCACACCTGTCCTAACACTAATTGTTACTCCTTCATACATGTCCTCCCAATTTTGACATACTCCTTTCCATACTCCAGGAACTCCTTTCTTATTAGGTCCCCACCACAGAACCTCTCCAGGATTACCTATATGCTTTCTTAAGATCAATGAATAACATTATGAGCGTTTGTTTCTTTATTCCTACATATATTTTTCCACCAGCTGCGTTATCTGAAGACCATGAAGATGAAAAATGCTTAAAAACAGGATACTCAGTCCCCGGTACTCTTTGTCGTCGACACCACTGATTCGACGCATGAATTACCGATTGTTTGATGACGTTGTTTACAAGTTAACGTTCGTAAACAGTTTATTACTCATTAAAATAAAATTGTTTTTGTTTTTCAGCATTGGATACGGTTTGCGGTGCATTTCCTAGCACTCACAACTTAAAAGCTAACGATTCTTGTTACCATGATGGAATCGTATATAGGAGGAATGAGTAGTAGTAAATCTATAAACATTTTTACGAGAAATTGACGTCAGTCTAAACTAAATAATAGAAAAAGTAATCAGCTGCCGTAAATTTAAAACGTTATGATAACCGATTTTTATGGTTAACGTTTAATAGGTGTCATAGTGTTTAATAGGTGTTATATGTCAAAAATGTCAATCAAATCCAGACCAAAAATAATTGTCTTCGTTCAAATATTAATAGATTTTCTCCTCTGTCGCAAATGTTCTCTTTGTTATATTACTCTTATATTACTCATTTTCGGTATTACATGAGAATGATCACAAAACTACAAAAACAAATCATAAAAAGCCACATTTTTGCGACATTTTTGTAAATAGTCAATGTAATCTGTCAAAGAAATTGTGTCGAAGGGAACTAGAGCTGGTAAATTTTATGGATGTTTTAACAGTCCATATAAATTTTTTTTTGGAGAACCAGGTCATCTCTTACGAATTTATCAGCTAGTTCAAAAGATTTTATATTATTCTTCTGTTCGTCCACTACGTCTTCAAAACTAAAACTTATTGGTACTTTTCACTTACTTTGGACCTGAGAAACCGACTTCGGTCTACTCTGCGGTTTATTGTAGCAGTTTGGGATTATCGTAATCTGATCTATAGTTACGAATGGATGCATAGAATCAGTTTCATTTTTTTAAAACGGGTAGAAAATTTGAGCCATCGCGCATCGTGTCAATAGCTTCCTTAGAGATAATTCATCATTTCAAACATGTAATAAACTCTTCAGTTTGCAATAGACTAGGCAATTTGACGTTTAATAGATTGTCTATTATCCACGACCACATAATGTACACAATTAATCATTTTTTGGGTAGGATGTCCACTTTTGAGCATCCAGAGCATATTTTCCCTAATTCTGTTTATTAGAATAATTTTGGAAATACACACTGTAATAACAAACCAAACCCTTACACTGCGCCTTGGGAGGCTTGCTGTGAGATGCGTATTGTCACCCACGACACATGGCATTCCGATGCGTATCTACATGGTCCAATGCATGATCATTGCCCTACTTTTGCATGAATGTTTTGTATATACATATTTAATGTTTTGCAGATGTGAATAGGACACACAGACAATATTATTAGCTTTTGCTCTTATTTAGTTAGCGATCAACTTTTGTATGGTAAACACGAAATACACAGCTCGATCTAATATCGTGATTTTCATTGTAAAGAACCCTAAACCTTCTTGATATTAAAGTAACATTGTATTATATCGACGGGTTTTTGACAAAACATCGTAAGCATCAATTTTCCGAAAATGGGATTTTTATCTTAAATGGTTCCTTACGATAGTTTACAGCTGATTCAAAATTATTTTTCCCATAATAACATCCTTTTTAAGTGTCTAAAATTGAATTGAATTTTTATCGTAACCACCGCATTTCAACCTCATATTGTGCCTTTGGTATCGTAAACGGCCAGGTAGTACCGACAGATGATAGTAAACGCCATAAATCTTGTCGGTTACGTTTGCATATTTTGCCGCTTACGATAAGATTCAATGACCAAAATGACCGTTAGGATTACTCAGTGTTATCTTAAATGTGTTAGAAAGTGTAAATTTTTTTCGCTAGAACAATTTAAAACGAAAATAGTGGTAGTTTTGATAAATCCTCTTATTCAATAGATGCGATAAGTTTTTAATACTTGCTGTTATGGTTTATTGTCTTTTTAATAGAATTTGAAGTCTAATTTACTAATTTGGTAATGACATAACCTATGTTTTTAGTTGTTCTTGTGCAAATATCATAAATATTATATTTGCACTGAAATCTGAAACAAATGAGTCAATATAGAACGAATATTGAAACATAGTTTTTAAATCCAAACAACTTTTTTTATTAACAATTTTCGATATTGTGAAATATAAAGCTACTTTACTCTTGAACAAGATTCATATTTTTTGACATACCTCGTATGAAATTAAAAAAATTTAATATCTGATATTTTTTTTAAACTGATAATAAAAAGTTATCAATAGGTTCCAAGTTACGCAGACATACTGTATAAGAGCTCAAAAAAAAATTACATTTATAATTTTTTAAGCTTGTTATTAAATGTATTTTAGGTAAGTTGTACAGAAAAAGGTTTTGATGACTTTGTACAAACATTTTTTTAACTGATATTTTTGGGTTATTGTATTACATTTTTTTTATCTTTCTTAATTTTCTCAAAAAGAAGTTGTTTATTTCATGTCTAAAGCACAATAGTTTAGTGTATTTTAAAGATTACATGTTAAGCTTTAAAAACACCCTATAAAATTGTAATATCTGTTCAAACTTGAGTAATACCCTCTTAAAGTGGTAGTAATTCTGTAAAACTTACATTTTTCAAAACTTACATTTTTTGAGACAATATAATTTGAATTAAATTTTTGAAATTTTTTTGAATAGAACATCATTTAGTAAGGTGTTTCAAAGGCAAGTTGTGCAAATTTGAGAGCTATATAAGTAAAATTGTATTAGTTACACATTTTTAAATCATTTTTAAACAAAATCCATGTATTCAATATTTTGTCTGTTAAGATACTTACGTTATTTATGAATATTCATTTATAGATTGATACCTTGAAACTATCGTTTGTTTATCTTAAGCGACAAGGTCTAACAAAGTATCGTATGTTACATAATTTAATAAAATAATGTTATATTGCAGTTTTTTTCTTAAATTATTATTTTTTTATGTACTAATTTATCACAGTTTCAAAATTTTAATTATATTAACCAAAAAGTCGGTAGAAGAAAAAAGTCGTCTCCTGTAAAATGTGCGTTTTGTCGGTTACGATGTTTTGTCAAAAACCCATCGATATGTTCGGCTACCCAACGTATAATATGTAATAGCTGTAACCCTGCGTGGCACCATCTTATACGTTACGACACATTAACAATGTCTAAGGAGCACAAAGTTTTGCATATTGAAACTATACTAATCTAGCAAGCTGTGTTTACTCCAGAAGCATTAAGTGCCCTTTCAGACTAAGACACTGGTGCCCCCCGCCACCGGTGTTGCAGCAAAACATTGTTACGTCACCAAAATCAGCCAGACGCTCTCGTCTTTAGTCGTTCATTTAAAACAATGCTTTGCTGCAATTTAACAACGGTGGCAGACACCAAGTGTCTTAGTCTGAAAGAGTACTAAATCTTGACCCCGCCTTGACATGCTTAAAATTAAATTATCAATTTCGTTTTGAAACAATAGGATCCATTCCTTGTAAGAAGATCTTGATGACCTTGTCTAGTATGAACATTGCACACATGAAGAGCAATCCGCCTCTAAAGCATATCCCATATATGCTCGATGGGATTAAGATCTGGAGATTGTGCTGGCCACGGTAATAGGTCTGGATCCCGCGTATGAAAAAAAAGTTGATTAATAGCAAGCTGAAAATTTGTTAATAGCTTAAGGGTGTCGAGTCGGATAAACTTTGATATATGGGAACACTGGAATAGGGGCAGTTTTAATTGTGGAACAGGTTAAAAATTTGGAAAGGTCACACCACGAAAACGGCACAATTATTTTGTCCGACAGAATAGACTTAAACTCTTCGAACAGAGATTAAACTTTCATGCAAAAATCAGACTGCTATTTATCACCTGTCACAATTCCTGTCATTTGACATATTCTACATGTTAAACTCATTAAAACGCCCATTTGGTGATAAATAGCAGTCTGATTTTTGCATGAGAGTTTAATCTCTGTTCGGAGAGTTTAAGTCTATTCTGTCGGACAAAATAAATGTGCCGTTTCCGTGGTCTGACCGTTCCAAATTTTTAATCTGTTCCACAATTAAAACTTCCCCTGTTCCAGTGTTCCCATATATCAAAGTTTGTCCGACTAGACACTCTTAAGCTATTAACAAATTTTCAGCTTGCTATTAATCAACTTTCTTTTCATACGCGGGATCCAGACCTATAAGGTAAACGTGTTTATAGTCATTCTGAGACCAATATCTTACTGTTGCTGAGTATACGGCCTCGCATTATTCTCGCAAACCAGAACCTAAAGCAGTGGCAAACAGAAGGACAATAGGTTCGAAGATTCGATCATAAAATGACATTAATTAAAAGTGCCTTTCACAAAAACGGGAACAGCAATGATGAAACATTACTACATTTAACAAAAAAGGTTTACTGAAAAAAGTGGAATAACAGCGGTGTTCTTTAGACATTTTTGAAGATTATGTATGTGTATGTAGGTACTCTCCGATGTCCCAAATAATTTACCAAAGGTTAAATAGGAGATATGAGCATCAAACAGGTAACTCTGTCTAGAATTAAGACCTTGGCCTAAATCAACAAAATAGTGGCATGAATTTAACGTTAATGTAGAATTATATAGTTTTTTTTATTTAGCTAATGCCTCGACAACTAATAGCCATTGGCATGGTAGGTACGGTAAATGTTTACAGTTAGGTACCTAGTGTCATGTGTAGTGTGTGTGTGTGTTGAGTAAGTGTCTTGTTACTTTGCAAAGTCGACGTCATTGTCTTTGCAAAGAGACGCTAATTGTATCCGAACGTCTGCGGTCCCTCCGGTGAGTACCGATCCCACAAGGACAGAGACTATTTTCATTTATTAATTTATAATAACGAAACATTTCTGGCTCTGGTGAGATTCGAACTCACGACCTTTCGGATTTTTCGATCCAAAAGGTAGGCGCTCTTACCCAAGGGCGGATTCAGGACCGATTTTCGGGAGGGGCCATTACTTTTTTTTTGGGAGGAGTACCAGGGGGTCTGGTGGTAATTTTTAAAAATTATGATACAATGCCGAGTTTTAAGACACTTTTCACACACTTTCAGTATAAAGGCATTCAAAACGTAACACTAATAAAGTATTATTAAAGTCAGTACCGATTCCTACACATTTCTTCGGATCCAAGTGCAGTTCTTTCAATAAGTTTAATACTATTTTTTCCAATGCTTCTCCTGTCAGGCCTTCTTTTCCCCCCTCTTTCTTGATTTTCACTAATTATTTTTATGTTCTCATAAGCGTCAATAAACTTGAAAAAGTCTTCACGAATGTTGTTATTGTGTATGTATCTCAAATTTAGAGAAAGCTGTTCCATGTGGGATACGTCAGTAGTTTCTTCAAATATGACAGAGTAATAATTTGCACTTTGAACCTGATTCATTATTTGTTCAATTATTTCTTCACAACATGTTATCAATTTATTTTGAATGGTGCTACTAATGTATGTTGATCAGGAAGATGCTGTGGATATGTGTTGTTTAAGAGTTTTATCTCCTGATGCGATTTTAAACCTGAACAATTCCCCTCATTGCTAGGTCCAGCATCTTCGTCCAGAAGCAGGAGGCCATTATCACGATGACCTCTTAGAGGAATATTTTGTCGACCTAAGAACCCTATAGGGTCTACTGTTGGTCGTAGTCTTTCTCAATTTTCTTGTTTAATCTTTAGACCTCTGAGAGTCTATCTGGTTAATGACTTTTGCGGGTTGCGATAACTTTGTAGAAAATCCAGGCCAACCTGAAGGAACTCCTTGTGGTATGATGTTTTTCATGGGTTTGTATGCCTCCGTCTTTGCCCATGAGTTTGGCAAAAGATGATAAAGGTTTAGTGACAAGGCTTTGGGCTGTCACCCCTTTATTGTGACCATATTTTTCGTTAGAAAAATAAAACACAATACTTGCAAATCAATGCCTTTTGAATGTGCGAAAGTACCAACCAACTGTTTTTGTTCTCAGTGCTGGTGACCCAAGTAACGCTTCTTTTCTTTTTTATTCTGTATGTGTACAAAATGTGAAAATTGATACGATTTTAATGGCTGCCAAGATCGTTCTAACAATCGGCACTCTGTAATATTATCAACATTTTGATTTATAAAACATCCTATATCATTCTTGAAGCTTCCGTCACTGCTTTTGTTCAATTCTAGTCCAGAAGACATAATTATCCTCTGTTTTATACATATATGTAAAACTAAAAACATTTTAAATGCAAATATTTAAATTTATATTTTTTTAAATTCTCGGAGGGGGCCATGGCCCCCTCCCTGGATCCGCCCTTGCTCTTACCACTGAGCCACGGAGGGGGAGAATTATATAGTTGTTTTATTTGTTTTTAACGAAATATGTATCTGAATTTGTATTACATTGAATTATTATGTAAACTTTATATCCTCACTGTATAAAATATTTCACGTGAAAAACAATAATGACACATGAATCTTGCATTTTAAACCTGACTGTAAATTAATCATCCTTTTTAAGTTAGGAGTGTACAGTACCTTGCCAAATATTCGCGGTATATCCGGTATGCATTCAAACACAAATAACAAATACAGAATACAGAGAGTAAACAAATTTTTCTGTTTCGATCGGTTAGATAGGATTTCGTCGAATAAGCTTGACGTGGGTTTTTCTTGGGAATCAAAAATAACCAACCTACAAAATGTTTTAATGGCAATCCAATGTTTATTTAGTTCGCTTGTTTGTCTCGTGTGTTTCGACATTTTCGAAATGTCGCAAGTTATGCACTACTTCTTCCAGAAAACAAATTAGTCTGGTTTGTCAAAATCGTGAAGCTAGACTTGTAAATAGTATCTTAAAAATAACGACAACGTTAGGTTGTTTATCATTGAACAACTCGTCTTGTGATCAACTAAGAAGGAATGTGAATGTGACTTCAGACCTGTCCTCCTGTCCATCTAAAAACAGATATGTTTATCATTGATCTTCTTCTTTTTATTATTGTGTAGACCAGCGGTTCTCAACCTTTTTGAGTGATGTACCACCTACAGTTATTTTTATTATTTTTGGTACCACCTATATTTTTAAATTGTATTATCAATACTTACTAAGTACTACTATTTTAATTTTTTCTGTGTTTTGTGTACCACCGCCAATAATGATATGTACCACCAGTGGTACATGTACCACAGATTGAGAACCTCTGGTGTAGACATAACTACTGTTTGTTGTTCAATGTACCTTCAGTAAGTTGTCGTTCCATCGTTTTCGTGGTCTTCCCACTGACCGCCTTTCTATTGGGGAACCGTCTCTTGCCGTCCTTACTACTCTATTTGTTGTCATTCGGCTTGGTGTTAGTTCCGTTCTACTCTTCTGTTTTTTACCTAGTTCTTGATATTCACCGTCTTGCATCTCCGTCGTATATCTATACTTTTAGCTCCGATTCTGCGAGTATGGTCCATTTGACCTACCTGAAGGATATTTAGTGGATGAGGAGCGACTAGTCTGTGTTTACAGTTGAAGTATTTACTTGATGTAGATCGAGTCCCATTACCTAGGGAAAGTAAGGTTCAGTGGAAAACCTCTCCATTCTTTATGTCCAGCTATTAGGAGAGGTGATGGTATAGCTTGGGGGCCAGATAGCTACCGCTCCATTAAGGAGTGTGTTCCATTGGAGCTTCAATGTTCCATTTGAACATTGAATCTTTTTGTTTTTCATATTGTAGGCTTTTATCTTCTGTTGTCTAGGGTTGATTAATTAATTGGCCACAGGTCGATTTGAGGATACAGCAAACACTTTATTGTAGAATTGTGGTAGAACTTGAACTCGTAAATTACAATGATAATATAACTAAACGGTAATTAACACTTGAAATCTAAACAGGGTTTTATAGCAAGAATATGCAATCGTATTTCGTCGTACGTCGTTATAAAGATGAAAAGGCCATCTGCCCCTGTCATCCAGCGTCTTACTGTCAACTCGATTCTACTCTGACTGACTACTAGTGACTACTGACTGAGTACTGTCGCTTGGCAATGATATGCTCAACCTAGAACTATCGCGTTTTTAGATTATTCGGCAAATGCCACTTAACTGGCTTTCGGCTCGCGTTTATGATAAATAGAATTACTTAAGGTGATACAGTACCGATCAACAGGTAGTCAAAACGCGTTCCAAGATTGCGGCTGTAATTTTGAATATTTTTTCGATATATTTGGCACACGTATTCGTAATATAATAAAGAATGGCGGTACAGAGCCCAATTTGAAAAATATATTAATATGTGGAAATTACTCTGTAATTAAATACAATATTAAAAAAACGAGCCTGTACCGCCATTAAGAAGAACAAAAAAATACACTTTCTTCAAATAAACTTTTTTATCCGATGCCTAGATTTTGTGTCATTTTGGAACTACTAATGAAATAAAAAATTTTAGTAGTTCCAAAATGACACAAAATCTAGGCATCGGATAAAAAAGTTTATTTGAAGAAAGTGTATTTTTTTGTTCTTAATGGCGGTACAGGCTCGTTTTTTTAATATTGTATTTAATTACAGAGTAATTTCCACATATTAATATATTTTTCAAATTGGGCTATGTACCGCCATTCTTTATTATATTACGAATACGTGTGCCAAATATCTCGAAAAAATATTCAAAATTACAGCCGCAATCTTGGAACGCGTTTTCGCTACCTGTTGATCGCTACTGTTTCCTCTTAAGAGTTCGTAACGGAAAATATAAAGTATTTGCTAACGAATGCAATCCTACAATATTGTTTTGAATAATATTACTAACTTACGTCTTTATTAATCAAAATTAAGAGTTGGCGCACTGATATGAAATGATTGTTATTTCGAAACAAATCTATTCATGCAAATTTTATTATATCTGAGTGACATTACACTTTCCAGAAGATTTAGATGTCCTTTGCTTGTCGCTTGTATCGGCGCGTACTATGAACAACTTTAATATAAAATGTAACAAAAAAATTTAACTGTTGACGTAAATATTTATAGCCCCATAAGAGTCGAGGAAGTAAACAAATATGAAATGGTTAAAACAGTAAACTCATAAAACTCTACTTCTCGCTTTATGAAGCAACAAAGTATCTTTGGTATTTTAATTCTTGTATTTTATTACTTTCGACAAAAAGTTGTTTTGGCGCAGATACAATAATGAATTACGAGTCTCTCTTCGGAAAGGAAAATCTAGTCAGATACATAAAGGCCAATAGACTCAGAATCTCAGAAGGGCAGGGCATGTGATACGCAGTAATGACAATCGCACATAAACAATGTGTTTTGGGGAAAACAAGATGGGAGAAGGTCTGTAGGTCGGTCTTGAAATAGGTGAAAAGATGCGGTCAGAGAAGATCTAGAGAAAATGGAGTGAGACAATGGCAAATAGTGGCACAGGATCGACAAACATGGAAGGCAATAGTAAACGCGGCAAAGACTCACGAAGAGTTATAACGCCATTGATGACGAAGATGATGTTTCAGACAACTCTCAAAAAATCTACAAAAAAACACAAAAAAACGGCTTTGGCCACCAAATATATTAAGAGTATACAGTAGCGCGTCATCAATATAACTTCGGGAGATAGTAAATATCATACCTTTTTTCGTAAGGTCTGCGAAACTTTGGCAACAGTGCTTCGGAATTGTTTGACATAACTTGAATGTGACATTAAGGGGTCATATAGGTACGTTTTTCGAGCTTAAAAAGTAGTCTAAATGTAATGATAAATTGTACGAAAATCATCATCATCATCATTCTCTTTGCCTTATCCCTATGCGGGGTCGGCTTCCCTAATTGCATTTCTCCACACAATTCTATCTTGGGTCATATCAATGTTAATCCCCTTTACCAACATGTCCTGCCTTATCGCCTCCCCCCAGGTCTTCTTTGGTCTTCCTCTCCTACTCCTTACAGGAATCTGCACTTCAGCTATTCTTCGTATTGGGTGATTAACGTCTCGACGTTGAACATGACCAAACCATCTTAACCTATGCTCTCTCATTTTGGCATCAATTGGTGCCACACCTAGACTTCCCCTAATATACTCATTTCTAATTTTATCCTTCTTTGTCACTCCACTCATCCATCTAAGCATTCTCATTTCCGCCACATGCATTCGTTGTTCCTCTTTCTTTTTCACTGCCCAACATTCAGTTCCGTGCATCATAGCCGGTCTTATGGCTGTTTTATAGAATTTTCCCTTCAGCTTCATTGGAATTTTTCTGTCACACAACACACCACTCGCATCTTTCCACTTCATCCATCCAGCCCTAATTCTACTGCATGCATCTCCATCTATTTCTCCATTACTCTGTAATACCGATCCTAGGTACTTAAAACTATTGCTTTTCACAACCATTTCACCATCCAAAGATACCATTTTATTTGTAGTAACTCCATCTTTAAATGAACATTCCAAATACTCTGTTTTTGTCCTACTAAGTTTTAAACCTTTTTCCTCCAGAGCTTGTCTCCACTGTTCCAGTTTTTGTTCTAAGTCTCTTTCACTATTTCCTATTAACACTACATCATCAGCATACATTAGGCACCATGGAATACTACCCTGTAGTTTCGCTGTTATCTGGTCCAAAACTAATGAGAATAAATAAGGACTAAGCACCGAGCCTTGGTGCAATCCTACTTTCATAAATATACGATAAATTGTACGAAAACTATTGGGCTAATTGATTTCATTTTTTTTTAATTTTAGAGGTGGACTCTTAAGGAGCATAAAACATGTGTTAAAACTTAAAAATAATTAAAAACATGGCGGCTGCCTCCAATGATGTAGAACGTGTTTTTTTTTTTTCAGGTCAAACGGTGGGCATGATTCAGCTCGTAATATTTATCTGAAACAAAATTGTTTAATTTTTACCATTTTTTAGAGTCATAGTTCTCGTGTGACGAGCGGAATTTAAGAAGAAAAAAAAATTACGGAAATGGTCGAAATTAAAAAAAAAGTCGTAATTTTCACCAAAAAAATTGTCTTTTTTTTATTGCTATTCGAAAATGGTTAAAGTTAATCAAAAAAGCTCTCGTCACACGATAGTGAATCTAATTTAGAATATGTATGCCAAAAATTACGTTAATCGGACGAACGGTTAAGCAGTTATCATGCCCACCGTTTGACCTGACCAAAAAAACACGTTCTACGCCACTGGACGCAGCCGCCATGTTTTTAATTATTTTTTAACTTTTAACATATGTTTTATGCTCCACCTTTAAAATTAAAAAAAAAAATGAAATCAATTAGCCCAATAGTTTTCGTACAATTTATCATTACATTTAGACTACTTTTTAAGCTCGAGTAACGTATATGACCCCATAGGCGCGCTAAGTGGAAGTATTAGTAAACAATTTTGTTATTAGTAAATAAATATTTATAAAAATAAACATATAAAATAAAAATAATAGATTATGTGTCATTTTGGAACTATGTACTAATGAAATAAAAAAATTTAGTAGTTCCAAAATGACACAAAATCTATACATCGGATAAAAAAGTTTATTTGAAGAAAGTGTATTTTTTGTTCTTCTTAATGGCGGTACAGGCTCGTTTTTTTAATATTGTATTTAATTACAGAGTAATTTCCACATATTAATATATTTTTCAAATTGGGCTCTGTACCGCCATTCTTTATTATATTACGAATACGTATGCCAAATATCTCGAAAAAATATTCAAAATTACAGCTGCAATCTTGGAACGCGTTTTCGCTACCTGTTGATCGCTACTGTTTCCTCTTAACGACCGAAATGCTTCAGTCAGAGATTCTTTAGATCTTCCTATGATGTCTATGTCATCTGCGTATCCGACGTATGAAACAACAATAACGAACTCTTAAAATGAATGAAAACTACTGCACTGAACAGATATCGATAAAGATAACAGAACAGATAAGAGAAAATCTGACGCAGGTTTGTCAAAAGGGCAGTGACAATTTCTCTATGCTGCCTAATTAGTTATTAGTTATAAAATATGTTCGATTTCTTGTTAGAAATAAAAAATTTTAGTAGGTCCAAAATGACACAAAATTTAGGCATGGGATAAAAAAGTTTATTTGAAGAAAGTGTATTTTTTTGTTCGTCTTAATGGCGGTACAGGCTCGTTTTTTTAATATTGTATTTAATTACACAGTAATTTCCACACACTAATCTATTTCTCAAATTGGGCTCTGTACCGCCATTCTTTATTATATTACGAATATGTGTGCCAAATATCTCGACAAAATATTCAAAATTACAGCCGCAATCTTGGACCGCGTTTGTTGCTACCTGTTGATCGCTACTGTAGCCTCTTAACAAACCACTAATAAAAGACGCAAGCCACAAAAGATAGTAACAAAACCCAAAAACGGTCAACACATCTTCGAGCGCCGAGTCACCGAACTGAGCGAGGACTTAAGCAATACAGATCGATGATAAGTCACGAGAGATAGCGGGAATAGAGCGCCTCACGCTGGCCTGTATTGTACGGGGCAGGATTTCATGTGGGAGTCCAGAAGCCCTCCAGTACTTGTACCCCCCCCCTTATGATCATTCTGGTTTAATGGTTACGCCGTTGCTTGTACTCAGGACTCCCACACGATAAGCACTTTGGCCGATAGAGAACCCGTATAGCGTATCAGAGTGCTATCGGGGGGGGGGGTAGTCTGAATCTCTGGATCATATTGAGGCGAGGTGGAGTGATGCCCGCTTATGGGAGTTATTTCTTCTCGCCCCAATGAATTCATAAATTGTATCGCGAATGTCATTCTCATGGGGTGTGCAAGCCTCTCAGGCTGAGTTAAACCCTATTGCTTTTTTGCTTGCCCGCTGAGCCATCGACACGACTGGGACTTTCTGACTGTAATTATTTTATAAGGCTTTTTCTACTTTATTTATTTCTTTTTTTGTCATTGTGGTTCTACGTATCAAACACTCCTGGTAGTTTGGTTTGTTTTACCTGATTTCATAAGTATTTTCATCATTCATCGTTGGTGAAGCAATTTACAAAGTTTCCAATTCTGAGCGCCATGTCGCCTATTTTCGCCTGTTTATTTTTATTTATAATTATTATTGTTTTGCTTTTTGCTGCCAATACGTATAATGCCAATTTCATAATAGATAATATTTATCTATGTCCAATATATTTGCATACATTTGTTATGTCGGCCATGAAATACTATGTCATCGGCATTAATACTTTATTTTACATTTGGAGAAAATTTTGTCGCTTATGTAGGTTCTAGAAATTTCCTATATGTAGTACAAAAATGTTATAGGGATTCAGAATCAATTTTGTACATTATCATTTATATAGTGCTCAAATATCATAAATATTTTATAGACTTAAAAAAAACTACTAAATTTTGATATTTTCTTTATTTTCTTTCTCATCCAAATTATATTCCTCTAGTCATCCTACAGAACCCTTCTATTTTTTAAAGAGGTGGTGATTATTTTTAGGAATAACTTCAGTCAGTTTAATATTCTTTTAGGCAGGCCGCACATCAAAGAAACATGAAACATAAATTACGTTTCATGGAAATAAAACAATGCTAAATAAATAAACGTCCGGCCATTTATGAAACTTTCCGAAAATAAAAATGTTTTATCAGCAAGAATCACACTCGTTTCATTGGTAGGCGGACTTCAAGATTTGTTTAGCCGTGTTTTATTTTCATGAAACGGGTTTTTCGTTTCATGTTTCATATTTTACGTTTCATGTTTCGTTGGTGTGCGGCTTGCCTTACAGCTACTACTAAATTTTGATATTTTCTTTATTTTCTTTCTCATCCAAATTATATTACTCTAGTCATCCTCCAGAACCCTTCTACTTTTTAAAGGGGTGGTGATTATTTTTAGGAATAATTTCAGTCAGTTTAAAATATTCTTTTACAGCTACTACTACTACTACTATCGGTTTACAGCGTTCTCCAACGCCTTCCGGATCCTAACCGCCATTCTTCTCTATTTAACCATAAACCTGGAGGGATTTTTCTTTCCTTTAGTTCTTTTTCAATTCCCTCCCTCCAGATTCTTCTCGGCCTTCCCCTTTTTCTTCTCCTTTGTGGTGTCCACGCCAAAAACTGTTTAGGGACCAAAATTTGTTTAACATGTTTTTTAAAAGCCTGTGATACATATTTGAGTAATAGAACTTTTCAGATTTCAGCTGACAAAACGATACCTATCCAGTAAGGAAGTAGTTCAAGAAGGGATGCCTCAAGGCAGCATCCGATAATATAAAATATTTTTGTTTGATATTTGTCCACTGCTGCCAGAACAAACAGCCCTATATGCAGACGACACAGCAATCTACACTGTAACCAAAGACAATATGGGAATCGTCGAGACTTAAAAATCACCTAGAGGGAATTGTAGACTACAAGACAAACGGAAGATAAAGATTAACACAGAGAAGATCCAGTTCATCATATTTACACAGCAGACCATATTAATTAGAGGAGAACTAACGCTGAGAGGAAATAGAAATCCAGTCAGAAGATGTCGTCAAGTACCTATGAGTATATCTGGCCAGAAGATTAAACTCCACAAAGCACACACACGAAGTTGAGAAAAAGGCATTGATGGCGAAGAGATTGATTCAGATTCAATCCTGTATATACAGAAACAGTCGATTCAATCCTGTATATACAGAAACAGTCCTCTATCGCAGGCTAAAAAGATTTAATTATACCAGGCCTACGTTAGAGCGGTAACCAACTGGAAGAAGCTTGTTAATAGATGGATCGTCATGGTAAGACAGAGGTTTAAACGCAACCATCCAAGAAAGGAAGAAAGGCTCCAGTACACACCACTGAGCCGTGAACATGACCAGAGAAAATTCTTCCACCAGGCCACAAGAAGACTCCTGAAGAACAGGGATATCCTCGCAAGAAACCGAGAACCGAGTGCAGAGGATAAATCCCCTGTAGAAGATTCCCTACAACCGAGTGCAGAAGAACCCATAAACTTATTGACCATTTAATGAGGATCTAGCTAAGTGGTTGCCGAAGAAAGGTACAGTACCAAAAATAGTATCTACAGAAACGGCCATCAGTTCAGCCATTTAAAAAATTAAGTACCTATCCGAAGAGAATGCGGTTCCACAAAGTAAGCGGCGCAGAAGCAGAACGTTAGCAGAAGAAGTAGACGGTTTGAAAGGGGTATTAGAAAGAAAATAGAACCAGAATTGGTAAATACACCAGATCCTTTTAATCATGTCAATTTGTTTTTCCATTATTTTTAGCAAAATGCTTAAAATCGATTTTGCGGGAAATATCAAGAGCGTTTCCATTGACGAGAATTTCGTAATTGCTGATAATATTGCGAAATTAACAAGATTTACATAAAATACTATCGTCAGTCTTTATCATATTTTTATCTACCTACTCCACAAAATTGCAAGCGTGGACGTAACGGAAAAATATAGGTAGTAAAACGATTAAAATGTGCACAGTTTAAAAGAACATTGATGTGATTATTTATTGTTATGGTACTGAAAGTGACAGGTCTACGTCACAAGGTATCTACGTGAATTCACGTACCTACGTCAATTGTTTATGTATTTACCTAAAAACTGTGTTTTTTATTTCGTGAAATAAGTACTTATTTGTTTTAGATGTTTTTCGCGATAGTACGCTATTTTTATGGTATTTTTAAGAAATGATTAGAATTTTGTCGCCAGAAAAGGTTTTAGTGTATTTCAGGAATTTCAATTCAAGTGTTGAAGTATTAGTTAAATCAACAGATAAAGTATCAATTGATAAACTCAAAATGATCAATGAAAATAGTAAAAGACAGAAAACTCAAATCGCATTAAAAAACATGTTATTTCATTACAACAGCAAGGTCTAGAAACGCACATGAAAAAAATCTAATAGGGGAGTGCATATAGATTTTCACTTCGAAAAAAATCCAACAAGATAGAACTTTTTGTAATGTCATGAAGAAATGTTTAATAAACAACATATCAAAAAGTTCTACTCGAGAAGTGGGTGCTTCATTTTTTATTAAACAAATGAACTGCGAAATTCGATATTTTTTTAAATAACTCCGAAAATTAAATTTTACAAAAAAAATGTCTTGACCATTGAAAAATTCAGAAAATTTTACAAAAAAAAACCTTTTATAAAGAATTTTCTAAAATTAAATCTGTATCTTCTATAATTTTTTATTTATAACGCTAAAGTCACCCTTCTCACAAACATTGGCGCACTGTAAACTAGCTTACGGCGAAGTGCACGGTTGAGTTATTTTAATGTAATGGATCAAATGAAATTTTACAAATTGAACATGAAAGAAGAATAATTAAGCTATCTTATGGTTATAATAGAAAGAAATTAAATGTATGGGCATAAGTACGGTGTGGGCGGAAAGTGAGCATTACATGAATTTTATTTAAAAATGATTTAAAAATTGTAACTAATACATATAATTTTTCTTATAAAACTCTCAATTTTGCACAACTTACCTTTCAAGCATCTTACTAACTGATGTTTCATTAAAAAAATCTCAAAAATTTAATTCAAATGATATGACGTCTCAAAAAATGTAATTTTTGAAATATTCGTAGTTTTATAGAATTACCACCACTTTAAGACGGTATTACTCAAGTTTGAACAGATCTATTACAGTTTTATAAGTGCATTTTCAAATCTTATGATGTAATCTTTAAAATGCACTAAATTATTTTACTTTAGAAATGAAATAAACTATTTCTTTTTGAGAAAATTAAGAAAGATAACAAAAATGTAATACAAAAACCGAAAATTACCAGCTAAAAAATGTTTATACAAAGTGATCAAAACTTTTTTCTGTAAAACTTACCTAAAATAGATTTAATAATAAGCTTCAACAATAATAAATGTTCAGCAAAAAAAATTTTTTTAGCTCTTATACAGTATGTCTGTGTAACTTGGAACCTATTGATCAGTTTTACGAAAAAAAGTTATTCTTAATAAAATACTCTTCATCGTATATAATCTAAGAGGCAATCATCAAATATCAATTTTAATTAATTTTATACGAGGTATGTCAAAAAATATGAATTTCACTCAAGAGTAAAGTACATACCTTTACATTTCACAATATCGAAAATAATTATTAAGAAAAGTTGTTTGGAATTAAAAAAATTGTTTTATTGTTCAATTACATCCTTCTAATTAAAATATTGTGAATAATAAAGGCACTTAACTCTTAAGAAAAATTAATATTTTTTACATACCTCGTAATTAAAAAAGTTTGATATACGATGGTTGTATCTTAGATTTTAGACCAGGTAGAGCATTTTATGAAGAATAACTTTTTTTCGCAAAAGTGATAATAAAATAGTTATCATAATTGTAATAAAATGATAATGAGTATCCGTAATTTGAGAAAAAATTGAAAATTGTTTTTTCGATAAGAATGATGTAATTGTATATTTAAAACATAGCTTTTAATTTCAAACAACTTTTCATAATATCATTTTTTGATATTCTGGAATATAAAGGTACTTTACTCTCTAACGAAATTCATATTTTTGACATAACTCGTATAAAATTGATAAAATTTGATATCTGATGGTTGAGTTTTAGATTTTTGACTATCCAGAGCATTTTATGAAGAATAACATTTTTTCGTAAAATTGATAATAAAAAAGTTTTCCATGTGGTTCCTAGCTACGCAGACATACTGTATAAGAGCTTCTGTATAAGAATTTTCAAATTGCAATGCCATATTCGGATTCAGCATAAGGAAAAACAAAATAGAAACATATTTGATCAAAGTAAAATGATGAATTTAACGATATTTTTAAAATTATTAATACAAAACAATTGTTATTGTTTAAACAATTAATAAACAATTAGCGGCCAAATCTGCGAGTAGAACTTTTTACTTTAACATGTATATAAACTAACAAAAAAAGTTTTAGAAATGCATGTTTTCGTTCTAATTGCACTCCCCTATACTATAATAAAGTCTGTTCGCTCAAAGACGAATTTTGACAGATTGATAGTAGGAAACATAAAATACAAAAATTCCTACCTCACACTATTAACAGCTCAAATAAACTTACTATTTGATTAAAAAAGAAGAAGTATTTGAAATAGGAGTGTATGATGTATTATATATATATCAGCCAGAAATTTTGTGGAATTTGTTTCCTAAGGAATATTTTTATTTTGTACAATAAATAATTTTCTCATTTGTTATGAATACCTTACCTACATTATATTATTATGGTGTAAATAAATAATTATTGATTGGCGTAAGATTTATGTTATTTATGTTTGTTTACTATTTATATTGACACGTGTGCTTGGTTGTATACAAATTTCCAGCCCCGTCTAGTCTCTCAAAATGTAAACTAACTTCGCAAAAAAATAATTAAGTACTAAAATTACTAGACAGTTGTGTCTGAGATTAGCGAACCGACTTTATATAAAAATCTAAGTCGCATATAAAACATTTCAAAATAAAAACTTACAGATGTTCTAGATGAAGTTCATAATTTTTGCATTTCAAAGTTTATATCGGACAAACACGAAGATTTCTTAAACAACGTATATTAGAACATAAGAAGTCAGACTCGGCACATTCACGCAACAAGCATCCAACCAATAGGGCTTTTCATTCACAGTCATTTGTTTCCAGCTTCTGTCATATGTCGTATAATCCGTGTATACAGTGGAACCTCGATTATCCGTCTCTCCATTAACCGTCACCTCTGTTAACCGTCAGGGTAAATACAGACGATGTATTGACTACATAAGCAAAAATTTTAATGTAAAAAAATAAAAAAAAGTTAATTTGATTTGTGATGAGGACACAAACGGCTATCCATTGCTGACAGATAAAGAAATCGTTGAAATGGCAACAAAGGCGGACCAAAAAGATTCAGAAGTTGAGACAGACTTGGAATTTGACTGTAGATATGTTGATGAACCTATTGTAAGTGACAAAGATTTGCGTAAATATTCTAGAGAAGCTGCATCGCACATGGAATAATTCATCGAAAAGTAGATTGCATGGTCTTATGCCGATTAAGAAATTCAGCCGTCGCAAAATGTGAAGCAACAGTAAAACAAACAAAGATTTCAGAATATTTTAAATTGATTCGATTGTACGAACACAATTACAAATCCCTCTTATATTGTCAAACAAAATATACAAATGAAACTTGAGAGTTGTACTATGAATTTTTAATTTTTTTTAATGTTCTGTTAACAGTCTTTTCGATTATCCGTCATACCCTTGGTCCGGTGCCCTGACGGATAATCGAGGTTCTACTGTATTAATATTATACACAGATTATACAACATATGACAGATGCTCGAAATAAATGACAATCGATGAAAAGCCCTATAATAACTGAATTAATACACATAAAAGTAAACTAATTATGTTATTATTCACAGACACAATTTTTAACAAAGAGCTTCTTCCTCTGTTTGTCAGCTTCGCGTCGTTCGGCAAACTGCAGTCGCGTGCGGAAAAGAATGACTTTCTGCACTTGTTAGGAAAATAACCATTCTAGACGTTGTGCTGAGTTAAGTGTTTCCAGGATGAAATGTCAAACAATACTGAATAAGAAAGCAACTTTATCCTCACCAAAAAAGTACCTCTAAATGAATCACCCTTTACAATGCAATATACAGAACGTCCATAAAGTACCGCATAAATTGATTATTAGCTAAATTAAGACTATTATTAGAAATTTCCGAAATTTTAATTTTTAAATTACGATTATTTGGCATATATATCACACTAGTGACGTCATCCATCTGGGCGTGACGATGTACATAATCGATGATTTTTTTTAATTAGAATAGGGGTCATGTAATAGCTTATTTGAAAGGGTATTAAATTCTCTATTCAGTTATACAAACATTAACATAATTATCTATACAGAGTGTCCAAAAACAATTTTTATTAATTAAATTAATTGACACAAAAAGAAGAATGTATGTAATTTATTTAATTCTAAATACAATTTAATGCTGTCAGAAAACAGAAAAAAACTTTATTTGAAAAATAAACCTTGATTTTCGCTTATATGAAATGTTCAAACTGCAAAGAGGCAGGTGGGTGGTAGCTTTAACATTGAATTTAAGCGAAAAGCAATATTTATTTGTCAAATAAACAGTTTTTTCCTGTTTTCTGACAACAGTAAAACGTATTTTGAATTAAATAAATTACATATTCTTCTTTTTGTCTCAATTAATTTAATTAAAAAAATAATTTTTTGGACACCCTGTATAAATAATTATGTTAATGTTTATTATACTGAATAGAGAATTGAATACCCTTTCAAATGGGCTGTCACATGACCACTATTCTCATTTAAAAAATCATAGATTACATCATCACGCCCAGATGGATGACATCACTAGTATGATATATATGCCAAAAAATCGTAATTTAAAAATAAAAATCGACTTGTGTCGAGAATTTGACACAATATATTTGAAGGTCTAAGCACAACATCAAACAGAATCATTTGACACTGTAATACAATATTGATATAAAAATAAGATAAACAAAAATTTAAAGGTTGTGGTTCATAAATCAAAAATAAGTGTTTGATGTTATTGAAACTGTGTATTTTTAATTATTATATAAAGATAAAAATTTGGAGTAAACCACAAACAATCAGATTACAAGCCATAAAAGATAAGACACCTGCTCAACATATTTTCAGTTAAAATTAAACAATGAAAGATTTTATCTCTTATCCATTACTGTTGTGCAACTGTAAAATAACATAAAACTGTAATTTTTGTTGTTTTCAAAATAACTTTTTGGCAATTCACGTTAACTGGAACTATCCTTCCAAGCCACCTTATAATATTCTTGAACCAAGAGGAACCTATGTCCCTGGAGTTTCAAGACACTTGGATCTTTCCTTCAAGAGTTATACACAGACAGATGGTTTTGTAATCAAGACGTTGTAAATCGCTGCCTTCACATATCTGGGAACAGAAATCAATCAAAAGAATTTCGTAAGTAAATCGTACATACTATGCTAATAAAAGATTGATGACATCGAAATTATTAGACAAAAGAACCAAAATGACTATCTACAGAACATTGATTAGACCCATAGTAACCTATGATTGTGAAACCTGGGTAATGACGAAAAGGGATGATGCCCAACTCAGGACGTTAGAGAGAAAAATACTGAGAAAAGTATATGGCCCAGTGCAAGAGGAAAACGGCACATGGAGAATCAGGGGAAACAACGAGGTTAATGAATTGAATGAAGGTTATTATATTGTATGATTTGTGGAAATTCAAAGACTGTCATGGCTGGGACATGTGCAGAGAAAAGGCGATGAAAAAACAACAAAGAAAATATTACAATGGAAGCTGATACGAAGGCCAAAAAAAGAAGGCCCAGAACGAAATGGCTAGATGACGTGGAAGATAACCTGAAAAATATGAAGATAAGACAATGGAGAAGAAGGGCACAAGAGAGATCCGAATGGAAGGAGATAGCCAGACAGGCAAAGATCCATTCGGGGTTATGATGCCAAAAGAAGAAGAACTTTGTAAATCGGTCTTCTTCTTCTTCTTAGCCTTCTATCGTCCACGTTTGGACATAGGCCTCTCCCAACTCCTTCCATCGGTCTCTATCCTGAGGCAACATATTTCCAATTCGTTCCGGCTACTCTTTTAATATCATCAACCCATCTCATCTGTGGTCTTCCTCTCGGTCGTTTACTTTGGTAAGGTCTCCAATGTTGTATCGTGGCATTCCAACGTTGGTCTTTTTGTCTAACAGTGTGGCCTGCAAAGCTCCATTTAAGTTTGGCAACTTTTGTTGTTATGTCCTCGACTTTTGTTTTTGATCTTACCCAGTCGCTCCTCTTTTTATCTGACAGTCGTATACCTAACATTGCTCTTTCCATAGCTCTTTCTGTTGTAGCAGCTAGTTTATTCATATTTGCCTTGGTTAGGGTCCAGGTGTAAATCGGTAGCTCATCTTATTTTACAAAGATAACTTAGAAAATCTCAGTAAATAATCTTCTCCACTAGTTTTTTCTTTCAGAGGTCCACTGTGAATAATTCTTTTTTAGCTGGCATATCAAGAAATACCATCAGGATCAAAATGCAGAACTGGGCGGTTTAAGTCATATCAGTGGAATAATCAAACTGCAAAGAAAAGTAGGAGGAAGAGGATAACTATCTTTTTTTGGTAACATTGTTCAACAAACGGTAGTCCACACAGAACCTCGTAGTTCCGTCTTTCTTCTTGACCAGGACTTTCCACAGCTTTCCTTATGACCTAGATTGGTCTGGTAACAATTGGACGGGATAACTCAAACTCTTTGATAGCAGATATAATCTGTGTTCTATTTTTAAGTCATCAAATAATACATCAATATAAAAGTCTCCCGTTTTATACCGCTGACGCGGCTTTCGGATTATTGCAGGGTAGTCTGCTATATCTAGGGCCTACGGCAGGGGTGGGCAAATACTTTTAAGCGCGGGCCAAAATGAAATTTTAAAAATGTCTCCCGGGCCGGAAGACTATACCCAGTATGTACGCTAATGTTTTTGGTGGAGATTTTTCTCTGCCCAAGAAATTTTTTTGACAAAGATACTAAAGTAGCATTTTAAAGCGTTTGGAGAAAGACATTTGACTGTTAATAATAATAAATTGTCTTTCTGGTGTGTACATGCGAACAATTTGTTCCCAGTAAAATTACGAAATTTTTAATATGGTCCATTATACAGTGCGCTGGAATAAGTGTTACCCCTCCCTAGTAACTTATTTATTTTTAGCACATAAGCAAAACGCTCGGACAGGTCGATTTTTAAAACAATCGTAGTATATTCTGGCGTTAATGTTTCAAACTTTACGTGAACCCTCTTCAGGTGACAGGCACAACTTTGATTTTTTTTAAATGGGAAAGTACATCATGTGACACCTCATTTAAAAGCATTTGAGATACTGATTACAAAAATGTATAATACTTAAATCTTTCTTAAGAGAGCAAGCGTAAAATTTCGGTCGAATTATTTTTAAATGCATTCATTTTTTGCGGATCCTGAGAAAACTAATAAGTATTTTTGAAACATTTAAACGCAGAATTAAAGATTACATTATTACCGAGGGCTGAAAGTCCCTTAAAATAAAGAAAAAGTTTCATTTGAATTATATATTTTAAGTTAAAAATCACTCTTAATTGTCTATTTTTTTCATCCCTGTAACTTATTAAAATCATCATTAAAGAAGTTCCCAGGGACTTAAAACCCTCGGTAATACCGTATTATATCATATTGCGTTTAAATTTTTCAAAAATACTTATTAGTTTTCTCAGGATCCGCAAAAAATGAATGCATTTAAAAATAATTCGACCTGAAATTTTGCGCCTACGCTCTCAAAAAGGATTTAAGTATTATACATTTTTGTAATCAGTATCTCAAAAGCTTTTAAATGAGGTGTCACATGATGTACTTTCCCATTTAAAAAAATCAAAGTTATGTCACCTGAAGAAGCATCACGTAAAGTTCGAAACATTGATGCCAGAATATACTAGACTGTTTTAAAAATCGACCTGTCCGAGCGTTTTGCTTATGTGCTAAAAATAAATAAGTTAATAGGGAGGGGTAACACTTATTCCAGCGCACTGTATTAAGCCATAACAAGGATCCAGAAAAAGAATGAACTTCAGAAATTCGATCAAGAATAGAGTAATCAAGAGCAGCCTTTTTGAAGATGAGGAAATTTCTGAGTAACCAAAGATTCAATCTGCAAATCTAATATCGGATGGTAAAATGTTATTTCAAGTCAACCATCATGGAGACAACTGATCTGGTCTGGTATGATCATGTACGCCGTCAATGGACGACGACAGGCTGCCAAAACAAATTTTAAAATGGACGCCAAGGGAAAGAAGGAAGAGAGGAACGCCGAAACAATCCTGGCTAGGCGGCATTCAGAAGGCAATGTCGGAAAGGAACCTTCACCCTGACGAATGCAACGACGGACGAAACTGGAAACTGGCAACGGGAAGACGGAGAACGCTATAAAAAACCGGGATAATAATAAAAATGTTATGTCCACTCTCTTCTTCTTTATTGGATTGTTAATGCTGACTTAATGAAAAAGCTGCAAGCTTTTCAGATGTGGCTTTTTATGGGAATTATTAAAATACCATGGACCGATCATATTACGAACGAAATGGTGTTGCACAGAATGGAAAAGGAACAGAGAGTTTTTGACCACCATTAAAAGGAGAAAGACATAATTTGAAATTAAAAATCACACTAAATTTTCTCTTTTTTTTTTTTCCCGTCTGAGATAAACATTATAGAAGTTTTCAGGGACTTTCGGCCCTCGGTAATAATGTAATATTTCATTCTGCGTTTAAATTTTTCAAAAATACTTATTAGTTTTCTCAGAATTCGAAAAAAATGAATGCATTACGCTCTTAAAAAAATCGCTTGCGAGATTTCTCAATGGGCCGGATAAAGTAAGCAAAAGGGCCGGATCCGGCCCGCGGGCCGGCTTTTGCCCACCCCTGGCCTACGGTATACAAGGAAAATATATTGTATTATTAAGCCTATTAAGCCTATATATAATACATTAACCTCTTCAATAAATGCTTCTTAAACTACAGATCCGGCTTCGAAAGGTTTCTTGTGTTGTGCCTTGTGCCAATACATACTTTTCTAATACAAATTAAAAGGGGAAACTTACAATGAAGTACCAATTTTAAAAACTATACAAACGAATTAAAATTGTCTTCCAAATCTTGGCTGGTATCAATTGTCAGACAAACTGTCCAGTTTTCGAGCAGGGAGATGTATCTTCCCTTAACACATTCACGGACACATCTTCATTCTCACAAAGTCATGTTCCTTTATAAGTGTCTGCATATGAAGTCACGTGCGTTAATGTGTTGAATGATATCCAATAAAATGGACATCCTGTCACCACATTTTTAAAAATGAATATTAGTCCAGGGCGGATCTGTTTTGAGATGGACGTTGAGAGGTGACTCAAATTTTTTTGCAGAAATTGCTTGAAAATAAATCAAATAATAATATTTGAGTTATCCTCCCTCTCAAAAAGGTCCGGAACATTGTTTAAATAATCAAAATGTCAAGAATTGGAGGAAAAATTCGACTTTTTCCTTCGTTTTTTGATTATAACTTTAAAAGTATTCATTTCCGAGAAAAGTTGTACTGACATAAAAGTTGCGCAATTCAATTTACTACAACATAGACTTGGTTAAAACTATAAAAAATAGTCACCCTAGTTGCAAAATAGCAATAATTGCGAAAAAAAACATACAAAAACAAGTATTCGCATTTTACGTTTTCAACCATTTATGCTAGACTTAGGACCTTCATATTTCACCCAGAAAAACTTTATGATACAGTAAAACAATACTGTAAATTTCATTAAGATCGGTTTAATAGATTTTGCAAAATAAATTTTGCAATACAGCTTTCGCAAAAAAAATTCATTTTTTCAAAATGTTACAGGACTTAAAATAAAGCAGATAGCAAGTTGAATTTTTTTTTGCTTATAGAAGTGTACTGTACCTTTCATTTGCAATTTTTAAAATTAAAATCGATTAATTACCACGGCGTCAGAAAATTTTTGAAATAAACAATAATTTTTGGTGCTACGCGCAGAACAGCGGTGTTCGATTCACACAGGTTGATTTCCACCAAAATTTCTTCCAATCTTTATCTAATATATTATTTTCTTACTCTATATTTTGTATTATTTTAATTTTTTAATTCCACAAAAATCAAACTAATTTTATTATTGTTTGTGAAATATTGTTTAAACAATTGCATATGTTTAAAAATAATAAACTTTTATTATTTAAGTTAAAATATATGAACAAAGAAAGTTTTTGCTAATAAAAGTGTTATTTCAAAAGATAGAGTATGTGTTTTTATTTTGCAATAAACAAATTTATTTATTTATATCGAAATGTCATAAAAATTAAAATGTATCAATCATTATCAAAGGTCATTGGAATGCCCAATCATAGCAACCTATCCGCTGTCCTGCGCGTAGCACCAATAATTAATGTTTATTTAAAAAATTTCCTGACGTCGTGGTGTTAAGCGATTTTAATTTTGCAAAATTGCAAATGAAAGGTACAGTGCACTTCTATATGCAAAAAAATTTTCAACTTGCTATCTGCTTTATTTTCAGTCCTGTAACATTTTGAAAAAATGCATTTTTTTACGAAAGCTGGATTGCAAAATTTATTTTGCAAAATCTATTAAACCGATCTTAATGAAATTTACAGTATTGTTTTACTGTATCATAAAATTTTTCAGGGTGAAACATGAAGGTCCTAAGTGTAGCATAAATGGTTGAAAAAACGTAAAATGCGAATACTTGTTTTTGTATGTTTTTTTCACAATTATTGCTATTTTGCAACAAGGGTGACTATTTCTTAAATTTTTAACCAATTCTATATTGTAGGAAATTTAATTACGCAACTTTTATGTCAGTACAACTTTTCTCAGAAATGAATACTTTTAAAGTTATAATCAAAAAACCAAGAAAAAAATCGAATTTTTCCTTAATTTTTTGACATTTTGATTATTTAAACAATGTTCCGGACCTTTTTGAGAGGGGGATAACTCAAATATTATTATTTGATTTATTTTCAAGCAATTTCTGCAAAAAAATTTGAGTCACCTCTCAACGTCCAAATGTACTAATATTTTTACAGATGCGCCCTGGTCTATATGTTTATCATGTAATCAAAAGGTTAATAGATATATGGCTAGTTTCAACTACTTTCAAGATGTTTCACTGTTTCACTGATAATGATCTGACTGGACCAAAAACGTTTTGAAAAAAATTTTAATCTGTTTGGATAATTTTTAAAATTGTATAATAAATATTTTTTGTACATAATAAATACATAAATGTAGACCACCTACTCAGACCAACTAACAACTTTCATTATTATTGTAAAAATATTGAGTTATTATAGATAACAGGAGGATGTGAAGAAATGTATGCTAGCTTGCAAATATGTTCTAACATGTTTAAATGATGCAAATAATTTATAAATTGATTACTACTTATTGATATTTTTTTGAATTTTGAATAAAATAAAAGTGTGTAGTCTTTATCTCTTTATTTAAACTGTTGACCTTAAAATCCATTTATCAATATAAAACATTTTTAAAGAATAATAAAAAGTACAAAAATATTTACAAATTATTTGTGCTATTTTTAACTGTTTCATAAAAAATAATGGAAATCGTCAATAATATATTTAATTATGTACTTAACAGCAGTATTTTAGTTGCGAAATCTTCTTTTTCTTATTTTTCTCTTTAATTTATTGGAATGTTTGTCTATTGTTGCTGCTTTTATTGATTTTTATTTTTTTAATATTTCAATATTGAAATATAAGATAGCTAACAATATTAAATATTGGCATGAGCGACGACTGCGGGGTGAAAGAGGGTGCAGTTGTGTGTGATGCATAGTGAGACAAAACTCAAGTCAGTTTAAAAAAACAGAAAAAGTGTTAATAGTGAAGTAGAGGTCCCACAATATAAACCTAGACCACACCCTACAGACTAAAGATCTTCCTGAAGGTTGTAAGTTTGAAATTCGAGACATTATAATATATAAAATGCATGAAAAGGAAGAAAATGTTTCTGTAGAGACACTTTTAAAAAATTAAAAGACAGAAATACATTCTAAATTTAGAGGGTAATTCTCTGGATATTTTTCTTCAAACAGTTTCAGAGTTTAGGTTCAAAACAGAAGAAAATAGAAAAGCCTTGTATGAAATAACTAGTGTCATTCACAAAAGAATCTAATTTTGAAGAAAATATATAGTTTTAAAAAAGAACACGTCTCATTTGTTTATTAAAAAATTTAGATGAAAAGTGGGTTTTGCTAAAGATGGACGGATTTGACAGGACAGGTGTATAGAATCCATAAAACACAATAATACTGAGGGAAAGAGACATATTATTATATTACATGTGGGTTGAACACATGGTTCTATTGATGGAGCGAATCTTGGGGTTTTGTCAAAATAAAAATTGACTGATTATCATGCCCCATACCATTTGAAAATTTAAATAGGTAAGCAACTAACAAATTTCAGGACAGTACATGAGTGGTTAACGAATGAAAATATTTCATTTCCTCAAAATTCTCTAAGTCGGAATTAGTATATTTATAGTTCTCCAAAAGGAAAAAATATCTAGAGAAATATAACGAAAGAAGCTGCCCCTTACATAAACAACAATGATGTAAATGGTTGTCTACAGCTGGTTGACGCAATGAAAATTAGGTATAAATCTATCGATTTTATCATTTTTAATTAAATTAAATATGTAATTATAAATTATTTATAAACACATTATAAAACAATGGTTGTTTAAGGATAAGTAGTTTGTGGCTCAATTGTTTCAACCATTTGGCAATTGTAGTTAAGTAAGCCAAAATTTAGAAACATTAAATATAAAATTATGAAATACTGCTATAAAATTTATTTTTAATCAGAGTACTCTTAACTATAAAGATAAAATTTATGGATCAAAATTATGTGTTTACGGACAATTATTCTTTTTATAAAGCAGCTGTATAAATAAAGTATGCTTGTCTGATATGTAGTCCAAATATAACTGAGAGATTTTGTTAGTGGTTGTTTTGTTTTTTAAGTCGCCAATTTATACAAGTGACAGAAAAGTCACTTCTGCTAATGCCAAGTCCACTACTGTAAAGGTTGGCAGTAACGATTGCAAATTCATATCTATCTTCAGCTTTTCTTAAAAGTGCTTGTGTTTTTAATCCGGTGCTGTCGTAAATTGTTTTTAGCCAGGATTTTTGTTGTCTACTAGGACCCCTTTTTCCTTAGGTTTTACTCTACACCAAAGTCAACATTAACAGTCCAAGCTTAAGCGCCATAAATAAGAATATAGAGTACATAAAACATTTTACCATATAACAAGCATTGCAATCATGCACACAAATCAGAGACCTACGCATAATATTAGACTCTTCACTCAGCTTTAAACACCACATTAGTACCGTTGCCCAAAAGTCTATGAAAATGCTTGGTTTTATTAAAAGAACATCTCGTGATTTCACAGATATAAATTCAACGAAAATTTTATATTGCTCACTTGTTAGATCTCATCTTGATTTTTGTTCCTCTGTGTGGTCTCCATATTATCTAGTTCATAAAAATAAACTTGATAGAGTTCAGCATACCTTTCTCAGATACGTAGCTTTTAAACAACATATATATCGTAGCTACACAGATATTGAATTATTATTGAATATTACTTCATTAGAAACCCGTAGAAAAAGAAAAGATCTGACAATCTTATTCAACATTATTAATGGTAATAGTAGCTGTCCCGATCTTCTGTCAAAAATTGGTCTTTTTGTACCTACTAGGTCAACAAGACGAACTCAAACTTTTCATATAAGCTTTCATAGATATAACTATACTTACAACAATTTTTTACCACGAAAACTTAGACTTGCGAATCCTCTAAATGACTTAAATATATTCTGCAATTCCTTGGATAGATTTAAAAACCATTTGTTGAACATACAATGTTAATGATATAATTTCTATCAGCATTTTTTTAAGATTAAACTTTGTTTGTTTCTTATATCGTAATCTTCTTTTTTTCCTTTAACTTATTAGCTTTGTTATCCAATACATATTATAATATATTTGTTCTTTGTGTTGACACTGTTTATGGTTTTGCTTTTGTCTTTGTAATATTTTTTTGTAATAATATTTTCTGAATTGGGCTTGCCCGTAAATAAATAAATAAATAAAAAAATTTGCTACAAATAAGAAAGTCAAGGATAATTATGTGGATTACATACCATAAAAATAATACACATGTAATATTAAGAATAGATTCATACATAATTATAAATCAGAAGCTTTAAAACAATAGTGAATTAAATTTTATTGTATTTTTAATTAATGAGAAAAATAAAATAAAGAAGTAAGAGAACTTATGCCATAAAGTATTAAGTACATTTTATTGCATGGTTTAAGAACAAGTGTGTACGAGCCCCTTCCCATTTCAGTTGGCCCACCTTTGGAATTTGCAGTTTGTTTCAATTACCACAAACAAATAATAATCTACATATTTTTATAAGTTCCCATATTAATTATTATTGCCTTTTATTAATATTTATTGAAAACATTACCCTTGTGACCTTTTCAAACAATAATAATAAAAAATCGCTAAATCGTGGTCTTTGCATCACTTACATCAACATACATTTATTTTTTTCATAATTATCTTAAAATCAAAGCTAGCTGTGAAAAATTATATCAAAACAATTGTCAATTAATGTCAAATAGATTTTGTAATATTATAAAGCCTACTACCGTTTGTCGAGATAAAATTATCAATGGGAATGGGTGGAGATAAAGTGATGGATGAAAACATTTTTGTTCAATCATCAATAGATTTTTGAATTTTGGAAAATCCAATTCGGAAATCGCGAATATGTTTCAATTGTCACAGTATAGTGTAAGAAATATAGTTAGGAGATACAAAACCTTAGGTTTTGGTATTACCAAACCTATAAATGCAGGAAAAAGTAAAATAAACGAAGCAGATCGAAGGGAATTAAGACACATCACAGTAAAAAACGACCTGCAACTTAACTAGATATAAGTGTTTTGTGGATTAACCTCGTTGGAAGACACGTTTCTAAATCAACATATCACCGAGAGGCTCACAAATTAAGATTTGCTTACTTACAAATTAATTGATAAAGTTGAAAAAATCAATATGAATTGTTTTTGAAAAATTCATTTTAGTATCTCAGACTAATCCAGTCATAACATTACAACACAAGAAAAATAGATTAAAATGGTCAAAAGAGTATTGAGGCTTCACAAATTGACTAAGGCATACAATACAATGGAGTGATGAATCCAGATTTGAAGTGTGTATTGGAGTCGAATTGGAGACAGTAGGAGTCGTTTATTCGCAGGAAAAATAAAGATTTTCAGCCTTACTGTTTAACAGAAAAGTCAAATTTCCTACGTTTATCGTGGTCTGGGGCAGCATGTCGGCGAAATGTGTGGAAAAGTTGCATTTTATCGATAGAATTTTAAATATGGGCAAATAATATTTGAAGGTTTTAAATAATCTCTTACCGATTTTGGAACAAAGTCATTTAAACAAGTTAAAATCAGCGAAACATTTTGTCTTCCAATGGGATGGCGTAGGTTGCCATAAGCCAAGAGTTTAAACTGGATTGGAGACCACGATATTCTACTTCTGGAATACGTTTCTAAGAATCCTGACTTGTCCCTGAGAGAAACTTTCACGCCTCTTTGTGGCGCGAAATAAAAAAAAACATCGGGGAAACATCCTGCTAGGTCCGTCAAAGAATTGAAGCA
Source organism: Diabrotica virgifera virgifera (assembly GCF_917563875.1). Taxonomy (NCBI): domain Eukaryota; kingdom Metazoa; phylum Arthropoda; class Insecta; order Coleoptera; family Chrysomelidae; genus Diabrotica; species Diabrotica virgifera. The sequence continues at coordinate 225,397,047 of NC_065444.1, forward strand.
AAACTTGCAAAAAATATGGGATTCATTTAAACCAGAGTGTTGCCAGAACATTGTAAAAAGTATGCCTCGAAGAATTTTGAATTTTATTAAAAATAAAAGGGATGTCACTCAGATGTAAACTTTCACATTTGTTTTGTTAAAATTAGATATGGTTTACGTTTTTTTTTAATTTGTTGTTATTCTGTTCAATTAATCGTTATTATTGATTTAAAACATATTTTGTATACTTCTGGAAATCCACAAATTATCGGTGAATTAAAACTTTCAAAGTTTAGGTATGCTTGACTTTTGTTTTTGTTCTATAAAATTGGATTTTCTTTTCAATCTGCATTGGGCCAACTGATATGGGAAGGGGCTCGTATACAGGTGTTTCTATAGGAAAGTAACATAAGTTAACTGAAAAAATGGGACACTTAGGCGATCTCACAACCCCCATACTTAATGGGTCTTACTTCATCAATAACAAAAATTGGATGTTTTATTTATTTTACCAACTTGTATATTATTTCACTCATAGCTTTTTAATCGCACTGTATATTTTCTTTACATTTGGCATGAGAATATTCTGTCCAATCGATTAACTTATTTATCATTATAAGAAATCCAGGTCTGGATTAAAAAATATTGGAAAAATATTATGACCCAAAATCAACACCCCAAAAAATACCCCTCCTAAAACAGATGTTTTTCCAAACGTCTTCTTCTTCTTCTTCTTAACTCAGGCGAGACTCGTTAGTCTCTGGCACTTGGTCATAAGACCTTTGTACCAAACCCTGTTCTTCTCCTTAAACTTTAATAAGTCCTGTGGCCTCAACGAAGGCCAACAGTTTTCTTATTGGTAGTTTCAAGATCTCTTCTGGTTCAAACCTCATTTGACCAGTGAAGTTCTGCCTTACATCACCTAGCACACTGCAATAGCATAGTATGTGTATGGCAGTTTCTTCTTCCATTTCGCACTTTCTGCACCATGGTTCATTCACCTTACCTAGTTTGTATAGGTGATTTCTTAAACGACAATGTCCAGTCACCATTTCAGTGACCGTTTTGATCTCTCTTTTATTGAGGTTCATCAAACTGTTCGAGAGTTTTTTATCAATATTCTTGATTATTTTTTTAGTCTGGATTTGCCCTTGAGTGGTTCTCCATTTATTCTGATGATTATTTATCAGCCATTTCTGAACCTCGTTTTTCATAGCATCTTTAGTGATGCCACAGAAAGGTTCTGGGCCTTCAAAAGTTTTTCTCGAGCCTTGTTTCGCTAACATATCTGCTCGTTCGTTCCCATGCACCCCTTCATGACCCGGCACCCATATTAAAGACACTTTGTTGTCTTTTGCCAGGTTATTGAGGAGATCTTTGCAGTTTCTCACCAGTTTTGATTTGGTGAGAGGGTTCTTTACAGCCAGAATAGCCGATTGGCTATCTGTGTAAATGTTGATTCTCTTAGCTTTAGGGTCCTCATCAATTATTTCATCAATGCAGGCCACCAAAGCAAAAACTTCAGCCTGGAACACCGTTGCATGTTGACCTAGGCTGTAAGATTTATTATAGTTACATGTTTGCCCAAAGACTCCTGATCCAGTACCATGGGCAGTTTTAGATCCATCAGTGAACCATATTAAGTCTCCATTAATGTTTGGGACTTTTTGTTCTCTAGATGGTATAATTGTGTTAATCTTCTCAGTGAAGATTAGTTCTGGTGTCATCATATCTAAGTTCATCATAAAGATGTATTCCTCAAGTATAGTCCCAGTAATGTTTGTGTGGCTATTCAATACATAATTTGGCCTCCAAGTATTGTTTGCTTTGAGCCTCAGGATGGTCATAAAGGCTACCGCCGAAATATACAATTCCAGCGGAGGGAGACCTGTGATAGCCTCTAATGAAGCCGTTCCTGTACTATTCAAGCCTCCTGTTATATTTAGAAGCGCTTGTCTTTGTAGGGTGGTGAGAGTGGTCACACAAGATTGCAAAGCCGTCTTTCTCCACCAGAGTACTGACCCATAAGTAACTGTCGGTCGTATCACTGATGTGTACAACCAACATATCACCTTTGGTTTCAATCCCCAGGTTTTACCTACAACTCGTCTGCAGTTCCAGAAGAGTCGCTTAGCCCTATTGGTTATATTGGTAATATGAGTATTCCAATTGAGTTTCGAATCCAAGGTTACCCCTAGATACTTAACCTCATTGGTTCTTTCCAGTACCTCTCCAAATAATTTCAGCTCACTCAGTCCAGTAAGCTTCCTCTTATTTGTAAAGGCTACCAGTTTAGTTTTAGAAGGGTTCACGGAGAGGTTCTCTTTCAGACACCAGTTCTCTATGTAGTGAAGGGCATATCGCATCTGATACGCAACAGTGCTGGGAAATTTTCCCCTAGTTACTATCACGATATCATCTGCGAAACCCTGGACCCAGATTCCTTGGGCGCTTAGCCCATGAATCAGATCATCGACAACTATGTTCCATAATGACGGTGACAATACACCGCCTTGAGGTGTTCCAAACGTCTTATAAATTCGTGTATAAAGGGCATAAAAATTATAAAAAAAATTAACTTTTTAAAGGTTTATTCATTAGTTTTAAGTCTCACGAATTGAATCTCATTAAAGTTAAAAAAAAATGTTACATGAAGGGAGGGAGTTGGTTGAGAATGAGCTATGTTCACAAGTGAGGGTTTACTAGCCTTTGGGCACATACTACATAGCATTCACTTACATCTGTCTGCCAACTTCATCAGAAGTATTGACATCATAGTGTTTAACTAGAGTAAGGTATGCACAAAAAACCTCTATAGGTTGAAGTGCAGTGAGGCTGTATGGCCTAACGACCTAACATAATCTAATCCAACTCCAACACAATGGTATAATTGCGTTTTCGTAAACGAACCTATATTTGCCTTGTGTCATTCAAAATGCTGTATTCTAACTAGCGGGACAAAGTGAAGAGAAATAATGGGTGGAACTAAATATGGCTATAGCATTTGGAGGAGGATAATGTTAGGGGTGGAGTTTCTTTGGAATCGCACCTGGAACTACTTATTTTTACTTTGGACTTGCATGAATACTTTCTATTATTTAAATGATTTAATATTTATATCCAATTTTAATAAAATTTTGCTAAACTTATAGATTTCATGAGTTATAAATTGCGTCTTTAGTCATTGCAATTAACAAACATCCAAATATCTCTGGAACTATAATATTTAGTTAAATGAGTCATGTAAATAAAGTTCATTTAACTTTTGAGGCATCAAAGTATTTCATTGCATATCTTAAAATAATTTTATTAACCCACACGTCAGTGAATAGACAAAATTTTTACTGTTGAGTCATAATGTACTGTTTGATCTGTATCCTGTACATAAGAACTTAATTTCTTTAATTAGCAACAATTTAAAAACTGTAAATATTGTAATGTTTTAGCCGCCAGATTCGAAAGCTCTTCCAAAGTAAAATTTTTAAAAAATACATTATCTTGTTTACTTTGAAAACAAAACAAATTAATTCACATAATTTAATTTTATTCACCTCACTGACGACAATGTTAATACATTTTAAACTAAAGACTATACATTTGAAGTATTATTTAGATTAAGGCAACACAAACAGTCAACAAGTTTTTATGCATTTGAACTACATGCACTATTTTGATAACAATAGACGCTGGGAACTAATCAAGAATTCTTTTGTAATGTTGGGCAATTTTTTGCTTTCCACATGAAAATAATGTAACAGTTATGATTAATGGAACTCTAGTTACATGCCATTTTGTTTCAAAATTTTGCTGTTTTTGTCTTATTTAACCATATCCGTGGTTTTGGACAATAAGCTTTTGGAAGGTCACATCCAATATTTAGACCAAAAACTCAAAATAATCTATATAAAAAAATAATTTATATTTACTAGCCAATTCATAGTACTTTTAAGTTTAAATTTTTCTTAAACTGTTTTTCTTTAGGTGCTGTTTCTGTATTCAGACTTTGCACTTCATCATGTTTACAATTTCCTGAAACTTTTCTCTATCGGCTGCTGCATGAAATAATTCTTCTATTATGGAATCACACCATTGTATAGTATTACGCAGCCAGGAATGTTTCTTTCAAATCTTTCAATCCATTTCTTTCCCTCCATTTTTCCTTGTGTTATAAGGCAAAGTAGATGGTATTTAGGTACTCTAATTACACTCCTGGCCAAAAAAATTGGGACACCTTAAAAATGGGTCATTTATTTCTGATGTCTCGAATCTCCTAAACCTGTTGTCCGATTTAAGTGATTTTTTTTAATATGTTATAGCCTTATTCTCTAAGAATATGGATGTAGTAATAGTGTTGCTGAACAAGTAAATGTCATTGTATACCGGGTGTAACAATAATACTGTGTTTTTTCCTGAAAGTTCGTCCTTGTGGAATATTCTAGCATTTAAATAATATTGAAATTAAATCTCAATTGTAGCCTTAGCCTTTCTTAACATTCTGCTTTTTGACTCATTCACTTATAGTCGAGGAAATGAAGCTGAAAAAATGGCAAAACCTCGCAATTTTTTCGTCCAGCATCGATTTGTACAAAAATTTGGGATTACGCTCATTTCACCCTCTAGTTCATTTTCTATATTGAGCCGTTGTACGCTTTTGGTTTTTTAAGGGTGAAAACTACCCCTAATTGTAAAAAATTATAAAATAACATTTTAAACTTTAATATTGTCAACATTTGGTTCTTATTAGTTACATAATTATTGTTTTATGCTTTAAGATATACTGTCATAATATTTCAACCCTTAAAACCACCCTTGTTGGAGCTATATATAAAAAAATTACTTATCTTAAAAGAATAATTTCGGCTTGCATCGATTTACATAAATATTTGGGATTAGGATCATCTCACCCTGTACTTCATAATCTATATCATGCTTAAGGGCGTTGATTATTTTTAGGGGTGTAAACTACCCCTTATTTTCAAAAATTATGTAAAAACATTGTAAACTTTAATATGGGTAAAATTTGGTTTTGATTGGCTAAATAATATTGTTTTATACTTTAGGATATAATATCATAATATTTCAACCCTGAAAAACCACCCTTAATAACATTACAGTTTTTATAAGTAGATATTTTAATAGATCTATACAGAAAAAAAGTAGAATTAAAGAATTAAAAAACATTTATTTACACAAAAATACGAATTTACAAATATGTACAAATACAAATAGTTTTTAGTCATCTTCCAGTATACGAACCGGTTCTGTGGTATTATACATATGTACATTGAAAATTATCCATAAGCGGACTATCCGAATTTTTCGAAAAAAAAAATTCGTTTTATAAACGTAGCTCTGTCATTTTTGGCGATAAAAAGTTTATTCAAAAATGACTGTGTAGGATCTTTGAAGAGTTATAATACTGTGTAAACTAAATTCCGTAAGATCCCTTAGTTTTTAATTAGGGTGGGTTTAAAGGGCTCGAATTAGGGGGTGTTTGCTCGTAAGTAGAGGTTTTAAACAGCTATATCTCGCTAACTGTTCACTGTAATGAAAATCTATGCACAAGGGAATTTTAGTTATTAAAAATGCTACAATTTAGTAGTCTATAATTTTTTTCATGTCTCCAGTATTTTCGGAGATAATTTGGAGTAAAAAGTGAAAAATGGGAAATTCCAAAAAAATTATTTTTCTTTAAACTCCAATTTTTCTAAAATTAGGCCCTTTAAATAGGTTAAACATCTTGGGTGTATTGATAATACAAATATAAAAGGAATTACAGAAAGGTGAAGACCAATTTTTAATTAGGAGTGTAGTTAGGGGGTTGTTTTCACTGATTTTTTTTCATAGAGAAAAGCAGGTACGGACCTTTTTTTGATCATAAGTCGACTAATTTTCAGGCTAGAAACTTTTTATTATTATATTTTGAGAGGCCTAACTATATACTTGAAAAAAGATTAGTTAAGTTTTCCTTGAAAAATGCAAAGTTTTTCCGTTATTTTACTTTGAATATTTCAAATTATGCATTTGACGAAAAAAGCTAACTTTTAACATGCCGTATCTCGGTTTGTAATCGTCTTAAAGATATCGCAGAAAAAAAATTTGGTTTGTGTTACTAAAAGGTACAATTTTGATATATACAGTTTTTTTTTATTAAATGCATATTTTTCGAGGTATTCTCAAAAAACCCTCTAAAAATGTCGATTCTTTCATCGAAAAACTGTTACTTTCAAGCACGAATAACTCGAAAAATGTTAGTTTTACGAAGAAAATGTAAAAAACATTTTTTTCTTAGAAACACTTTTTACATCGACTTACATGGTTAAAATGTAATAAAAAATTCCCACCCCCGAGATGGGGTGGCAACCACCCCCAAGGTTTTAGCGTACAGCGGCATGATATAGAAAATGATCCTTGGACTATTCCCTACCTTCCGTGAAAATTTCAAGTAAATCCATGCTGGACGAAAAAATTGCGAGCCAAAATGCTTCATTTCCTCGACTATTACGTTAGATAATGAAAAAGGTGGGTATTTTGACAATTAGCCATGTTTTTCATCAATAGAGGGTGTTTCTAAATAAGTGCGACAAAGTTTAAGGGTTAATTCTCCATAAAAAAATAATGACAGTTTGCTTTATAAACATATGTCCGCAAATGCTTTGTTTCCGAGATACGGGATGTTGAATTTTATCTTACAAACTAACGATTTATTTATTGCTCTAAAACCGGTTGAGATATGCAAATGAATTTTGGTAGGTTTTAAGAGGTAATTATTTCACATTTTTTGACATACAACTAAAAATTTTATATTCGCCATTGGCGTGCATACAGGTAATACGACCGGGTAATATAACCCATATGCACGCCAATGGTGAATATAAAATACATAATTGTATTTCAAAAAATGCGCAATAACTGCCTCTTAAAACCCATCAAATTTCATTTGCATATCTCAACCGATTTTAGAGCAATAAATAAATAGCCAGTGTGTAAGAAAAAATTAAACATCCAGTATCTCGGAAACGAAGCATTTGCAGACATGTTTATAAATCAAATGGTCATTATTTTTTCATGAAGAATTACCCCTTAAAGTTGGTCGCACTAGTTTAGAAACACTCTGTATTGATGAAGAACATGGCTAGGTGTCAAAGTACCTAACTTTTTCATTATTTAACATAAATGAATGAGTCAAAAAGCAGAATGTTAAAAAAGGCTGACGCTACAATTGAGTTTTAATTTCAATAGTTTTTAAATGCTAGAATATTTTTACACCCGGTATACAATGACATTTACCTGTTCGGCAACACTATTACTACACCCATATTCTTAGAGAATAAGGCTATAACATATTAACAAAATCACTAAAATCTGACAACAGGTTTAGGAGATTCGAGTTATCAAAAATGACCCATTTTTAAGGTGTCCCGATTTTTTTGGCCAGGAGTGTATATGGCTAAAACATCTCCATGATATTTTTAGGATCTGTCCATAGCGCCACAATCTGAATGCTTCTAATTTGTTAAGCATTTGTGAGTTTTAATTTCCATGTTTCACAACCATATACTAGGATACACCACACATAACATTTCAGGACTTTCTTGTGAATGTGCATCGACAGGTACCAGGTACAGTGGAACCCCGATAAGTCGGCCCCCGATAACCCGGAACTCCGGCTAACCCGGACCGATTTTTATCAGACAAACATTTCAACAATAAAAATGTAATATAATATTTGAGAGATAATGGGTATTTGTGTAATTTGAACTACATAAGTACCATAGTAAAAATGACTCATGGCACACCACATTCATTGTCGTGTTATCGAAAACAACAGGCACCTGTATTATCCTTTATTTATTTGAAACTGTCTTAGCATTGTTTAGAAAAGACTATTAAAATTCTTTTTTTAACAATGGTCTTAGTCATCACTGTTATTAAATAACATAACATCAGAGACGGTATTGCGTGTAGTAAAGTATTGTTCGCTTCCGTTCTGTAATGTAATCGTTCGTAAATCTATTCAGATTTTGTGTGCGTGTCTTTTTCTATAAGGGCAACAAAACGTAAAAATGTTGTAGTGACAATGGAAAAGAAACTAGAAGCATTAAGTAGAATTGATAAAGGTGAATCTTGTAGCATACATCTACAGTATCGGATTGGAAGAAAAATAGAACTAAAATCGAAGAATTTTTTTTTCAAAATGATAACAAAAGACAGTTTGGAAAATCGGTGCAAAGCTAATAAAGCTAAGAATAAGACTCTTGACGACGCTTTGTATGTGTGGTTTTGTGTGGAATGCGAACGTGGTTTACCAGTGTCTGTGTGACAATTATTACGGAGTTTATCTGTAAGCATACCATATTTTATTAATTTTTACCATTTTCTCCGGCTAACCTGGATTGTCGATAACCCGGATCAGCCGCGGTCCCGATTAATCCAAGTTAACAGGGTTCCACTGTACCTGTTACATAAAACTAATTTTCTGGTCATATAAATCTTAAGTGATATTTTGATTCTGGTTATGATCTCTTTATCAGCGTCACATTTTACATTTAACAGCTGCCAAGGTATTTACAATGGTTTACATGTTCTATCTCCTCTCCATTAAGAGAAAGCAGACCTTGTTCTATATTAATCTTTTTAACTGCCATCCGCTGTCTTTGAAATGTTAATTTTAAGGCCTCTTAGATAACTTGCATCACTGGCTAGAGTTACTAATGTCTACAGATCTTTACAAAGAACAGCTGTATCTTTAGTGTATATGATATTGTTGATTACTTCTCTGCCTAGTCTTTCTCCCTCTTGTCTGCCATCCAAAGCCTCCCTAAAGTATTCATCAGAGTCTTTTCTTCTGTCATACACTCATACTCCATGTTTGATGGGTAGTTTTTCAGTAAGACGATGAAACAAACAAAAATTCCTTCGGAACTCATTAAGTTTTTTGTAAGATAACACGCATACCAAATAGTGCCTTTTTAGTCCATTTCTAAATCTAAATTGTTTATTACCTATTATACTTTCACACAGAAGGAAAACTTGGTTTTGTACAATTTGTAAAAGTATCTAACACATTCACAGACACGACTGCATATGAAGTCACTTACTCCATAAGAAGACATGGCTACATGTGAAGAGTGTCCGTAAATGTGTTAACTGCATGGCTCATCAAACTGTTGGCAGAATACTCTGCACCAGTGTGGTTAAATAGCAGGCATACCCACCTCATCGACACTCAGCTAAACCATGTTATGAGTATGATAACAGGCACAATTATGCCCACCCCTACAACGTGGCTACTCACCCTTAGTAACATAGCACTACCCAACCTACACCTTAAATATGCATTGGTTAAAGAATCTCGTCCCTACCATTTCCAACTATCGAATGTGAAAAATCGGGTTTTTCAGATTCGATACCTTGGCCTCCCATTATACGTGATACATCTTGTGGCAAATTCTCGTTATTATAGCTTGAATAGGAGCACGGGAAATATGCTGTTTAGACCATCAAATATGAAAATTTTTTTATTTGGTTGACTGCAAACTGACAAAAATGTATTATATTCGATAGAAAATGTGTTATATTCGATACTTCTGTTTTGTATAAATATAACTAAAGGTATAGTTGTACAACGCTAAATGTCGTATGTGTCACATTCGTTAGTTTGTGTTGTAATTTATTCAATAGTTATTCAATTATAATCTGTAATCGGTCGAAAATGCTAAACTGCTGAGAAGAATAAAATTCACGTGTTTAAAATTTGTGCGAATTTTGTTTCAGTATCGCTTCCAAGAAATTCTTGTGAGGCAGTTTATGATTACATTTTAACGGATTTTCATAATTTGATTATACAGTAGACTCCCGTAAGTTTGGCCACCTTAGGACCGGACCCTAGGCCGAACTTAAAAGTGGCCGAACTAACCGATGCTTATCTAAAAAATGCCCATTTATTGTTTGTATGGATCTAGCAAAAACAAAACTCTTGTTCATTAAGTAGAAGACAACACAGAGGAATACTTTGACATATTTATATTTAACATAATATGAAAAGATAGACAGTTACAAAAATACTATAAAACAATACTTACAGAACTGTAGGCCTAATAAAATTTAAAAATATTATTTCACATTGGTGGTTTGGCTTCTTAAACACTTAAAAAAAGTCAGTAATTTTTTTTCTGAATTTTCTTTTCTAATGATTTTTGATGTGCAAAGTGTGTGACTAATGCTCAGAGAGCCAGCCTGACTAAGCGGAGACCGAACTAACCGAGGCTGAAACGGGAGTCTACTGTACAGTTATTCGCTATTATACATTCACTACTTTGAATCATGGGACCGAAACAAATCTTTGATTAATACAAAAAGCAAAGTAACGAATGTGATTTTTTGGAAAGAAAAAAATGATAAGCAGTTCAAATTTTATTTTATTTTATTTTTATTTTATTTATCCACAGGAAAACCCCATTAACAGTAAAAATACAATAAACACAATAAAGAAATGAGGTACAATCATTCATTAAAATATAAAAGGCTTGAAAAATCACCAGGCAAGATATTCAAAACATAACAGTTAGAAAAATAAAATATAAAATGTACACATGTAACTGAAACAAATCAATAAAATTGTACAAAACACAAATACAATAATAAAATACAACAACATTGCAAGATGAAACCTAATTATCACATGGCAAGAGATCTCCTCAGTTGGCCCAGGCTTATATTAAACAGATCCATATCAAAACCGTTAAGGAATCACATATATCTATCTAAAGGCATGTTACTACCGTAGGATGTTCTGTGAAAGGCCGTGTTAAAGGTAACATTGTAGCGTAAACCTGGATATGGAACATTAAATCTTATACTATCCAACAAACTGGGACAATCAATAAGTCCATTAATGATTTTGAAAACAAAGACACCTCCCGAAATATCACGCCTAACACTAAGGGGAGCTAATGATAAACTTTGCTCAATCCCAGTGTAATCATGGTTCTCAATATAAGTCTGAGTTTTATAAGCACAGTATTTTAGGAACTTATGTTGGACTTTTTCAATAGTGTCAATATGAATTTGATGGTACGGAGACCAAACTACCGAACAATATTCTAATATAGATCTGACTATACAACAATAGATCAACCTAACAGCATCAATAGAGAAGTATTTAGAGTTTCTTTTAACAAATCCAAGTAATTTAGAAGCTCTTACGGATAATGAATTGATATGTTCGACAAATGAGAGCTTTTCATCCATGATAACACCTAGATCTCTAATAGACGAGACATATCTAAGAGGTTTACTGTCTATGTGATAAGCAGGATCAATTCTGTTTAACTTACGGGAAAAACTAATATAACAACACTTCTCAACACATAACTGAAGATTATTGCAAATGCACCAATCAAATAAGCGATCCATATCAGCCTGTAAAAGTTTCTGATCCTCAATATCATTCACAACTCGCCAAAATTTTACATCATCAGCCAACATTAAACATTTACTAAATAAGAAGCAATTAACGATATCATTAACAAATAAGTCAAAAAACAGGGGAGACGTATGCCCACCCTGTGGAACACCAGAACTTACAGTAATAACATCAGAAAAAAGACCACCCACTTTAACTCGTTGGGTACAACCAGATAAAAAGTTTTTAACCAACTCAACAAAATGGACATGAAAACCTATGGATGCCAATTTATTAAGGAGAATTTGGTGATCAACATGATCAAATGCCTTACTGAAATCCGTATAAATAGCATCAATCTGCTTACGATCTTCCATATGCTTTAAGAGATCAGATTGGTAGCAAACTAGATTCGTTACTGTAGATTTTTGTCTGCAAAAACCGTGCTGAGATTCAGAAATCAGACCCCTGCACACCCACGACAGCTGCTTAGCTACCAAACTATCAAAGAGTTTGGGAATTGCTGATAGAATGCATATACTACGATAATTTTCTGTCATTCTTCTTACCTTTTTTAAATATGGGTACAACAAAACTCTCCTTCCAAGCACCTGGAAATGTAGAAGACTGTAAGGATTTATTAAATAATAACAGTAATGGCCCAACACACATTTTTTTAAAAGGAAATTAGGAACCCCATCTGGACCGCTGGAAGTTTTATTTGGAAGAGAACATATACCATCAAAAATATCAGTGACAGTAAAGTCAGTGATATTGAAGCAAGCACCGATGTTGCTATCTAAATGTGCACTGGGTAACTTGAGATCGTTATTACTGGGTAAGTAAACAGTCTGAAAGAAATCTTTGAATAAATTAGCAATACCTTGTCCATTAGAAGCTGACCGTTCATTATAAAACATCAAATCAGGAAGGCTGTGACTAGACAGTTTATTCCCAATATATTTCCAAAAAGAATAAGGGTTATTCTGCAATTCAGCATCTAAACCTCTAATATACAGGGAAAAGCATGCATCAGACAACCGTTTACATTCTGATTGGAGACGAGAGAAATTGGAATAATTATCATCAGACAGATTCTTCATGTTTGTTAAATTTGTTATCAATCTAACAAGGATTAAACATTACATACAAAAATATATAATTTTTCCCATTTGTCAGTACGCTGATTTAGAAGTCTCTAAAAAATATTTATTTTGCTCTCCTGAAAAGTACCACTTTTCACATTTGATAGTTGGAAATGGCAGAGACCATATAACAAAATTGTAGATAGTCATCAACTTCTAGTCCACAACAACATCCCCGATACTCTTGGAAACAGTCTTCGATCCAGGTTACCTCTTGACTTGCCTGATAGAGACAGGAATGGGAAAGTAAGACAGATCCGCATTACCATAGTCTTCTGGACATTATAGACAAACCTAGCTAATTTGAATGTCCCAGTAAGATTTGGGCAGCCCTTAATTACTCCCTCTACAGATGGAGTAAATTTCCTTCACCTTTGTGTGACTGCGGCACACCAATACAGCAAGACACATGATCAGGCACATAATACAGGACTGCCCATTTAGAGCATACACAGGCAACCTTACAGACTTTGTAATCGCAACCGAAGTGTCACTAGACTATGATATAAAAACACCTGGACATCTGTTTGTGATGTATTGCATAATTCATGTCTAAATTTAATTCAATTCAATTACCTACTCTGTGACTTCAAAATAACCTATTAAAAACACAATGTATGAAACCATGGCAAGTTCATAAACAGAAATCAATATCCTACTTTTCTAATTTTCCCTCCAATTTTAAATTTCACTCAAATAACCCTATATTTTATGCATTTTACTGATTACTATAATTTTTCAAGTACATATTTTATGTACTGCATGCAAATCACATCTATAAATATGTATGTATGTCTAGACTGCACTTTTACTGGTGGTTTACTTATTCACAAAATCAATAACTGCATTACAGATTGACATGAAAACCCACTATTGCAGGACCCTCTATGTTTATATTTGATTTTTATAGGTTATCTTAATAATTGCAGAGCTTTGTTTTTTATTTATAGTAGGTACTTCATCATTCTGTACTTCATAATTGTTTATTTGTCCATGTTCCTTCTACTAGGAGGAACTTTTTTATAGTTAATTGCTAGTTAATTATGGTTTACAATTCCAAAAAGACTGGATCATAATATAATGAGTGGTTTATGGCGTCATAATCACAATATCAAAACAACTTAATTGATGTTTACTACATACTATTCTTATACCTTATTTATAACAACAACAATTGTTGATTTTCATGAATTATTATTCCGACCAATTTTATTTATTGTTGATTCAATTATAAAGAATCCATTTTTGTAAATAATTTTGTAACCTATATCACCACTTCATTAAATTCTGTTTTTTATTTATTTTAATGATTTTGCTAGATATATCATTGCCAATTTCTAAACATTTATGGTAAATAGGCTCCAGACCTTCAGTATTGACATTTATTTATCGTCCATGCTTGAACTTTTCAATGCTAGATTGAATAAGATACAGAAGAAGAAAAATATACCGTCTGTCTCGGACGTCTTCTTCTGGGAATGTATGGAATTTATTTAGCAAATAGTTTAGAATAATGAAAAATAAGAACTCACCATATGTAGGTCTGGGTGCCTCTCCGTCAGTTGGGTCTTCACCATGTTGAAGTGATAAAAGCGCCTTCAACCATGTCTCCAATTCTTCCTCGGTATCTAACACCACGCAAAAACAATCGTCTTTTGTATAAAGTGCAATGACATGCTTATGTTTAATGTCCTGCCTCTTGTTTATGTTAAAACATGTTTTCAAGGGTATGCTTCTCTTAGGAGGTTGGCCGCTGTTAAATTTCTTTTCGGAATCATAATATTCCAAACGAGCTGAACATTCAGATGTTTCAGCACGCAAAACAAACCACTTCTTTCGCGAGGTTTTCAATTTTTTGAAGAGTCCAGAGCGAAGAACCTCGCCCCCACCTCGCTGCGGTCCAATACTCTTAAGGGACATTATTGAAGCATAATAAATAAAAACAGTAATTACATATCTTAAAAGCACTAAAATTCACTTTTCTTTCGTGAAAAACTAGGACACTGGCGGAATATAGGTCAATGAAAGGTGTTTATTTAGAAAATTACGACGCCAGACACCCCAAACAATCCAATGCTTTCTAGGTCTGTATAACGCGCACTTTCTTCAAAACACGTTCTAACGCCAATTACGCAACAGTTCTTCACTAAAAACTTCGAAATATTGTAGCACGACACTAAACCAACACTTTGCAATGCGAATATGTCTAAAATAACAAGTATTTTTCTATTAAAAACGATACAACCCTCATGTGGTCATGTGTCTGTGTTGTAGATTTGTAGACGTCTGCACAGTGTTGCCGATGCAATCATGACAGTTTCCTCAAATATAAATTCCGCATTCCCCACCATATCACTGATATGGACAACGCGCGTGATACGTATGGCATGGGTTTCTACAGATTCAAAATCATGGGCGTGCTGATTTAAGAATTTAGACCGGATATCCCTATTAACTTCCCATTCTACTGGAAATAATTTTTTTAAATTTAAAATCTAAGTAGGTTTCGTGTACTTATACTCGAATATAAAATAGTATTATCAAATAAATAATGTAGATAAACGACACGAAAAGGTCTATTAGGTCAAAGAATTATGGATGGAAAATTTAAAGACAAAGGTCTTTTTACAGATTTCTCGTTATATAACCGAGCTACTCTACATTTATTTTTTTAGATTGTTTTAACTATTACGTCCTTTGGACTAGTCTCCTACCAATATTAATTTTGCACCTTCATCATGATTACAGTGTTACAATCATAAAAACTTATCATCTCTACTCATTCTTCCAAATGTTATTCTTCTTTATGTGCTTCTTCATTACTGAAGATTAGCCATCATTGCGACAAACTGATTGCCTTTACAAGCGTCTACATTTTTTAGCCACAGCCATTTTCTTCTTTTCGGTCCGTTTTTCGCTTAAATTTTCTTTTTTTTTTTAGGAAATAGGAGGTTATATTTTTGTTCTTGATAAATATATCCTTTGCTAGATTTAAAATCGAGATGCAGTAGAAATAAACAAACCAAGACACGTTAAATGCTACTAAGAGCACTCCCGAATCAGAATTTACAATTACCAGAGAGCGGCAGTTCTCGCCAGTGGCGCACACCCACACCCCCCTACACGCGACACTATATGTATATACGCGAAATTTTCGATTTTCTAAATCTGACTGAATTGAAAATTGTACCAACTCCCATCTTAAAGTTCAGGAAAAGACTCACTCATTCATATATCAACCATCCATTTTGGTCCAAGGATGTGGATTTTACGGACCTTCCTATTTAGGGCCTCTTTTTCGTTCTCGTCCCCAAAACTCACAAAAACTTCGAAAATTTAAGTCCGACCTTTGCGGCTTCTAATAGTACTGATCATTACCTTTCCAAGGCATGTCTAATTTTGAAAATCGGTTATACCATTCAAAAATTACCGAGCTCAGAAATATGACTCAATTTCTATTTAAACAAGGGAAAATGTTTGTGGATATGTATGTATATGTATATATATATATATATATATATATATATATATATATATATATATATATATATATATATATATATATATATATGTGGCTGGAAAAGTTAAATCGATCTGATTTTTTTTCTGTGTTTGAAGAGGGGGTCAGGGCCGATTCAGAACCGGTGTGGTTTGAAACTTTGGATCACCCATAAGCCAGCTGTAGGACTTGGTAAGTACAAAACGGCATATATTTTGGGGGTATATATCTTCGGTTCAAGAAGAGACAGGAGAACCGCAAATACACCAAATCAATAGTGTTGAGTTAAGCTTTCAAATGGTGTTTAAGCCGTCAAGATCAGACATACACACGGCTCAGTATGGCCGAAAAACTGAAAAACTAAACATTGAAAATTTTGGTTTTTCGACAATTACTCAAAATTTCAACCTACGAATTGCGCCAATAACTGAGCGTTTGTAGAAAAACTCTAGGCGAATCTGACGGTGTATACCTCATATCCGGAAAAATTCGAATTTTTAAGTTATATGCTTCATAAGTATGATCAAATCTATTTCCTATGGGCAAAACGGTTTTTCAAGCTCAATAATTCCTGTGATAGCTTCAGTTATCATACTTGACCTTAGATGCATCAGATACTACTTGTCAATACGTTTCAAACTCATGTTTAGTGATCAAAATCGGTTAAGCCGTTTAGAAGTTATTAATCTACAAAAGTATAAAAAATTAACGATTATTCCCGAAATGGTTTATGTAATTGTAGTGGTTACGACGCTAAATTTGATCTGGCAACGGGCAATACGAGTTCATTAACCGGCCATCCCGATAATTTTTTTCAATCTATTTCGAATAGAAAAAAATCTAGTGTACATTTCATGGACACTAGATCATTTGGGAGATAATGCGACAAAGGCGACCATTTATAAAGCTTAACGTGTAATCGAGAAAAATTGCATTCAACTTCATACATTTAATTTATAAAAAAACTTTGAAAAACTACTGATACAAGAATAAAAAAACCGCCAAACGCCGTAAAAATGAGTGGCGCATACAATATTCCAGCTACAAAAGATCTGATATGAATATTACGTGGCACGAAATTGTATTTTCATCTCTCATATTCTCATTTTCAACAAAAATTATATTACAACCGAAGTTCAAAAAGAGTAATTCTAAAACTAATTCAAATTACAAATGTATTGAAGTGACACCGACTTAGCCGGTTTTCTTCAATACACTCCGTAGGATGCCTACAGCGTGTATTGGAGACCATAGACTTAGCATATGCAGTTGACTTAAAATTATTTCGTATTATTTGAGACTATGGTGATTGTATTGGGCATTGGGTTACAGAAATCATTGGGCAGTTTTGCGAACTGGTGTGTTAAAAACAAATTAATTATATTATTAATCGTGAAAAATGACAATCCAGTTTTATCAATCTCTTTTGCTTATGATATTTAATTGGTATTTATTTAATTATAATTCTCTTGTCCACTCCTAACTTGAAAATTTCACTGTGATCTGGTTTATCTTTACTCAAGCATAGGTATATCCAATACGGCGTAACCAGGATGATCCTAAGGGGGAGTTTACAACTACTGGAGGATTTCTGGAGGGTAGCGATTACAGCCAATTTAAGTTCAAAGTACATTCCAATGGGGGGTTATAATCCCCAAAAGCGCCCCTGGTTACGCCACTCGAGAGGAGAGAGAGAGAGAGAGAGAGAGAGAGAGAGAGAGAGAGAGAGAGAGAGAGAGAGAGAGAGAGAGAGAGAGAGAGAGAAAGTTATGATGTACTGTTCGTTTAAATTGTGTAGTAAACATATAGGGCTTTTCATTCACAGTAATTTTTTCGAGCTTCTGTCATATGTTGTATAATCCGGGTATATTAATATTATACACAGATTATACAACATATGACGGAAGCTCGAAACAAATGACAATCGATGAAAAGCCCTATTCTGGGGCTTTTCATTCACAGTCATTTGTTTCGAGCTTCTGTCATGTGTCACATAATATTAATATATCTACGTCATACGTTATTGGTAGATATTGTCCTTTTCATGAGCATTTTTCAGTGCGTAACAAATGATAGGAAAAAGGGTAAGTCCGTGATGATACACATTTATGACATTTATTCTAACATGACATTTTAGTTAAATCTGACAGTTGTCACATTTTATTTTCAATTTGGAATAAAAACAATTCAAATATGTTTCTTGCATTTATAAAATGGTATTTTCTTTGATTTGTATAGTCTTATAAATTATACAGATTATATTTGTAATATTATTATCTAATTAAAAAAAATTATTTTTTTATTATGGCGCCATCTATCGACAACTAGAATAACTAAAATAAATGTTGTAAATGTCTGTAATAACGGACGTGCCTTTTTTTCTGTCACATACAATTTAATGCGTTAGAAAGAAATCGAAAAACTGTGACGCACTGAAAGATGATCATGAGAAAAAGAATACCAATGATACAAACCAATGACGTATGACGTATATATATTAATATTATGTGACACATGACTGAAGCTCGAAACAAAATGACAATCGATGAAAAGCCCTATTTTGTATGATCAATAGGGCTTTTTATTCACAGTCATTTGTTTCGAGCTTGTGTCATAAGTCGTATAATCTGTGTATATTAATATTACATAGTATTTTTACTACAAAAGCGATATTACGTAGGTCAAAATTTTTGACGTAAGAGAACTGTCAAAACATTAGAATGTGACTGTTCATTATTGTCATGTTTATAATAAACATGGCAATAATGAAAAGTCACATTCTAATGTTTTGATAGTTCTCAAGAGAACTGTCAAAACATTAGAATGTGACCTCTTCATTATTGTCATGTTTATAATAAACATGGCAATAATGAAAAGTCACATTCTAATGTTTTGACAGTTCTCTTACGTCAAAAATTTGGACCTACGTAATATCGCTTTTGTAGTAAAAATACTATACACAGTTTAAACAACATACCTATGACAATAGCTCGAAAATGACAATAGATGAAAAGCCCTACTTCTTAAATCTGGATTCTTTTCTTACCAGAAGAGTTAACTTTGACTGACATATTAAAATGCAAAATATACTTTGTACAAATAAGTGTGTATAGTATTTTTACTACAAAAACGTTATTACGTAGGTCAAAATTTTTGACGTAAGAGAACTGTCAAAACATTAGAATGTGACTTTTCATTATTGCTATGTTTATTATAAACACGGCAATATGAAAAGTCACATTCTAATGTTTTGACAGTTCTCTTACGTCAAAAATTTTGACCTACGTAATAAGTTTTTGTAGTAAAAATACTATATTTACTTATTTATTGTATTCAAGTATATTTGATTTATATTTGTAATTTTATATATTGTAGGTATATATTATTTTAATGCTGCATTCTTGTATAATTTGTTATATTTTGACAGTGTGTTTGTCCCGATTGTTGTTAATAAATAAATAAAGTAGATCAGATAGCTACATAGTGTTTGTTTTTTAGTCCAATAATAACAAATATTTGTTGTTTTGTTGATTTGTTTTGTTTATCCCTCCCTTGATTACGCCTCTGACGATGGAATGAGGTTCAAAACCATATTTTATTAAAAATTTTAGTATAAAGATGCTTCTTTTATTTAAGCAACATAATATTCAACCAGCCATTGTAGTCATTCATATTATTATGTTATGTTATAATTACAAATTTCCGGTTGTTTTTTCCTCTTTAAAAGTATTTTTCCATATATTTCTTTGATAGTCGTGACATTCCGGTAGCTATGACAACAATGTGTCTGCGATACCCGTTGTATTAGATGTGTCTGCAAAACACTTTTTATCGCCCATCTCCATCATACCGACAAAGTTCGCATCGTTTTCTCTCTGTTAGGAAATGTTTACGTACTTCTAATCTGTGGAAGCTGACAAGCACAACTTGTAAACAAATAATGCGCATGTGTTGGATTCCTAGTATTCAATAAAGATACGTAGTTGGGCGATCTTCATTTACAGGACAGAGTATTCTGTGGTATTTGTTGCAGGTAAAGGACTCATTAAACGCGTTTAGGTCGTTGATCCTTAAGGTCGACGCACAATGCAATTGCCTGTTACCGCCAAAACGTAGTTGTCTAGGGGTGAGACCAAAATAATATGTATTTGAAGTTGTGTAATAAATTCATGACGGTTAATCTTTTAGACATAAATTAAATAAGTAAAAAGTTCACAAAATTGAATGAAATTACATACTTTTTTTGAATTTGGGGTGGATGTACTTACGGGTTTGGATTCGGCCGTTTTTTTTTTTAATATAAATGTGAATTTTTACAGCTATATTGCCTAATCTTCATAGAACTTTTCAATTACTTTGTGGATTGCTTTCTAGTTTTAATTCAGCGTTTTAGTCGTAAAACAAACAATGAGATGTGAGATGCCAAGATAAAATTATGACGCGTTCCCTTGAAGATATCTACAGACTAATGGAAATTCTTTGTAATGACATTGCAGTTATTTTTGAAATACGTTACAAGTTAGGTGGGAAATTACAGACAATTGGAGGATATGTACTAAGCGTGAGTGCCTACCTATTTAAAAAAGTAACAATAATAATTGTAAAGAGTGATATGTTTTGGTACACACTTATAACAACTGAATGACTGGGAAAAGGCATGGCCGTCTTTCACCTATTAGATTAGGGTGACCAAATCATAAACTTGAAAAAACGAGACACATACAAGGAGCAGTGGCGCACCTAGAATTTTTCTCTGGGGGGAGAGGGTTGGTTGGGCGTCGAATTTTTTTTGTATAGTTTGTGAAAGACATGTTATATTTTCCTACGATTTTTTGTATATTTTTCATATGGCCTGGGGGGTTTAACCCCCAAAACCCCCATGGGTGCGCCACTGCCAAGGAGGGTTTGGAGCGATACCCAAACAGGTAGGGGAAATTAAAACATGGTCTTTTAGCTAACTTGGGACCTATAAATCATTTTCAATTTACTTTTGAATGTGTAATTTACGTACGATCAAGACTGCGAAACAGGAAACTATAAAACTCCGTCAGAATGACATGGATCAACAACCCGTCAGAACAAACCAGGGAAGAATACAAAATATTGAGAAACAAAGCCAACTCAACAAATAAAAAGAAAAAAAAGACTGGTTTCGCTGGAGGATAGGGAGCATCAATAAACTACGTCGTAAAAAATTTGAACTTTTAATACCCTCCCCCCTCCGTTGTAATTCGTCGTTTAGAGACGACCCCCCCCCCATTTCGACGTCGTCGTTGCAACTCACGACCCCCCTTTCATTGATTAAAAAAAATCAATATTATTTCTGTTTTTTTTTAATCAAATATGAGGGGGTAGGCGTAAAATCTTGGTCCAATGCATTAAATGCATTATTTTTTTTTCGAATTCTGAGAAAACTAATAAATATATTTGAAAAATTTAAACGCAGAATAAAAGATTACATTATTACCAAGGGTTGAAAGTCCCTTAGAATAAACAAAAGGTTTCTTTTGAATGAAATATTTGAAATGAAAAATCAGACAAAATTTTCTTTTTTACCCCTGTAACTTATTAAAATAAACATTATAGATGTTTTCAGGAACTTTTGGCCCTCGGCAATAATGCAGTCTTTCAATCTGCGTTTAAATTTTTCAAAAATCTTTATTAGTTTTCTTAGTATTCGAAAAAAAAAATGAATGCATTTAAATAGCATTGGACCAAGATTTTGAGGGGTATGCTTTATTAACTGCATCATATAAATCTTTATATTTATTTTGTTTTGATTTCGATGCCATTTCTTCTAAAGTATAAATACGACTTACTAACTAAATAGAAAACAATATTTTACTTCTATTCGTTCTTTCAGAACTGTTGTTTCACACACAGTATGCAGCACATAAATGAACTAAAAATTTAAATTTTTTTTGGTTCCAGACGTTCCAGACAAAAGACGAAGCGATTATTGAAACCCAAAGAACAATGTCTTATTGTTTGTTGTCCTGTACAAAAGTGCTACCTAATATTATTTTAAGGCCGTGACTGATAAAAACGAAATGAAAAGTATGCGATAAAAGTATCTATAATAGAATTATTCTTTTTAATTTTAACAAAGGTAGGTATATTTATTCGTAACAATTTCATATAAGAAACTATACGTTTCTATATGAATATCTGATACTTTAATGCTGGTAGAAGCTAGTAAAAAATTATTTTTATAGACACAATAGCGACAAATTTAAATATACCAATATATTAAACGACGTCGAATGGGCACTCATACCCCCTCCCCCCTGTCGTACTCCGTCGTAATAAACAAGCCCCCCTCCCTCTTCTCAACGACGTGATGACCCCATATTGAAAAAGACAGAGAGAACTATCAAATACAACAATAATTTTACAAAAAAGTCAAAGAAGCAAAAAATAAGACCAGCATTAAAACAAGAGGACTAAAAAAGCAAAAAAAGAAAAACCTTGTTTGAGGACAGACAGATCAGCAAAATATTGGAAGAATATTACGAAAAAATGGTATTCACTGTGAAGGAAATACACTGCGATGAAGAAGTAAGGCCGTACAAGATAACGACGAAGGAAAAATTTTCACAGAAGATGAAACAACTGTGGAATAAAATACGAAGTAAGAGAATTACGTAAAGGAATAAACCAGCTAATACAACAAATATGAACAAAACAGACTACCAACCGATTGGAACGCAGGCATTATAGTAGGTACATACCTATATATATAAAAAAGGAGATCTAGAGGAGTGCGAGAATTACAGAGCAATAACTTTATTAAACAACACAATATTATAACATTCTAGAAAATATTGTAACGTGACTATTGTAATTACTTATAATTACAATAAAACTAGCGGTTCGTATTTATTTACGACTTTATTATTTATTTATACAAGTTTACTTTACAAACTTTAGCTTAAGACTAAACTGTATTTACAAATATGCCCGTATTTATACCCAGTTGTTATTCTGGAACAATCGACGCCCATCTCTAGCTATCAGCGTGTTCCGCCTACGGGTCGTATGTTCGAGAAGTTCCTCCTCCTTTCCGCCGAGGCCTAGATCATTCGATGACGTCATTCTCGAGGTGTTTACTGTTATACGGCGGTCGGCCAAGTTTTCTCTTTTGTTACACTGCTCCCCTCTTAAGATCTGAGCGTCCCGATCAGCAACTCTAGATGAAGGCCCAGGATGGCGGAATCTACACGACTCTCCAGCTCTGCATACACCCTTCAAGAAGAAATAGCAGTCTACTGTCTTTGAAGGGTATGACATCTTCGGGTTCATGCAACACACAGTAATTCGTACGCCAGTTTCTCTGAAGATCACTTCAAGCATGCTTCTCACAATCTTCCAATCCAGATTTTCTACTGCATGGCCTATTTTTGGTATAGCCAAATCTTCGATGTCATAATTACACACGATTTTCTTCAAATTAGTTAGAGCACGCCATATGTTCTCGTAGCTTGGCGTGTCCGTATAAGACTTCCTGGTCACTATATACAGCAAAGATCGAGGACCATCTTCCAATCGCAATACTCTTCCAATTTTAGGTTGTTGATTCCTTAACTCGTCCAGGCGGCCGAACTTTCTATTGAATACGGACGAGATTCCTTTAGTCATCTCGAGGTCTTGGGCAACACAGTGGGCTAGAGAGACGTTTTCTGGAACACCAAACAGATCTTGCTGAACTTCTGTGGTCACGCCGAATCTAGCACTCTTTCTTTCTGCGTAATTTGACATAAATTCCTTAAAACTTGGCTGTGGTGCATCTTTCATCTCCTGTTGGAGGACTCGGGCTTCCTCTGTTTCATTTGAGCCAGCATATGGTGCAAGACGATTTATGTGAATAACTTTTGGTTTACCGTTTGGTAACTTCTTAATTCTGTATATTACGTCATTTATTTTCTTCTTAACTTCATACGGACCTTCCCATTGTCTTTGCAGTTTAGGACACAGGCCTCGACGACGTTGTGGATTATAAAGCCAGACAAGATCACCTACTTCGAAGCTTTCATTCTTGCAGCGAGAATCATATTGATCTTTCATTCTGTCACTGGCTATCTGGATGTGTTGTCGGGCAAGTTCATGAATGTTGTTCATTCGTAACTTCAGGCGGTCTACGTATTCTTCGCCTGCAACATATTCCTCGGAAGGTCTGCAGCCAAACTCTAGGTCGCAGGGCAAACGAACTTCACGACCCAACATCAGGCAGGTTGGTGTTTGACCTGTAGTTTCATTCACGGCCGAGCGGTAGGCCATCAGGAATAAATGAATGTGTTGGTCCCAATCTCGCTGATTTTCAGATACAACTTTGGACAAGTGTTTACCCATCGTTCGGTTCATCCTGTCGACCATCCCATCTGATTGAGGATGCAGGGGTGTTGTTCTGGTCTTATTGACACCAATCAATTTACAAACGTTTTGGAAAAGAGCTGACTCAAAGTTTCGCCCTTGGTCGGAGTGGATCTCCAAGGGAACACCAAATCGGCTGAAGAATTCTTTAACAAGTACCTCTGCAACGGTAGCAGCTTCTTGATTTGGTAATGCATAGGCCTCGGTCCATTTCGTAAAATAATCCATGGCTACCAGGATATATTTATTTCCAGCATCAGTTTCTGGAAATGGACCTGCAATGTCGATTGCTACTCTTTCCATAGGACTGCCAACATTGTACTGTCTCATGGGTGCTCTCTTTTTACCAACTGGACCATTACCGGATGCACACAGTTCACATTTCTGGCACCATCTTCTTACATCATCTTTACAGTTCACCCAATAGAACCGTTCTCGAACCTTTTGCAGAGTCTTCGTAATACCAAAGTGTCCACCTGATGTACCGTCATGCAACTGACGTAATACTTCTGACACTTTACTTTTAGGTACAATCAACTGAAGCTTAGATTCTGTACCATCATCGTTCTCAAAGGTTCTGTACAGAAGATCATCTTTTAGTATCAGGCAATTCCATTGGCTCCAGTAGGCCTTGACTTCCGGACTACATGCACTAATGTTTTGCCAACTAGGTCTCTCACCTCGACGCATCCAATCCAATACTCTTTTTATACATGGATCGTCTTCTTGGGCTTCTTGTAACTGTTGTGGCTGCCATTGCTCATTAACGACGGTAGTTCGTCTCACAGGGCAAAGCTGTTCATCTAGTTTAAGCCGGTGATTACAACTTTCACTGCATGGCCGTATCGAGGAAGCATCTGTATTTGAACCAACTCTTCCAGCCCTCTTCATGCGTCTCTTCGGCATCGTGTCACGAATCACCCTCCGTACCATTTCCACCAAACGTTCATCTTTTCTCTTATCGCCTTTTTCCACGGTTATTACTCGATTGTTTCGTGAAGCTTGGCTAGCTGCTTCGTGTTCCAAGGCAATAGCAAGTGCTTCATCTAAAACTTTCGGTCTTGCTAGTCGTAAAGCTTTCTGTAGTTCACTATCTTTCAGCCCATTGACGAAGGTATCTACCGCAATTTCTTCTAAAATACTGTCTGGCGCCTCCGGATAAGCCAACCGCACCACACGAGCAACATCTGCTTCAAATTCTTGCAGATTCTCACTTGCCCGTTGACTTCTACTTCGCAGTTGTGCTTTGTATACTTGTTGTAGATGGGCATCTCCATAGCGTTTTTCTAGACGAGTGAACAAGGTCTGGTAACAATTTTCTTGACCCTTCGGAATTGATCTTAATATATCTGCAGCATCACCTCGCAAAGCAGCAGTCAAGGAAACAGCCTTTTCCTGTTCGGTCCAATGATTGGCGGTCGCAATAGCTTCGAATTGTCTAAGGTATATGGACCAAGAGGACTTTCCATCGAATGGTGGTAATTTGAATCTCATATTATGCGACGTTTCGTCTCTCGGTAGTTCATCTTTCACTACAGGATCTAACGCTGCTGCATTAACTGATGGTTGTACTTTTGTATCGGTTATCATGCTCTCTAGTTGTTTGATCTTTTCTTCTACGGTCTCTACACTTTTCTGCATCTTATCGAATGTTCTAGAAACTTCTTCAAATTTCTCGTCATTCTGTCTACAAACGTCTTTAATTACTTGAGAAACACTTTCAAATTTCTCGTCGCTTTTTCTAGAAGTTTCATCGATCTTTTGAGAAACACTTTCAAATTTCTCGTTGTTCTGTCTACTAACTTCTTCAAGTTTCTCGTTGTTCTGTCTACTAACTTCTTCGAGTTTTTCGTTGTTCTTTCTAGAAGTTTCATCGATCTTTTGAGAAAGACTTAGACTTATCTTAGACGTTTCATCGATCTTTTGAGAAACACTTTCGAATTTCGATAAGATCGCTTGTTCTGCTGACTGGAAGTGGAACGTCTTTGGGTCATCTCTATTCTTCTTGAGGACCTCCTCGAGTCGTGCTTTCAGGACTTTCTTGGACCCACTGGCATCTTGCTCGTACTCTTCTAATTGTTCATGGAGCTGTTTTAGCGAAAGTTCTTCTAGCAACATCTTTAGTCGGCACACACGTACTTTTCAAAATGTCTTTCCGAATACCGAACAATTAACGCACTCCGGTTATTCCCGACGAATAAAGTTCAAAAGTCTTTTAAAGTCTCTCTGTAATTCACTTATTTATATCGCACTAAGTTTACCGAACACCGACACCAACTGTAACGTGACTATTGTAATTACTTATAATTATAATAAAACTAGCGGTTCGTATTTATTTACGACTTTATTATTTATTTATACAAGTTTACTTTACAAACTTTAGCTTAAGACTAAACTGTATTTACAAATATGCCCGTATTTATACCCAGTTGTTATTCTGGAACAATCGACGCCCATCTCTAGCTATCAGCGTGTTCCGCCTACGGGTCGTATGTTCGAGAAGTTCCTCCTCCTTTCCGCCGAGGCCTAGATCATTCGATGACGTCATTCTCGAGGTGTTTACTGTTATACGGCGGTCGGCCAAGTTTTCTCTTTTGTTACAATATATAAACATAAGACTTAACTCATGCACTGAACGAATATTAGGAAAATACCACAACAGGTTCAGACCGGGGGAGGTCGACGATTAATTTCATACATACAGTGGAGCAAATAATTCAAAAATCGAGAGAATACAACAGAGAAATGCACCTAATATTCGTGGATTTCAAAAGCGCTTTTGATACAACCAATCGGACAAAAATGATGGAGCAGCTAGAGAATGTTGGAATCCCAAAAAATTAAGACATATTTAACAGTGAGCCTAAGGAACACTAGAGGAAGGATCAGTTACAACGGAGCAACTTCTACGGAGATTAATGTACACAAAGGCTTGAAACAAGGTGACTCTATCTCTCCGACAGTATTTAATCTGATATTGACAATATCAGATATTGACATAATCTGTAATCACGAGGATGACAAACTTGCAAACAAAAACATTATTACGCAGATCAACTTCAAATATTATGCAGATGATTCAGTCATCACAGCGAAGACGAATATAACACTTGCAGTTGGAAAATTACATAAGGAAGCGAAGAGAATAATAGGACTAGAGATAAACCAGCTCACAGCAAAATACATGGCGATAGGGAAAGATGACCCAACTCAGAAATATCTAATAACACAGAACCATAAATTTGAAACTGTATCCATCTTTAGCTACTTAGGAGTAAAAATAGGGAAAACCGGAAAATAAGAGAGAACAGAGGAAAGAATTCTGAAGGACAGAAAAACATCTACACGGTAGAAGAAATCTGCTGAGAAGCAAGACTCTAAGTATAATATGAACCTATATAAGACCTCAATAAGACTTAGTGTTACATATGGGATGAAAACAACGACGATTAACAAGAAAGAGAAAGATAGCCCTCTGAAATTTGAAAGAAAAATAATGAGAACAATACTGGGCCACAATGTAACAAAAGAGGGAGAAATAAGAATGAAAACAAATGCAGAAATTGAAGAAAAATTAAAGAGAGAAAATATAGTTAGATACAAAAACTCAACCCAACGCAAATACGGGACATTTAGACGTCCCGAGATACTTTTTCGGGACTCCGCGACAAATCGTTAAAAAACGGGACAATCCCGTTTTTACGGGACGTTTGGTCACCCTATATTAGATGCTTTGGGTACATTAGGAAAATGGGGCCCCTGGCCTATAATAATAAAGCAATATTTTGCTAAAATAGAAAAAGAACATACATAGATATGCAAAGTTTTAACTTTATTTTTATTCCTTTACTTACAGTAATATTAGATTATTAGATATTATGTATTATGAATAAATAATGCCATACACACAAATTAATTAGTATAGTATCCATCCACGATTAGTCCTTATTATAGGCTATTGATTATGTATTTTAGAAAGGAACTACAACGTTAACAGGGTTTTATTGTTTCATATAGTCAATGGACCTCTATATTTGAAAAAACCGCGGAGTGCTTGAGTGCTACCGTTTAAATGGGTGAGTTTTTGAGAAAGAGGTGAATTAGTCACTAGGCACAGGCCGAATTAGGGTGAGTTCTATGCACAATTAGTGCAAACACGTCTATGGGAAAATTGTTTCAGGTTAAATTTACTATCGAAATATCACATTTTAAAGTCAAAAACATGTTTTTTTACAAAAATATATCCAAAAGAAAAGCAAGAAAAAAACATGAAAGATAGCAATTTTGTTTTTTGCTCCATAACTTTTTTCCACGGGGATATAGGTATATGCATTGCTTCACAGAAAAAAAAACTTCCATCCTTTCTCTTTAAAATGGCGTTTGGTAGAAGTCCCTGTGATTTACAATTCCCAAAATATGATTTTTCCAATTTCGCCACTCACAGCGATTATGGGATATTTTCCTTGTTACTTCGCAAACATTGTTCTGTAACTTTTTTCTACGCATTTCTAGCTAGGTATACGCAATGGTACATTTAGTAGAAAGAGAAGTCAATTACTTTTAAAATGTTCTATCGTAGAAGGCCGTATGGATATATTTAAGCAAGATATGGTTTTTCAAAATTTTTTACTTTGAATGATTTTTGATATATTTTACCATTATTTTTAAATTGCTCATTATAACTTTTTTTATTGTATATTTGGGTATATACATTGTGTAATAAAAACGAAAGCTCATTTTCTTTACTTTAAAATGGTGAACTGTAAAAAATATGCACATGCAATAGTTGGAACCACATGGAAAACTTTTTTAGTATTAATTTTATGAAAAAAAGGTATTTTTTATAAAATGCTCTGCCAGGTCTGAAATCTAAAATGCAATCATCAGATAAAAATTTTTATTAATAGTGTACGAGGTATGTTAAAAATTATGAATTTGCTCAGGAGTAAAGTACCTTTATATTTCTCATTATCGAAAAGTGTTATTAAGAAAAATTATTTGGAATTAAAAATTATATTATAATATGAAATTATATTCTTCTAAATGAAAAAAAAAAAAAAAAAATAAAAAATTTTAAAATTTGAAATTTTTTTCAAATTACGGATACTCTTGAAGATCCTACGGATATCTTGTTTAAAAATAGTCCTAGATTTTTTTGGAATACACCATTTTAAAGTAAAGAAAATATGCTGTTTTCTATTATAGAATGTCTAAATGTACAAGAAAAAAATGAGAAAAATGTGATAATGAGAAATTTAAAAAATAATTATAAAAAATATCAAAAATCATTAAAAGTATAAAACCTTGAAAAAGCAGAACTTGCTTCAAAATAGTCAAGCAACCTTATACAATAGACCATTTTAATTTTAAAGGTAATTGACTCCTCTTTCTAATAAATGTACCATTGCTCTTCTTCTTTAAGTGCCATCTCCGCGACGAAGGTTGGCAATCATCATTGCTATTCTCACTTTTGACACTACAGCCCGAAAGAGTTCAGTTGAGCTGCAGCCAAACCATTCTCTGAGATTTCTCAGCCAGGACATTTTTCTCCTACCTATGCTGCGCCTTCCTTGAATCTCTCCCTGCATAATTAATTTTAGGAGTTCATATCTGTCACCACGTGTTATATAACCCAAGTATTGAAGTTTTATTATTTTGATGGAATCCAGTATCCCCCTGCTGTTCTGTATTCTCCTTTTAGTACTTCCTCATTGGTTATTCTGTCTGCCCAGAAGATTCTCAGCATTCTTCGATACGTCCACATCTCAAATGCTTTCAATCTATTGAGGCATTGTTTATTGAGAGTCCATGTCTCCACACCATACAAAAGAACAGAAAATACATAACATTTTAGTACTCGCTTTCTACGATTTAGGCTGAGGTCTCTACTACATAATATCTGTTTCATATTAGTGAATGCACTTCTAGCCTTTTCTATTCTAATTCGGATTTCTTTGGTATAATCGTTTGTTTCACTAATGTTTGTCCCTAATTAGTTATAATTCTGAACTCGTTCTATCGTCTTATTATTTACGTGTAGATTGATGTTTCTAATATTTTTCTTTGATATAACCATGAATTTCTTTTCCTTTATGTTTAGTGACAGACCAAATTCTTCACTCGTTGCAACAACCTTATCTAAAATTCTTTGTAGATCTGTAATAGTTTCTGCTATTAGTATTGTGTCATCGGCGTAGGTATCTAATTTCACATATGGGTAGGTCATTTATTTTTATGCCTGCTACTTCATCTTCTAATGCTTTTTTGAATATATCTTCTGAGTATGCATTAAACAGTGATGGCGACAAGACACAGCCCTGTCTAACGCCTCTTTTGATTTTTATTTTATTGGTGTTTAAATTATGTATTATTATAACAGCTTCTTGTTCATAATACAGATTATTTATTATTCTTATATCCCGTGTGTCGATGTTCTTTATCCTTAGTAGTTTTATTAACGGATTATGTTTCACCGTATCGAAAGCCTTGTTATAATCTAGGAAGCAGACATAGATGTCCTGGTTTACATCTAAACATCTCTGTATTAGCACATTTACTGCAAATAATGCTTCTCTGGTTCCTTGAGCATTTCTAAATCCGAACTGAGTTTGTCCAATGTCTTGTTCTAACTTTTTGTATATATATTCTAGGATGAATAATCTTTAGAAATACTTTGAGTATGTGGCACACTAGACTGATGGTACGGTGTTCGCAACATTGTTTGGCGTTTCTCTTTTTCAGTATAGTCACGAATGTTGATTCTTTAGGTAATATACCTGTTCTGTATATGATATTAAATAATTCGACAATTTCATGTATAGTGTCCGCTATAACTTTTCCCATGCGGTACGATTCATTTTCAATCAAATTAAGTCAAAACAGAAAGTGAAACGTACGCCGAGGTGTGTAGTATATAGAATACAGTATACAAAATGTATACACATCGACGTTCGTTTCAATTTATGTTTTGACTTAATTTGATTGAAAATGAATCGTACCGCATGGGAAAAGTTATAGCGGACGGACTATACAGGGTGTCCAGAAACTCTACCGACAAACGAAGACAGGAGATTCCTCAGATAATTTTAAGATAATTTAACCCAATTCACCTAGTCCGAAAATGCTTCCTAAGGGAGCTAGAGCTCTTTGAAGATGGCGTCATGTAATTAGTTTTTCTTAAATACCTCCAGAAGGCTTCTATTTAGAAAAACGAAAATTGGTATACACATTTACTTTCCAGAAATGAATCGATTCCATCTGTTGCTAATTTCTAGTACAGCTCATAGGCGCCCGTTTTGGGTAGGGCATATTTTATCGCCTAACTTTTTTGTCTTTAATTTTTAAGCATTTTTGACTCTGAATTATTTAATTGTGACTTATTCTAGTACTAAAAGGTACTCTTAGTTTAAGTCGATAGGACACACCGTTTTCTAGAAAAATCGATTTGAAAATTTTTCGTTCCTTGAATTTAAAAAAAAAGATTAAAAAAAACTATTTAGAAAGATGAAAACTGGTACATTTATTTATATTCCAGAGATTAATCGATTTCATTAATGGCGAATTTCTAGTACCGGTCATAGGCGTCCGTTTTGGGTAGGTCAACAGTTATTTTATAGCATACCTTTATTGTCTTTAATTTTTAAGTATTTTTGACACGAGATTATTCAATTATGAGATATTCGAGTACTAAAAGTTACTCTTGCTTTAAGTTGGTAAAATACATCGTTTTTTTTTTAAATTTTTTTTAACTATTTTTTTCAAATTCCCAAAACTAAAAACTTTCAAATAGATTTTTCTATAAAACGGTGTATATCCTATCGACTTAAAGTAAGAGTACCTTTTAGTACTAGAATACCTCACAATTTAATAATCCAGTATCAAAAATGCTTAAAAGTTGAAGACAAAAAAGTTATGCAATAAAATAACCGTTGCCCTACCCAAAACGTGCGCCTATGACCGGTACTAGAAATTCGCAATGGATGGAATCGATTCATTTCAGGAAAGTAAATAAATATACCAATTTTCGTTTTTCTAAATAGAAGCGTTCTGGAGGTATTTAAGAAAAACTAATTACATGGCGCCATTTTCAAAGAGCTCTAGCTCCCTTAGGAAGCATTTTCGGAATAGGTGAATTGGGTTAAATTGTCATAAAATTATTTGAGGAATCTCCTGTCTTCGTTTGTCGGTAGAGTTTCTGGACACCCTGTATATTGCAGTCGGCTATAAGTTGCAATATTTCTGTCGGTATTTCGTCCGGTCCTACAGCTTTCCCAGTTTTCAGTTCTTTAATGGTGTGTTTTACTTCACTTTCTGTTATTTCTGGTCCAGTCTCTTCAACGAAATATTCGTTATCTATTGTGTCTCGGTTGACGTTAAACAGCTGTTCTATATAGTTTGTCCATACCATCAATTTGTTTTCTGTATCCATTACTATATCTCCCTTTTCATCAACTAGTAGGTATATTTTGTTTGTATTCTGGTTTTCTAGTTAATTCTTTTATTTTGCTGTGTACATTAAAGCTGTCATGTTTATGTTGTAGCGTTTCTATTTCATCACATTTTTTTTCAACCAATTTTCTTTTGTTATGCGTATTTGTCGCCGTATTTAGTTTTGTGTTTGCTGGTATAACGATTTATTTTTGTCCTTATATACTCTTCTTTTGTTCATTAAGTATTTCGTCTGTCATCCAATCTTTTTTCTTTTCTTTGGATTTGCGTAGATACTTTTTTGAAGGTTCTATTAAGTCGGCCTTTATTTTTCCCAGTTTTTGTTGATATTTTCTTCATTTTATTCCCCTTCAATCTGTACGGTATTTAGACGTTCGTTAATTCTTTCTTTGATATTTTCTCTGATTTCTGGATTTCTTAGTGCACTTATATAAGTTCTTTCTTCCTTTGCTGTTTTCTCTATTATTTTCATTTTAATTTTCATGTGAGCTACTAAGAGATTATGATTAGATGATATATCTGCTCCAGGTTGTGTTTTGACTGCTGTAATACTATTCCGATATATTTCTTTGATCATTATGTAATCTGTTTGATTTCTCATTATCTGATGTTCATTATCTCTTGGCGATTTCCACGTGTACAAACGTCTATTAGGTAATTCAAAGAACGTGTTTGAAACAATCATACTATTATCTTGGCAGAATTGTATCAACCTATCTCCTCTTTGATTTCTATCACCTAATCCAAAATTTCCCACTACGTTACTTGCGCTACCCTTTCCAATTTTGGCGTTTAGATCACCCATTATTACTGTGACGTCACGTGCTTTGGTAGTTCTCAATGCCTCTTGAATTTGTTCATAGAAAGATTCCACCTCTTCGTCATCTTTTTCGTCCGTTGGGGCGTAGACTTGAACTAGGTTTATTTTTATGTCTGTCGTTTTTAGTTGTAGTAGCATAACTCTTTCGGAAAAAAGTAGAATATTCTGGACGTGTTGTGAGACTTCATTATTCAGTATGATTGCTACGCCTTGTAGATGTTGTGTGTCATTATTACCAGAATAGTATATCGTATGGTCTCTAACTTGACATTTTCCATTTCCTATCCATCGGGTTTCACTTATTCCTAAAATATTGATGTTAACACTTTTTATTTCTTGGATTACATTGTGTGTTTTTCCGTATTCGACCATGACATTCCACGTTCCAATTGTAAATTCACGGTCTGCTTTTTTCTTTTTCTGGCAGGGATTTCGCTGGTTGACGACCTGAAAAGCCCTCTGACTCCTTCCCTGCCGGATCTTGGTCTCCGATACGCAGGATCAGTACCCGTCTGCATACTCTGTCTTCTCATTTCATGATGATTCGACTAGGGATATCTTACGATCTTTAATACAGTGGTTTCCCGTTGCCTTCTGTATTCTTATGCCGTTGGCTAATATTTTAGCTCATCCGCCTTTAGGGCCAGTTTCCCAACCCCAGGACAACTTACAACCCCTACCACTTACCAACTCATCCGTCCGAAGCCGTTGGTCAGTAAGTGGTGTATCATTGCATATACCTAGAAATTCGTAAAAAAAGTTACAGAACAATGTTTGCGAAATAATGGGAAAAATGGCCTAAAAATGCTGTGAGCGAGCGGCGAATTTTGAAAAATCCTATTTTGAAAAATATAAATCCTAGAGACTTCTACTAAACGTCATTTTAAAGAGAAAGAATGTAAGTTATTTTTTGCTGAAGCAATGTCTATACCTACATCCCCGTGGAAAAAAGTTATGGGGCAAAAAACAAAATTGCTTTCTTTCGTGTTGTTTTTTGCTTTTCTTTTGAATATATTTTTGTATATAAAAATGTTTTTGACTTTAAAATGTAATATTTCGATAGTAAATTTAACCTGGAACAATTTTCCTATAGACGTCTTTGTACCTAAAGTGCATAGCACTCACCCCAATTCACCTTGTGCCTAGGGACTAACTCACCCATTTCTCAAAAACGCACCCATTTAAATGGTAGCACTCCGCGGTTTTTTTCAAATTTAGAGGTCCATTGACTATATGAGACAATAAAATCCCGTTAACGTTGTAGTTTCTTTTAGCTCTCGTATTTTGAACATAATGCTTATTAGACCTATCTATGCTGATTGAAGAGGCACCTTTCTAGATTTGAGTTGAGCAAAATCGTTAATCACATCTTCAATCTTCAAAATATATGCCTTCGAGCATATCACATTCTATCCGGCGGGTGTATTTTCCTCACCAAAATAATTTTTTTCCTGCGTTTGGAAGGGTATATCATAATCCCACAGGTATTTTCCTCACCAAAACCGAAATGGTTCTTTCAGGTAGATTTTACTAAAAGGCATTCAGGGAATTATTTATCTACTATAAAATTACAGTAGGTACCCGTAATAATAATTAGTTAATTGATTATAGTATTTTATTTTGAGTCACAATTGGAATTTTGACAAAAATGGCATGTTTAATAGAAAGTAATTGCGGTAAACCTTTACTGGTATTTGAAAATTTTATTTTTTATAAAATGAAAGTTTTAAGAAGTGAAGAAGTGTTCTGGTGGTGTAATAAAACAACTTGTAGTGCGAAATTGTTTACTATTGGTGCAACTTTTACAATATCTAGAAGTAGCCGACAACATAATCATGAACCAGATCGTCAGAAGATATATCTAAAAATTGTTTCTAACTCTTGTAAACGTAAATCCGAAGAGAATCTAACTGAAAAACCAGCAAAAATTTTACGCCAAGAGCTTGCAGGTAATTTGACTGAAACAATTACTACGATTGATGTCAGTTACATAAGAAAATATATTTATATATTTATCGACGAAAAATGATGCCTGGTCAACCTCCTTCCAATATTGATGAGGTTCAAGAATTTGTGAAGAGCTGTGCTCAAAAAATAACCAAGGGGGAAAATTTTCTCTTTATATACTGTGTCAAAAGTAAGATAATTGTATTTAGTTGTGAAACAAATATAAGACTTTTAGCCACATTGAATTTTATACAGAGAGGGTAAAAATTATGGAATAAATTCATTTTCTCTAAAATGGACGATTTTGGAAAAAAATTCCGAAACAGGTCGGTTTTTATTTTTAAATTAAAATTTTGTGGCATATATTTCATAATAGTCACGTTTGGTAGCTCATTTGAAAGGTAAAATAATTCTCTATTCAATAATATAAACATTAACATCATTATTTATACAGGGTGACCAAAAAATAATTTTTGAATTAAATTAATTGACGCAGAAAGAAGAATGTAGGTATGTACCTACTTTATTTAATAGGCCAGAAACCGAAGCTTTTCACCTGGCTATTTTTACAGAATGGATAGATTTGCTTGAAAATTTGAAAATAAGTAGTAGATAGACCAAGGATCAAAATCTATATGATGCCGACAGGCGCTTTTACCATGGGGGTGGTTGTCACCCAATCACGGGGGTGGAAATTTTTTATTATATTTTGACCACAAAAGTTGATAAAAACATGCATTCTAAGCAAAAAATGTTCTATACATTTTTTTGATAAAATTAACAGTTTTCGATTTATTTACCATCGAAAATGTTAGTTTTATATCGAAAAAATCAATGTTTTGATAGGTATACTCATTTACGATTCACTCAATTTTTGCCGTAGAAAAAATTTTTTCATACCAAGTTCTTGAGAATTGAATAACCTACAATTTTATATTGAAACATATTTTCGTATCTCTGATGCTAATCTTTATATTCTCAAGAAAATGGCATTTTTTACCAAGCTACAAAAATTCGTTATTCGCTTTTAACTCTTGTTTTTAAAAACTAATCATTCTAAGCCAGTCAAACATCTAGAATCTATTAATAATACATAAATAAATAAGAATGAATAAGGCCAATGACTAAAAACACCGCTAACTTACATTATTATGCTTCCAATTGGATTTCTCCTTTTTTTTTCAAAAAAATATATTGATTTTTTAACCCTAACATTTTAAATTTTGATGTTAGAAGTTTGGTAAAAAAGAATTTTGTAGGTTTTTATAAGGTCTATAAGGCTATTAATATTAATTATTGTTAAAATCCTCAGTCGCAAAAAGAGGTGACTTTAAAAGGGTTGGTAAAGGTGGTTTTTGCATGTCATTACAAGTTTTAATTGTCGATAGCTCACTCAATTTTTGCCGTAGAAAAAATTTTTGCAACCCAGGTTTTTGGAAATTAAATCGGCTACAATTTCATATTTGAACATTTTTTCGTATCTCGGATGCTAATCTTGCTATTCTGAAGAAAAAGCAATTTTTTCCAAACTTCAAAAATTCGTCATTTGCTTTTGACTCTATTTTTAAAAAAATGTTCATTCTAAGCCGGTCAAACTTCTAGAACCTATTAATAATACATAAATAAAAAAGACCAAATAAGGTCATTGACTAATTTTAATTATGGTGGTTAAAAACTTTTGTGATTAAAATATAATAAAAAATTTCCACCCCTGAGATGGGGTGGAAACCACCCCCATGGTAAAAGCGCCTTTCAGCATGATATAGATTTTAATCCTTGGACTATCCACTACTTATTCTCAATTTTTCAAGCAAATCTAGTAAATCAAAATTTATTCTGTAAAAATTGCGAAGTTTTGTCCTATTTTAAGCTTCATTACTTGGACTATAATAACTCAAAATGCATTGTACTGCTGTCAGAGTAGCAAGTAGAAAAAAATGTTTATTTTACAAATAAACATTTCTTTTCACTTAAATTAAATCTCAAACAACCTCTCACCTTCCTCTTGACAATTCGAACATTTAATTTAAGCGAAAAGCAATGTTCATTTGCCAAATAAACATTTTTTTCTATTCTCTGTCAGCAATATAATGTATTTTGAGTCAAATAAATTAAATACATTCTTCTCTTTGTGTCAATTAATTTAATCCAAGAATTATTTTTTTGGCCACCCTGTACAAAAAATATGTTAATGTTTATGTTACTGAATAGAGAATTAAACACCCTTTCAAATGAGCTATCACACGACCCCTATTCCCATTTAAAAAAATTATCGACTACGTGATCACGTTCAGATGGATGCCGTCACTAGTATGAAATATAGGCCAAAAAATTGTAATCTAAAAATAAAAATCGACCTGTTTCGGCATTTTTCTCCACAATCTTCCATTTTAGAGAAAATGAATTTATTTCATAATTTTGCCCCTCTCGTATATATGGTACATTTCTTACTGTACCACATATTATTTGCAATTATTCACTAGTCTTGGGTTAAGTAATGGGCATTATAATGGGCATTATGTATATGGGCATTATATCTTTATTAGATATACTGTTTACTGCCAAACAATAAACAGAAACTTACAACAATTTTTTTATTTATTCAGAAAATTCAAAAAATCAGAAATCTTTAAAGCTCTCAAAATTGAGTTTGGGGGCGTTCAAGTAAGTATTACGTAACGCAATTTTTGAAGATTTTTGACACCGCCCTCCCCCTATGTAACGCACCGTAATGGGGCGTTCACGTATTACGTAACGCAATTTTTGAAAATTTTTGATCGCCTCTCCCCCCATTCAATCCTAGTAAAATTTTTGTAGATTTTGAAAAGGCTATACATAATGCAATCATTCAAATGTGTCCGAACACTGAAATACATGGTTGTAGATTTCATCTACACCAGCGGTTCTCAATCTTTTTGAGTCATGTACCATCTAAAATTTCTTTTAGTATATTTCTATATTTTTAGATTGTATAATCAAGACTTACTATGTACTACTATTTTAAGTTTTAGTGTGTTTTGTGTACCACCGCAAATAATGATATGTACCACAGATTGAGAACCGCTGATCTACACCAAGCTTGGTATAGAAAAATTCAGTCTCTTGATTTAACATCAGAATATACAAAATGATTCTGAAGTAGGTAAGTGGCTCAAACAGACTTTTGGCCTTATTATATAACACCAGAAGACGTATCAGATTGTTTTGTGTTTGATTTAATGTCATGCAAACCAGAAATTGAAATTTTAGACAATATGTTGATTATTTAGTTGAAACTTATGTAGACGAAAATACCATAATTTCCCCATATTTGTGAGCAGAGGCAAATTCTTCTGTTATTCGTACTACGAATGCTTGCGAATCTTTTCAGTCGCATTTTAGTTCATCGTTTTATAATACGCATCCATCCATATATATCTTCTTAGAAAATTATTAAAGAATTTCAGATATATACATATATGTTAAAATTTAAAGTTTGCATATTGCTAAACCCAGTGGCGTGCGGTGACATTTTCGGTAGGGGAAGCGATTCAATAAGAGTATAAAATTATTTTCTTACGGGGGTCGAGATCAAAATATATACTATGTGATAAGTATATATGTAGGTACCTACTTAACCCTCCGTTAGTCACTAGGATAAACGGAGCATCAAGAGTCGCTACGGTGTCAGAGACCGACAATTAAAAAAAAATAGTTATTGCTATAAAATTCATACAAATATTTTATATTGTGTATAGGAATGACTGAAAAATATTTTTGAAAATGTTTTATTGAAAAACAACAGATACAAAATGAAAAACCATAGTATAACAATATACATATTGTTATTCGTTTTTTTAAATGTTTTTGTTCGGCTTCAAAGGACATCTGTAAATAAGATTTGACCAAAACTTACCGATAAAATGCAATAATAAGATGCTAAATATTTACCTGAACTGCAAGTTATGCCAATAAAGTAATAACCACACCGTTAGTCGCTAGGGAGTCTTGCACCGAAAATAGCTATAAAACTCGCACAACTGTACCCAAGTAGGTAAGAATGTATACTAATACGAGGTTAGTTGATAGAAAGAGGTACAGAAAGTGGTGATAGAAAACACCAGTTATTATGTAAATCCCCAATGAATAATTCTGTCGTCGGTGTGTGACACCGATAGCGACTAACGGAGGGTTAATAGATAAATAGTAGGTATATATAATATACCTAATATTATACTACTTGTTAACTTATATGGATTAAAAACAAAAACTATAAAAAATTACCTGTAAAACGAAGCAAGCAAGCAAGCAATAGTGTTTTTAACCCAGCCTGAGACACTTGCACGCACCTTGAGAAAGACATTCGGGTGATACAATTCATTGGGGAGAGGAGGATTTACTCCTAGAAGCGGCCGTCACTCCACCCCGCCCCAATGCTCCAGACTATCCACTCCCCCCCACCCGATAATAGTACTCTGATGCGCTATAGGGGCACTCTAAAACTTTGTCTTTAATATTATCCATGTCTCGAGATAAAACCAAATTAAGTCTGTGTGCTAAACAGTGAACAAAACTTGCATGTTTAAACTGTTCCTTTACTTTAGCTTGAAGACCTGCTAACTGACCAGCCATTACTGCAGCACCATCATAGCTCTGAGCGACAAGCTTGGAATTACATTCTTGCTTATATTATTATTAGAAATAGTATCACACACAATTTGAAACATAGCCTCTGCAGTCCGATCGGCAGTTATGTTCACGAATTCTAAAAATCTCTCTTAAGGGATACCATCAACCACATATCGCACAGCAATGGATAACTGACAAAAATTGGTTACATCTGTTGTTTCATCAAGTGCAATTGAAAGAAATTGAGCTTTTTTATCTCATTTTTAATATGATCCATTACAACGTCAGCCGTACATTTAATTAAGTCGTTTTGGATTCTGTTTGAGGTACCTCGGAAAACTGTGGAATTAATAAATAGTTATTTTCCTAACTAGTGCGGAAAGTAATACTTTCACGCACAAGACTGCCGTTGACCCGAACGATGCGATAACGGAGTTCGGGCAAGCAGTGGAGTGCGGGGAAGACACTTTCCGCATGAATTAGGAACAATATTTTTTCTAGAGCCGTACGTTTGGAAAAAAGCCACAAAAAATAGAGTTATATCAATTTTTATTTGTCCAAATAATTTAAATGATTGTCCAAACTATGTTCAATGCGATATGCCCCGAATGTTTCTTTAATTGTAGCACTTAAATGGCATTTACTATTTACATGTCACTTTACACTTTTGTGAAAATTATTTAAATCTGTAATGCCGACCGAGTTCCAATGTGTTTTTTCGCTTGTATTAAAAAGAATACAGGGTCAACAAAATAATTTTGATACAATTTTGCAGCCAGTTAACGAGTTAACCATTCATATTTTTCATAAAAACCCACATGGAAATGTGTGGTAAATCTCTCTGCCGATTTTTTCACTTTTGTCTCCAAATTAATGGGCTCCTTTCACCTACCAGACTTCATAATGTCTACTTTCTCTTGATAACTTCGACTTGAAAATCCTTTTTTTAATAAACTACACACAATACAAATAAAAAAACAGTTGTCTATATTGTTCATAAATCCACAGGACGGTCCACTCGCTCCTTCCATTGAAGAAAAAGATAAACGACAGCACAAAATTTACAATTAAAAAAAACGTTGCCTCGTAACCCTACGAATTTCGACTGACTTAAGTAAATGCTGGCCGTAAGGCGAGCATAGAATCGCTTCCAGGGTAAGAAAATTCGCGCGAACTCAAGATGACTTGAGGGTGCGGTCATTAAACCCTGACCACCCCTGGCCAACACAAGGATGGATCAACTGCGCTTATTTTGAAAAGAGCTTCCGTACAGGCACGGACTCTTGGTATAGGATGCGTTAAATTGTGTGTATATTATTATTTGAGTTCGTTTATGCGATAAATTTTTAATATTTTCGATCGTATTGCCTACATAATAGATTACTTAGATTAGGGAAAATTTGTTGATAATTAAATATTAATTAATAATATAATTTCTTATATCGAAGTATAGGGAAGCGGTGCTTCCCCCGCTTCCATGGACCGCACGCCTCTGGCTAAACCTATCAAAGATAAAGGAGTTAAACTGAAATTGAAAAATAAATGTAGAAAATTTATTAATATCAGTCTAATCAAATGAAATGGATTTTGTAAAGTGTGTCTCTTAGTATAATAGTAAATATTAAATAATAATTTATACATTTTGCTTATTATCTATATTATAAACTATTAGCCAGGGAGGTAGTGTCAAATTTGACCGGAGCATTTTAGCATGGCTGCTTTCTTTTTATTTAGTTAGGTATTCCAAAGCTTATTAAAAAATGATGTGTCAGCTGGCCCAAAACCAGGGAATTTTAGACAAGAAAAGGTAAAATATGAAACTTGATGGACAAACGCTACAACTTATGTCAAATATGTGACTTACAACTCTTAATAGCCTTGCTGACTTCTCTCCTAGCTTTCACTCAGGCAATCCGGGTTCAAATCCTGGCGTTGAAAATTTTTTTTGTTTTTAAAATTGACATTTTATTTTGAAAAATAATTATTTTTATAATACCACATTTGTATTATTTATACGAGACAATATAAAAAAATCTGTATGTCTTTTATAGAATTATGCATAGAACTTATGAAATAGAATTATGCATTTGGTCATAAATATTATGAATTGGAATATTGCCGTTTTGACCATAAATATTATGATTGACCTTAATAAGCAAAGTTGTTGTAAATGAACCCCTGAGTTAGTACGACCAATCTAAGTAAAAAAGGGGGTTGCCCTCTCTACCCCCTACCGACATTTTTTTTATTTTTTGGACAAACTCTTTTTTCTTAATGTAATATGATGTAGAACCAAAAGATACATACAACCCTAATTTTTCACTTTTCTATCACCAACCCCCATTTTTAATAGCAATCTAAATATTTCCCTGTTCTCTATACTGCCGTGCTAAGCCCAAAGGCGGTAACTGATTTTTTATCGAAAATGAGATTGCTGTATTTCTACGTAGATTATAGGTATTTAAAATAATTTACCAAGTCCTTAGAGTTGTATAACTATTATAATGGGTATCTAGAATATATTTACAAAGTCTTTGGAGTTGTAGAAGCATTATAATATAATAAAATCTACCTAGAAATACAAAAATGTCATTTTCGATAAAAAATCAGTTACCGCCTTTGGGCTTAGCACGGCAGTATAATAGGTATATAAAAATGGATGTTTGTTTGTATGAGGAGCGAGTTAAATTAATACTAAATAGCTTTGTCATGAAATATATCCAGTGGTTACAGCCGATTCCTTCCAAACGGAATACATTTTATATCCAATAGAAAATAGCTATCGAAAGTGTGCAAATCAATCAAAACACAATAAATCCAGTATTCCGCTGAATAACGCCCTTATTATAAAAATAATTATTTTTCAAAATAAAATGTCAATTTTAAAAACAAAAAAAAATTTCAACGCCAGGATTTGAACCCGGATTGCCTGAGTGAAAGCTAGGAGAGAAGTCAGCAAGGCTATTAAGAATTGTAAGTCACGTAGATAAATATTTGACATAAGTTGTAGCGTTTTTCCATCAAGTTTCATATTTTACCTTTTCTTGTCTAGAATCCCGGTTTTGGGCCAGCTGACACATCATTTGTTAATAAGCTTTGGAATACCTAACTAAATAAAAAGAAAACAGCCATGCTAAAATGCTTCGGTCAAATTTGACACTACCTCCCTGGCTAGAATAATATAAAATGTTATATAAAATGTTACAATAAAATAGTCAATATATTAACTCTCAGTAATTCTTCACATATAGGTTTTCGCCAAACTGTGTATTCATTTTTAATGGACAACATATTCTACAGTGATGGATTTTTAATTTTTTAACATTTTTGGAACAATAGTTCTAAAATTTTTATTTGTAACTTTTATTTATGTCTTATTTATTTTATTGTAATCACTGTTTTATTTTAATCATGTGTACTTTTACTATACAGTGTGTCAATTTGAAAATTTGCCACCCCCTATAATTTGGTCCCTATAGAAAATCTAAAAATATGCAAAAACACGTAAAATTTATTTGTGACGGGCACATTTTTAGACCAGTTTTCAACTAAATTACATCAACCCTCTAACGGGGGCGGACACAACCCCCAAAATCTTTAATGGAAAGGGGGTTGAGTGATACCTCATTTTGAAGGTCATTCAATTACCTTTTCAAAAATACCGCAATACTCTAAAAAATTTTTGGAGTTCTGAACTCGATACTCGGATATCTGTACGGTTTCACTTGATTTTTCCAAAAGTACTGAATGGAAATATAACTTATGGGGTATTTTTGAAAAAGTAATCGAACGATCTTTAAAATGAGGTATCACTCAGTGTCCCCCTTTCTATTAAAGTTTTTGGGGGTTGTGTCCGCCCCCGCTAGAGGGTTAATGTAATTTAGTTAAAAACTGCTGTACAAAATGTCCCCCTCACAAATAAATTTGACGTGTTTTTGTATATTTTTAGATTTTCTATAGGGACCAATTTATAGGGGGTGGCAACTTTTCAAATTGACACCCTATACAGGGTGTTTC
Source organism: Diabrotica virgifera virgifera (assembly GCF_917563875.1). Lineage (NCBI taxonomy): Eukaryota > Metazoa > Arthropoda > Insecta > Coleoptera > Chrysomelidae > Diabrotica > Diabrotica virgifera. The sequence goes on from NC_065444.1 coordinate 225,441,287, forward strand.
ATTAATAATTGTCCAAATAGTAACTGGAGAAACCTTAGCACAAAATACGAAGATTTAACATAAAACACTTAAATAAAATGTGATTCTTTACTGAGTTACAGGGTGTTTTATCTAAAAATTTAAAAAGTATTTTTGCTCAGCATTTTAAAACTATTCGACCTATCCTTTTCATACTTGGCAGAAAGTGCGACTACTGTACACCCTACTAAACTATGATACACAAACGTTTCTAGCTACTACCAGAGGCGTACAACAGGGGATAGTGAACGGTTGACCCTTCTCAAATTCTACGCTACTGGATAAATTACTATTTTAGTATCAGTTTTAGATTCTCTAATACTTTCTACGTAAATAATATATTCTTCAATGGTAACGATAAAGTCATTCGTTTTCGAGATATTTGAAGTTAAATATGAAACGGCACAGTTATTTTGATTAATTTATGAAATAATTCATAATATGATTAAAATTTAAAAATTATTTGTATCCAGTACTTTAAAACTATTTGGCGTATCCTTATCATACTTGGCAGAAAGTGTAGGTTGTGTACACCCTACTAAATTAAGATAAATACACGTTTCTAGCTACTACCAGAGGCGTACGACAGGGGATAGTGGCTGGTTGACCCTTCCCAAATTCTACGCCCATGACGACATTACTATTTTAGTGTAATTTTTTGATTTTCCAATACTTTTTATGTAAATAATATACTGTTCATTCGTAACGATAAAATGATTAGTTTTCGAGATATTTGAAATTAAAAATGAAGCGACACAATACATTAATAAAAATAACCGTGTCGTTTCATTTTTAACTTCAAAGATCTCGAAAACTAATGACTTTATCGTTACGAACGAAGAGTATATTATTTTCATAAAAAGTGTTGGAGAATCCAAAAATTAAACTAAAATAGCAATTCTGCCAGTGGCGTAGAATTTGGAAAGGGTCAACCATTCACTTTCCCCAGTTGTACGCCTCTGGTAATAGCCAGAAACGTTTGTTTATCATAATTTAGTAGGGTGTATAGTAGTCGCACTTTCTGCCAAGTATGAAAATGATACGTCAAATAGTTTTAAAATGCTGAGCAAAAATAGTTTTTAAATTTTTAGATAAAACACCCTGTAACTCAGTAAGGAACCACATTTTATTTAAGTGTTTTAGGTTAAATCTTCGTATTTTGTGCTAAGGTTTCTCCAGTTACTATATGGACAATTATTAATGAAACACCCTGTATATTCTACTCTATTGTACTAAAATTTTGACTAGTCCGATAAGATTTACACATTTTTTTGTAACAATTCTGTAAACTTTGTGGATGAATAAATTCTATCTTCTATCTATCTTCTATCTTCAATAAAAATAATAAAAATAATAAATGATGGTTTTGCTTGTTTTCGATTCAGAGGGATACACACCCGCTGGACAGGCTGTTTCTACCATTGCAGGCGTCATCAGCAGTGTTCGTTAGCGTGCACTCCTCTGAATCGAAAAATAGCTGGACCATCAATTTAAAGGGAATCTGAAAGATGATTCAAAATCCCCATTAGGACGCGATACAGCGACATCTCTTAACAAATTGAAGAGTCTCAGATGCAGAATCCACCAAAAATGGTAAATAGTTATTTAAATCTGAGACTATTCGTTTTGAAAGTTCTTTCTGGTACATCCTTAATCTGCGACTTTTTCAATTAATAAGACCGCAGACGACGAATATAGAAAACGAAAAGGAAACGATCACATTCCGCTTTCATTCATTTAGGAAAAAAGGACAGAAGAGGAACTTTCAGTACTCAAATCCGAGTAAAGATAAAAAAATAATAAATTATGGTTTTGCTTGTTTTCGATTCAGAGGGATGCACACCCGATGAACAGGCTGTTTCTACTATTGCAGGCGTCATCAGCAGCGTTCGTTAGCGACGTTAGCGTGCACTCCTCTGAATCTAAAAATAGCTGGACCCAGGGTTGCCAGGTCAGTTTTAATGTCGTCAGTAGTTTTGCTTTTAAAAAATCAGTAGCCATCAGTAGATTTTTTAAGCCATTTATAATACAGTAAAACCTGTGTTAACGGCCACCTGTTACAATCGACCACTTCTACTAACGGCCAGTTTTTAAATAACGGCCAGTATCTAAATAACGGCCAGTTTAAAATTCTCCAAACTAATTATATTATACAAACTGGAACATGAAGTAAAAACCACTTCTATGTAAAAGGTATATTTACTAAAAATTTTTTAGAATCCCAATGGATTCAATAAAATGAGTTCATCAGAACGTTTTCAAACCTATCGGTCCATCATCAGTGAATTTGAATACTTGCAAAATAGCCCCAGAACCAAACAATGGTTGTGATTATAAATAAATCTACATTATGTTGAAATAAATTTAAAATGGCTAAACGCCGATGTTCAGGGATTAAACCTCTGGGAACATGGTGAAACTCTACCCGAGGACCCAATCAACCATCTTCGGTCAACGATGACTACTAAGTAAAGGTAATTATATTATGTAGAACTGGTATCTACGGTCACCTCTATATTACGGATGCGGCCAAGAAATCTCATATTTTTAAAGCCTTCATAAAAATTTACATAGATAGGTACTATTTATTTATTTGGTCTTTTATATAATATACAGTGAGCGCGTAAAAGTGGGTAACTTTGGAAAAAAATCCCGAAATGGGTCATTTTTAATTTTTAGATTATGCTTTTTTGGCGTATGTAGCGATGATATATTTTTAATAAGAATATGAATGTGTGTTCGCTTATTTGAAAGGTTGTTCAATTCTCTATTCAGTGTAATAAACATTTATTGCTTTAAACAATAAAATAATTATTTATAAAGGATACAAAAAACTATTGAATTAAATGACACAAAAAGGAGAATGTAGGAGAAAACATTGTTTTTCGCTTAAATTCAATGTTAAAGCTTCCACCCACCTACCTCTTAGCAGTTTGAATATTTAATTTAACCGAAAAGCAATGTTTATTTATCAAATAAACATTTTTTTCTCTTTTCTCAGAGCAGTAAATTGTATTATGAATTAAATTTCATACATTTTTCTTTTGTGTCAATAAATTAATTTTTTTTGACACCCTGTATAAATAATTGTATTAATATTTATAATCATTAGTAGAATGGCAGATGATAGGATAGTACAAATAGCACGAGATAAGTCACCAAATGGACCAAGAAATATTGCAGACCAAGAAAAAGATGGTGCGATAACTTAATAACTTAATATAAACAATTTAGGAGGCTAATATTGAAAAAGAAACAGGGTTTAAAGCCTACATACAAGAAGGAAGAAGAAGATGTTTATATTACTGAATAGATAATTGAATAACCTTTCAAATAAGCACGTCAGTAGCATGATATATATGCCAAAAAATCATAATTTAAAAATGAAAATCGACCTGTTTGGGGATGTTTTTCCAAAAACGCCCATTAACGATAAAATGAATTTTTTCCAACATTTACGTGCTCACTGTATATTATTTGTTATTACCTGATCACGAATTTATAAATAAAAACTTTTTCAATTCCTGGGTTTGTCGATCTGTTATAAATAAAACACATTATTATTGCTTGCCGTTTCGGCTACTTGCCATTTTTAAAAGCACTTTAATTATATAAACATTAGGTATGTACAATGTACATACTTCACTTTATATTAAATATACATAAATTTTATGTTTACACTTTTTGCTAGTTTGTAATTTGCAAAAGTGATATTTTGATCAAATTGAATGAAATGTACAAATCTTGGAAAAAGAACAGACTAGAACAGAACAAAACTACAACAAAAAATATTATACAGTAGTACTAAAGACAAAAATTACCCATTACTTTTACCAAAAAATAAAGTAGGTAAGTACCTATCTATTCATCAGATACTCATAAATTTTATCCGAGGCGTCACAATACCCGATGGTTTGCCGATTTGGTTGTGGTTGTACCTATTGTATCAGTATTCCTAAATTGGAAACACATGGCACATAATATGGTCTATTGTCTATTGAAAACAAAGCAATTCTCTCTCGACGCAGAGTCCCTTGTTATCTAAACCACTTGACATCATTATTACCAAGAAAATTCTAAACAGCCCAAAATTTAGGTAAAGTGAAACGAAATAATTTTAACACGTTGTTGGATGTTGGATTTTGAATTTTTTTAGATTTTTCAGTAGAAGTTTCAGTAGAGCGGTAAATTGGAGTTGAAATCAGTAGGTTTTATACAGTTTTCAGTAGATCAGTAGATTGAAGTTCTATTCAGTAGGTCTACTGAAAAATCAGTAGACCTGGTAACCCAGCCTGGACCATCAATTTAAAGGCAATCTGAAAGATGATTCAAAATCCCCATTAGGACGCGATACAGCGATATCTCTTAACAAATTGAAGAGTCTTAGATGCAGAATCCACCAAAAATGGTAAATAGTTATTTAAATCTGAGACTATTCGTTTTGAAAGTTCTTTCTGGTACATCCTTAATCTGCGACTTTTTCAATTAATAAGACCGCAGACGACGAATATAGAAAACGAAAAGGAAACGATCCCATTCCGCTTTCCAGCGCCGGATATTGGATACTTGCGGCCCTAGGCCAAATTACCCCGAGCGGCCCCCGGTAACTTCATAGTTAAGTAATTAAAGCATAAAGCACATTTCATATTAATACATACCGTTTATTTTGATTTAACTTTTTAAAATTGGTACAACAAACAAAGCATAACATAAATGAATAGAAATGCCACTAATGTTCTATTTCTATTTGAAAACGGCACATAAATAGGTTGAAATGTTGTATTCGCTAATTAAATAATCTTGGTTTACAAATTTGGCTAAAACCCCAAAACAGCTCTACCAACAATTTCTATTTTGTTAGAAAAAATATAATTCAAAAAGTTAGCAAACAGCAGTTATTTGAAAAATTATTAATATTGCTAAAATTATTATACCGGATGTCCACTTATATTTTCCCCCATTTTAACCGCCTATAACTTATAAACGGCTCAAGATAGAAATATGCGGTTTTCGCTGAAATGTTTTATTTTAGTAAAAGTTTTGTCTGAATGGATTGAATTTTTTATATCGCTTTCAAATACTAAAACAAAAATGGGGGACTTTTGAGAAAAACGTTGTTGACTTTTTTTAATGGAACACCCAGTATATTTTTTTGTAAATTGAAAGAAAGGTTATTCACCTATCCAGCAATATAAAGTTTTTCAAAATCGGTTGTCAAATCACTGAGTAATTAATTTTTAAAATAAGAGGTGTAACGTGGATATCACATACCTAAATAACATAACTAAGCAAATTGATATTCTGTTATGTGATTTCCACCTTGCATCTATCATTTTAAAAATTAATTGCTCACTCATTTAACAACCGATTTTAAAAATTTATATCGCTGGATAGGTAAATGACCATTTTTTCAAGTTACAAAAAAATATACTGGGTGTGTTAATAAAAAAAGTCAACAACGTTTTTTTTTTCAAAAATCCGCCATTTTTTATTTAAAAGCGATATAAAAAATGGTAATTTACCTAAAACCTTGAAAAAACGGTCATTTACCTATCCAGCGATATAAAAATTTTTAAAATTGGTTGTCAAATGACTGAGCAATTAATTTTTAAAATGAGAGATGCAATGTGGAAATCACATAACATTATCAATTTGCTTAGTTATGTTATTTAGGTATGTGATATCCATGTTGCACCTCTCATTTTAAAAATTAATTACTCATTGATTTGACACCGATTTTGAAAAACTTTATATCGCTGGATAGGTAAATGACCTTTCTTTCAATTTACAAAAAAATATATTGGGTGTTCCATTAAAAAAAAAGTCAACAACGTTTTCTTAAAAAATCCGCCATTTTTGTTTTCGTATTTGAAAGAGATATAAAAAATTCAATCCATTCAGACAAAACTTTTACTAAAATAAAACATTTCAGCGAAAACCGCATATTTCTATATTGAGCCGTTTAGAAGTTTAGGCAGTTAAAATAGGGGAAAATATAACATATTAGGGAAAATAATATCGGACACCCGATATTATAAATTAGTATTGCAGTTAATTGTTAAAATTAAATAACATTTGTTCCATTCGGGGGGAAAAGTACAGGTGACAACAAAAGACTAAAAATAGCCGAGTTGAAAAGACATGACAAGTAAAAGAACAAGCAAAACAATATGAACTGTAATAGTAAGAGGCTACGGTAGATCGGTCTCACATTATTCTCTTATACTGAAAAATGTCAATGTCATGTTCTTAGTTTGGATAGTTGACACTCACTCCATTCCATACTCATAATAAATCTCATATCTAAACTCTAAACACTCACTTTTCTAGCTTTTTTGGCTGCAAAATCTTTAATCAAATCGTTAAAGTCTAAGGCTTAAAAAAGCTCAGCATTTGAAAGAAAACTAGCCAAACTAGACAATCTAGAATCTTCGTCAGAAGTCGAGTTCCTCAAGTAGTTTTTGATTCTTTTCAACACGCTGAATGATCTTTCTCCAGATGCATTAGATGTCATCATTCATAGTAGAATGCGCAAAGCAGTGTCCATATTCGGAAATAATGTTGTTAACTGTTTTTCACGAATGAGTTTCAGATACACCAAAAGTGTATTCCTCGGAGGCTTGGTAAATTGGTAATCTTGTTATGATGAGGTTCTCTATCAAATATACTTTCAACAAAGCCTTTGAACTGTACCTACACACTCTTCTCCAATGTCACCGTCCATGTCGATTCGATACTTTTTAACCAAAATAAAAGCATTTCCCCTGATTTATTCATTGGAATTGACCATAAGTTGTTTAAAAATCCAAATTCTTCATTAAAGCTGAAATAAACTTCGGGCCTTTTATTCAATAAAGCCTGTCAATTACAACATTGAATGTACATATTAATCTTTAAGTGTTCTTTGCCATTAAAGTGGGGTTCAGTGGATTCATCTTCTTTGTCTTCGCCAGGGAGAGCTTGTATTTTCGGTCGTCTTTTTATTTCAAGAATATAGGTTTCATTTTTAAACAACTTTTTCCTCTTTTTTCATAGGAATCAAAGTTGTCTCTCAGACTCAACACTTTCCTTTACGGAATTGTATATGTTGCTAGTCACATTCAAGTCTGTAGCAGTCTTTTACAATGTTTTGCTACTCTTGTCAAACGTTGTAAAATATCGTATCACATGTTTAGTAGAATAGCATTCTCTAATCTGAAAAATTGTTTACTGATTCCATTAGCTTCAGCTGGGCTCACATTTCTTTCCCCTGTATCGGCTGATATTGTTTTAATTGCATCCTAGTAGCTCCAGTAGTACCTACTAAAATAGCTTTTACAGCATGCCATTTGACAGCCCATCTTGTAACGTGTACTCTTTTTGGAAGGAGTTTCTTTTCGTTATTGCTATTTTTGACAATGTTTTCCAACACCCCATCTTGAAGTAGATGTACTCATGAAAACGTAAAATTCTTGATTAAACGTTAATTTTTTATTTATTAATAAATTTTAATAATAATAATTGTACATAATATATACGTATTAATAAGCGGTAATATTTATTTTTGATCTGAATGTTGGTTATTTTAATTAGATTGTACATATTGTTTATATAGTCCATTCTTTCACGGTTTTTGCTCTAAATTTTAAAGAACCGCTTGGATTGACATGAAATTTGGCATGCTTATAGCTTACATGTCAAAGAAAAAAGTGATATTGTGCCGATGTGTGATTTTGCCCTGGGGTGACTTTCACCCCCTCTTGGGGGTGAAAAAATATATCTCCAAAATAAGTCCGGAAATGGGTAAACTGACTAATTTTAAGTAACTTTTGTTCTATAGAGCTTTTTTGCTAAGTCAACACTTTTCGAGTTATTTGCGAGTGAATATGTTCATTTTTCAACAAAATAACCACATTTTTAGACGGTTTTTCGCAAATAACTCAAAAAGTAAGTATTTTGTCGAAAAAAACGTTCTTAGCAAAAATATAGCCTATAAAAAAGTAAAAAAAATAGTGTACGCGTTAGGTCTCTGGATCTCGTAGAACCAGAGTTATAGCCAATGAAAAATAGATTCATAATCACCAAATGTCAAATAGAATATCTCGACGTGAAATATCCAAAAAATTAAGCACTTTTTGGGGAAAATCCATTATAACTTTTTTAAAGTGCTTAAAAAAAGCTTTTTTTCTGTTTTTACAAAAAGTTTTTAGCATTAAATTTAAGCAAGTTACGCTCAAAATAAAGTTGGTCCCTTTTGTTTTTGCAAAAAAAATCGGGAAGACCACCCCCTAATTAGCAACTTAAATGAAATTAATCGTTACCGCTCCACAAATTATTTTACTTATGTTGTGTTTATATGATCTGTAAGTTTCATCGATTCAAAGTGCTTATTTTTGAAAAAATTTGGTTTCAAAATAAAATTTTTAAAAATTTAAATTTTGAAAAATAAGCTTTTTTTCAAAATAACTTAAAAATTGTTAGAGATACCAAAAATTTCGAAAAACAAAAAAGTCAGATTTGCTTTTCTGAATAAGATTTGGTGTTTCCAAATTTGCATACATTCGTGATCAGTGACTCGTTCGACCCCTTTTAACTACAGCCCTTTCAATAATAAGGACTTTGAACCGATGAAACTCACAGATCATATAAACAATATATACACGAGTCAAGAAACTTGTGAAGTCGTAACGATTAAGTTCATTTAAGATACTAATTAGGGGGTGATTTTCTTGATTTTTGTACCAAAACCAAAAGGGACTAACTTTATTTTGAGCGTAATTTGTTTAATTTTGATGCTAGAAATTTTTTTGTAAAACAAAAATGAAGCTTTTTTTAAACACTTTAAATAAGTTGTAATGAGTTTTCCCCGAAATGTGCTTCATTTCTGGTTATTTCACGTTAAAGTATTTTGGAATTCGACAAATATGAACCTATTTTTCATTAGCTATAACGCGGCTTCTACTAGGTGTAGAGACGTGATATATACACCATTTTTTTAAAATTTTTTACAGACTATATTTTTTCTAAGAAAGTTTTTTCGACAAAATACTTTCTATTTGAGTTATTTGCAAAAAACCGTCTAAAAGCGTGGTTATTTTGTTGAAGAAATGAACATATTCACTGCCAAATAACTCTAAAAGTATTGACTTAGTGAAAAAACTCTAGAGGACAAAAGTTACTTAAAATTAGCCAGTTTATCAATTTCCTGACTTTCTTTGGACGAATATTTTTTCACCCCCAAGAGGGGGTGAAAACCACCCCCAGGGCAAAAGCACATATCGGCACAATATCACTTTTTTCTTTGACTTGTTAGCTATGTGTATGCCAAATTTCATGTCAATACAAGCGGTTCTTTAAAATTTAGAGGTTTTGCAATATTTTACCGTTAAAGAACGGGCTAATATACAAAAGTAATGTAGGTACTCGATTTACAGTAGAGGTAATTATTAATTAATTTTGGAAAATAAAAATTAAATTTTTTTACCAATAAAGTTTTTTTTACAAACCGCTGCGGCCCTAGGCCGCCGCCTAGTCGGCCTAGTGGTAAATCAGACACTGCCGCTTTCATTCATCTAGGAAAAAAGGACAGAAGAGAAACTTTCAATACTCAAATCCGAGTAAAGATAGAAAAATAATAAATGATGGTTTTGCTTGTTTTCGATTCAGAGGGATGCACACCCGCTGGACAGGCTGTTTCTACCATTGCAGGCGTCATCAACAGCGTTCGTTAGCGACGTTAGCATGCACTCCTCTGAATCGAAAAATAGCTGGACCATCAATTAAAAGGGAATCTGAAAGATGATTCAAAATCCCCAGTAGGACGCGATACAGCGACATCTCTTAACAAATTGAAGAGTCTCAGATGCAGAATCCACCAAAAATGGTAAATAGTTACCATCATTTATTATTTTTCTATCTTTACTCGGATTTGAGTACTGAAAGTTCCTCTTCTGTCTTTTTTCCTAGACGAATGAAAGCGGAATGTGATCGTTTCCTTTTCGTTTTCTATATTCGTCGTCTGCGGTCTTATTAATTAAAAAAGTCGGAGATTAAGGATGTACCAGAAAGAACTTTTAAAACGAATAGTTTCAGATTTAAATAACTATTTACCATTTTTGGTGGATTCTGCATCTGAGACTCTTCAATTTGTTAAAAAATAATAAAGTTACAATATCTACGAAACGTAATGAGGGGGTGGGGACGGCGATATGAAAATACTAAGATTGATAATACAGGGAAAGATAAGAGGAGGAAGGAATATAGGAAGAAGGAGAGTGTCATGGTTGAATAATTTAAGGGACTGGTTTAAATGCAGTTCTTTAGAACTCTTCAGAGGAGCGGTACATAGAGTGAAGATAGTGATGATGATATCCAACCTTCGATTGGGAGACGGCACTGCAAGAAGAAGAATCTCAGATACTATGCATGCATTCTGTTTCGTTTTTACCTCGAGTGTTTTCTGTTGGTCTTCGAATTATTTGCTATTGCTTTCGACTTATGTACTTACTGTCTTTTTTTCGCATTCCTGAAGAAGACCTAAATTTTCAATATCATTCTTTAAATGATTACTTAAAAAAAATCCACTACTATGACATTGATAATAAATTAATTTATTGAATGGATTTTAGTGTTATCATTGGTATTGTACAATTTTGTTTTTAGTGAAATAGATTTTGTTTTTATGAACTATATTTACCAAAAAAATTACATATTGATAGAAATACATTTTCTATAATCATCATTTTCAGCCTTGACCCAGATTAATTGTAGATTTTTTGTGAATTTTGTACTTCATTCAAGAATGTAATTTGCTCTCCAGTTGAGAATTTCCTAAAAATGATAAACAGTTATTAATCATGTTTTACTAAATATTTTAAAAATTATATAAATACAGTATGCGGCAAGATAAACAGTACCTACTGAAATGAATATTGAAATGTTTATGATTATTTACATATCAAGTATACATGATATATCATTGGAAACATTTTTCACGACGAATCACGTTCCCTATAAAACAGATGTTAAAGGCATCCAAATTAACGGACCACCTTAAAAATGGGACATTTTTAATGTCTCGTATTTCCTAAACCTGTTGTCCGATTTTAGTGATTTTTTTAGTATATTATAGCTATATTTTTCAAGAATATCGATGTAATAATATTATTGCTAAACAGGTAAGTGTCATTGTATACCGGGTGTAACAATGATAGTATGTTTTTCCTCAAGGTTTTGTTTTTCCACACCCTGTGGAATATTCTAGCGTATACAAAATATTGAAATTAAAACTCAACTGTATACTTAGGCTTTCTTAATACATAGTTTGCTTTTTGATTCATTTGCTTATGTGGGATAATAAAAAGTTAGGTACTTTAACAACTAGCCATGTTATTCATCAATACCGGGTGTTTCTAAATAAGTGCGACAAACTTTCAGGGGTAATTCAGCATAAAAAAATAATGAACGTTTGCTTTATAAACATATGTTTACAAATGCTTCGTTTCCGAGATACGGGATGTTGAATTTTTTCTTACAAACTGACGATTTATTTATTGCTCTAACGCGGTTGAGATATGCAAATGAAATTGGGTAGATTTTAAGAGGTAGTTATTGCGCATTTTTTGACATACAATTAAGAATTTTATATTCACCATTGGCGTGCATACGGGTATAAACATTTTAGTTACATCCCGTATGCACGCCCATGGTGAATATAAAATTCCTTATTGTATGTCAAAAAATGCGCAATAACTTTCTCTTAAAATCTACCAAATTTCATTTGCGGATCTCAACCGGTTTTAGAGCAATAAATAAATCGTCAGTTTGTAGGAAAAAATTCAACATCTCGTATCTCGGAAACGAAGCATTTGTGGACATGTTTATAAAGCAAACGATCATTATTTTTTCATGCAGAATTACCCCTGAAAGTTTGTCGCACTTATTTAGAAATATGGATGAATTGATGAATAACATGGCTAGTTGTTAAAGTACCTAAGTTTTTTATTATCCCACATAGGCAAATAAGTGAAAAAGCAAAAAGTTAAGAAAGCCTAAAGCTACAGTTGAGTTTTAATTTCAATATTTTATATACGCTAGAATAATCCACAGGGTGGTCCAAACTTTATACATGTTAAGCAATAATATTATTACATCGATATTCTTGAAAAATAAAGCTATAATATACTAAAAAAATCACTCAAATCGGGCAACAGGCTTAGGAAATACGAGACATGAATAATGTCCCATTTTAAGGTGGTGCGTTAATTTTGATGCTTGGTGTATATCAGCTGACATGAAACCGAAACCACAGAAAGACAAATTCAACCCAAAATACACGCTAGTTAGGAAAATTAAGGGAAGTTAATGCCTATAAGATATTATTTATGTCTTTTATGTAATCTGAGTTTTTCTTTTCTATGTCTTTTGGTTGGTTTTTCATTGAAGTTCCCCCCTAAGGCAAATTTTCCCTCCCAAGGCAAATTTGTAGATTCGACACTGCCTCTGGCACGAAAAATCTTTAATTTTAGTCCGCAATGGACAGCCTAAGTCTGACGTCACAAATGTCACAAAATTGGGAGGAGCTTATATTGGCTCCAAACTAAGGAATTTTTCATTTATGTGCTTTGTGTGGCAAAATAAGACTTCATTTACGTATTTCGTTAAAGAAACGTGTTAATTAAGAGATTTTTATTCGTTTTTGCTCAGGTGATTTTTAGTCCTTAGTGATTGAAAATAAACATAACCTCAACACTATTTACGTTCTAATCATTGCATTAAATTAACTCACCTGGGCCAAAACGAATAAAAATCTCTTAATTGGCACGTTTCTTTAACTAAATACCTAAATGAAAAGTCTTATTTTGTCACACAAACCACGTAAACAATAAATTAAAAATTCCTTATGAGTGTTTAACATTATAAACAAAATTGTTTGGAGCCAAATATAAGCTCCTCCCAATTTTGTGACGTCAAGACTTAGGATGTCCAATGGCAGACGGTGGATTTGTGTGACTCCTTCAGCATTTCCCATATGTACGCATCTGGTGGTGTTAGTTCTGGTGAGTGGCAACTCCCAACATGATGGCGCAGTATTCGAAGAGACTCCCTGGCAGTGTGACAGGTTGTCCCGTCCTGCTGAAACCATTGTTGATTTTAAGCTTGGACCGTTTTCGTGATCTTTTCCGCATGACCGAAAATAGTACTCCACCATAAAAATTTTTTTGCAAAACTGAGAACTATTCTAAACACATAAAAAAGAGTTCAAGGCAGGTTTTGTTTATATTCGATTCAGAGTTGGACTACCATCTCCATATAGCAACTATTTCAGCATCCTTATGCATCATCAGTGAAGTTTATGCAGTCACAACTCTGAAGGGAATATAAACATTCTGCCTCTTTTAAGGCAAACCATCGCGATGCAATGAACCCACCTTTTGAGACGCAATCTAGCGACATCTCTCGTATTACGAGGAAAACAACGAAAAGCCCCAGATACAAAGTTTACTACTTTTTAAACAATTAGAATAATTGAAATAAAAATATAATAAACAATATTTTAAATCTAAGACTTTTCGTTAATAAACTGCTTTCTGGCTGCATCCCATATCTCCGGATTTTACAATATATAATCACGTAGAGACGACGAAAATAGGAGAAAGCAAATAGAGGACACTTAGGCCACGCATTTACCTTCTCTTCGTCTAGGAAAAGGACCGAAAGACAGTTTCTAAATACTCAAAAACTGAGTAAAATGAAAAAGATAAAAAAGAGTTCAAGGCAGGTTTTGTTTATATTCGATTCAGAGTTGGACTACCATCTCCATATAGCAACTATTTCAGCATCCTTATGCATCATCAGTGAAGTTTATGCAGTCACAAATCTGAAGGGAATATAAACATTCTGCCTCTTTTAAGGCAAACCATCGCCTTATTCTAAACACCTTACATTATCACGACATTCACATTAGATACAACAACGTTCGGAAACCATTCAGTACGTTTCGGCACATTACACATACAAATTTGAGGCATACGAATTTCAGTAGGTACTGTTTATTTTGCCGCATACCGTATATCTATTAGTCGAGGTTGATAATAATAATGGCGACAACAATTTAACTGATGAAAGCAAGAAAACAATGATACATTTATTGAATGTCCTTTACTATTGTAATGTTTATTTATTACGAAATTACTTATTTATTTTTAGACACTAATTGTGACACGATTGACTTCATTATTATTATTACTAACTTACATTTAAATAAATAAAAACACCGGATTTATATTCTTTTAATTACAAACTTATTTAAATTATCTAATATTTACACTGATTTATTTATTCACATATACAAAATTTAATACACAATAGCTAATTTATTTTTTAATATTACAATTACAAAATTACATTTCAAAACCCGACCACGTTACAACTATTTACGAACCAACGATCCCGCGAATTCAAAACTAACAGAATCTCGGCTTAAAGACTAACTGCATGTCTCAATACAAAACTTTCTTTATATACAGGGTGTCCCGAAAAGAATGGTCATAAATTATACCACACATTCTGGGGTCAAAAATAGTTCGGTTGAACCTAACTTACCTTAGTACAAATGTGCTCATAAAAAAAGTTACAGCCCTTTGAAGTTACAAAATGAAAATCGATTTTTTTCAATATATCGAAAACTCTCAGAGATTTTTTTATTGAAAACGGGCATGTATCATTCTAATGGCAGGACCACCTTAAAACAAAATTATAGTGAAATTTGTCCACCCCATAAAAAATTTATGGGGATTTTGTTCCCTTAAACCCCCCCAAACTTTTGTGTACGTTCCAATTAATTCATTATTGTGGTACCATTAGTTGAACACAACGTTTTTAAAATTTTTTTTGCCTCTTAGTATTTTTTCGATAAGCCAGTTTTTATCGAGACGCGGCTTCCTTTTTACTATATTTACATAAAAAATTTATGGGGGTTTTGTTCCTTTAAACCCCCCAAATGTTTGTGTACGTTCCAATTAAACTATTATTGTGGTACCATTAGTTAAACGCAGTGTTTTTAAAACTTTTTTGCCTCTTAGTCTTTTTTTAATAAGTCAACTTTTATCGAGATGTGGTTTTTTTTCAAAATGTACCAAAAAATTTAAGTTATAAATAAATTTTCAGATTATTAACAGGTGTCTATAATCATACTGAACCATATACAAATAGGTGGTGGATTCGACAAATATTAAAAATATCTCGATAAACACTGGCTTATCAAAAAAGTACTAAGAGGCAAAAAAGTTTTAAAAATATTGTGTTTAACTAATGGTGCCACAATAATAATTTAATTGGAACGTACATAAAAGTTTGGGGGGGTTTAAGGGATCAAAACCCCCATAAAATTTTTATGGGGTGCACAAATTTCACTATAATTTTTTTTAAGATGTTGCTGTAATAAAAATTCCTCATGTCCATTTTCAATAAAAAACCTGTAGGAGTTTTCGATATATGAAAAAAAATCAATTTTCATTTTGTAACTTCAAAGGACTGTAACTTTTTTTGTGTGCACTATTGTATATAGGTACAGTTGAGTCCGCGAGTCTTTACCCGTGCGTCATCATTTAAAGCATACGAAATAAGTCGGAAATCTATTTCACGCAACAAGAAGTGACAGAAAGTGACTACTGTTCCGATTACGGGTTTTACTATAAAATGTGACGTTATCAAATAAATAGAATGTCAAATGTAAGTTTTGCTTGAAAATTTTTGGCAGAATTGCAGCTACATTTGAATTACATTAATAAATTCTTTTAATATCATTAGTGATTATTAAATAAACAATTTATAAAAAATAAAATTAAATATACGCTCTGAGCTTCGCTGGTGTCGCTCCTAGCGGTTACTAATTCAACTTTCACTGGTAATTTTTAAATTTATTATTTAATTGCTATCGCTTAACATTTACAACGCAAAAATGTAATTAAATTGTAATCGATTTTTTTAAGATTTTGCTAATCATTTTGACGTTCTATTGATAAAATATGAATTTCTTACTTCGGATACTTTCACAATTATTGTGTAGATGGCGCTAAGATTAATTTATAATTACATCTTACGGAACATTAAAAAACTTAAATTCAGTATTTAAAACGTAAGTATATTTAAGGTAAAAATATATACCACAGCTTTGACCAACTAATATTTTTTATAATTAATGTTTTTAATTTTAATTTTAAATTAATAACTTTGACATTTATGTCAAATTTCCGGTAATCGTTTACAGACTTGTCACCACTGGCGCTCACGAATTTGTAAATATCCCCTCTACGTACGAGCTCACTTTACAGTGTGTTGATGTAATAGGTTTTTTTATTATTTATTTAAAAGTATTTTGCAATATGTTGAGTGTCAAAAATAAACAAAAGTAAGGATTTTACCCACTGATAAAATCAAAGTACAATTTTTAAAAGAGTTTTAAAGCAAATAATATTATATTTTATAACTACTAACTAATTAATTGTCATTTTATTCACTTTGACGGAAACCTAAACACAATCACTTCTTTACTGTGTGAATGACGTTAGCTTTGTATGTTTTAAATATTAATTGCCAAAATATAATTATTTACCTTAAAATTTGAAAGTCCAATATAAAATTAGTTGTGAAAACAACTGTTTGTGTATAATAAAGAAACTTCAAAACGCAAAAATTCGACAAAAACCGCAAAAAATTCAACTGACTGACAGCCCTAAAAAGTAAACAAAGCAGAAACGTCAAACAAATTGTGCTTAAAATATGAAAACATACCGAATCGTCTTTTTTTGTACCTATCTCTTTTCAATGCACTGAGTCTAGATGGTTCACAAAAATAACTTGTGTTTTAACTTAATAACAAACGGCAGCTGGTTTGTCATGAGTTTCATGCGTGGAAGAGAATGATGCTAGATAAAAAGTATGTGTTTTATCTCGCCAGGTATTAATGACGCACGGGTAAAGACTCACGGACTCAACTGTAAGTGAGGTTCAATCAACCTATTTTTGACCCCAGAATCTGTGGTATAATTTATGACCAATCTTTTCGGGACACACTGTATATGTGTTAACATAATTGAGGGGATTAGATGCTAAGGGATACAAGTGATAAAATGGTTTAATTGAGAAAAACGAAGTCAAAGTTAAATTTACGTAGTAAATTCTACACCGAATTAATCACTTATGGACTTATTTTGAATTAATTTTATACCTTTTATTTATCTAATTGAAAAAGCTTTTGTAAAGTTAGTATTTATTTTCATTCAAAATATTTGAAATTTGAAAAAAAAAAACGTTCGCACCTGTACCCCTCTGCTTCAACTTTTTCACTTGTTTCTCTTTGCCACTACGAATTTCTTAAGTTCTTAAATGAAATAAAAGAAAAATTACGTAAAAATTAAACGTTTTTATTTATGAAAAATTACTTGGTACCTACATTTTGTATTATTATTTCACTTATTTTGAATACTAAACTAAATATTTTGAATTTGCAAAGATACTAAACGATTCACCAAAAATAATATCCAACACCTTACAGGCAAAGGGATACAAGTGAAGTTATACGTGTTTACCGCAAACTGTTTTTATATTTCGTAAGTAGTCAAACTACAACCTGCGATATGTCGCCACCAGTAGGTTAATTCACCAGTATCGCTTTGCCACTAAATTTTTAGTACTATCTAGTATTATTTTGTGCACCTAACTAAGTTTACAATATTTTGTCACTTGTACCCCTTAGCATCTAATCCCCTCAATTATTCTCGAAAATTCATGAACAAATATAAAAAAGGTCGAGTAAACAAAATATCACTATCGAATAAAATAGAACAATTCTAAAAACACAAACTTGATCGAGTCTTTTCTTGTCGTTAAACTAGGGACTGCTCAGGTAAAATACAGCTTTTATACTATATACAACCAAAAATGTAAAAATAATAGTAATAATTAATATATTCTCAAGATATAAATAATATGAGCAGATGCCCACAGTAATGGTAGGGGAGCCCAAGCAGGGATTTTTGCAGTTACTCGAGCGCGTCAGATTATCATATGGGGAGTAACCTGGTGCCCTGCAGATGTACCTCTACCATATATTGACTCTTAACACAGGGGAGTTCGTTAAGGGGGGCCCGAAAAAAAAAATCTATCCTTAAAAAAACTCGAAATTGTCAGATTAAGATAAGGTAAGTTAAGTACATGAGAAAGAGTGTATATTTCAAAAATCTGACGATTTGAGCCGGGCGTAAGGAAATGGGGGATTCCCAAAGTTTCACAAGAAAAAAGCGAATATTTCGCGAAATGAATGACAGATCGAAAAACTAAAAAATACGTGATCAATATTTTTTTAAAATCTATAGAATGATACCAAACACGACTTTTCACGGAGAGGGGTGGGGGTAAATTTAATATTTTAACTACGAATCCTGCGATATTTCGCGAAACGAACATCAGATCGAAAAACTGTAAAATACACTTATTTAATATTTTTGAAAAATCTATCGAATGACACCAAACACGACCCCCCCACGGAGGTGGGATGGGGGGTTACTTTAAAATCTTTAATAGGAGCCCCCATTTTTTATTGCTCATTTTGATTCCTTATGAAAAAATAATTAACTTTTATTCGAAACATTTTTTCGAATTATGCACAGATGGCGTTATAATCGGAAAAAACAATTGTTGGAAATGGAAAATTAAATTAAAAAATGGCCAGCGCCCTCTAAAATGGAAAACGTTACTTAACTTTTTTTGGTTTTAGGACATACTCTTCACAACCCAATAGGTCCCCAAAGCGCTCGAGTGACTGCACGTTTAGCATACTTTGCTCCCCTACCATAACCATATATTGACAATAGTAGTCAAACTTAAGCAAAAAATTTCCAAACAACCAAGGAAAGGAAAACAAGGGAAAATATCAATTAGAGCACCTCAAAGATAAATATATAGGTAGCAAAAAGAACAGAGGAATAAATAAATAAGAGATTGGGAAGAATCACGACGATGAACTTGGAGGAGGCATGGAAACTAATACAAACAGCCATGAGAGAAGCGGCAGACCTTAGCATTGGGAAAGCAGAAAAAAGAGAAAACTCTGGTTTGATGAGGATGAACATAAAGTAATTCAGAAAAAGGTAAAGAGCACTATAAAACCAAAAAAAGAGAACCTTAACGATTATGTATATAAAAGAAGAGAACATTATTGGAAAAACAACTAGAAATAATAGAAGTTAACAATATCCAAAAAGAAGTCACACAAAATAAAAGCAAGAAACAGAAAAATAACAACACTAGAGACGACATAAAATGAGATAATAGAAGTAATAAGGGACCTAAAAATAATAAAAGTGCGCGAGAAAGCCAAGTGCTGCAGAAATATTAAAAGTAGGAGGAGATATACTGCAGCCAAAGATAGCGCGACTTATTATAAAAATATGCGAAAACGAAAAAATGCCAGACCATTGGAACACCGCACTCATCTACCCAACTCAAAAGACAAATGATACAACTGTCTGAGATAATAGGAGAATATTAGGCTGTTTTCAGACAGGGAAGAACAATAACCGACTAAATTTTTATGCTAAAATTATTACAAGACAACAGCTACCAACAAAATCTATGTTTGCGTAAGTATGCTCTTCATTAATTTTAAACAGGTCCCCTAACAACACAAAACATTCCAGGAATGTACTATCAAAGTTCTATTAATGTTTGAATGTCCTGGACATTGAAGGAACATTCGGTGAAGATCTGATTAAATTATTGGTGGAATGTTACCACAAGACATTCTATGAACATACTACCAATGTCCTATATTTTAAGAGAGGCCATTTACTATTCAATTTGCGTTCATTTTCAAATTTGCCGCGCGTATATTAGGCAATCCAAACCAAAATTGGCATTTTGTATGCCAATCTGGTTGGCATACAAAAAGTTACAGAGGTTACGTTTGCAATATCTATTGACAAAGGTAGGGGAAACAATTTTTATTTACTGTTAATTTTTCCCTGATATTTATCAATATTGATGAATTTTGCAAGCAATAACATTATTTCTTTTATTGTTTTAGATATTTATTGAAGCTGAAAATAATTGGGGATTTAGATCCATATACAATTCAGTCAGAATTGGATTTTACAGTAAAGTGCATTCCACCAAATTACTATTATAGTATAGATATTTATACATATCTGGTGGAGTCTCATAGTTACTACTCTAAGCAGCAGATGAAAGCATACAAAAGCCTTCAGGCACATAAATATTTTACAGCTGGATTTGTTTTTAAAGTTGGAGTAAAGTTGGAAGTCACGAGCAACAACTTCATATTAAGTACCTACAAGAATATTGAGGAAATCCAGCTTCCCGATACTACTGGGCAAACTAGAAGATTGAAGAGGACAAAGCCTTTTGAACTAGTTTGAGTGATAGGTGATAGTGAAAAGCAGAGCATAGTACTTGTGTGCCTGTATACCTTGTGTGATAGAATAGTGTTCGATCTTGAATAGAGCTCTTCATTTTAAGGAACAGTAGTAATTTAGGTTAAATTAAAATTGCTCATTGGTCAGTTATGACCAGATTGTAATTGTAATGTACAATTCAATACAATGAATCATCATCGTAGTGATGATTATGGAAAAAATATATGACAAGATTTTGTGCAATAAAAATGTTTATATTTATCAAGGATGTACTATTTGGTATGGCCACATATACTTCTGGTATATCGTCGGTGATGTGACAATACCTCCTATCCGCTTTTTCATGAATTTTGTAGGAGACGAAAAACCATTTTTAGGGTCATCTCCTGTTTTCACATGTAAATTTTGACATGTTTTTTTAGTAAATAGATAGTTGAATTTACTACAAAACATGTCAAAAAATATCATATGAAATTAGGAGGTGACTGTAAAAAAGTTTTTAGTCTCTCTTACAAAACTCATGAAGAAACAAATCGGAGGTATTATGTCACATCAGCGATTATATCCAGGGAATGTATAAAAAATATACTGTGAATGTCCAAAAAACATTCGTAGACATTCATGGAATGTTCCAACAAGACATTCAAGGAATGTTTAAAATGCTGACAGAGGACTTTCCTGGGACGTTTAGGGGACATTCTTGTGCTTTTGAGGACATTCCAGGAATGTTTTCAATATCCTGTGTGTACATTCTAGGAACATAAATGGAATGTTTGGTGTTATTAGGGTCTATGACTCCATCTCACAAAACGGACTATACGAAGCAATGAGATCACTAGAAATACCAAAGAAACTGACACCATTAGTTAAAATGGCACTAACTAATAGAACTTCGAAAAATGTTCAGAAAATGTGAAGAAAAAACGTGTCGATGGCAGCTTAGATTCGAACTTATTAAGCAATAGTGAGACCAACGGTGTTGTATGCATGTGAAACTTGGACAATGAATCAGACAGAAGAAAAAAACCTAGAGATTTGGGAAAGGAAAATCTTGAGAACAGTTGCTTGGTGGTATGTATAAAGGAGGCTAACGGGGAATGGCGCAGAAGCAAAAGAACAAACCATGAGATAATGGAAATGTATTAGAGGCAAATAAAAGTCACCAGTAATACCAGGTTTGTCAACTTGATATATGATTTAGGCTTAGACACCTTTTGGTTTGCTTTTGCTGCTGTTTTTCATCGAAGTAGTGATTTGGACTTATGTTAATGACTTAAATCTGGGTCTTTTTATGTAAAAGTTTTATCCAAATCTGATGGCGAACACTATCAAATGACCTTTCCACATAGTAATTATGATTAAAAAATGTGCTACTCCTTCGAATAATGAGATACAATATTGTATTGATGATACTTACTCAACTGGAACCACAAAGTACTTTTGAGTATTTTCGTGCATCAGTTTCTTTAAATTATGGACTGAATATCGGTTATATTGCCCCCAAATACTATTCATAAATTTACTATTGTACTGGGTGGGATCCAAAGCCGCTGAAAAAAAAAAATATAAAAATATATGAATTTAAATAAAATTTTAAAATAGGTAAATAATAAAGCTCTAAAAAATAAATTGTTGCAACAAAATCAACATTTACAAAACTTGAAGGATCGAAATAAGTACTACTCGTCAACACTAGGAACGACTTTGGAAAGGGTACCCACACCCACCGTTAAGATAAGCAAAATTTCATTTCTTTACGTACGATGTGAGTAAAACATAAATTTCAGCTGAATTTACCCTTTCCCCCGCCCCTACCACTAAAACGTCAATTTTTCGTTTTTATTTTTTTTAGGTAGGATGCAATTAATTTAAAAATTTCAAAAAATTCACACCCTTAGTTGAGGCTTTTTCAAAACAGCTGCATTTTTTCCATAACCTCAAAATGCATATTTTTTTGAAAATTGGCTAGGTATAACTTTTTTAGTGATGGTTGCAACTCCAATTTTTTGGAGTTCTACAGTTGGAGTGGAGAAAAACTACATTCTTAATTTTTTTTTAGAATTTTTCGTAAGGTGCGCCACCTTCAAAAATCTGAAAAACTGGGTTTTTAGGGGGCTTTGGGTATGTTTCTCATTTTATAGACTTCAAAATAGATTAAATCAAGTATTTTTAGTTTAGAAACAGTTTAAAACTCAGTCCTTTAAGACATTAAAAAATTGGAGAAACACGTTCAAACCCCCCAAGAAAGTGGAGGGTCTTTTTTGGGGGTCTGAACGAGTTTCTTCAATTTTAAATGTCCCAAAGGACTGAGTTACTTTACTTTTTATATAATCTATAAAAATCTATAAAAATTATTTTTAGAATTTTTCGTAAGGTGCGCCACCTTCAAAAATCTGAAAAACTGGGTTTTTAGGGGCTTTGGGACATGTTTCTAATTTTATAGACTTCAAAATAGATCAAATCAAGTTTTTTAGTTTAGAAACAGTTTAAAACTCAGTCCTTTAAGACATTCAAAAATTGGAGAAACACGTTCAAACCCCCCAAGAAAGTGGAGGGTCTTTTTTGGGGGTTTGAACGAGTTTCTTCAATTTTAAATGTCCCACAGGACTGAGTTATTTTACTTTTTATATAATCTATAAAAAATCTATAAAAATTATTTTTAGAATTTTTCGTAAGGTGCGCCACCTTCAAAAATCTGAAAAACTGGGTTTTTAGGGGGCTTTGGGGCATGTTTCTAATTTGATAGACTTCAAAATAGATCAAATCAAGTTTTTTTAGTTTAGAAACAGTTTAAAACTCAGTCCTTTAAGACATTCAAAAATTGGAGAAACACGTTCAAACCCCCCAAGAAAGTGGAGGGTCTTTTTTGGGGGTCTGAACGAGTTTCTTCAATTTTAAATGTCCCACAGGACTGAGTTACTTTACTTTTTATATATTCTATAAAAAATCTATAAAAATTATTTTTAGAATTTTTCGTAAGGTGCGCCACCTTCAAAAATCTGAAAAACTGGGTTTTTAGGGGGCTTTGGGGCATGTTTCTAATTTTATAGACTTCAAAATAGATCAAATCAAGTTTTTTTAGTTTAGAAACAGTTTAAACTCAGTCCTTTAAGACATTCAAAAATTGGAGAAACACGTTCAAACCCCCCAATAAAGTGGAGGGTCTTTTTTGGGGGTTTGAACGAGTTTCTTCAATTTTAAATGTCCCAAAGGACTGAGTTACTTTACTTTTTATATAATCTATAAAAATCTATAAAAATTATTTTTAGAATTTTTTGTAAGGTGCGCCACCTTCAAAAATCTGAAAAACTGGGTTTTTAGGGGCTTTGGGACATGTTTCTAATTTTATAGACTTCAAAATAGATCAAATCAAGTTTTTTTTAGTTTAGAAACAGTTTAAACTCAGTCCTTTAAGACATTCAAAAATTGGAGAAACACGTTCAAACCCCCCAAGAAAGTGGAGGGTCTTTTTTGGGGGTTTGAAGAACGAGTTTCTTCAATTTTAAATGTCCCAAAGGACTGAGTTACTTTACTTTTTATATAATCTATAAAAATCTATAAAAAATATTTTTAGAATTTTTCGTAAGGTGCGCCACCTTCAAAAATCTGAAAAACTGGGTTTTTAGGGGCTTTGGGACATGTTTCTAATTTTATAGACTTCAAAATAGATCAAATCAAGTTTTTTTAGTTTAGAAACAGTTTAAACTCAGTCCTTTAAGACATTCAAAAATTGGAGAAACACGTTCAAACCCCCCAAGAAAGTGGAGGGTCTTTTTTGGAGGTAATGAACGAGTTTCTTCAATTTTAAATGTCCCAAAGGACTGAGTTACTTTACTTTTTATATAATTTATAAAAAATCCTTGATTTTGCCTCTTTTGAAGTCTATAAAATGGAAGAATCCCCAAAAACCCCCTAAAAACCAGTTTTAGGATTTTCAAGATTTACGAAAATTTCTAATAAAAATATATAATATGTAGCTTTGGATAAAATACAATAAATGCAAACAGATTAGACCTGCAGCCATCTTCAAAAAGAGTTATACGCATTTTTCAAAAAAGCAATTAAATAAAAATGCGTTTTGAGGTTATGGACACTCAACCTACGGGTCTATAAAAATAGACATGTTTTGTAAAAGCCTCAACTATGCCAGTGAACTTTTTGAAATTTTGAATTTAAATCCTACCCAAAAAAAAAACAAAAACGAAAAAATCGCGTTTTTGGAGGTGGGGCGGAGGGGCAAGGGGATGGATGGTTAAAATTTCGCTGAACCTTATTTTTTAATCACTTGTGACGTAAAAAAATGAAAAAAGTTGAATTCTGCGAATGAGGTCATTTGCCTATCTTAACGGGGGTAATACCCTTTTGCGCTTCGGCCCAGAGAGCAGATAGAGAAAGTACTTATTTGGAGAGAAAGAGATGGATGAACGCCGGGACTTGACTACGTGATTTTAAACGTGGATTTTTAAATTCATTCCTAGTTTTGACAAAGTTAGGTAACAGTGTTTTGACAAACATATTTTCGATAAAAAATTTCACTAAAAAATTCAAAAATTCATCAGAGAAATAAATATGATTAAGCATTGGAAAATATAATAGAACAGGCCAGAAAATCTTTCGAAAAAATAAAAAAAACTGCTTTTACGCAGGTCAATGGGAGCAAGAATAGGATATTACCTCCGAATTCTATCCTGCTGCATGGATTTTAATGAAATTTTGGGCCTAGCCTCTACTTATCTCCTAATTCAAAGTCTACCCTAAACCGATTTGAGCATGCAGCAAAAAAACAAACTCTTCTTACCTACCATACCCCTCTTTGTATTTTAACTAGAAGATTTATAAAGGAACAAATCTCTTTGTTTTTTTATAACCTACAGAAATATTATATATAGTTTTTTTGTTAGATGCATAGTTTTTAAGGTATTCGAAAAAATCCGCCCGAAAAGGTGTAATTTTTCAATGAAAATGGCCGATTTTCAACCACGAATAACTCAAAAAGTCGTGAGTTTTCAAAAAATAATAATAGAACAGTTTTTGCTTAGAATTAGGTTCTCTAGCCTCTTCCGTGGCTATTTTAAACAAAACATTTTTCACCCCCTGAGAAGGGGTGGGAACCACCCCCAAGATAAAAGTGCACGTCGCATAGGGTAGACTTTGTTTCTTGAGCTATTCCCTACTTACTCTGAAAATTACAAGTAAATCGATGTAGTAGGATGGAATTCGGAGCCAAATACCCTCATTGACTGCCCATTCTCGAATAAATTTCGAAATTCGACTACTAGTGCGGCAGATTGGTGCAAATAATATAAGAATTGTGCATTTAATGATAGAAGCATATTATTTGGACCACATATACTACACATATAAAGGTTCAAAATTAGATAGAAGGCCATCTCAGATTTTGCTTTTTAAAAAAATGGCGGGCATTCAAAATGGCGACTATACATATGTGACTAATAGCACGATAACTTTTGAACGAAACATCCGATTTCAACCAAATTTGGTATGTAGGATCTTTAATTCGATGTGTAAGATCGAGCTTTAGAACCGGAAGAATCGGTTTACCAAAAGTTTTATTTTCCCTGATTTTTTATGTAAAAATATGTTGTTTTTTTCAATTCTTTCACCCTGTATATATTAATTTTTCAAAAAGTTAATACCGCCATTGAAAATAGCGTAAAAATAGTTTTTAGGAAATATTTTGAACTTTTTATTTATGTTAATTACCATTTAATAAAGGCATAACGTATCTTCACATGTACCTGTGTGCGGCAGATTCGTGCAAATATTCTAAGAATTATTGTGCATTTAATGGTAAAAGCATATAATTTGGACAACATATAATACATAGATAAAGGTTCAAACTTAGATATGAGGCCATCTCAGTTTTTGTTCTTTTTACAAAAATGACGGGCATTCAAAATGGCGACTATACATATGTAACTAACATAATAATAATAATAACGTTTATTTTCCATGAAAGTGATATACAATTAATAATAATACAATACTATACTTACATCACAATACAATAATTAATTTAATATTACATTTATTTAATTGTTCGATACTTTGTTCAAGGTAAATAAACAATAGTGCCCATTAAAACAATGAAGTTGAGCATGGGCCAAATTTTTTTTACATTGTTCATTTATATTGAGCTTACATTAAATTTTTATTTAAGCGATTAAACAATTTTACATAATGTAGCAATTATATTAAGTTAAAGAATTGTTTTAAGCGATTTTAATTAATTTAGCAATTCTATTAAAAAAATTGACATAAAAAAGAATTTCTACAAAGGAGAGATATTTCGTGCCTATAACAATTTATTGATGCATATATTTAATCTGAGACTACCAACTTTAATAATTGGTTTCAAAAAGGTGGCTGAACATTTGCCTGTGATTTTGTTTCAAATACCTACTAAACAATTTCTTAATCATTTTCAGGGAATTTATAGTGATTAGGTATGTCTTGTAAATTTCAGGGATCAAATTGTAGATTCTTCCTTGTAAATACTCAAAGTTTCGTTTCCCAACTGTTTTCTTTGCAATATTTAATCTAACACAGGACTGTGCTCTTGTTCTTGTATTATAGGTATGCTCTAATGGTGTGAGTAAATGTTTATTTTTGTATAGATTGGCAATTATGGTAAGAATATATAATTGTCTTCTATCTAACGTTTGAGATTCGCTATATAGATCATTAGTAGAGTATCTCGAAGGTCTATTGTAAATAAATTTCAATATTTTTCTCTGGATAATGTCTAATTGGTTTAGATGTGTATTTACAACTCCACCCCAACTAAGGATTCCATAACGTAGAAGCGATTCTACCAAAGAATAGTAAATAACCTTTAGATGATGGATATCCAGTATGTTACGTAAATATCGAAATTTGTACAACAGACATCTCAGTGTTTTACACGTTTGGTTTATGTGTATATCCCATGGTAGATATGAGTCGATGTGAACTCCAAGGTATTTTGTATTACTTACTGCATTAATATTCAGATTTTGTATTTTTATAAATTTATAATCTGTACTAACAGCAAGATAACTTTTGAACGAGACGTCAGATTCCAACCAAATTTGGTATATATGTTCTTTCTTTGATGAATAAGATCGAGGTCTTGAACCGAAAGAATCGGTTTACCAGAAGTTGTGTTTTTACTGGTTTTTTTTGTGTAAAAATATGTTGTTTCTTTTTCAATTCTTTCACCCTGTATATATAAATTTTTCAAAAAGATAATACGGCGATTGAAAAGAGTGTAAATATATTTTTAGGAAATATTTTAAACTTTTTAGTTAATTACCATTTAATAAGTGCCTAACGTATGCGCACATGTATTTACCTATGGGCGGCAGATTTATTTTGAATGCCCGCCATTTTTGTAAAAGACAAAATCTGAGATGGCCTCATATCTAAATTTGAATTTTTGTCTGTGTAGTATGTGTGATCCAAATTATATGCTTCTACCATTAAATGCACAATAATTCTTATATTATTATTTGCACGAATCTTCCGCACATAGGTACCTACATGTGAAGATACGTTATGTATTTATTAAATGGTAATTAATAAAACTAAAGAGTTCAAAATATTTCCTAAAAAATATTTTTACGATCTTTTCAATGCCGGTATTACCTTTTTGAAAAATTAATATATACAGGGTGAAAGAATTGAAAAAATTCACAACATATTTCTACAAAAAAATCAGGATAAACACAACTTCTGGTAAACCAATTCTTCCGGTTCAAGAGCTCGATCTTATACATCAAAAAAAGAACCTATATACCAAATTTGGTTGAAATCGGACTTTTCGTTCAAAAGTTATCGTGATAATAGTCACATATGTATAGTCGCCATTTTGAATGCGCGCCATTTTTGTAACAGGCAAAATCTGAGATTGCCTCATATCTAAATTTGAACCTTTGTATATGTAGTATATGTGATCCAAATTATATGCTTCTACCATTAAATGCACAATAATTCTTATAATATTTGCACGAATCTGCCGCACATAGGTACATGTCAAGATAAGTTATGCAATTATTAAATGGTAATTAGCATAACTAAAAAGTTCAAAATATTTCCCAAAAAATATTCTTACGCCCTTTTCAATGGCGTTATTACCTTTTTGAAAAATTAATATATACAGGGTGAAATAATTGAAATAAAAACAACATATTTTTACATAAAAAACCAGGAAAAACACAACTTCTGGTAAACCGATTCTTCCAGTTCAAGACCTCAATTTTACACATCAAAAAAGAACCTATATACCAAATTTGGTTACAATCGGAACTTTCTTTCAAAAGTTATCGTGCTATCAGTCACATATGTATAGTCGCCATTTTGAATGCGCGCCATTTTTGTAAATGGCAAAATCTGAGATGGCCTCCCATCTAAATTTGAACCTTTATATGTGTAATATATCTGGTCCAAATTATATGCTTCTATCATCAAATGCACAATAGTTTCACATATCATGTTGAGACATGGACCCTTAAAACATCAAACGTAAATAAATTGGAGGTCTTTGAAATGTGGATCTACCGAAGAATCCTCAAAATTGCATGGTCATCGCATACCTCAAACGAAGAAGTGCTTCATAGAATAGGCAAGGAAAGAAAACTCAGAAAAACTCTTTTAGAAAAACATCATACCCAGGGCACATACTGAGATACCAATATGCTCAACTTATAGTAACAATGGACAGGGCTAAACTTTGAACAGCTAATAAGAACAGCTGAAGCCAGAGAAGAGTTTGCAATTGTAGTAGCCAACCTCCATCGAGGAGAGGACACTTTAAGAAGAAGAAGTAGAAAATTATTTTTGAATTGGTTGAATGTAGATTATTTAGCTGCAATCGACCTTTGTAGCAATTCCCAAAAAGTCAAGTGCAATAACCTGCTCGGATCACAGAACAATATCTTTAATGAGTCACACACTTAAAACATTTTTGAAAATAATACACAGTAGAATTGTTAAAACTCTCGAATATGAAATCAGTGACACACAATTTGGCTTTAGAAATGGTATGAGCACACGAGATGCTTTGTTCGGCTTGAATGTGCTGGCCCAGAGATGCATGGACATGAATCAGGATATGTACTTATGTTTTGTAGACTTTGAAAAGGCATTTGATAAAGTTCAACATAAAAAGCTTGTAGATATATTAAAAAGCAAAAATATTGACAGTCGTGACATGAAAATTATATCTAATATATATTGGAATCAAACTGCCAAGATAAGAGTTGACAACCAGGACACCCAAGATATCAAAATACAGAGAGGAGTCCGTCAGGGTTGCGTGCTGTCTCCACTACTTTCAATGTCTACAGTGAAGCGGTATTTCAAGAAGCGCTCTCAAATTCAATAGAAGGTATATCTATCAATGGAGAAGTTTTGAACAACTTACGTTTTGCAGACGATACAGTAATAATAACAGATAACAACAATGATTTACAGAACGTAATGCAACGCCTTAATGAACGCTGTCATGAGTACGGACTGAAGATGAATTTAAAGAAAACTAAATGCATGATCATAACTAAATCAGCACACGTAAACATCCAATTAACTATTGAAGATACTGTGATTGAGAGTGTGGATAACTACAAATATTTAGGAACATGGATAACATCAAATGTAGACCAAACCAAAGAAATTAAGACACGTATTGAAATAGCACGTGCATCATTCATTAAACTTAAAAAGTTTCTTTGTTGTCGGGATATAAGGTTAGAACTACGCCTAAGGATGCTTCGATGTTACGTGTTCTCTACTCTTCTTTATGGCTTGGAAGCGTGGACGTTGAAACAAGTCCATTTGAATAAGTTGGCCGCCTTTGAATTTTGGTGTTACAGAAGAATCCTACGAATATCATGGATTCAAAGAATGTCGAACGTGGAAGTAACTAGAAGGATAGGAAATCAACCGGAAATAATACTAACTATCAAAAGACGAAAACTTGAGTACTTGGGACATGTGATGAGAGGGCAAAAATACTCATTATTACAACTTATTATGCAAGGCAAAATCCGAGGAAAGCGAAATGTGGGAGACGAAGAACATCCTGGCTTAAGAACTTACGGGAATGGTTCGAATGCAGTAGTGCAGAGATATTTAGAGCGGCAGTCAACAGGGTCCGCATTGCCATGATGATTTCCAACCTTCGATAGAAGATGGAACTTAAAGAAGAAGAAGATTATTTAGCTTACTTACGGCTTCTAAACTTATTTCCACTGAACAGCAGTTCTTAGTTTTTTTTAAATAACATTGGAGAGTTCAATGCTCAGTAAGAACAGAAACTCTAAAAGCAATATTTAACTGTCGTAGTTTATGAATAAATAATGTGTTCTTTTTAACAAGGCGGAAATTTGTTAATAGCTTAACGGTGTATAGTCGGACAAACTTTGATGTACGAGAACACTGGAACAGGAGAAGTTTTAATTGTGGAACAGGTTACAGGTTGCGAACGTCAGACTACGAAAACGCCCCATGTATTTTGTCGGACAGAACTTCCAATTGATTTGTTACCCTTTCATTAAACTCTCATACAAAAATCAGGCTGCTATTTACCACCAACATAATTCTACGTGTCGGACTTATTAAGATGCCCAACATATTTTTCGGACAAAAATTTTTTCATATTCTATACACTCACCGGCAGAGAAAACGGGCACCCCAAAAAATGGGTCATTTTTAATGTCTTGTATTTCCTAAACCTGATGTCCGATTTAAGTAATTTTTTTAATATGTTATAGCCTTATTCTTGATCAATATCGCTGTAATAATATTGTTGCTAGACAGTTACATTGTCATTGTATACAGGGTGTACGAATCAAACTGTGTTTTTTTCTCAAACTTTGGAGCACCCTGTGGAATGTTCTAGCTTTTATAAAATACTAAAATTAAAACCCAACTATAGCCACAGATTTTTTTAACATTCTGTTTTTTTTATTCATTCGCTTATGTTGGATAATAAAAAAGTTAGGCACTTTAACAACTACCCTTGTTTTTCGTCAATACAGGGTGTTTTTCAATAAGTACGGCAAGCTTTAAGGGGTAATTCTGCATGATAAGATAATGACAGTTTGCTTTATAAACTTATGCCCGCAAATACTTCGTTTCTGAGATAGGGGGTGTTGAAATTGTTCTTACAAACTGACGATTTATTTATTGCTCTAAAACGGTTTGTGATATGCAAATGAAATTTGGTAGATTTTAAGAGCTATTTAATGCGCATTTTTTGGCATACAATTGAGAATTTTATATTCACCATTGGCGTGCATACGGGATATATCTAAAATATTTATACCCGTATGCACGCCAATGGTGAATATAAAATTCTTAATTGTATGCCAAAAAAATGCGCAATAACTACCTCTTAAAATCTACCAAATTTCATTTGCATATCACAAACCGTTTTAGAGAAATAAATAAATCGTCAGTTTGTAAGAACTATTTCAACACCCCCTATCTCGGAAACGAAGCATTTGCGGGCATACGTTTATAAAGCAAACTGTCATTATTTTATCATGCAGAATTACCCCTTTAAGTTTGCCGTACTTATTTAAAAACACCCTGCATTAACGAAAAACAGGGGTAGTTGTTAAAGTGCTTAACTTTTTTATTATCCAACATAAGCAAATGAATCAAAAAAACAGAATGTTAAGAAAACCTGAGGCTATAGTTTGGTTATCATTTCAGTATTTTATAAAAGCTAGAACATTCCACAGGGTGTTCCAAAATTTGAGAAAAAAACACAGTTTGATTCGTACACCCTGTATACAATGACAATGTACCTGTCTAGCAACAATATTATAACAGCGATATTGATAAAGAATAAGGCTATAACATATTAAAAAAATTACTTAAATCGGACATCAGGTTTAGGAAATACAAGACATTAAAAATGACCCATTTTTTGGGGCGCCCGTTTTCTCTGCCGGTGAGTGTATAAAGTTTGCTATTGAATAAACTTAAAAACAACCTGCTAGTTTTCACAATCATAAACTTGTCAGGATGACACGTTCCACAATAAAAATTACGTTTGACAATTAAAAATTCGCCCGTTCCAGTGTTTACATACATCAAAGTTTGTCCGACTATGTAGATACCGTTAAGCTGTTAACAAATTTTCAGCTTGCTAAACTTTTTTTTGGTACCCTGGATCTAGGCCTATTATGGCCTGTAACCGCCACCGAAAGTAAAATCAACCAGACAAAAATGGTAAGTTGCATTAAGATACCACAAGAAAATAGCATCAAAACAATGTTTTAGTATTTAGTTGAATGTAAATATGCGCACAAGTCATTGTACTTATTTTTTTTAAATTTTATATTTGTTTATTGCGATTTGTGTTTATTTGCGAAAGTTTTGTATTTTATCATGTTTACAAATTATTCCGCAGTAACTAATATTTTGACAAATAATATTGTTTTGTATAATAAATATAAAAATATAGTAAATGAAATGATTGTGAAATAATATGGACATAACGCATTGAAGTAGTTTATTCGTTGAAAGCTTATTCGATTCTGCTATAGAGCAGTCAATGAGGGTATTTGGCTCCGAATTCCATCCTACTAAATCAATTTACTTGATATTTTCACAGTAAGTAGGGAATAGCTCAAGAAACACCCTATGCCGATGTGCGCTTTTATCTTGGGGGTGGTTCCCACCCCTTCTCGGGGGTGAAAAATGTTGTGGTTAAAATAGCCACGGAAAAGGCTAGAGAACCTAATTTTAAGCAAAAACTGTTCGATAATTATCTTTTGAAAACTCAATACTTTTTGAGTTATTCGTGGTTGAAAATTGGCCATTTTCATTGAAAAATTACACCTTTTCGGAAGGAATTTTTGCGAATACCTTAAAAACTACGCCTCTAACAAAAAAACTATATAAAATATTTCTGTAGGTTATAAAAAAAAGAGATTCGTTCCTTCGTAAATCTTCTAGTTAAAATACAAAGAGGGATATGGTAGGTAAGAAGAGTTTGTTTTTTTGCTGCATGCTCAAATCGGTGTATTCATCTTGAAATATCAGAGAAACTGTCGATTTTAGGTGTATAATGATACTAATAACTAGGGAGCGGATTTATATGCGATCAATTTTTATGAAATATGCGCATATATATGCAGTAAAAAATTAAGAAATATGCGCAAGATATGCACAAAAATTCAAAAAATGCGCATTTGGAGCAACCACAAATTTTCTGTTCTATTCTATTCCTGGGGGGTTCTTTTATAGGAGGTGGGCGGCAATCTTATTTATTATCTTTCAAATAAAATCATTATTTTTTATATAAGCAATTTATTCACATTTTTTACAAAAACTGGTAGCAATAGTTACCTATTTAAAATAAAACAATATACAGGGTGTCCAGAAACTCTACCGACAAACGAAGACAGGAGATTCCTCAGATAATTTTAAGACAATTTAACCCAATTCACCTAGTCCGAAAATGCTTCCTAAGGGAGCTAGAGCTCTTTGAAGATGGCGCCATGTAATTAGTTTTTCTTAAATACCTCCAGAACGCTTCTATTTAGAAAAACGAAACTTTTTATACATATTTACTTTCCTGAAATGAATCGATTCCATCCATTGTGAATAACTTAAAGCAAGAGTAACTTTTAGTACTCGAATATCTCATAATTGAATAATCTAGTGTCAAAAATAATTAAAAATTAAAGACAATATAGTTAAGTTATAAAATAACTGTTGACCTACCCAAAACGGACGCCTATGACCGGTACTAGAAATTCCCCATTAATGAAATCGATTAATCTCTGTAATATAAATAAATGTACCAGTTTTCATCTTTCTAAATAGTTTTTTTTTTAATCTTTTTTTTTAATTCAAGGAACGAAAAGTTTTCAAATCGATTTTTCTAGAAAACGGTGTATCCTATCGACTTAAACTAAGAGTTCCTTTTAGTACTAAAATAACTCACAATTTAATAATTCAGAGTCAAAAATGCTTAAAAATTAAAGACAAAAAAGTTAGGCGATAAAATAACCGTTGCCCTACCCAAAACGGACGCCTATGACCTGTACTAGAAATTCGCAATAGATGAAATCGATTCATTTCTGGAAAGTAAATATGTATACCAATTTTCGTTTTTCTAAATAGAAGCGTTCTGGAGGTATTTAAGAAAAACTAATTACATGACGCCATCTTCAAAGAGCTCTAGCTCCCTTAGAAAGCATTTTCGGACTAGGTGAATTGGGCTAAATTGTCTTAAAATTATCTGAGGAATCTCCTGTCTTCGTTTGTCGGTATAGTTTCTGGACACCCTGTATATTATCTTCGATTATAATTCACTACAATGTGTTTTTCCAAATTTTTTACGAGGAAACATTTCTTTGATCAGATAAAATATTTTTATACCTTGAAAAACTCCTTTTAACATCAAGAGAAGTAATCGGAGCGTATTTAAAATAACTTGTTAAAGCCGAAAATTCTGCACCAAAATCAATTTCAAAATTTTCTTTAAAAATTTCGCATATTTCCTTCAAAGTTTTAAAGACGGGATCTGATCTAAAGCATGAATATTTAAATTTTCGTTAGAAAATAGTAAACCTATTGTTAAAGGTGTAAATTCTCTTAACAATAGGGGATTTAAAAGAATCACCAGAATTATAGGTACCTACCTACTAAATTGGGATACAAATTGTAAATAAAACTAAATAAAATTCGGATTTCCCGGTAAACCATCCTTCATCATTTTAACATCCTACAATCAGCATTATAAGTACTTTGTGTAAAGATCGGGTATTTTCTTAAGAAAAAAATGAAAAGGCAGTGAATGAGCCGTCTCTCTTCAGGTAGATCTCGAATTAATAGATACGACAGCCTGTGCAGGGAAATATTTTGTGTCGAATTAAAAAATTTTAAATTTTGTGTCCAAAAAAAAATTTTTTTTTTTGGATTTAAATGTTTTTAAATAGGCACAAAATATGCATAGTTCTTTAAAAATATGCAAAATTTAGTAAAGTTCTCAAATATGCGAAATATGCATGCAATATGCATTTAGCATAAAATCCGCTCCCTACTAATAACATTTGTAGTGCTTCAAAAGACCTTTAAAATGAGCAATACTAATTTGTTGATTACATGCAAATTGAGCGAGATATTCTGCAAAAAAGTTAATGACTAATGTATTTTATTAAGAAATGAGAAGTATATTTAACCCCTTATCCATCAGAATTTAAATAAGTTTTCCTTCTACAAAACTTTTTATTATAGTGTCATTTCTATGTTGAAAAAGTTTGGCTGGATTAAAATAAATGGTTTTTGAAAAAAAAATAAGATCAAATTATAGAGCGCATTTTTAAATTTTCTTAAAAATCCTCCTTTTCCTCCATGTAACTCGAAAAAGATAAGAGATACGAAAAAAAGATACCACACAAAAATGTAGGGCTTTTTCAGATAAAAATTTCCTTTTTATTTTTCATTACTGTATTTTTTTTTATTTTCAAGTTACATGGAGAAAAAGGAAGATTTTTAAGAAAATTTAAAAATGCGCTCTGTAATTTGACCTTTTTTTTCAAAAACCATTTATTTTAAACTCGTCCAACTTTTTGAACTTGGAAATAACACTATAATAAAAGGTATTGTAGAAGAAAAACCATGCATTTACATTTTGGTGGATGGCGGTTAAAATTTCTTTTCATTTTTTCTTAAAATACATTAGTTATAAATTTTGTTTGCATCATAACTAGCTTAGTTTCAATGTAATGGACCTTTAATATATGTAGCTCCTTTTAAATGTCTTTTTAAGCACTACAAAAGGTATTAGTACCATTATACACCCAGGGCCGGATTTAAGGAAGGGCAGGCTGGGCAGCTGCCCGGGGCCCCCACATTTCGGGGGCCCCCACATAAAAAGTCCCAAACATAAGAGATTCATTTAAACAGATATTGGCAGGAGATACAGGAACAATGTATGACAAGTATAAAGTGAAGGAGCGAAGGAGTGATAATATTGCATTGTTCATGGTTATGTTTTTGATCTTCCACCGGGTGAGTGTATTGCTTCGTTTGTAAATTCTTATCAAGTGATGAGAAGAGAATTTTGTGATAGGAAACATGCAGATGCAGATAGTAGGCTTATGGATCACGAAATGTCTAAAGCACATGAAAGAATTGGGCGTATTGATACTGAAGTAGCAAAACAGACCGAAGAAATAAAGAATTATTGGAAAATGGTAACTCAAAGACTAATTTAGTTTATTTGTGAATGAGATTTAGCATTTCTCATCGAAAAGGAGTTGTCGAGTTCATCACAAAATGAAAATTATTTGAAAATACTCCAGTTATTAGCTGAATATGATCAATTTTTGAAGCACCATATTTTAATAAATATTCAAATTCTGGAAGCGGACATGTCAACTATCTTTCATCAAACATATGTGAGGAAATTGTACACCTGATGGGTCAAAACGTATTAAATGAAGTAGTTTCAAGGATTAAGAAGACAAAATGTTATTCAGTTCATACAATCAATTACTTTTAATGGGAAATAAGCCACAATTTTACCAAAAAAATGATTTTATTAACGTTTCGAAGCCCAAATCGGGTTTCGTTGTCAAAATACAAAATACTGTAATATTTTGTATTTTGACAACGAAACCCGAGTTGGGCTTCGAAACGTTAATAAAATCATTTTTTTGGTAAACTTGTGGCTTATTTCCCATTAAAAGTAATTGCTTATAAAAATGCCACAAGAAAATAGCTTCAGAACAACATTAAGTTCATACAAATCAATTAACTGTGCTATTTCGTTACATAAAAGGTTTCACTCCTGTTGAAAGGTTTACCATATTTTTGCCAAATCGCCGTCATAAAGCAGAAGATATTTAATTATCTAATGACATTTTTGCAAGAACATGATATCGATCTGAAAAACTGCAGGAGACCGTCCTACGTTAATGCGTCAGATATCAGTGGAAAATATAATGGTGTTCAGGCTGAAATTATAGAACAAAAAGGTACATATCCATACGTGGGTGCTCCGTGCTCGGTGTAGCTGCTTAAATGGATACGGCATGCGCTCCCCTACATATAAACAGTAAACCGGTTAAATCACTGGTTTTCGATCACCAACGTATCCACTATGTGGAGCTGCTACACCGAGCACGGAGCACCCACGTATGGATACGTACCTTAATATCTTGGAGTTGTGGATTCCTTGTGTCGCCCACTCTCTAAGTTTAGTTTCAAAAGCGGCAACTGAGTGTTATAATGCATTAGCATAGCACCGCATTCTTTAATTTCTTAGTTTAAAAGCTGCGTCTTACAGCGACAGCAATACAGACCGTGCCAAAAATATTATTGTTCCTAAAAGAGCAAATACTACTAGATGGTCATGGAGGTAATGCCGCAAAAGAACTAAGTAGTTAAAGGTTATAATCAGATTAAAGGAGCATGATCCAAAATTTCGGAAGACCATGAGCAACAATTTAAAACTCAGTGAAAATGGTTTGTTGTACCTATAATCGAATGTGTTTACTGGAAACAGAGAGGATATCAGGGAGGACAAACAGCACAAGTCGTATTCTTCAAGACCCAAATATTGACCTTAATTCAGGAGTGGCAGCACTTGGATCACTTATACAAATTTAACAGTCAAGACGTGACAATTTCGAAAGATATGAGAACATCGGGGAAGTTTAGAACTCAAAATTTTATCGCTATTATAGATTACGTCTAAGTCAGAGGCTTTCTGCATATGATTCCATCCATTCCAATTTTGGATTTTTACATCATTTTGGAAAATTGGAAAATTTAACTCTGAATGAAATTGAAGCTCACTCACTAAAGCTTACCAACATTTATAGCAATGACTTAGATGAAAAGTTATGTGTCCATCTGGTACAGTTTGTAATATTCTTTAATTCATTTAAAGAGTAAATCAGCTCATCAAATATAAGTAAAGAATTTCAAATGTACCAACTGCTAAAAAAAAAAGAACATGAATGATGCTTTTCCAAATGTTAAGGTGACACTGTGAGGTTAATATTTAGTTCTGATGCTAACTAACTGCAGTGGTTAGAGATCATTCTTAAAATTTAAGTTAATTAAAAATCGACTTCGGTCTATGATGGGCTAAGAGTGTTTGACTCATCTCTCTACAATGAGCATTGGCCACGATGTCTAAATGCAACTTATGCCCCACATAATCAAGAAATTTCCAATTAAAATATCTCGAAATGTTCCCGGACTTTTACCATACATCTTACTATTATTTTTAATATTTTACTGTAACAAGTTACAGCTTTTGTACTTTTTATTATTTAAAATTATATTTATAAAAGTAGATCAATGTTTTTTTAATGGTAGGAGGTAGGGCTCCCACACCAATTCTGCCCAGGGGCCCCCATATGCTTAAATCCGGCTCTGTATACACCTAAAATCGACCGTTTCTCTTTTATTTCAAGTTTAATACACCAATTTGAGAATATACCAAAAAACAAACTATTTTCACCTACCATATCTCGTTTTTTATTATAACTAGAAGATTTATGAAGGCAAGTGTCTCTTTGTTTTTTATAACCTACAAAAATGTTTAATATAGTTTTTTTAGTTGGATGCATAGTTTTTAAAGTATTCGCAAAAAACCGTTCGAAAAGGTATAATGTTCTATGAAAATGGCCAATTTTCAACCACGAATATCTCAAAAAGTATTGAGTTTTCAAAAAAAATTATAGAACAGTTTTTGCTTAGAATTAGGTTCTCTAGCGAATTCCGTGGTAATTTTAACCAAAAAATTTTCCACCCCTAAGAAGTGGTGAGAACCATCCCCAAGATAAAAGCACAAATCGGCATAGGGTAGACTTTGAATTAGGAGATAAGTAGAGGCTAGGCCCAAAATTTTATTAAAATCCATGCAGTAGGATAGAATTCGGAGGTAATATCCTATTCTTGCTCCCATTGACTGGCGCATGGCGTACTATAGATTTTATGATTATTGTGGAAAAAGCGGGTGATTTCTACTGTCATGCTCGCAAAACAATCGCTAAAATGATCGCGAATATTTGACCTTAGGATTACCTCTTAGTAAAGAGGCTCGTGGACCATGTGATTTTCGATTTGGTGTAAATGGAGAAATACTTTTTGTAAAAGGAACGATAATAGTCTGGGCTGATTATCGGAGAATAGGCCATTTTTGGGAAAAGTTATTTACCAGCAATTTTATTGCTGGAATCGAATTATAAGATCCTATATATTAATAATATAGGTATGCAAAGTCCTCAGATAGTGTGCTACTTTTTTTATAAACAAAATGGCGCACGAAAATCGTGTTTTTTTAATTATTGCTCTATAACTCCGAAGATTTTAACTTTACAACAAAAACACCAAAATAAAAATTCACCGTGATTAAAATCTGCATAGAGACGCTTTTCTCCCGATCTGCTCCGACGAAAATTTTCCTCGAAAAATGCGGATTTTCCGAACAAAATCTTTAATTTTCAAATAAAGTTTTAGATAAGTAATTATCTACCAATAATTAAATAATTTGGTGACTTAAAAGCCTTTTTGGTTTAGATGATAGTTACAGAAGCTGATGAAAATTAAACGAATATTTTAGCAACAATTCAATTGTTAATTAATAATTTACGGTCGCAATAATAACCAAAATAATTATGATAGACTGATCAAGCTTTGAAATCTTATAAAGATGAGATGCCTATTTAATATTTTGTCGACAAAATATGAATTTTTTATTTTTTTGCATAATATTTAAATGTTTAAAAAAAAATAGTTATAAACAAATTAACGTTTCTCAGAAAGTTTTTATTATATTATAATTTTAAAAAATAACTAAAATGCGCATTTTAAATATCTTTAAAATAAATGCCTTAAAACTTTTTTGCAACCATTTGTAAAAAAGTTATGAAACAGCAAAGTAAACATACGATTACTACTGTGTTTATAATATTTTTTAATTCTTTCAAAGCGTAGAAGTGAGTTTAAAGTACAAGCTAATTATTTACAAAAAAATATCGATTATCAGTTTAATAGTTATATTTTAATTAAAGATTATAAATATATTTTTTTGTAATTTACACGCGCGAAAGTAGAGTAACACAGTACTGTAGCTAAAATTTTCACTCGGAGCGACGACCGGCCGCGTGATGTACACTTTTAATAAATAATGCATGCTGCGTGTCAGTCGCTTCGAGTGAACATTTCAGCTCCGACTCTGTATCAGGCCTACGTTTGCGCTAAAAATTACAAAAAAAGTATTTTTAATCTTTGATTAAAATATAACCATTGCACTAATTTTCGACATTCTTTGTGAGTAATTAGGTTGTACCATAGACTAACTTTTAAGCTTTGAAACAATTAAAACAAATTATAAACAACGGAGATTTGGTATATTTACTTTGCTGTTTCATAACTTTTTTGCAAATGGTTGGAAAAATTTTTTAAAGCATTCATTTTCAAGACCTATCAAATACGCATTTTAAGTATTTTTTTAAATTAGAATATAATAAAAAATTTCTGAGAAATCTTAATTTGAAAAATTTATATTTTGTCGACAAAATATTAAATAGGCATCACACCTTTATAACCTTTCTAAGTTTGATCAATGTCTCATGATTATTTTGGTTGTTATTGCGACTGTAAATTGTTAATTAACAATTGAATTGTTGCTAAAATATTCGTTTTATTTTCACCGGCTTCTGAATTTATAATCTATAACAAGAAAGCTTTTATTTCACCAAGCTATATAATTATTGATAAATAATTACTGGCCCAAAAAATTTATTTGAAAATTCGAGATTTTGTTGGGAAAACCCACGTTTTCCGAGAAAAATTTTCGTCGGAGCAAATCGGCAAAAACATGACTCTATGCAGAAGTAAATTGGGGTGAATTTTAATTCGAGTGTTTTTGGTGTAAAGTTAAAATCTTCGGAGTTATAGGGCAATAATTGAAAAAAATACGATTTGTCGGCGCCATTTTGTTTATAAAAAAAGTAGCACACTATATGCGGACTTTGCATACCTATATTAATAATATATAGGATCTTATAATTCGATTCCATCAATAAAATTGCTGGTAAATAACCTTTCTTTGTACTTTACTCAGAATACCAGCGTATTATAACTATTTTTTTTTTCAAAATTGAAAGATTATGCAAAAAAAAGAAAAATTTATATTTTGTCAATAAAATATTAAATAAGCATCTCATCTTTATAATCTTTATAAGTTTGATCAATGTATCATGATTATTTTGGTTATTATTGCGATCGTAATTTGTTAATTAACAATTGAATTGTTGCTAAAATATTCGTTTAATTTTCACCGACTTCTGGAATTACAATCTATACCAAGAAAGCTTTGATGTTACTAAGTTATTTAATTATTGATTAATAATTACTTACCTAAAACTTTATTTGAAAATTAGAGTTTTTGTTAGGAAAACCCGCATTTTCCGAGGAAAATTTTTGTCGGAGCAAATCGTGAAAAACATATCTCTATGCAGAATTTAATTGCGGTGAATTTTTATTAAGGTGTTTTGGTTGTAAAGTTATAATCTTCGGAGTTATAGAGCTATAATTGAAAAAAATACGATTTGTCGGCGCAATTTTGTTTATAAAAAAAGTAGCACACTATCTGCGGACTTGGCATACCTATATTATTAATATATAGGATCTTATAATTCGATTCCAGCAATAAAATTGCTGGTAAATAACTTTTCCATGAATTTTGCTAATTAGCCCAGAGTATAATAAAGTGTTACTATAGCATCTAATTTTATAAAATATTTCGCAAAAGCTAGTAGATGGAATCACGCGCCCAAAATATAACGATCGGATTGACAGGGGGTCATGAAGGCTGAACCAGAAGGATCAGGATGATATTATCCTTAGATGGAATAAGGAATGACCGAAGATGGAAAGGTCCAATCGTTTACATTGACAAAACAAAGGCCACGTTGCTCAGTCGGAAGAGATGTGGGCGTGGTTCTTTGGGTTGCGCTTCTGTTATAATGAAAGATGTTAAATAAATAAATAATGATATGCGAATAGAGCTAATGGAACGACGATAGACAAAAGATAAACAGATAACATTAACTGATGGTTTGACTCATGGACTCTAAGAAAACGTAAATACTGAATACTCAAACGAAAACATTGGTTGCCTGGAGTTTTGACCGCTAGACTCTCAAAGAAAAAATTAACGAAACATAACACAACAATAGAAAAATTAGCAACACTGCAACGACAAAACACCAATGTTCTAGTCTTGAGCTGTAAATAAAAATCAAATAAAAAGCGACATCGTACGTTTCAATGTAACATTTATTAAAATACTCAAAACGAAATCTCAATATTTACACAATACGTACATAATATGCAGTATAAGATCGCCAACAACAAAATTAAGAAACCAAAAAAATACCTAAACAGTTAATCTGTAAAACAAAAAATGACGACATAATAACTATCGAATATAATAATTATTATCTCTGCATATAAATTGGTACATATATTCACCAACACCGCAAAACTAAAAAAATACGAAATGTAAGTGAACGAATATAACTCTTATTAACTCAAAAAAAAAGATAAATTTAATAGTTACTCAAAAAAAAAAAAATAAAAAATCGTACTCTAAATGAAAGCTAAAAATCTTACCGTTTGCTTAAATCATAAATCTAATACTTAATAATACTCAAAAAAAATTTACAGTTACATACATTTGTATTTAAAAATACAAAACAATGTTTTGTTAATATATTACATCCAAATCTGTCCCTCTACCAACTCTCCCTTTAGCATAGTACAGAGAAAAAGTATGATATTAAATA
Source organism: Diabrotica virgifera virgifera (assembly GCF_917563875.1). Classification (NCBI taxonomy): domain Eukaryota; kingdom Metazoa; phylum Arthropoda; class Insecta; order Coleoptera; family Chrysomelidae; genus Diabrotica; species Diabrotica virgifera. The sequence continues at coordinate 225,484,554 of NC_065444.1, forward strand.
CTACTATATTCTTCCCTTTTACCGGAAAGTAAGTGTATATCTTATACTTAACATACTTTTGTTGCCACTGCATATGAATGCGTGCATGTATGTGAGTGTGAGGGTTATACACCATACGTACGTACATGTGAGTATTTATATGTATGCATAAATATATGTACTTTTACATTAGCTTAATCATTAACTTTTGATTTAAACCAGACCACTTAACTAACTCTGGTTTTTTGTTATTTGTAGCATTTAATTTTACTTTAACCGGGACCTGAAGATGCTGGGAATATTGTAGACAGCGAAACCGGTCGTCAGTTGTAAAATAAATTGTTTGTGAGCACGTCTCTTTTTTCTTTACTAAATAGTATGGACTCACACATGCAACCCATTCATTATTTGGAAATAATTACCTTCGTAGGAAAGCAACTTTGATACCCTCTCAGTAACCCCTGTTCTACGTTTCGCTTGACCGACCGCAGTATGTTTCTCTACACACTCACAGTAATCAACTGTGAAAAATCTAGCTTTAGTAAATTCAAATAGATTTTTCAGCGCTGCCTCTTGGTCTATTAGTGATAGCGGCGCAATATAATAATTATGGCTAGACTTTAAGATAGAAAAAATTTATTATCTGAATAGAATACGATAAGAAACTTGCAAAATATGAACTACTATGCATTTTTAATTAAATTTCTGTAATAGTAACTGATTTTTGTTTTGTTATCTCATATAATAATTACCGGAAAAGTACAGACAAAGATCCTCGAAATTAAATTTAGATTAAAAGAAACATTGATAAGATGTAAGGGAAGGAACATAAATTAATTTAAACATACAGTCAAAAGCCGTTATTGTTATGACAATAGAAAAATACCTGGCAAAGGAGAAAAATAATTCAGTCTACTTGCATAGCCTCTTTGATAAGGGGTAGAGACACCCCGAAACACGGTGTCAGAGGATGGCAAGAGACTCGAATTGAATCAAAACGAAAACGATTATTTTCTTTTCGTTTTCATACCTTACCCGGTTTAGAGTACAAAATGACCACGTTTCGTTAAAGTATTCTGAGACGCATTGTTGGAATGCTCCTCCTAGCGGCGCCGGTTGGTACTATCGTATCTCGGTTAACAGAATCCTGACTCGTGGTCGAAATTTATTTTTATTCATTTTGTCATTCCCCGTTAGAGGACAGTCTAACCACACTCTGCTGCAGATATTTTAATATATGCAGTTCTTCTTCGTTTCGAGATGATTCAGTTCAGTCTACTTGCATAGCCTCTTTGATAAGGGGTAGAGACACCCCGAAACACGGTGTCAGAGGATGGCAAGAGACTCGAATTGAATCAAAACGAAAACGATTATTTTCTTTTCTTTTTCATACCTTACTCGGTTTAGAGTACAAAATGATCACGTTTCGTTAAAGTATTCTGAGACGCATTGTTGGAGTGCTCCTCCTAGCGGCGCCGCTTGGTACTATCGTATCTCGGTTAACAGAATCCTGACTCGTGGTCGAAATTTATTTTTATTCATTTTGAAAAATAATATAATTAATAAAATATGGATCTTCAAACGTTATAGAAATTCGGGTTGTGATCTCATTGTCATCATCATCATAATTATTAGCCGTTTAACCGATCTTGAACACCCTAAATTCAGTTATGATGAATACGCTTGATGTCGTCCGACCACCTCGTTGGATGACGTCCCTCAATTACGATAAGCATCGTGTCTAGGTCTCCATTCTAAAATTTTCTTGGTCCATCTTTCATCTTTAACTCTGGTAACATGTCCCATTTCAGCTTTTCCCAGCTCTATTTCAGTGTTGTAATTCTTTTAACTGCATCCGTAACACCAGTTTTTCTCCTATTTGATTTGAAACTCTGCCGCTGAGGGATATATTCAACATTGACCACTCCATTGCTGCCTGTTTCACTTGTATCTTATTAATTACTTTTCTGGTAAAGGTCAATGTTTCTGCTCCATAGGTTTGAAGTGGGAGTACACATTGATCAAAGACCTTCCTTTTTAAGCACATGGGAATATCTGATCTAAAGACGTCCCTCAATTTTCGGTAAGCTGCCCATATTAGTCCTATTTAACCTCCTATTTTACTCTGTTGTTTGATCGTCTCTTCCTAATTTAATCCAGTAGTCCAGATATAGAAGCCTTTGAGATGTGGGTTTTTCGAAAGATGCTAAAGATCTCTTGAACAGAGCACGTGACCAACAACGAGGTGCTGAGAAGAATTGGAACTGAGAGAGAACTCCTAAACATTGTAAAAAACAGAAAAACAAGTTATCTAGGACATATTTACAGAGGAGGAAAATACAGCTTTCTTCGACTCATAATGGAAGGGAAAGTGGAAGAAAAAAGAGGCCCAGGAAGAAGAAAATGCTCCTGGCTGAAGAATATAAGAGACTGGACAGGCATGGACACACATTCGATACTAAGAACAGCTCAAGATAGAGAGCAATTTGCTGTAGTTATAGCCAACGTTCAGTAACGGAGATGACATCTTAAGAAGAAGTCCAGCTACTTATGAGTATACACTTGTTCAATTTGCCCACCATTAGTTGAATTTTTTTGGCCAATACAAGGTTGGTCATGTATTGTCTTTTGAAAAAGTTAATTTTAAGGCCAACTCGTATACAGGCTCTGAAGGTTTTGAAGAAGTTGATAGGCATCAAGAACAGCTCAAGATAGAGAGGAATTTGCTGTAGTTATAGCCAACCTTCAGTAATGGAGAAGACACCTTAAGAAGAAGTCCAGATACTTTTAAGTATACACTTGTTCAATTTGCCCACCATTAGTTGAATTTTTTTTGGCCAGTAGACGGTTTGTCATGTATTGTGTTTTGGAAAAGTTAATTTTAAGGCCAACTCGTGTAAAGGCTCTGAAGGTTTTGAAAAAATTGATAGGCATGATCTACCCAATCTGACCTAACTATAATGGACCACCGTTAGATAGAGGAAAGATAGACCAACGATACAAGAAAAAAAAAAAAAGAAAAATGAATAACCATTTTCAATTTCGTTGCAAAACGAAAATACAGCCGAACCATATTCCGGTCCAATCAGAGAGTGCTGCAAGCACCTCTACCGGTTTCGAAACTTATTAGTCTCTCATCAGGAGGCACATATGCTGCTCTCCCCGATCCAACCAAAACAAACCCCAGCGTGCAGTACCGGATTGCAACGAACGAAATGGCATAGATGCCCTAGCGGCAACTGCTAGCAAAAAGACTAAGTTTTCACTCTAATGGAATATAAAACAACATAATGCTATTCCACATCCCACCAGAATAAAAACAATGGGAACCTTCTCTGGTTACACCTCCGAGGCTTCTACAATTTGTAAGCCATACGGATGCTGAGACTAAGGATTAGGTTATTCATTTTTGATTTACATTTACTCTGTGTGGAGTATGAAGGGAACCATTCTCGTTGGAACTTTACCGCGCTGAGCAGATGGGACGTGAATTGTAAATTGTAGAATTCCCTCATCTTCCTTAGTCTCAGCATCCGTATGGCTTGCAAATTGTAGAAGCCTCGGAGGTGTAACCAGAGTTCCATTGTTTTCATTCTGGTGGGATGTGGAATAGCATTATGTTGTTTTATATTCCATTAGAGTGAAAACTTAGTCTTTTTGCTAAAAAAAAAAAAAAAATAATTCAATGGACGGACTTATCAGCAAATCAATTGTTACATATCGCATAAGATCGGGAAAAATATTAACAAATTGTCATGAAGACTGCCAATACATAAAGAAAAAGAAATCACTTGTAGGGTGGTAGTGTGCACCTATGTATTAGGATTCACGTCCCTTACCATGAAACCTATTAAAAAACTAAAAGCAACACACAAAAAGTGGAACGAAATATGTGTGGATTTTCACTAAAAGACAATATTAAGGATATAAGAAAGAGAAAAAAAGTTGGGTACGTCATGGATATGGTGGCAAAAATCAAATGGTGATTAGCCGGTGACATATCCAAATACAAAGAAAATAGGTGTAAGCGGAGAATTTTTGTATGGAGACTAAGATAGATGACAAAAGGCACATGGAGATCTCAAAGGAAATATGTAGATGATATAAGGGCAGTTGTAAACCAACAGAGTGGAAGAGTTCGGGAGAAAGATGGAAGCAATTGGGAGAGACCTACATTGTGGAGGACGGAAATTGACGAAGAGAGATATACATCAAATAATCCTTCTTGGAAATGTATATTTCAAACTCAAAATAAATAACTCAGTTCTGCCAATATTTATTTAATAAATGTATCATGAAAATATTATCTAATTACCTTGAATTTGTTCCTCTCTTTGGCGCATTTTTTTGGCCGCGAAGGCTCCCTGAGGGACTGATGCCATGTCGATGTCTTCTTCGCAATGACAGCCTGTAATAAATATATACCTACATCAAAAAGCATTTAAGACAAACTCATTAATTCAGTATTAAAATCTATGTTCTTCTGTTGGCACTAATTTGTTTTCACTGATAACTGATAATCTATATTACTGACCATGTTACTATGTTATTTGATGAAATATAATATCATATTTGTGAACAAATAGTTATATTAACTGTTTTTATATAAGTTAGCAGACGTATCAGAGTTAAATGAAAACGCCTCAAACAGGTCCACATTTATTTCTAAATTGCTGTTTGAGCGATTAAGTTTTAGCTCTAATTAAATGGTACAGAACCTCTTGCTATATTAATAGGTTTTATATCCTTAAAACCTAGTAGGTAGGAGCGAAAATGAAACAGATCATACCAGTTGGAAAGAACTTAGGAAAGCGAGTAATAAAGAGGGCTATAAGTTTAACGACAGAAAATGCAAAAAGAAACTACAAACAAGCATTCGACGAGAAGATGTACAAAAAAAAGAAGAAGAAGAAAAGAATTCAGAACAAATGTGAGGAAAATTAAGAAAGTTATAGTAAAATCCACCAAAAACAGCAGATAAGAAATTAGGAAATGAAGAATACATGGTGTGATGACGAATGTAGAAAATAATTAGTGGAGCAAAGTAAATTAAGACTAAGAATGCAATAATTAGGATCGAAAGATGCTGAAAGTGAGTACACTGAACAACAAAGAACTAAAAACATATTAAGAGAAAAGAAGATATAATAAAAAACTCTTGGAAGGAATTAAAGAAAATTACAAAAATAAAGATATAAGAAATGTGTATCGGGGGCAAAAAAGGATATTCCGTTAAATCTCTATTTTAGTGGAGTCACTGATGGTTTTCACCTCCGATTTCGTTGAACCTCCATCGATTTTCATGAAAATTGATGAGTAATTAGAGGATACCTCAAGGAACAAAGGTGACATGAAGCCAACTTGCGCTTTTACCCTGGGGGTGGATGCCACATGCCACCCCTTCTCGGTGGTGAAAATTATTGTATTAAAAATAATACTAGGTATAAATCGATAGAGGGACATATTCTAAGCAAAATTTGTTATTTAAAGTTATTAATATAAAGGAACACTTTTTGAGTTATTAAAGGTCAAAGATTTTAATTTTTTCGTAAAAAATGCATGTTTTAAAGCGATTTTCACGTATAACTAAAAAACTATAAGCTTTTACAAAAAAGTTATTATTACCTAAATTGAAGATAATAAAAAATTGAATACACTTCTCACTTAAAAAAACTAAACTAATGTTAATTCAAAGTGAGTTATGGGCAATTGAATGTATATTTTTTTCGACGAGTACTCAAATCTAAGTATTCAAGCTTAAATAACGGGAAAACGATGCATTTCGTAAAATATGCCTGTTAAATACTTGTCAAAGTATTTTGGAATACCTATCAAATGAGCTCCAGAAGAAGTTAATAGCATCAAAATTAAGCAAGTTATGGTGAAAATAAGAGAAACCTTTCGATTTTTGTAGGAAAAAGTGAAAAATAAAACATACGCCTTTTCCACAAAAATTAAAATTTATAGTAATCCTTACAATAATTTCTTTATATTAGCATAAGTAATGATTTCAACAGTTTTGACCGGTTTAGATTGCATATTTACGCGTAAACGATATTGATCGTATCGTAATAATCGTAATATCGTAATTGCATAAATCGTGATAATCATATTCTCTAGATAATAACTCCAAAAATACTCAATATATGTAAAATATTATATACATATAACCAAACTATAGTTTTTTCTGTATCAAATATTTTACCTTTTTTACTATTTCTGTAGGGTAAAAAATAATCGAGATAGAAACGTTTAAAGCTTAAATTTTGCTGTGAGAAATATGTAACCGTGTCCATTTAACCTTTTATTTTAAAAAAAGTAAGGGGTTTAAAAAATTAAATTCAACGTGGTTTAATAGCCATTGGAATTAACTTTCAAACAGTTTTAAGTGAACCTAATAACGAATAAACTAACGGAGTTATAAAAAAAAAACAATAAAATTTTTTGGAAAAATTTTTAAAAGATAAATTTTGAAAAATTTTTGGAGCATCAATTTTAATGCTATTAACTTGTTCAGGGGCTCATTTGATAACTATTTCTATGTACTTTGACAAATGTTAAATAAGTTTATGTTATAAAATGCATCATTTTTCCGTTATTTAAGCTTGAATACATAGATCTGGGTACTCGCCGAAAAAAATATACATTCAATTACCTGTAACTCATTTTTAGTTAACATTAAAAGGTTGTTCTAGTAAGGAATTTATTTCATTCTTTATTAGCTTCAATTTTGACTATCATAATTTTTTTGTAAAAACTTTTAGTTTTTGAGTTATTGATGAAAAATCAATTAAAAATATGCAAATTAAAATCTTTGATTTTGATTTATTTTAATAACTTTATATAACAAATTTTGCTTAGAATTTGTCCCTCTAACGAATTATGGGGATATTTTTGATAAAATAATTTTCACCCTCGAGAAGGGGTGGCATCCACCCCCAGGGTAAAAGCGCAAGTTGGCACCATGTCACCTTTGTTCCTTGAGATATCCTCTAACCACTCACCAATTTTCGTACAAATCGATGGAGGTTCAACGAAATCGGAGGTAATAGCTCATATCCACCTTCAGTGACTGCACTATTTATAAAAAACCAAAATGGAAAAAAGTCTAATGAATGAAAAAGACATTTAATAGAGATGAAAATAATATCACAATTAGGTCAAGATGAGGAGATAAAGATCAGAATAGAAATAGCTCAAAAAGAATTTATAAAATACAAGTCAATGTTTAGGTACAAATAAGAAATTGAGTTGGCCATTAGATTGAGGTTTGGTCGCAACTACCATATGGGGTAGAAGCTTGGACTCTAAAAGCCCAATCGGTAAATAAATTGGAGGTATTCGAAATGTGGCTATATATAGGCGTATTCTGAAAATTCCGTGGACTGCAAAAGTCTCAAACGAAGAAGTGTTTAGACGAATGGGACATGTCAGTTGTGCAATACAATTAAAATTGTTAAACACAATTAAGTTGTTGAACACAATTAAAATAAGAAAAACATCGTACCTGGGCCACATACTTCGTAACGATAAGTACTCTCTGCTACACGTCATCATGCAAGGAAGAGTAGAGGGGAAAATAGGCTTGGGAAGAAAGAAAAAATCTTGGCTGAAGAATATCAGAGATTGGACTAACGTCAGAGTTGAACTTGCCAATCGGCGGATAATTATCCGATTTGCGTACCTTTTTGAGAGTTGTCGTATCTTCTTCGTATCTTTAAATAAATCGGATATTTGCGGATATGTTTCAGTGTATCTACCATCGACTAAAACTTTCTCATCCATATATTCCCAACGCCAACAACACATTAATTTTGTTTGGTTCCACCCAAATTTTTATAAATAGCCTATACTGGATGAATGTTAGTGACATCCGATACTTTTCATCTTTTGACAAAAGGGACATGTGCCGATTCTTTTGTTTAGAATTTAAATGCACAAGTGCACCCACTTAAGGTATACTAATCCAATTCAAATTTCAAAAGCCGTCTGCCGTCCGATGTTATTTATGAGTTTTTAGTTTTTAGTCTTTAAACTTATGAAAGCTAATTCATTTACGATTTAGTTTTATTTTCATTTTATGTAGTGCAGTGCTTAAGAAAATGTTTCCAGATTTCTCGGACATGAGATGTAGTTAAATCTAGTTCTTTTTTGTAAAGTTCTATCAAATCTAATATCTTAAACAAAACCATTTCATCAAAACATGTTATACTTACCTAATTATATTTATGATTTTTTTGAGGAATGTAATGGTACTATGCAGAAAAGAACTTTCCGGCACAGAAACGTCACTTTTCTGCACACTACTGTCAGTTATTCTGTGAGAAAATATTAAGTTTGTTAACATAAAATTGTACAGAAAAATGCATTTGAAATAGTGGTTGTAGAAAAACCTACTTATTTGAAACTAGTAATATCTAGATATCTACTAATTAACTCAAAAATCCTTCAAATTTTTTGCCTATAAAAATTATTTAGTCGGGCTTTAACGTTGAACGCACCACGGGTATTATGGATACTAACTTTGATACCTTAATAACTACAAGACTGTCAAATACATTTCTATTGTTTTAGTTGTAATAAATCTTTAGTTGTTAAAAGAGCGTAGGGGCAAAATTTCGGACCAATAATCTTTAAACGTATTAATTTTTTTCGAATCCTAAGAAAACTAATAAATATTTTTGAAAAATTTGAACGCAGAATGAAATATTACATTATTACCGAGGGCTGAAAGTCCCTTAGAATAAACAAAATGTTTCTTTTGAATGAGATATTTGAAATTAAAAATCACACTTAATATTCTCTTTTCCTTTTACCCCTGTAACATATTAGAATAAAAATTATAGAAGTCTTCAGGGACTTTTGGCCCTCGGTAATAATGTAATCGTTCATTCTGCGTTTAAATTTTTAAATAATACTTATTAGCTTTCTCAGGACTCGAAAAAAATAATGCATTTTAAAAGCATTGACCAGTAACTTTGCGCCTATGCTATTAATGTAGCTGTAGTTTATTTTGTATTGATTTATTTATTATTTATTTTTCCAGAACCTAATTTTAGGTAGTTATTACGTTTTAATAAAATAATATTTAAAAATGTTTTTTTTTACTTAAATAATTATAATAAATTAATATAACGATCCAAATAATGAAATATTTAGATTTATTTATTTATTTAGAATTTAACATTTACGATAATACAAAATACGAATAATATAATAATAGTAAGTAAATAGTATTTACATATACATGAATTAGGTAATAATCAGCTAGGATACGAGATTTTCATCTATAAACGAAAATTTTTAAACTGTGAAATAAAGAATCCAGTAGATTAAAGCGCCGGTTGTTCGAACGCTAATCAGAAATTGAATCAACTGATCATTATCAAATATTTAATTACTGTCAATGTCAACTTTGATTGGGTTGCTGAAAACATAATTGATTACAATTATGAGATTAATTGATTAATTAATCAATTAAGTTAATAATTGTTACGTTAATTGATGATTAATAATTAATTAATCAATCAATTATGTTAATTATCATAATGATAATTGATTACGATCAACTGATTGGCGTACGAACAACGGATTTTGTTATTTGATGGTTGTTAAGGGGACTAAAAGAATAACATTGGCAACACTGATTTTAATAACAGAATAATTTTTGACCTAGCGTACCTTTTCGTGACAAATCGGATATTTTTCGAGCGATCATCGGATAATCTAGAGAAATCCGATTGGCAACACTGGTTATGCTAATCTTGTTCACTACCTTTTTTGTGAGTGTTAATGTTTCCGCTCCGTAAGTGAGTATAGGCAATACACACTGGTCAAAGATTTTCCGTTTCAGGCATATGGGTAAGTCCGATTTAAATATATAGCTCAGTTTACCAAACGCTGCCCAGGCTACTCCTATGCGACGTGGGAGCTCGTACATCTGGTTATCTCTTCCCAACCGAATTTCATGTCCCAAGTACTTATAAGATGCAGTCTGCTCAATATCCATTCCATCAACAACAATATTACGATTTAGCACCAGATTAGTCATTATTTGCGTCTTGTTGATATTAATCTTTAGTCCGACCTCTAAGGAAGCGTGATATAACTTGTTCAACATTATTATTGCATCATCCATACGATCGGCTATAAGGACGATGTCATCTGCGAATCTCAAATGACTGAGTTTCTCTCCATTTATGTTGATACCATATTCGTTCAGATCTGCCTTCTTAAACGTGTGTTCTACAAGGGTTGTGAATAGCTTTGGTGAGATGGTATATGGTATCTCCTTGCCGTACTCCTCGCTGTATACAGAATTTATTTGTTAGTTGATCAGATAGTCTTATGCTAGTCGTTGCGTTGTGGTAGATATATTTAATCATGTTAGTGTAGCGATGGTCTATTAGGCATTCTGTCAGTGCTCTTAACATTTTCTGCTGGTTTATGGTATCGAATGCTTTCTCGTAGTCAACGAGTATCAGTGCCAATGGTTTGTTGTATTCCGCAGACTTCTCTATCAAGTTTTTTATTACCAGTAAGTGGTCGTTAGTGCTATATCTGGATCTGAATCCTGCTTGTTCTCTAGGCTGATAGAAATCTAAATTAGCCTCCAGTCTTTTTTTGATAATTTTTGTGAAAAGTTTATATATGTGTGATAGCAGACTGATAGGATGGTAGTTTTTTAGATCTGTTATGTCACCTTTCTTGTGTAATAAAACAATGACTGCATTGTTCCATTGAGAAGGGGGTTTTCCTTGGTAAATGCATTCGGTGAAAAGTTTGGCCAAAACCTGGATAATTTTATTTACACCTTGTTTGATTGTCTCGATCACTACTCCGTCATCGCCAGGGGATTTATTATTTTTCATTTCTGAAAGTGTCTTTCTAACTTCGTATAGTGTTACTTCTGGCATTAATTTTGATCCCTGATTTGTGATTTTGAGCAGGGGCTGATCTTGCCTTGCGTTGGTGCTCTCATACATTTAGCGATAAAACGATTTGTATACTTGGGCAAAATTAAATAAAACCGTTGATTGAAATTGAAAACTCAGTTCTCGATATCTGCCTTTTATTTCGTAAAATTCATACATTAGAGCATTCAACCACTTCCTATTTTAATATCTAAAATGTTGACATCGTTTCCAAATAATAAAGTTAGAACTAGAAACGCAGAAACTATAATTTTGAGGTCGTTAATAAGTTTACATATTTTATCTGAGTTCTCTCACAACAAGCGGACACATCCTAACAAAGGTTATTTTGTACTAAAAAAATAGAAATTTAAGCCAAAAACCCAAACTAACAATATATAAAACACTCATTCTACCAGTGCTGACATATGGGTCAGAAACACAACTATCTCCAAAAATTCATACCAGTGGAGTGGAGTTAAAAAGGGAAATCAAACGAAATGGTGTGCCAACTCATCAATCTGGATATCAGGTGAATAACAATATGTCTTATCAAAAATATTTTTTCCTACATCAATGTCACAGCCCCAAACGGGTTATCATGATCAAAATCAACAGGCCATATATCAGCAAAGGCCAGGCTCATCTACTCAAATGCAACCCAATTTCAGCAAGCAGTAAAAGTGCAAGTCCTTGAGACTGATCATTTCAAAACACTGATCACTGAACTTGATAAAAAGAATATGCAATACCACACTTTTAGGCCAAAAAACTAAAAAACATTCAGGTTTGTCATAAAAGGACTGCATCATGGTACAGATTCTGATGACATAAAGGCAAATCTAGCAGCACAAGGACACGAAGCAGTGAACATTCACAATATAAAACATTATGTATCAAAAACCCCCTTGCCCATGTTTTTCATTGATATCGTATCGAAAGAAAACAACAAAGAAGTTTATAAAATAGAAAAATTAGGAAAATCAAATGCGAACCTCCTCATACGAAAAGAACAATCCCTCAGTGTACAAGATGCCAAGACTACGGACACACTAAAACCCACTGCCGCAAAGTACACAGATGCGTAAAATATACAGGTAATCACGAAACAAAAGATTGTCCTCGAAAATCACGTGATGATAAAGTAAAATGTGTCAGTTGTAACGGTGACCACCCGGCTAACTATAGAGGATGCCAAGTTCGCATTCAACTACAACAGAAGCTATATCCTACACTAAGAGAAAAAGAATAATGCATCTACATATCCAAATAAATAATACTCAACAAATACAACCTGATTTAACTTATGCTAAGATAGTCAACAAAAATCAACCACAGTGCAGCTATAACAACCCAACAATATCAGGACCTAACCAACCTAATAACAACTTAGCCAAGCTGGAAGAAATGATGCAAAAACTCATGGAGCAAATGGGCACAATGCTCAATTTGTTTACTACTGTCATCAATAAGATCGCTTAATGGCCTCACAACCAAAATAAAAATAGTGGTCTGGAACGCAAATGGCCTTTATCAACGAGCCAAAGAACTCAAAACATTCATACTTACTCAAAATATTGATATATTATTAATTTCTGAGACTCACTTTACAGAAAAACATTACATGCGGATTCCCAACTAAAAGTTGTATCATACAAAACACCCAGACGGTAGAGCTAACGGTGGAAGCGTCATAATTATACGTAATTCCATTAAACACTCCGAAAGGGAAAAATATAACAAAGACTACCTTTAAGAAACCAGCTTAACAATTGAGGAAGCACACGGCCCAATAACAATATCTGCCTTATACTGCCCAACTAAACAGGCCGTTAAAAATGAACATTTCGTAGAATATTTTAACACTCTAGGGAACAAATTCATTGTGGGGCTCTAGACTATCAACACCAAGAGGCAGAGAATTAGCTAAAGCAATGTTAGAAAATAACCTGCAACAAATCTCTACTGGGGAACCAACTTATTGGCCATCTGACTTAAACAAAATACCCGATGCCGTTGATTTCTGCATCACAAAAGGCCTCGATAGCAAAAAATGTAAAGCTGAATCATGCTTCGATTTATCATCAGACCACTCACCGTTTATAATAACAATCTTCGAAAAAATCTTAAACAAAGTACATCAACCAACTTTGCATAACACTAAGACTAACTGGTCTCAATTTAGAGAAAAACTAGACATCCTGATCTCACTAAATCTGTCATTGAAAAATGAACTCCAACTAGAATCAGCTGTAGAGAATCTAACAGAAAGCATACAAATTGCTGCATGGTATGCGACTCCCAGCTGCGAACCATCCCCCAACAGAAATGATGTGTCTCCCACAATTAAACAAAAAATTATAATGGCCGCACAACCAAAATAAAAATAGTGGTCTGGAACGCAAATGGCCTTTATCAACGAGCCAAAGAACTCAAAGCATTCATACTTACTCAAAATATTGATATAATATTAATTTCTGAGACTCACTTTACAGATAAACATTACATGCGGATTTCCAACTAAAAGTTGTATCATACAAAACACCCAGACGGTACAGCTAACGGTGGAAGCGTCATAATTATACGTAATTCTATTAAACACTCCGAAAGGGAAAAATATAACAAAGACTACCTTTAAGCAACGAGCTTAACAATTGAGGAAGCACACGGCCCAATATCAATATCTGCCTTATACTGCCCACCTAAACAGGCCGTTAAAAATGAACATTTCGTAGAATATTTTAACACTCTAGGGAACAAATTGATTGTGGGGCTCTATACTATCAACACCAAGAGGCAGAGAATTAGCTAAAGCAATGTTAGAAAATAACCTGCAACAAATCTCTACTGGGGAACCAACTTATTGGCCATCTGACTTAAACAAAATACCTGATGCCGTTGATTTCTGCATCACAAAAGACCTCGATACCAAAAAATGTAAAGCTGAATCATGCTTCGATTTATCATCAGACCACTCACTGTTTATAATAAAAATCTTCGAAAAAATCTTAAACAAAGTACATCAACCAACTTTGCATAACACTAAGACTAACTGGTCTCAATTTAGAGAAAAACTAGACAGGCTGATCTCACTAAATCTGTCATTGAAAAATGAACTCCAACTAGAATCAACTGTAGAGAACCTAACAGAAAGCATACAAATTGCTGCATGGTATGCGACTCCCAGCTGCGAACCATCCCCCAACAAAAATGATGTGTCTCCCACAATTAAACAGAAAATTTCAGAAAAACGACAATTACGTACGTAAAAATTGGCAACAGTCAAGAACGGCAGAAAATAAGAAAAAACTTAACAAAGCAACAAAGAAATTAATACATGAAGAAGAAAACCATGGAATTCAAGAATATTTAGAAAATTCTCACCAACTGAAGCTACAGATTACTCACTCTGGAAAGCCACGAAAAAACTCAAACGTCCATAACAGCATAACCCACAGATCAAAGATGAGGCAAACACCTGGGCTAGGAACGACAAAGAAAAAGCTGATCTTTTTGGCAAGCACTTTCAAAAAGTATTCACGCCATACCCTTCTACAGTATCCACATAGGAAGAAACAGAACTAACCAGATTCCTAGCAGCACCGTTTCAAATGGATCTGCCCCACCCGACATTTACAGTCAACCAAGTAAAACAAACAATAATTGGATTTGACCTGGATTTGACCTAATCTCTGGCAAGATTCTAAAAGAAGTCTGGGATAAGTGCATAAAATTAATAACCTTTATATTGAATGCAATTATTCGCCTAAACTACTTCCCTAGTTCATCGAAGGTGGCACAAATCCTAATGAACCTCAAACCCGGAAAAAGACCGGAAAATGCATCTTCATACCGGCTTATAAGCCTATTGCCTATGCTTAGCAAAGTCTTTGAAAAAAATGTACGTAAAAAGTTAAAAACAATAATAGACGAACATAAAATAATTCCAGAACATCAATTCGGTTTCCGAGACAAACACGGAACCATAGAACAAGTCCATAGGCTAGTCGCTAGTCAACCAAATAAACAAGAATTTTACCTCCAAAAGATACCGTTCTGCTGCTTGTCTTGACATATCTCAGGATTTCGACAAGGTATGGCACATAGGACTACAAATAAAACTAAAGAAGCTGCTACCCTATCCTCATTTCCAGCTCTTGAAATCCTACTTAGAAAATAGACACTTTCTTGTGAAGCACGGTACCGAGCACACTAAGATAAATATATCCTATCCACTCATGTATCCCGCAAGGCAGCGTTCTCGGCCCAATTCTATATCTTTTATACACAGCGGACATTCCAACATCTAGTACAACTACAGTTGCAACGTATGCAGATGACACTGATATTCTGGTATCCCACACAGATCCATCAACAGCATCAAAAAATCTTTAATCAAACCTAAATAGAATTCATCAATGGATGAAAGTATGGCGGATCAAATCTAATGGAACTAAATCATTACATGTAACATTCACGCTACGTAGAGAAACTTGCCCCCCAGTATATATTGAAATTTGTCTAATTCCTCAATCCGAGGACGCCAAATATCTCGGCATGCACTTGGACCGCCGCGCGCCGTATAACTTGGAAAAATATATTTTTATCAAACGAAAACAGCTTGGACTTAAATTGAGAAATATGTTTTGGCTCATTGGACGCAATTAAAAATTATCTTTGGATAACAAAATTTTACTCTACAAGTCCATCCTCAAGCCCATATAGACTTATGGGATTCAGCTATGGGGCACTGCCAGCGTCTGCAATACAAACATCTTACAGAGATTCCAAAATAAGGTGCTGCGTGCCATAGTCGATGCGTCATACCATGTATCCAACGAGGTGATTCAGCTCGACGTCCCCTTGGAATCCGTGAAAGAGGCCATACAGCGTTTAAGTGCTAAATATTGTGAACGAGTGCTGGTACATCCTAACGCATTTGTCAGACAATTGAATGCGTAGGCTAAAACGGCAACTGCCGTCCGACTTGACCAATTGAACGTAATCAAGTGTATTCAGACTGATAAAATTTTAATTTTAGAATTGTAAAGCGGTTACTCACGAGTAACTCTCTACTTGTCTGTATTTTTTTACCACAACAAATGCTTAATGCCCAATGGGCAGATTGTTGTACTCAATGGAGTAAATAAAAAAAATCTCCAAAATGGACGCAAATCGTCTCCTCGTCTTCGGAAGGAAGATAAATAGTAAGAAGGATGAACAAGTAATGGGCACAATCTGTGAGAATGGTTTTTGAAGAAGGCGATATAATTTCAAATTATATAAAGAAGCATAAAGAAATAGTAAATGATAGAGATGCAATATCTTTCATAAAGATAATAGGTAGACAAGAGCAAATGAAAATTACCACACAGACGAACCCTATTAGCGGTACCAGTAGGAAATAGGAGTAGAGGAGGAAATAGGGCTAGAGGAGGACTGAGATGGAAGGACAGTATGGAAAGAGTGAACGACTTGCGAAAAACTGGGGAAGGTCGAGGCTCGACTAAGGCTTTAGCACGTCTGAGGATAACAAAAACTTGCATAATAACACAGATAATAAAATGATTGCGACAAATGGAAAGAATGGCACACATATGAATAATAAAATGGAAATATGTAATGCTAAATAGAGAATCTATTGAAAAAAAAAACTGAATGAGGAAAAAACGCAAAATATGGATGAAGAGCGTGTCTCAAAAATGTATATTATTGTTTATATTATTCTGATATTGCAATATTGTAATACGCAATATGTATTAGTATGTGTATTGCAGTATTGCATACTAATAAAAATTAGTAATAATAATAGGAAAATAAACACATGGTTAGCCGTCAAATAAACGTCAAACCGATGGGGCCGATTAAAATCCTTAGGGGTAGGCGCAATATTTCTCGCCAATGTGTTTTAAATGCATTAATTTTTTTCGAATCCTGAGAAAACAAATAAGTATTTTTGAAAAATTTAAACGCAGAATCAAAATTACATATTACCGAGGCCGAAAGTTCCTTAGAATATCCAAAAAGTTTCTTCACACTAAATTTTCTCTTTTTTTTTACACCTGTAACTTATTAACACCTTGATGGACAGAGACGCTGTGCAGCGTCTTTTTTTAAAATTGTGTTGTGGCAGAACGCTGTGAAGCGTCCTTAACAAAATCTAATATCGTGGCAGAACGCTGTACCGCGTTATAATTATAATATAAATACATGGTAACACGTAAGCCACTGTCATAGAATACCTATCTATACCTTCCAATCTGTTACCCGTCTGGTAAATTCCACCTCTCTATTTCACCCCACCCATTTAAAGTATCTAACCGGCTAAGTCACACGCGAAGCTGTACAGCGTCGCCAGTTATATTGAAGTATGCGGTGTGTGTTGTACTGTGCCGCAGATAGTAAAACACGTGGTTAGGTTAGGTTGAATACGAGTTTTACTCGAAAAATGTAAGTAAAAAATAAATTTATTTAGTGTGATATTTTTGTGCCTAATATTTTATGTTATTATAGTAGGATGTATAATTTAAAATATATTATTTTGCTTTCAGATGGCGGACCGTGACCCGTATAAGAGAGAACAGCAGCGGTTGATTCAGCTGTATGACGATATTACGTCGGATGAAGAGAACTCAGATGCTGCTTATGAGGGAGAGTTCAGCTCAGATGAAAACTATGTACCCAGTGAGTCGTCTGCCTCGCAGTCAGATGAAAGTGAAGACTCTGATTTAAACGAACTCCCCGAGCTCTCCAATGTAGAGACGTCTAATAATACTCTTCACAATCCCCAGCAATATAATCTGCCAGAGGAAAGTGAAGTAGAAGAGCCCGACGCATTGGACCAGGATTCCCAGAAAATTATTCAGAAATCTCAAGACAGTATACCCCTACAAGCACTGCAGAATCAAAATTCTGATTCTTCAGATGACATAGATACAGAATGGGAGTTTACAACTGCAGATATACCAGATTTCAACTTTGATGAATCCACTAATCGTCTGAAAATTAATTTAAATGCAGAAGATAGTCCAAAAGATGTTTTTGAATACCTATTTACCGATGACATAATGAGCTATTTGGTGGAATGTACCAACAATTATGGAGAAGATTTAACAAGATCTAATAGACCCAAAACAAGGAATGCTCGAGATAATAGTTTTAGACCTGTGACTATCGACGAAATGAAGAAATTTTTGGCACTGTGTTTATTGCAGGGTCAAATTACAACTTCAAACATGCGCAGGTTGTTTTCATATGGAGATGTATTGTACTTTCATCCAATTTTTAGTTACATTATGTCAGGAAGAAGGTTTGAAAAAATATTGAGAACTTTAAATTGCTCTTCGAGAACCGCAAAACATAAAGAAAAGATTCAAGCATTCTTAGACATGCTTATAGCCAAATTCCACAATGCTTATGGACCGTCTAAAGAGTTGTCTTTAGATGAATCCCTCTTACATTTTCGTGGCAGGCTTGGATTTAGAGTTTACCTCAAAAATAAAAAGGCACGTTACGGCATTAAGTTTTATGAACTGACAACCTCCGATGGGTATCTTTTAAATACTGAAATGTATAGTGGGGATATTCAAAACGCTTCCGATGTGGGAACTACAAAAGTAGAAGCTATAGTTATGAGGTTGATGAAGCCTTACCTCATGAAAGGACACGAACTGTTTATGGACAACTTTTATAATAGTTCTATATTATCTGAAAAGTTATTAAGCTTAAAAACTCATACTAATGGAACTCTCCGGTCAAATCGCAGGAATAACCCCAAGGAACTTATAAAGAAAAAACTCAAGAAGGGTGAACATTTCTGGATGCGTAAAAAGAATGTCTACGTTTCCAAATGGCGTGATAAGCGCGATGTTCTTGTTATCACCACAAGAAATCACCCACGATTGATACAAGTGAAAAACAGATATGGCCATGAGAAAATAAAACCTGAAGAAGTTGATGTTTATAATCGTCATATGTCAGGCATCGACAGGTGTGATCAGATGACCTCAACTTATTCAACGCCAAGGAAAACGATACGTTGGTATAAGAAGGTAATTTTCCATTTATTAGATGTAACTGTATGGAACTCTTTCTACTTATACCGAAAATATTGTAAAAATAATTCCAAGACGTACAGATATTTAGAGTTCCGTGACAGTCTCATTAAATCCTATTTGAAGTTACCACCAGGTTTAGAAGCAAAGAATTTAGTTCGTCGAGAAAAACATGATAACAGGTTACCGGAAAATTCAAACTACGAGCCTGAATGTTTCACAAATGAAACAAACTTAGCAAATCATTGGCCTGAAAGAAATCCAGGCATTCCAAGTGCAAAATCGAATAAGAAAAAAGTGTTTTTGAAGTGTAGACTGTGTGCCAAAAAAGGTCAACGGAAAGAATCAGGATATAGATGTAAAGGATGTCCCCAGAAGCCTCCGTTATGTCCAGACTGTTTTGAAGAGTGGCACGAAATAACAAAAAATCAAGAATAATTTTTTAGATATCTTTGTATAAGTTAGCTTTATGCGTAAACTATGTTGATATAAATTAATATTTTTGACTTCTGAATACGTTTTAAGAATCATTATGTCTTTTTGGTTTCTTTAAATAAATATTGCTTTATTTAAATACGTTTTCTTAATGAAAAATATTTCGCTGATAGACGTCGAGTCACTGCATGTATTAGGTTGAAAACGACAATAGGCACAACGCTGTATGACGTCGAACGCATATCAGCGTTCCGCCAAGATAGACTTAATACTAGTCTTATATTGTGGCAGAACGCTGATAAGCGTTAAAACTTAAACAATATTTTCTGTAAAATTTTAATACTTGGAGTAAAATTTCAGGTCGCCCTAGTTATATTTCATCCTTTTGAATAATAATATCGACAAAAAGGGCACTGTACAAATTGACCATTTTTGAAAAACTTAGGTGTCCGTCAAGGTGTTAAAATAAACATTTTAAAAGTTTTCAGGGACTTTCGGCTCTCGGTCATAATGCAATCTTTCATTCTACGTTTAAATTTTTCAAAAATACTTAAGTATTAGTTTTCTCAGGATTCGAAACAAATAAATGCATTTAAAACGTATTGTCGTGAAATTTTGTGCCTATCCCCTTAAACTTTAGCAAACTTTGAAGATTCGTATCTCTGACACTATAAATCCTAAAGACTTCTACCAAATTTAATTTTGAAAATAAAGGACAGAAGTCTTTACCATTATGGGATCAAAAAAGTCGTGTTCTTTTAGTCAATTCATTAACGGTAAAATATTGCAAAACCTCTAAATTTTAAAGAACCGCTTGGATTGACATGAAATTTGGCATACACACAGCTAACAAGTCAAAGAAAAAAAGTGATATTGTGCCGATATGTGCTTTTGCCCTGGGGGTGGTTTTCACCCCCTCTTGGGGGTTAAAAAATATTCGTCCAAAGTCAGGAAATGGGTAAACTGGCTAATTTGGTTCATTTTTTCAACAAAATAACCACGCTTTTAGACGGTTTTTCGCAAATAACTCAAATAGTAAGTATTTTGTCGAAAAAGCATTCTTAGCAAAAATATAGCCTATAAAAAATTTAAAAAAATAGTGTATATATCACGTCTTTTTGTTTAGTAGAAGCAGAGTTATAGCTAATGAAAAATAGGTTCATATTCGTCAAATTCCAAATGGAATACTTTAACGTGAAATAACCAAAAATTAAGCACATTTCGGGGAAAACTCATTACAACTTATTTAAAGTGTTTAAAAAAAGCTTCATTTTTGTTTTATAAAAAAAATTTCTAGCATCAAAATTAAACAAGTTACGCTCAAAATAAAGTTAGCCCCTTTTGGTTTTGGTAAAAAAATCGAGAAAATCACCCCCTAATTAGTGTCTTAAATGAACTTAATCGTAACGACTTCACAAGTTTCTTGACTCGTGTATATTGTTTATATGATCTGTAAGTTTCATCGGTTCAAAGTCCTTATTATTGAAAGTGCTGTAGTTAAAAGGGGTTGAACGAATCACTGATCACGAATGTATGCAAATTTAGAAACACCAAATCTTGATCAATTTTTGTCTAACAGAAATACAAAAAAATACATGATATTCAGAAAAGCAAATCTGACTTTTTTTGTTTTTCGAGATTTTTGGTATCTCTAACAATTTTTAAGTTATTTAAAAAAAAAGCATATATTTCAAAATTTAAATTTTTAAAAATTTTACTTTGAAACCAAATTTTTTCAAAAATAAGCACTTTGAATCGATGAAACTTACAGATCATATAAACACAATATAAGTAAAATAATTTGTGGAGCGGCAACGATTAATTTCATTTAAGTTGCTAATTAGGGGGTGGTCTTCCCGATTTTTTTTTGCAAAAACAAAAGGGACCAACTTTATCTTGAGCGTAACTTGCTTAAATTTAATGCTAGATACTTTTCGTAAAAACAGAAATAAAGCTTTTTTTAAATACTTTAAAAAAGTTATATTGGGTTTTCCCCAAAAAGTGCTTAATTTTTTGGATATTTCACGTCGAAATATTCTATTTGAAATTTGGTGAATATGAATATATTTTTCATTGGCTATCACTCTGGTTCTACGAGATCCAGAGACCTAACGCGTACACCATTTTTTTACTTTTTTATAGGCAATATTTTTGCCAAGAACGTTTTTTCGAGAAAATACTTACTTTTTGAGTTATTTGCGAAAAACCGTCTATAAATGTGGTTATTTTGTTGAAAAATGAACATATTCACTCGCAAATAACTCGAAAAGTGTTGACTTGGCGAAAAAGCTCTATAGAACAAAAGTTACTTAAAATTAGTCAGTTTACCCATTTCCGGACTTGTTTTGGACATATATTTTTTCACCCCCAAGAGGGGGTGAAAGTCACCCCCAGGGCAAAAGCACACATCGGCACAATATCACTTTTTTTTGACATGTAAGCTATGCGTATGCCAAATTTCATGTTAATCCAAGCGGTTCTTTAAAATTTAGAGCAAAAACCGTGAAAGAATGGACTATTTTGTGTTTTTTTGCGTCGTTATTGGAATATAATTTTGTAAAAAAATATTTTTGATTTTATAAAGTGATATTTCGATAGGAAATTTAATTTGAAACAATTTTTCTGTAGATGTACCTATAGGGGAGTGCAATTAGAACGAAAACATGCATTGTTTCGGAAAAATTCAAACAGGCTTATATTTTTCTAAAACTTTTTTTGTTAGTTTATATACATGTTAAAGTAAAAAGTTCTACTCGCAGATTTGGCCGCTAATTGTTTATTAATTGTTTAAACAATATTGTTTTGTATAAATTATTTGGAAAATATCGATAAATTCATTATTATACTTTGATCAAATATGTTTCTATTTTGTTTTTGATTATGCTGAATCCGAGTATGGCATTGCAATTTGAAAATTCTTATACAGAAGCTCTTATACAGTGTGTCTGCATAGCTAGGAACCACATGGAAAACTTTTTTATTATCAATTTCACGAAAAAAGTTATTCTTAATAAAATGCTCTGGATAGTCAAAAATCTAAAACTCTACCATCAGATATCAAATTTTATCAATTTTATACGAGTTATGTCAAAAATATGAATTTCGTTAAAGAGTAAAGTACCCTTATATTCCAAAATATCAAAAAATGCTATTATGAAAAGTTGTTTGAAATTAGAAACTATGTCTAAATATACAATTACATCATTCTAACCGAAAAAAAAAAAATTAAATTTTTTCTCAAATTACGGATACTCATCATCATTTTATTACAATTATGATAACTATTTTATTATCACTTTTACGAAAAAAAGTTATTCTTCATAAAATGCTCTCCCTGGTCTTAAATCTAAGATACAATCATCAGATATCAAACTTTTTTAATTTTATACGAGGTATGTAAAATATATGAATTTTTGTTAAGAGTTAAGTGCCTTTATTATTCACAATATTTTAATTAGAAGGATGTAATTGAACACTAAAAATTTTTTAATTCCAAACAACTTTTCTTAATAACAATTTTCGATATTGTGAAATGTAAAGGTACTTTACTCGAGTGAAATTCATATTTTTTGACATACCTCCTATAAAATTAATTAAATTTGATATTTGATGATTGCACTGATTGCATTTGATGATAGTCGACTATATACGATGCAGATTATTTTGTAAAGAATAACCTTTTTTCGTAAAACTGATAATAAAAAAGTTATCAATAGGTTCCAAGTTACGCAGACATACTGTATAAGAACTAAAAAAATTTTTTTGCTGAACATTTATTATTGTTGAAGCTTGTTATTAAATGTATTTTAGGTAAGGTTTACAGAAAAAAGTTTTGATCACTTTGTATAAACATTTTTTTAGCTGGTAATTTTCGGTTTTTGTATTACATTTTTGTCATCTTTCTTAATTTACTTAAAAAGAAATAGTTTATTTCATTTCTAAAGAAAAATAATTTAGTGCATTTTAAAGGTTACATCTTAAGCTTTAAAAAAGTACTTATAAAACTGTAATAGATATGCTCAAACTTGAGTAATACCGTCTTAAATGGTGGTAATTCTATAAAACTACGAAGATTATAAAAATTACAATTTCTGAGACGTCATATCATTTGAATTAAATTTTTGAGATTTTTTTTGAATGAAACATCATTTAGTAAGATGTTTGAAAGGTAAGTTGTGCAAAATTGAGAGTTTTATAAGAAAAATTGTATTAGTTACACATTTTTAAATCATTTTTAAACAAAATTCATGTAAGGCTCACTTTCCGCCCATACCGTACTTATGCCCATGCATTTTATTTCTTTCTATTATAACCATAAGATAGCTTAATTATTCTTATATCATGTTCAATTTGTAAAATTTTATTTGATCAATTAGTTAAAGAATTACATTAAAATAACTCAACCGTGCACTTCGCCGTACGTTAGTATACAGTGCGCCAATGTTTGTGAGAAGGGTGACTTTAGCGTTATAAATAAAAAATTATAGAAGATACAGATTTAATTTTAGAAAATTCTTTATATAAGGTTTTTTTTGTAAAATTTTCTGAATTTTTCAATGGTCAAGTCAGTTTTTTTCTAAAATTAATATTTTCGGAGTTATTTAAAAAATATATCTAATTTCGTAGTTCATTTGTTTAATAAAAAATGAAGCACCCACTTCTCGAGTAGAACTTTTTGATATGTTGTTTATTAAACATTTCTTAATGAAATTACAAAAAGTTCCATCTTGTTTGATGTTTTCCGAAGTGAAAATCTATATGCACTCCCCTACTAGATATATACGAAAGGTGCATAGAATTCACCCTAATGCACCCTGGTGCACAGAAACTGATTCACCCCTTTCTCAAAAACGCATCCCTTTAAGTTGTATTTAAAGGGATGCGTTTTTTCATATTTGGGGTCATTGACCATATGATAATATAATAAAACACCTTTAACATGCAGTTCCTTTCTAAAGTACATAATTAATAGCCTATATATTAAATATGTAAATGTAAATACGTTATGTATGAAAAAGTTTTTACATTAGAAGTTAAGGATATTTTCTTGAGATTTTGAAAAAGCTGCATTAAATATCGGCCTAAAAATAAATGAAGACAAAACAAAATACATTGTCGTCTCAAAACAAGAACGACGGCGAATAAGGCAAAATATTACTATAAACGATGATAATTTCGAAGTGGTTAAAGAATTTAAATATTTAGGAGCAATAATCACCAATGACAACAAAATAGATTGAGAAGTTGAAACGCAAATAATGACAGGAAACAGATCTTTCTTGACACCTAATGAAGTCAAAACTTCTCTTACAAGATCAAAAATCCGGATATATAAAACCAGAATACGTCAAGTCGGGTATGGAAGCGGAACATGGACGCTAACAAAATGAGAAGTAAATAAATTGCTGGTGTGAGAACGTAAAATCCTTCGAATTATTGTATAATATGCTCCTTGCAGAGACAGCGTGACAAACGAATGGAGGCGGAGTTACAATAACGAGTTAAAGTCTCTCTTCGGAAAGGAAAATCTAGTCAAATATGTATATGTATAGAGGCCAATAGACTCAGATGGGCAGGGATTGTGATACGCATTAACGACAATCATCTTATGAACAATGTGTTTTGGTCATATGGGAGCAGGAGAAAGGTCATATGGGAGAAAGTTTGTAGGACGGCCCAGAAAAATGCGAAAGGATGCATTCAGAGAAGATCTGAAGAAAATATGAGTGTGACAATGGAAAATAATGGCAAACGACCGACACACATGGAAGGCAAGAGTAAACGGGGAAATATTCACGAAGAGTTGTAACGCAATTGATGATGATGATGATTTTTTATTGTCTTGAACTATTTAATTGGTTTTAAAAAAATGTATTATTGTATATCATTTTGTCAATCAAAGATAGAATAAAAATTTTATTTTTAATATAACGCGGGCAATAAATTTGATACACCCTGTATATTGATTTGTAACTATTTATTATAAGTTAGTTTTTAAGCAGTGGGTTTATCCTTAATGAGTTTTTCCCTGAAGAATTAAGACATTAGTAAATAAAGTGATGTGAATAGACAATTTGTTTCTTCTTTGTTACGGGGGAGGCCAAAAGCCACAGGTAATTATTATATTTAGAAAAGTAAAGTAGAGAAAGTTGGAATTTTAAGTCTCTTTGTTTAAGCCCCAAGTAAATTTGTAGAATTCCCGAAAAGTAATTATCATGAGTAGAAGTATTTGTTTGGAAGGATGCATGGGTTTTTCGAATGAAAAAGAGGAATGGGGAGAGAGAAACGTTTCTGATTGGCTTAGCAATTTGGAATGGGGATGAGAGAAGATTGAATGTTCAGATAGTTTGGAAAAGGAGATTATTATGTGACCGGCATCGGAGAAGAGCAGTCAAAGTTTTCGTGAACAGTTCAGAAGCAAGTACCAGTGGTTGTTAGATAGTGAAGAGTGTAGCTGAAAAGTGGAACAAGGGACAGATCAAATTGAGAAGAAATACCTCTTTGATTCTGTAAAGTCCAAGGGAGAGAATATTATTGTGAGAAAGAGAGGAAACTAGTTGAAAGAGGCCTGGCTCGTGTTTTGGAGAATTAGTTGTTGGTATGCTGCTGGATTGATGCTGAGAACGGAGAGGGCTTCGATGGGTAGCCTAACATAATCAACAAGGAAGAGCTGTTTGGGTCAAGAGGAGACATCATTGTGTGTGAATCAAAAGGTCAGTCAATAATTTATGTGATAGACTTTCTTTATGTTCAGAAGTTAATTTTTTTTTGAGTAAAAACATATGAGCTAAGATTCCAATATTTCAAAAGTTAAACAGGAAGTATAAGTAGTTTTGCGAATACCTAGATTTGTTTGTTTAGTTTGTTTTATCAATGTTATCAAGAACAAACCGATAAATATTTGTTGAATTAAAATTAATTTATGTGGTAAGAGTTTCATTGGGACAGTTATGCCCACAGGATTTAATTGATAAATTTTCAGAGTATTGCTTTTGATAATAAAAATTTGTATGTGCTTATTTATGGTATTTCTATTTATTTTCTTTTCCTATTTTATCCCGATAAGGATCAACTAAGAGATACTGAAACCACGAGAAAGTATAAGTATAACCTAAGATAATAAAAAGTCACCCTGAGATTTTTCTTAATTTTTATGTATGATTTGCGACAATTGACTAATTAATTAAATAAATACTAATTATTATAAAAGTAAGAGAAAGCAGATCATAACAACATGGCGAACCAACGTGGGACATGAAAGTATCCCTAGTTGTGAATTTGAAAGGATAGGAAACGGAAAAACAGGTGATGAAAAATTTATTTGCCCGTCGGAAAAAGTTGATATATTTAAAATTTATGAAATATTTTGTTTGAGTTATATTTATCTAGGTACAATTTTACATATTTATTTTATTTTTTTTTGATTGATTTGAATTTTGATAAATTTAAAAATTTGTATGATTATTTGATTATATTTGGGGAGAGAAAAATTTTCGTCTCTACAGCATACAAGGTATTTTCGAATTTCATATCAGGCGGGGATAAATTTTAACTACATGTCGATCACCAGAAGCAAAAGCAAAGAAAACAAAAACAAGAGGAACATTTGGAACAAGAAGAACATATAGAACAAGAAGACATTTTCGAAACAACAATCATGGCAACAGAAAAACAGGAATTATCAGGAATAGATAAATTATTACAACTGATGCAACTCCAGTCACAAAAAATGGAAGAAAATCAAAATGAAACAAAAAGAATAATGCAAGAAAATCAGAAGGAAACAAAACAAGCCATAGAAGAGAACAACAAGAAAATGGAGGAACGCATAGAAAAGTATAAAAGGAAGTAAAAGGATGTTTGACAATGATCAAGAACGAGATGGAACAACAAGAGACAGAGATTAAAGAAATCAAAAATAAAACGAAGGAGATACGAAATTGCCAGAAAAATGACATAGAGAACTTAGAAACCAAATTTGAAAACGCATTACAAGAAGACAGGCGATAAATAGAAGGAAAAATGGAGGAAATCAGGAATCAACAAAATTCCGGAGAAAGAAGGGAAACGATTATCCATAGTACAGAGGATGTGAAAATAAGATTTGGCGGGGATGTAAAAAAATTACACCCAGTAATTTTCATAAATGATTTAAAAAAGAAAGTACGATACATCGGTAACTTCGAAACAGCCAAAGAAACGATAAGGAACCATCTTAAAGATGAGGCGAGTATATGGTTTGATAGCAAAGAAGAATTTGACAATTAGCATAAATTCGAACAAAAGTTCCTGAGTAATTTCTGGGGGAAAATACAACAGACGGAAATAAACAAGGAGTTGCAAAATGGGAGGTACTATGTTAGAATGGGTATTTCAGAAAAAACATACGCACTACAATTATACATCAATGCAAAACACCTACATTACAATTATTCGTCCGAACAGCTAGTAGAACTGATAGCCAGACATTTTGAAGATACCTTAGAAGATCACATAACTTTACAAAACTACAAAGATATCGACATTTTGTGCCAATTCTTACAAATACGAGAAGCAAAAATGAGAGAAAGAAATATAAGAAGATCGCAAGAAAATTATAGACAACGCGAAAATCAAGACTATAGAGATAGGATAGAGGACAAAACTTTAGGATAGATTATACAAGAAGAGAATTTATTCCGACGAGGGAAAACGAAAATAGAGACAACGGAAGAGGAAACTATGAACAAAGAAATCGGCAATGGAACGAAGACAGATATCGAGAAAACCAAAATAGAAATAACACCCGCACATATCAAGAAGACAGAAATGATAATAGAAGGAATGAACAGAAAAATCGTGGAAACCGATACAGGTCCGACAGACCAAGAGAAAATAGAAGAGCGGTAAACAATACGCAAATAGGTGAATATGAGGATGCGAGACAAAGCGACGGAAGAAGAAGCGAAGAAGAACAGCAAGCGTCTTTTCACGAAGGCGCTCACTAGACACAAAAGAACAAACAGGAATTTTTTGTCACCCGAAGGAATTTATTAAATTAGCAGGAAATAATGATAAAAGAAGTGGAGTAAATTTAAAATTTGTAGATGGTTTTATCAATGAGAAACCGAATAAAATTATGATTGATGCTGGTTCGGAAATTACATTTATTAACAGGAAATTAATAGAAGAGGTTGATTTAACGAATTTAATTTACAAAATTCCCAGGGTAAATTTAGTGGGCGCAAATAAACGGACTTTGGCAACTATAAATGAAGGAATACGAATAAGGGTACGATTGGGTAAGAAATTTTATGCACTACAATGTGTTATAATGCCGAACATGATGCATGATATGATCATAGGAGTGGATGAATTGTCAGAAAAACATGTGGTGATAGATTTCAAAAATAACACGATGAAAATCACAGAGGAAAAAGAAGAAGAACAAGATATTCTGGAAATGGAGAAGGAACATGAGAAACGGAAAAAGGATAATTTAGACAAAAAACAATGGTGGAAATGAATTTGGCAATGAAGCAAGGACAGAAAAGAAAGAGGAGAAAGCAGCAGAAGATAATAAAAGAAAATGAAGCTTGGGATTCCTCAAAAGAAGAGATGAGCCCAGAAGAAGAAGAGATCAGAATAGAAAAAGAAGGCGAAAGAGATACAATTGAAACTGTGGTATTTGAAGAAGAAGTATGCGAAATGGAGGAGGCAGAATGCACAATAAACATGTGTAAAGAATCGGAGGAAAAAGAAAGAAAATTGATATGTGGAGAAGAAAAGGAGAAGGAACTGCGTGTAATATTGAGGGAGTATGAAAATTTAATAAATGAAGAAAACAGAGTAGCCCAAAAGTATGAACATTCATTTGAGGTTAAAGACTTAAGAAATTTTCCATCGAAAACTTACACTATCCCATATAAGTACAGACACTGGAAAAAAGGAAGCAATTGTTTTTCAGCTGGGACTAAATATTTTGACACAAGAGAAAAGTGTTGTTGTCGAGAGAAAATAATTTTTTTGTTGCACTTATTAAAAAACTATTTTATCTCAAAACAAGGCGGGAATGTTATTGTGTATCATTTTGTCAATCAAAGATAGAATAAAAATTTTATTTTTTTAATATAACGCGGGCACATAAATTTGATACTGTATATTGATTTGTAACTATTTATTATAAGTTAGTTTTTAAGCAGTAGGTTTATCCTTAATGAGTTTTCCCTGAAGAATTAAAGACATTAGTAAATAAAGTGATGTGAATAGACAATTTGTTTCGGGATTATAATTTTAAAACGGTTGCTTTGTTACGGGGGAGGCCAAAAGCCACAGGTAATTATTATATTTAGAAATGTAAGGTAGAGAAAGTTGGAATTTTAAGTCTCTTTGTTTAAGCCCCAAGTAAATTTGTAGAATTCCCGAAAAGTAATTATCATGAGTAGAAGTATTTGTTTGGAAGGGTGCATGGGTTTTTCGAATGAAAAAAGAGGAATGGGGAGAGAGAAATGTTTTTGATTGGCTTAGCAATTTGGAATGGGGATAAGAGAAGGTTTAATGTTCAGATAGTTTGGAAAAGGAGATGATTATGTGACCGGCATCGGAGAAGAGCAGTCAAAGTTTTCGTGAACAGTTCAGAAGCAAGTACCACTGGTTGTTAGATAGTGAAGAGTGTAGCTGAAAAGTGGAACGAGGGACAGATCAAATTGAGAAGAAATACCTTTTTGATTCTGTAAAGTCCAAGGGAGAGAATATTATTGTGAGAAAGAGAGGAGAGAATTTTGGAGTTTTTTTAACGAGTACTGGTTAAAAGAGTCCTGGCTCTTGTTTTGGAGAATTAGTTGCTGGTATGCTGCTGGATTGATGTTGAGAACGGAGAGGGCTTTGATGGGTAACCTAACATAATCAACAAGGAAGAGCTGTTTGGGTCAAGAGGAGACATCATTGTGTGTGAATCAAAAGGTCAGTCAATAATTTATGTGATAGATTTTCTTTATGTTCACAAGTTAATTTTTTTTAAGTAAAAGCATATGAGCTATGATTCCAATATTTCAAAAATTTAATAGGAAGTATAAGTAGTTTTGCGAATACCTAGATTTGTTTGTTTAGTTTGTTTTATCAATGTTATCAAGAACAAACCGATAAATATTTGTTGAATTAAAATTAATTTATGTGGTAAGAGTTTCATTGGGACAGTGATGCCCACAGGATTTAATTGATAAATTTTCAGAGTATTGCTTTTGATAATAAAAGATATTTGTATGTGCTTATTTATGGTATTTATATTTATTTCCTTTTCCTATTTTATCCCGATAAGGATCAACTAAGAGATACTGAAACCACGAGAAAGTATAAGTATAACCTAAGATAATTTAGTTATTTTTTTGTATGATAAAAAGGCACCCTGAGATTTTTCTTAATTTTTATGTATGATTTGCGACAAATGACTAATTAATTAAATAAATACTAACTATTATAAAAGTAAGAGAAAGCAGATCATATTCTTGTTTGTATTATTCTGATAGGTCTGGATCCCGCGTATGAAAAAAAAAGTTGATTAATAGCAAGCTGAAAATTTGTTAATAGCTTAAGGGTGTCTAGTCGGACAAACTTTGATATATGGGAACACTGGAACAGGGGAAGTTTTAATTGTGGAACAGGTCAAAATTTTGAAATGGTCAGACCACGAAAACGGCACATGTATTTTGTCCGACAGAACAGACTTAAACTCTCCGAACAGAGATTAAACTCTCATGCAAAAATCAGGCTGCCATTTTATCACCAAATGGGCGTTTTAATGAGTGGAACATGTAGAATATGTCAAATGACAGGAATTATGACAGGTGATAAATAGCAGTTTGATTTTTGCATGAGAGCTTAATCTCTGTTCGGAGAGTTTAAGTCTATTCTGTCGGACAAAATAAATGTGCCGTTTTCGTAGTCTGACCGTTCCAAATTTTTAACCTGTTCCGCAATTAAAACTGCCCCTGTTCCAGTGTTCCCATATATCAAAGTGAATCCGACTAAACACTCTTAACACTAGAATGTCTGGCTTAGCATACCTACCTAGAAAGCCGGAAGGGATCATTTTGGCCCCACGTTCTTTAATCAATTAAAACTCAGTTTAAAGAAATTAAATCAACTCTAGAAGGTAGAATCTAATTTTATTTTTTACTTTTATTGTTTAACACATTCGCTGCCCATCAAAAACATTCGGAACACCATACAATTTGCAGTTTTTGATATTTGCCACACATTGCCTTGTTACAACCGTGGCAATGATTTGAAGTATGATTTCCTTTACAAAATATTTTCAACTGATATTTTTTTTCGTTTTTAGATAGTAACAGTGATAGTTGTTGGTAGACCTGGTGTTGCTAGACGTATTTCCAGATTTCGGGAGACAAGGTATGGGGCCCATAATTCTTTACACAGCCGAAGAATAAACTTACGGAAACTGAGTCTACTTCCAGTTATTTCGTTATAAATAATCCATGCATTTATTGCTTCCAAGTCAAGAGTATGATAAAACACGTACATAGGCCATCGTCTTGAAGTTGCTTTTGTATAAAGACGCGTCATTTGGTCCTCTACACCAACAATTGCATCTTTGTGCTCCCTTGTGTTCGCCAAAAATTGTAACTTTATTACGTAGATGATCAGTACCAGTATAAGGGTAACCATTTACAATAAACATACATAAATATAATTTTACCCATTCGACAGGAATTTGAAAGAAAGGATCGTCGAATTTACCAGAAAACGATAATAACTTACACGGGGCCAATTTGGCCCCTTTAGACTTCTATGGTAGACTTGTTAAAAAAAAACCATTAAATAAATTTAGTAAACAATATTTTTTTGTTTTAAATAAGGCTTTGTATCAAAATATTAAAAGTCATAAAATATGAAAATATTATTGGCTCAAATAAAAAAACTACAATAACTTTAAATCGCAACAGGGGCCAAATTGGCCCCTCCGGCTTTCTAGTGTTAAGCTATTAACAAATTTTCAGCTTGCTATTAATCAACTTTTTTTTCATACGCGGGATCCAGACCTATGATATTGCAATATTGTAATACGCAATATCCATGTATATCGCATACTAATTAAAACTAGCAATACTAGGAAAATAAACACATGGTTAGGCGTCAAACAAACGTCAAACTGATTTTGTTGATTGAAATCCGCAAACTTTAGCAAACTTTGAAGAATCGTTTCTAAGGCAATATAACTCCTATCAAACTTTATTTTGAAATGGAAGGATAGAGGTTTTTTTCTGTGAAAAGAAAAGGAAAAAGTTATGGAACAAAAAACAAAATTGCGTTCTTTCGTGTTTTTTCTTTGTTTTTTGAATATTTTTTGTAACATTTGACAAAATGGGAATACAAACAAAATGTTTTGAATAACATTTGACAATTTGGGAAGCCTCAAATCCGAAAATCTAAAGACCTCAACCGTGAACCAACCTCTGGTTACAACCTCAATCTGTGGTTTACAGACAAACAGACGATGGATAAAGCAGACTAAAGGGACTCTATAATATGCAGTCACCTTACATCCATTCATTTAGGTAAAAATTCCAACGAAATTTGATTCCGTGTACTCAAAATATAAGTAAAATGAAAAATTAAAGACAGCTTATATTTCATTTAGGTCCAGGAGCGACCATCATTCCCTTAAGTACGTTTCATCCTCTCAGGGATCTTCAGAGAGGCTATTATGAGAGTAGATCATAATATAGCCTCTCTGAAGATCCCTGAGAGGGTGAAACCTACTTAAGGCGATGATCGTCGCCTCTGAACCGAAATAAAACATAAACTGTCTTTCATTTCACATATTTTTGACGTTATAAAGTGACATTTCGATAGGAAATTTAACTTTGAACAATTTTTCTGTAGACTTATACAGGGTGTTTCATTGGGAAACGGAAATACTTTAATGGTGAATAGAGGTTACCGAGCCAGTTCTAGATATTGTACATTTTTTGCCCTACCGACTTTTATAACCGAGTTACAGGGTGTTTCATCGATTTTGCCCATTTCTTTCCTAAGCCATAACTTTAGAACCACCCTGTATATTTTTTTGATATTTGCTACACATATGTCTCATTCAAAACCCAAACGACCGACATACTAACCATAAGAAAAATCCAGGGCCGGATTAACAAAAAATTATAAAGTAATTGTGACCTTAAAACAACACCCTGTATATTGAAATTTTGAAAATCTGTTTGCATATTTGAAAAGAGCACAAAAAAGTAAGTTTAATGGTTCGCTTCAATCTTTCGGTCAGACAATTGTATGACTTTAATTTTGAAATTATATTGAATTTTTTAAGAACTTTGACATTAAAAAGCAGATATTATTAACTTTTAGTTATAAATTATTAAAGTTAATGAAGAAATACTCATTTTAAAAATAATCAATACTTATTTACCACATTGGAACGACCCAATTACTAATGACAAGAAAAATCCAGGTCCGGATTAAGAAAAAAAATAGAAAGTAATTGTGACCTGAGAAATTTTAAAAATTTGTCTGCCCATTTTGAAAGAGCTTGAAAAACTGTGATTAAAGGCTTATTTTAATTTTTTCGCCGTTGATTTAATTACATCAATTTGAAATTATATTGATATTTTAAAGAACTCGTGAGATTAAAAACCAAGTATTATTAACTTTTAATAATAATGAATTTTAATTTTAATGTTAATGAATCAATACTTATTTTAAAAATACTTAAGACTTATTTACTACGCTGGCTTCATATATTCTCTGGATTTGTAGCTATATGCACATCATTAAAAATTAGAATTGCGAGAATTGGGATATTTTAATGATTTAGTAAAGAATTAAAAAAACTGCTACAGTCGAACCCGCTTATTGGAATAGCCTTCGTGCCAAGCAAAAGTATTCCTATAACCGGGATATTGTAATATCCGATCATTTATGCCTGGTAGAAACGTTTCGGGACCTCAAATTTCTATTCCTTAAACCGGGATATTCCTATAACAGGTATTCTAATAAGCGGGTTCGACTGTATATCCAATAAAACAAAAATTCGTTACAATTCAACAATTTAACACAAATTAAAAATATTTGAACTATAACAGTTGCTCAAAATGTCCATTGTGTTCGATGCATTTCTTTGCTCGTTTTAAAATATTTCGAATCGATTTTCTAAGTACATTGGGATTGTTCTTCATTTTTCTGGTAACTTCTTGTGACCTTGACAGAATTAATCAATATGATTTCAAAATTGCCGTAATTAAATTATCTGCGCAAAAATTTGACATGCACCTTTTAACGCAGTTTTTTATGCTCTTTTAAAATACACAAACAAATTTTCAAAATTTCAAAATACAGGGTGTTGTTTCAAGGTCACAATTACTTTATATTTTTTTCTTAATCCGGACCTGGATTTGTCTTGTCATTAGTAATTGGGTCGTTCCAATGTGGTAAGTAAGTATTGATTATTTTTAAAATGAGTATTTATTCATTAAATTTAATAATTTATAACTAAAAGTTAATAATATCTGCTTTTTAATGTCAAAGTTCTTAAAAAATTCAATAAAATTTCAAAATAAAAGTCATAAAATTGTCTGGCCGAAAAATTGAAGCAACCATTAAACTTACTTTTTTGTGTTCTTTTCAAATATGCAAACAGATTTTCAAAATTTTAATATACAGGGTGTTGTTTTAAGGTCACAATTACTTTATAATTTTTTGTTAATCCGGACCTGAATTTTTCTTATGGTTAGTATGTCGGTCGTTTGGGTTTTGAATGAGACATATGTGTATCAAATATCAAAAAAATATACAGGGTCGTTCTAAAGTTATGGCTTAGGAAAAAAAATGGGCAAAATCGGTAATCCCCACTCACAGGGTGAGTGGGGAGGAACGCGCCAAACTTTAAGACTGTATAATATAACTAAAAATAATCAAAAATAACTCATATGTTGTTATTCGATTTTCATTTGTGTCCGAGATACGGGGTGTTAAAATTTTTATTACAAACTGACGATTTATTTATTGCTCTAAAACCGGTTGAGGTGTGCAAATAAAATTTTTTGGGTTTTAAGACATAGTTATTGCGCATGTTTTGACACCCAATTAAGAATTTTATATTCACCATTGGCGCGCGTACGGGTAATAGTCTGAAATTTTTTAAAGATAAAAATGGTACGCCACTGAAAGATTTCAAATTAAAATTCTTTCTTGAATTCCTCGTTCAATTCCCTTTTTTTCATGCGACGCCATGCAAAAAATTAAACATCTTAGCGCTTACAAAGTTTTCGACGAAATTTCTATATGAATGTGTAGAAACTTATTTCGAAGACTTTGTAAGCGTTAAGATATTTTATTTTTTGCATGAAAACGAAGCGTCGTATGAACAAACATGAAGATAGATGGTTTGTCAGAAATTGAACAGGAAATTCAAAAATACTTTTTAATTTGAAATATCTCAGTGGCGTACTATTTTTTTTCTTTAAAAATTTCAGACTCTTATCCGTACGCGCGCCAATGGTGAATATAAAATTCTTAATTATGTGTCAATTAATGCGCAATAACTATGTCTTAAAACCCACCAAATTTCATTTGCACACCTCAACCGGTTTTGGAGCAATAGATAAATCGAAAATTTTAACACCCCATATCTCGGAAACAAATTAAAATCGAATAACAACATATGAGTTATTTTTGATTATTTTTACGTATATTATACAGCCTTAAAGTTTGGTGCGTTCCTGCCCACTCACCCTGTATTAGAACAGTGCATAGAATTCACCCTAATGCACCCTAGTACCTAGGAACTAATTCACCCCTTTCTCAAAAACGCATTCCTTTAAATATGGGATTTAAAGGGATGCATTCTTTTCATATTTGAGGTTCATTGACCCTATGAAACAATATAACATCTTTAACGTTGCGATTCCTTTCTAAACTACATAATCAGTAGCTTATGTTATGTAAATGTAAATATGTTATGTGTAAAAAACTTTTTCTAAAATAAAAATATACCAACCCGCTTATAACTCTAGGGGTTGATGAGGTTAAAAAAAACTCTTGTTTACTAAAATATTAATAACATATGGCTAACTTACTTGTAAAATCTGCTTCCAAATTGAAAATTTCTTTATCAGAAAAAGCAGCTTGGAAATGAAAGAATGGTGGCAAATCTAAAAATTTGTTGTAATATTCTTCTAAAAAAAACATGCAGGCAGCTTTTGATTCAATAACAACACAGAAAAATATCGCTTCTAATATCTCAGAATGCGGACAGTGGATCTGTTGCGAAGTTGAAACTTCACTAAATGAATCTATTGAAATGTGAACTTACAATTATAGACGAGATAAATATTTTATGATCCAAAATGGGTTGAGATCGGAGGTTAAATGTTATCAGAGCTTATATATGCGATATATGAGTGATTCCAGTGTTCACTTGTCCACTGCTGGAGGTAAAGATATACCCATAACAATTTTGATTTATTTTTTGAACTGGCATAAACTGATCGAGTAGGTTATCAAAATACAAAATATTTTTAAAAAACAATTTTGTTGCTTTTAACAAAACCTTATTTACTTCCAAGGGCGCGATATGTCATATTTTTCTGAAGTGATCTGTTTTAAATGCAATTAAGATAAAAAATAGTTCTCAGAAAAGAGAACATTTTTTGTTTTTTTTTTCTTTAACAGTAGTGTGCACCTAATGTACCTAGTCTATAAGATTAATCAGAAATTGTTTAAATCTAAAATTCCTAAAAGGAAGTTGGTAATATAGCTGTCATTTGTAGTCCACCTTAGTTTTTAGTCAAACTGCTAAGAAATCCACGAATGAGCTGCTTAAGGTGTGCTTAAGGATCAATGACGAGTACTGAATACAAAAATCAGAAGACAAGAAATATATCTACCCACATTGGTAAGCATAATAACACCAATGCGAATGTGAATCGAGTTTTGCAGCGGCTAAGAACATGGTCGTACATTTCTGATACTGTGGAGAAGTACCTAATGACAGAACAATTAACAATATTAATTAACAAAATTATAAAACACAATAAAATACCGGAAGAATGGAAAATGAGCTAACTAATTCTACTATTCAAAAAAGGACAAAAAACAGCCAAAAAACTACAGAGTTGTAAAATAAACTTGTCAAATACTTAGAACTAACATTTTACAAGAACTATTGAATCAGATTATTAGATGATAACTTTAGCAAGTGAACAACAGGGATTTCGTACTGAAAGAATGGAATAACCACGTAAACAGAATAGAGTAAGCCCGTGTGGTCAAAATAGCAAGAGATAAATCGACAATCGACAGAAAAAGTATCGGACGACAGCGCAAAAGATGGAGTGATAACCTTCCTTACAGGTATCAGTCACCAATGAACAAATACTGGGTTGGGATAAAGTATGGAACCAAGCAAATATCTTTGAAACAAAAAGAACAACATTTATGAAACTTTGCACGCAAGTACAGTGACGCAAAAGACATTTGTTGCCATATTTTTTGTTACTACTCCACTTCCAGTTTTACCGGAAATACCCTTAACTTATTTAATTTAAATGGAACACCCTGTATATTTTTGCGGATTTTAAAAGAACTTGTTATTTTTAATTCATACATACCAAATTTGGTAGAAAAAATGTCTTAAAAAGTGTCTGTAGATAATTTTTTGTATTAATACAACGTAGTAGGAAATAAAGAGTACCACCTACGAGCCCCTTCCCATATCAGTTGGCCCAATGTAGATTTAAAAGAAAATCCAATTTTATAGAACAAAAACCAAAGTACATCATACCTAAACTTTGTAAGTTTTAATTCATCGATAATTTTTGGATTTCCAGAAGTATACAAAATATGTTTTAAATTAATAAGAACAATTATTTAAACAGAATAATAACAAATTAAAAAAAAAACGCAAAAAATATCTAATTTTAACAAAACAAATGTGGAAGTTTACAACCAAGTGTCATCTTTTTTATTTTTAATTAGTTTCAAAATTCTTCGAGGCATAGTTTTTATAAAGTTCTGACAACACTCTGGTGTAAATGGATCCCATATTTTTTGCAAGTTTTGCTTCAATTCTTTGACGGATCTAGCAGGATGTTTCCTCAATGTTCCTAATGTGACTGGATTTTAGTTAGTCTGAGATAAAATTAAAATTTTCACAAAGAATTCGTATTGATTTTTTTAACTTTATCAATCACTTTGTAAGTAGAAAATCTTAATTTGTGGACCTCTCAGTGACATGTCGATCTAGAAATGTGTTTCAACCAGTTTACTCCAAAACTACTTAAATCTACATACGTTGCACGTCGGTTGTTCACTATAATGCGTCTTAATCCCCTTCTATCTGCTTCGCTTATTTTACTTTTTCCTACATTTATAGGTTTTGTGATGACAAAACCTAAGGTTTAGTATCTCCTAACTATATTTCTTATACTATACTGTGACAATTGAAACATATTCGCGATTTTCGAATTGATTTTCGAGAATTAAAAAATCTATTGATGATTGAACAAATGTTCTCATCCATAACTTTACCTTCACTCATTACCATTGATGACTTTATCCCGACAAACGGCAATAGGCTTTATAATATCACAAACTATATTTGACATTAATTGACAATTGTTTTGATATCTTTTTCCATAGCCTAACTCTGATTTTAAGATAATTATGAAAAAATCAATGTATGTTGATGTAATTGAATCAAAAGCCATGATTTAGCGATTTTTTTATTATTGTTTGAAATAAATAAAAAAACCATAAGGGTAATGTTTCCAGAAAATATTAGTAAAAAATGCAATAATAATTAATATGGGAACTTATAAAAATATGTTGATTATCACTTGTTTATGGCAATCGTCATAAACTGCAAATTCCAAAGGTGGAGCAACAATGGGAAGGGGCTCGTATACTGTAGACAGGGCCACGTTTAGGTCAAATGACGCCCTAGGCAATTCTTTAGTAGCCGCCCTTCAAACATAATGTAGCATTTTTGCGAAAAAAAAATTGTAGAAATTTTTATTTACATAAGAATGCATTAAAAATGGATTTAAACTACGATGTTTATATACCTATAACAGAAAAAATTGTCATTCCAGTTCGATCACATCAGACTTCTTTTCAAAAAAAGACTTTTCAAAAAAAAATTATTTCTTGACAAAATCGACAAATGGTTAACACGTTCTTGTGTCATACTTGATGGGAAATTATTTTTAATTCTTGACATTTTCGAAAATAAGCTTTCAGCGGACACGTTGGCAACTGGGTGGGATGCACAAATAAATGTACAAAGCAATGTCAAAATTAGGGAAATATCTTTCAATCCTCTATTAGTGTAGTCACTGAAGGTTTTCACCTCCGATTTCGTTGAATCTCCATCGATTTTCATGAAAATTGGTGAGTAGTTAAAGGTTACCTCAAGGAACAAAGGTGACATGATGCCAACTTGCGCTTTTACCGTACTGGTGGATGTCACCCCTTCTCGGGGGTGAAATTTTTTTTTAAATAATACCATAAATCGACAGAGACAAATTCTAAGCAAAATTTGTTATATGTATAAAGTTATTAATATAAATTAATACTTTTTGAGTTATAAAAGATCAAAGATTTTATTTTTTCGTAAAAAATGCATGTTTTAAAGCTGTTCAGCTGTCTCGTATAACTCAAAAACTATAAGCTTTTACAAAAAAGTTATTATCACCAAAATTGAAGATAATAAAAAGCTGAATACACTCCTCACTTAAAGAACTAAACAAATGTTAATTCAAAGTGAGTTATGGGTAATTGAATGTATATTTTTTTCGATGAGTACTCAAATCTAAGTATTCAAGCTTAAATAATGGGAAAACGATGCATTTTATAAAATATACCTGCTAAGCACTTGTCAAGTACTTGTAAGTTTTGGAGAAGGAAGCTTGCCGAGTACTTATTAATTAGGTATATTTACTGGGAGACATAATTCATATGCAACGCTTCGTGACGACCATTTTATTAGACTACTTCAACTGTCAATATTGCCAACCTGATTTACATATACTTGGGGATCAGGATAGCTAACATTTCAATACCCCCTCTCAATTTATACAACATTTACATAAATAGTAAATTTGTATGAATTGTCGACTAAACAACAATCTTGACTCTAACCAAGTCTTGACAATAATTGAACTAAATGAAATCATAAAAACATACTTATACATCCTACATTACTCAGGTTACAACTCATACCTATATAGAAAAATATTCAAAAAATAACTTTCATTAACTCAAAAAATATTAACATGAGAATATGATAAAAAATAAAAAAAGCAAATAGATAATTCACATGAGTTGTGCCTAAAGTATAAAAGTACTAATCTATAAAAACTTTCAACATTCTTGAATTTTGATCAAAGTTCTGAGACGTGAGAATATTTCATTTGAAGGAGCTTTAGTGAAAATATCAGCACAGTTTGATTTTGTAAATCGATACCTTGTTTATATTTCAACGTTAACAACTTTTTCCGCACATATAAACGAGAAAGAATACTTTTTCTTTCAAACACTTTTTCTAAACTTTTTATCATTTCGAATGCTGAGTCACAGTCACGAATATATTCTAAATGTTCATCTGTAATGCATGTGACAATGATCGATCTTGCTGTTGCATCATGCTTTTTATGTTGATTTTGCTCGTCTCTTGATAATTGTGTGAATTGCGTTGCAGTTACTTCAGTGGTAATAAAATCTTTAACACCTTTGGCATCTAGAAGATTGCCTAATCTAAATTTCCATGACGAAAAGTTCGTAGATGTTAATTGCGGATACAAACTCACGGTTGAATTCGCGCCATTTAAACCTTGGACTGCCATTTTTTTTTGCGGTCACTCACAACACTGCCGGTCGGTATAAACAGCAACACTAAAAAACTTTACTTCTTATTGAATGTACTCTTGGCATGTAAAACTGGAGTCCATAACCTTTTGGAGAAGGAAGCTTGCCGAGTACTTATTAATTAGGTATATTTACTGGGAGACATAATTCATATGCAACGCTTCGTGACGACCATTTTATTAGACTACTTCAACTGTCAATATTGCCAACCTGATTTACATATACTTGGGGATCAGGATAGCTAACATTTCAATAGTAAGTACCTATCAAATGAGTTCCAGTAGAAGTTAATAGCATTAAAATTAAGCAAGTTATGATGAAAATAGGAGAACCCTTTAAAACTGTTTAGGAAAAAGTGACAAATAAAACATACGCCATTTCTACAAAAATTTAAATTTATAGTAATCCTTAGAAGAATTTCTTTATATTAGCATAAGTAATGATTTCAACTTTGACCGGTTTAGAATGTTTTTGAAAAAAGATATAATTTAAAAAATCAGAATATTTAAAATTATCGTAATTTTAATTTTCTTTTGATAATAACTCCAAAAATACTCAATATACGTAAAAAGTGATATATGTATAACCAAGTTTTAGTTTTTTCTGTATCAAATATTTTATCTTTTTACTATTTTTGTAGGATAAAAAATAACCGAGATAGAAATGTTTAAAACTTAAATTTTCAACGTGGTTTAATAGCCATTAAAATTAACTTTCAATCGGTTTTCAGACAAACCTGATATCGTAAAAATTAACGGAGTTATTAAAAAAAAATAACTTTTTTGGAAACATTTTTAAAAGATAAATTTTGAAAAATATTTGGTGCATAAATTTTAATGCTATCAACTTGTTTGGGGGCTCATTTGATAGATGATATTTCTAAGTACTTTGAAAAATGTTTAATACGGATATGTTATAAAATGCATCTTTTTGCCTTTATTTAAGCTTGAATACTTAGATTTGGGTAC
The DNA here is from genome assembly GCF_917563875.1 of Diabrotica virgifera virgifera. NCBI lineage: Eukaryota > Metazoa > Arthropoda > Insecta > Coleoptera > Chrysomelidae > Diabrotica > Diabrotica virgifera. Next base: position 225,526,776 of record NC_065444.1, read on the forward strand.
TCGCCGAAAAAAATATACATTCAATTACCTATAACTCACTTTTACTTAACATTAAAAGTTTTTCCGGTAAGGAGTTTATTTCATTTTTTATTAGTTTTAATTTTGGTAATAATAGCTTTTTTGTAAAATCTTATAGTTTTTGAGTTATTTATGAAAAGGCGGTTAAAACATGCATTTTTCTCACGAAAAATTAAAATATTTGATCCTTAGTAACTCAAACAGTTTTGATTTATTTTAATAACTTTATGTAACACATTTTGCTTAGAATTTGTCCCTCTATCGAATCCTGGGGATATTTTCAATAAAATAATTTTTACCCCTGAGAAGGGGTGGCATCCACCTACAGGGTAAAAGCGCAAGTTGACACCATGTCACCTTTGTTCCTTGAGATATCCTTTAACCACTCATCAATTTTCATGCAAATCGATGAAGGTTCAACGAAATCGGAGGTAATAACTCATATCCACCTTCAGTGACTTCACTAATTCTTCTTTAAATATTATGACATATTATGTCAATTGGTGATTTTATTGTGGTATCCAAATGACCCTTTACGTGAATGCATTCATGTATGAATGATGTATCTTGGTCGTCTTTATTTTGTATCAGATTTTCAGCTTCTTTAATAATTTCTTCATTGCTTAAATTTGGCAAATCTGTTAATAACACGAAAACGTTTATAAATAAGTCGATAAGATTCCAGACGTCTATTCAGGTCTCTTATCAGAGTGTCTATTATAATACATATAGAATATATGGATTTTCATCTCATCACTAGCTGAAAAACTTAGTTCATCATCGGCCCCCCACGTCAAATTGAATTTTTCTTTTTCTCTTTCTTATTTCTTTCTATGTTTTATTTGGGCACAATTTTTTGGCTTCCTTGCGGTAAAGTAATTTGAAAGGGCTTCATACTCTTTAATAACAGGAGCCATATCCATACCTTTTATATACAAATATTTTTTGTACATTTTTTGCCGCCCTCTCATAATGTGCCGTCCTAGGCAACTGCTTATATTGCCTAATGGATAAAGCAGCCCTGACTGTAGACTAAAATCTAAAATTGTTAAATAAAATGCCTTTTATCTACCCACGGTTTTACTCACGTATCGAGTACTAGGAAGCAGATTTGTTGATCTTTACCTCGGTGAATTGATATGTTGTGGAGTGCAACTATGTAGACTCCCCATGTCTATACATTCATCACCCTTTTCCTTGCAATTTTTAGAAGGATGGGAATAGGTATAAGAGAGAATCTGTTTCCAAACTAAGAAATCCAAAGATTTATTGTTTTTAAACATTTATTTGTTTGAAAATGGAGTCTTTTGGGTTTCGACATTTTGTTAATAGAGGTCGCTATAGCGTCTTAATGTTAATTATATTTTGTAATTGGCATGAATGGCAAAGGTATTTATTTTTCGATTCAGAGCATCATTACAGTTGCTTTCCTGATGAGAACAAAAGAGTTCGAAATGGTCCATAGAAAGATGGTAATGATCTCTGAATCGAAATTAAATATAATGCCTTTTATCTACCCACGGTTTTACTCACGTATCGAGTACTAGGAAGCAGATTTGTTGATCTTTACCTCGGTGAATTGATATGTTGTGGAGTGCAACTATGTAGACTCCCCATGTCTATACATTCATCACCCCTTATTCCTTGCAATTTTTAGAAGGATGGGAATAGGTATAAGAGAGAATCTGTTTCCGAACTAAGAAATCCAAAGATTTATTGTTTTTAAACGTTTATTTGTTTGAAAATGGAGTCTTTTGGGTTTCGACATTTTCTAAAATTGTTGTTTAGATGCACTGCATGACTTGACAATTGACAGAAATAAGTTGTATTAAAAATGGTTCATTTATTGATGACGGATTGGACGTAGAGGATTCATAGAGTGGCCCGCAACAAAATTATAAAAATAATAAAAGAGAAGAGAAATACAAAGAAGAAAAAGCTCATCATCATCATCAATGGCGCTACAACTCTTCGTGAGTCTTTGCCGCGTTTACTATATATTGTCTTCCATGTTTGTCGGTCCTGTATCACCAATTGCCATTGTCACACTCCCATTTTCTCTAGATCCTCTTTGAGGATCTTTCCACCTTTTTCTAGGCCGTCCTACAGACCTTCTTCCATCTGGCCTTTCCCAGATCACATTGTTTATAAGGCCATTGTCGTTACTGCGTACCACATGCCCTGCCCATGTGAGTCTATTGGCCTTTATATATCGTGACTAGCAGTGGCGGCTCCTGATTATTACAATAGGGGAGGCTATACCTAACTGTAAAATATCTAGACAAATTTACATTAGCAAAAAAATGAGCCAAAAAATGTTATTTAAGGCCCCATTTTTTTGACCATTTTTTATTTACATTTCATAATATCATATCATTTTAAAAACAGTCTAATTGTAAAAGTGTTATACCAAAGTATGTGTCTTTAATACCTTCTTTATGTATCAATAGGAAAAAAAAGTTGTGACTAGCTAATTGACACCCAAGTCTATGCCATAAAAAAGTTTGTTGTTTATTTGTTAACAATTCCATCTTTGTAAGTAGATATGCATATCAAAATAAATACAGATTTGAAGTTTTGCAATGAAACAGGTTGAAGGTTCACATTTAAGATACTCAACTTAATTTTTTTAATTCTAAACGCGGCCTACTGCTAATCCAAATACACGGTTAATTACCGATATTTTGCTTTGCGTTACCAGTGGCGGATCCAGAAATTTTTTTCGATGGGGGGGGGGGGGCTAACGAGTAAAAATGAAATCAAAGAATATGATGTTTCTTTATCTAGCAGCAACCATGCTACAAAATTCTGTTGGGACACTAATTAACATCTGGACCAGGCGATGGCATATCAAACTGAATAAAACAAAATCTGTTTATGTCAATCTTACTAACAAAAGAGAATAAGATATTCCAGTCAGTATAAATAGAAACCAAATAAGTAGATTACGCAAATACGGCAAAATATTTGGGTATGACATTAGATTCAAAGCTACGCTGGAAAGCGCATACATATTAAGGAAAAAAGGAAGAATTAGAAATTAATTTCAGAAAGATGTACTGGTTGATGGTGAACAAATCCACTCTGTCTACTTACAACAAATAGTTTGTACAAACTTGCTTATTGATCGTAGTAAATGATCAGACAGCGATAATCATAAGATTCCTTAATTTTTTTTTTCAAATTTACAATAATATTTGGGTCCAAATTAAATGGTTCGGAAAATGTTTTACCTAGTACTTGAACTACTTCAGAAAGAACCTGGTAATCATTGTTTTTTCCATGCTTGCTTTAAGTTTTGGTAAAATCTCCTTTCCAATATTACCACAATATTTGATTACAATGATTCAAAAAAGAACAAATAAGGGCAAACGAACGATATTGTTTGAGAAAAAAAATGTTAAGCGACCTTTCGGTAATAACTATTGAATGATTGAATTTTTAAGATCCTATTTTTTCATCATCAGAAATTACAAAAATGCCATGAAAAAAATACATCGATTTATAGCGAACCAGCCTTGTATTGCCACGTATTAAAAGATATTACAATTTTTAAAATTTTTATTTGTACTACCCCGTAAATATTTAAAATAAAGTAAAACGTGTTCAGGGATTCAATTTTACAACCAAAGTTATTTCTTAATGGACCGTCAATATAAAATTTTTTACCTAAACCCTTATTTAAGGGCCGATTATAAACAGATTGGTATTTCCAAACTATTTGATGATTTATTACATGAATATCTAGAGTTTGTACAACCAGAATTTCACGGTACATGCACTTTATACACATTTTTATAAAAATATGAAAAATATGACATTTTCCCATTTCTTATGCATGTTGATAAGTATTTGGCTGGGTCTAATAATAACCATCGTTTTATTATCATATTTTCAAATTTGCGTATGATTTTCTTTAACATTAATCAATTAAAATTTAAAAAAAAATAATTAAATGTATATACAGATTTATATAGAAAGAACTATAATTACAATATAATAAGAAATACTAGAACATAGAAAGTTTATAATTACCTTATCTGTATTCTCCAGAGGATCATATGCAGGCTCATTAATATTTGCAGAAGAAGTACTGGGTCTCATATTATCATTTTCAATATTAGTATCGTTTATTGTTTTATCTGATCTGGGCGTAAAATAATCTCAATTCTACGTATCTTCATTTTTAAATAACGAATTAAGTAATTTTACAGATTTTTCAATAGAGTTATTGTTAAATTGCTATCACTTAAATCACTATTTTATTTGTATTCACTAACGTAATCAGAGCTAATGCAACAACAATATTCACTTTGATATTTACTTCAGCGCAACCATCCTCGAATTGTCAGAAAAATGTGCCTAAAATACTGGACTGGGAATAATTTACCTGAATGTTCAATATATCTGCAGAACATCCGTGACATCTTTGGGAGATTTTTAAACTTAATAGATATGTATTCCACGAATATACGACTGTTTTGGATTATCTCGACAACGAATATTTTACTGTGCAAAATATGAAGAACGAAAGTAAATTTCAAATTACCTACATTGTTGCTTATTTGGAATAATTATTATTAGAGCCATTTACTACTTTTGTAATTGTTATGTAGCATACTAAAATATTCGTTGTCGCGGTAATCCAAAACAGTGTTTGACAGCTTTCGATTTTTCTATTCTTTTTTTAGGATTATTCGATTGATATTTATTTTCGTTTAGGGGGGAGTCATGACCCTCGTGACCCCCTTGTATCCGCCACTGTGCGTTACAGATATCGGAAAAGTTATTTGAACAAGTTGTTCAGTTGTTCTTAATATTATTCTTACCCCATATACCAAATTTCATAACAAAATTCGCACTTTTAGTTTTTTTCAATATTTTTAGTCAGGACCCTAAAATTCGTTGTCCTGAGATGCACGCAACGGAGGCCAGAAGCTAGCCAGCCTCCCTTGGTAAATCTCCGGGCAGCGTGTAATGGCACCGTAGATGCCACTGTTAGGAGACCGGGTCTCCTTAAACGCCTGCTGCGCCGCGCGGAGCATTAGCAACTGAGGCTAGCCGGCTTCTCTCCTCCGCTAGCTCTCTTCCGTTCATGCATCTCGGGATAACCCAGACCCAGGGTCCTGTCTACAATAATAATAAAAAACTGAGACGCAATCATGCGTTCTAATGCTAATGCTTCGTGCGTATGGATATTTAGTGATACTATGGAATTTGCACGTTGTATAATAGTAAGAGTGCTTGTTGTTTTTCGCGATTCAAGATAAACAAAACAGCGTCTGTAGCGTCTGTAAAAAATTTATGGGGAGGCTAAGCCTCCCTTGCCTCCTCTGAGGAGCCGCCACTGGTGACTAGATTTTCTTTTCCGAATAGAGACTCTAGCTCGTTATTGTATCTGCGCCTCCATTCGTTTGTCACGCTGTCTCTGCAAGGGCCATATATCATTCGAAGGATTTTACGTTCCCACATCAGCAATTTATTTCTCTTTTTGTTAGCGTCCATGTTTCGCTTCCATACGCGACTGCTGGCGTTTTATGGCCTTATATATCTTAATTTTTGCACCTCATGAAAGAAATTTTGACTTCATTAGATGTTGAATTGCAAAGAAAGATCTGTTTCCTGCCCTTATTCTCGTTTCAACTTCTCGCCCTAATTTGTTGTCATTTGTGATTGTTGCTCCTACATATTTAAATTCTTTAACCACTTCGGAAGTTGTGATCGTTTATAGTAATGTTTTTCCTTATTCGCCGTCGTTCTTGTTTTGAGACGACCATGTATTTTGTTTTGTCTTCATTTATTTTTAGACCGATGTTTAATGCAGCTTCTTCAAAGCTCGAGAAAATATCCTTAATTTCTAATGTAAAGAAGGAAAACGGAATATGGGAAGAACGTAAAACGTTAAAAAGGCAAAACCATACCATAAAATATCTTCATAAGACTTCATATCTCTCATAAAAATTGGAAGACTAAAATGGGCAAGGCTTCTAGCAAGATCAAAAGAAAACAATCCTCCTAGACGAATCCTTATATTATAGCCAGTTGGAAGTAGACAAAGTGGTAGCCAACAGCTTAGAGCTTAGATTAAAGGATGGTGTAGATCAGTGTGGTCCAACCTTTTAGACGTTGCGGGCCGTACTAAATTTAAAATTATTATGAAGGGCCAGAGAACTCGACTCGTTCAAAAAAAGTTTATTTTAAAAAATAACATACAAGCGAAATATTATTTACAAGTATTTTATTATGGTTTACAATTTACATGTTATGTTTAAAATTTAACATAAAATAAAAAATCAATGGGATATTTGAGGCAAGGTTTTATCCTCTACCAACTTTTGCACATCTATATCTATGCTAGTCGTAGTGAGTCTAATATAAGCTCCAGAGAATCGTTTTCCATGCGATTACGTGTTTTAGATTTAATATGCTTCAAAGCAGAAAATGTACTTTCACATATATACGTACTACCAAACATTGAATATAGTTTCAACGCAAAGTTACGAAGTTTAGGAAAACGATTCTTGGAGAATAACTTCCAAAAGGTACTAATGTCTTCATTTTTCTTTCCTTGAAAAAACGAATCGGACTGTAGTTCGCATAGCTCTAATTGGTATTCTGCTGATTGGTTCTGGATGTTGACTCCCATTGGATTGTTAAAAAGCTCAAGATCGGGTTTTAGTGCATCAAATTCCAAAACCTTTCATCGAATTCTCTTTTTATTTCTGTAAGAACTTTTGCAAACCTCGAGAAATCGACCATGGTTTCTTCTTGATTTATTTAGAAACACGCAGGAAAATGTGCCCACATAACAATTTCATGTTCTTAGTAGATTCATAGAACATACTTTTCAGAAAAAGTATATACTGAGAATGTGCGTAATTACCATTGCGAATGTGCAGAGCAGATACTGAGTATATACTACATTACAGTACTTAAACGTTCTATGTATATACTTAGAATGTACTACCGCACTTCTTTTCAGTATATACCAAGAATGTTCTTTTTAGAACATTCCAAGGACGTGCTATAAACCTTCTATGTGTATACTTAGAACATACTACCGCACATCTTTTTAGTTTATACCAAGAAGGTACTTTTTAGAATATTCCAAGGAAGTGCTATAAACCTTCTATTTATATACTAAGAACGTACTACCGCACATCTTTGTATGGGAAGAATATTATATTTTTAAGAATATTCTAAGAAAGTGCTATCAAGTGCTATATTGCTTAGAAGTATGTTTTCAGCATCACCTAATCTCATCTTAGGTTCTACTGGTTCTACCAAATATCTATTTACATATTTTAATTTGCAAATGAGAATGTAGTTAGTACTTACATTCTACAATATTACTTAAAAAGTAAGTACATATTTATAAATTTTAGTTATTTATATAAATCATTATATAATATTTAGCTAAACTAAACTATGCATAATAAGTAACTAAAATTTATATAATATGTACTTATATGTACTTACCTATTTAAGTAATATTGAGTTATCAAAATAGATTATATGTATTTTGAAGGACCGCAAACAAAATAAACAGATTATGTATGTTCTTTAGTCCTAGTACTACATCATTCGCCTTCATCCTTAACACTGCATAGATCCATAGATGATACAAATAATGAAATAATGCCTGTTTTCTTTTTCATATTTTACGGTTTTTTCCTATCCCTGATCCATTCAGGTAATAGAAATGGTCAGAATATGATGGGGGGAGGGGGGGTTATGAATGTATTGTGGAATAACAAAATCGGTGGTCAGTGTTGCCAAACGGAGAGAAATTTCCCTTTTTGCGGGAATTTTCAACATAAACGGTGATAAAGGGAAAAAGTTAACTCAAAAGGGAATTACTGTTCCAGTCCAAATTGTAAAATATTAAGAAAAAATCAAAATATTTGAAAATAATTCAACATATCTTCTCAGATTTTGTAAACAGGAGGGAAGTTTTTTTTTTATAAAAGTGGGAATTTTTAAGGTAAGTTGACGGAAAAAGCTTACTCGACGGTTGGCAACGCCAAAGCCTTTGGTTGCTTTGGTTGTGTAGTTTGGCACGTTTTGGTTCTGCGAAATGGCCTATTGAATTGAATGTACCTAAATTCAAATTCCAAGGATGTAAAAATACTAATGATTCATGATAAACTCGAAATGGTAAAGTCATTTCAATTATGAAAACGAATTTTTAATAGTATCTATGTAAACGTTAATACAATTAATGTTTAAACTTTTTTACCCTACAACAATTTTGAAATGAAATTCGTCCAATACTACCTACATACATAAATTTTATTAATTATGTATTCTAAAAAATAACGAAGTTGATAATCTATAAGGCTAATATTATACTTCCTATACATACAAATTATTTTTAAGATATTTTAAAAGTATCTACTTATAAGTATGTGTTAAGAATGTACTTATAAGTATGTGTTAAGAATATTCGATAAAGGTATATTCTAAGAATAAACTTTTACGAATATTCCGAGATCCTACGTACACGAATATACTTAGTATATTCGGTACGAGAATATACTTTGAAGTATATGCAAAGAACATGAAATTTAGAATGTTTTTTAAGGTAGATGCTATGCTTGTACTACACATATACTAAAAAGAATATACTCCGACGAATGTTGGTAGTATATGCTTAGAACATGATGCGAACATCATTGTTATGTGGGTGTGAGGTCGTTTATTTTCATGCAGTTCTCGAAAAGATCAAGTTTTTTGCGAAATGTCTCAATTTGACCAACCAACTGTGATACATTTTTCCCCTGGAGTTGTAGGTTTAATGTGTTCAAGTGAGAGGTAATGTCTGTTAGAAATGCCAGTTGATGAAGAAATGTTTTGTTCTTAAGCTTTGTTATAAATACGTCCGTGTTAAAAACAATTTCCGTTTCAAAAAACAGTAAGATCTCTTTTCTTAAAGAAAAAAATTTCTATGGCACTTACTTGCACTCAACCAGCGTATCTCTGAATGTAGGGAGACGTCCTTATATTCAGTATTTAATTCTCCCAAGAAAGAGATGAATTTTCGGTGTCGCTGAGCTCTGTTTCCTCCTCTTAAACTGTTTACTATCTGCACTACAGTTTTCATAGTATCGTTGATTTTAATTATCTTTCCGCAGAGAGCCTCTTGATGGATAATGCAATGAAACATAACACAGTTAACACCATTTTCCCGCAAAAGTCCAGTCATTCCCGTTATGCGTCCCGTCATTGCTTTTGTTCCGTCGCGTGTCGGACCAAACGCTAGAGCACTTTTGAAAACCGCCTATATTTTTCACAGCGTCACTACCGGCTTCAAATATATTTATTTATACCTTTGTTCCCGTCTTCCATGTGGTGCAGTTTTAGAAGTTCCTCAGTTACACAAAAATCTTCACTGATGCATCTAACAAAAATTAATACAGTGGAACCTCGATAACTCGGATTAATCGGGACCGTGGCCGATCCGGGTTATCGAAAATCCGGGCTAGCCGGAGAATATGGTAAAAATTAATAAAATACGGTATACTTACAGATAAACTCCGTTAGAATTGAAATAACATGAAATATATTATATAAATAAGCACAGTACCTACACATCTAAATTACTAAAAACACGCAAACACAAACCTAAGCAAACGGAAGCGAACAATACAATACTGTATTCATACAGTCACAATCGGAACAATGTTTTGTTATTATGTATTAAGAACAGTGAAAACTAAGACCATTGATTAAAAAATAATTTTTGAAGATATTCTTCTTTAGGCGCGATTCGATTGAGGGTAAAATTGTACTAAAATCTGCGAGCCTGCGCACACAGAGAGCATGTAGTTCCTTGCTAATCTTTCAAGATAGGTATTTATGTATCTGTATCCGTGCAAATAAGTCATTAAAAGAATATATTAGTGTTTTTAGTAAATGTATTATTTATTATAATTCTTGTGTTTTTGGATTTGTGTTTCTCTGTAGTAAAATAATTATTTTACACTACATAACATTTTTACACTACTTGTCGCCGTGCTGTGTAATTATATCCGAAACTTACATGTCAATTAGAAGGACCTCGCTGGTGTAGTTGGTAGGGCGTTAGCTCCGTGATTGGAATGACGCGGGTTCAAATCCTGGGCGATTCATATTTTTTTTATTTTTGGTTGTTTTAATAAAAAATTTTTGAAAGTGGTAGATAAGAAAGTTAATTTAATTTTTAAATAAAATACAAATAACCTGTTAAGTATATTTACTTTGTTGAAATTACCTATATAATAGAAGAATATCTTCTTACGTGCGTACAAAGTATACACACATTCTTTTTTTAAATAGTCTTTCTTAAACAATGCTAACACAGTTTGAAATAAAAAATAAAGCAATACTACAGACAGGTGCATGTTGTTTCTGCCGGCTTGTGCCATGAGTCATTTTTACTATCGTATAATTCAAATTACACAAATACACATTATCTCTCAAATATTATATTACATACATACATTTTTATTGTTGAAATTTTTATCTGATAATTAACTATTTTGATGGGAAATAAGCCACAATTAAATTGAAAAAATTATTTTATTAACATTTCGACGCCCAGAACGGGTGTCATTGTCAGAATACAAAATATGTACTGAAAATCAAAATGTTTATCTGATGAAAATCGGTCCGGGTTAGCCGGACTTCCGGGTTATCGGGGGCCGACTTATCGGGGTTCCACTGTAGTTGATTTTTGTCAGTAATATCAACAGATTCGTCCAGGGCTAAGGAGTAGTACAAACGATCATGAACTGTGTCGACACCATTTTTTTTAAATACATGAGTATTCAGCTCATCAACTCTTCTAGATACAGTTTGATGGAAAACTGAAACACATTCAAAAATTTTGGCCATCTTTTCATCTCCAAAGGATCGCGCCATTTTAACCGCACACCGCTTGATCATTTCTCCATCTCTAAATGCCTTTTTACTTTTGACAAGCTCTAAACATACTTCATATGATGCTGCTAAGCTTAATGATTGAACAGCTGTCGGTTTTGTAAATAGAGCTTTTTTGTTTATTCAATTTAGCTTTAAGTTCTTTTACAAGAATATTGCGAGCTTCACCTTGATATTTGTCGTATTTTGTTTTGTGCTGGGTTTCATAATGCCTACTAATATTGTGTTCTTTTGATATCTTCGGTCCAGAAATTAACTGTAGTGGTGTAGGATTTGCAAACGAAATTTTTGGTTATTATTTAGCCAATGTCTATACTGTTTCAGTCATGTAAGTAAAACTAATCAAATATTTACTAAGTGGATTTATTATTATGTATATCATAAAATTTAGATATGTTTTGAAAATTAAAATGAATAATACATATTTGGATAATATTAAAAATTAAAAACAAATGAATAATTACTAATGTACGAATACATACAGTATGTCCCTGTAAGTTGGAACCATATGGAAAACTTTTTTATTATTGACTTTACGAAAAAAAGATATTCTTCATAAAAAGTTCTGCATGGTCTAAAACCGAAGATGCAATCATCTGATATTAAGTTTTATTAATAGTATATGAGAGATGTCAAAAAATATGAATTTCTTTCAAGAGTAACGTATCTTTATACAGAGAGGGGCTAAATTATGGAATAAATTAATTTTCTCTAAAATGGACGACTTGGGAGAAAAATACTGAAACAGGTCGATTTTTATTTTTAAATTATAATTTTTTTGGCATATATTTCATAATAGTGACGTCGTCCATCTGAGCGTGATGACGTAATCGATGATTTTTTTAAATGGGAATAGGGGTCGTGGGGCACCTCATTTGAAAGGGTGTTCAATTCTCTATTCAGTAATATAAACACAAATATCATTATTTATACAGGGTGGCCAAAAAAATAATTTTTGAATTATATTAATTGGCGAAAAAAGAAGAATGTATACAATTTATTTAAATCAAAATACTTTCTATCGCTGTCAGAAAATAGAAAAAACTGTTTATTTGGCAAATAAACATTGGTTTTTGGCTTAAATTAAATGTTCAAACTGCCAAGAGGTATGTACGTGGGAGGCTGTTTGTGATTTAATTTAAGCAAGAAGAAATGTTTATTTGTGAAATAAACATTTTTTTTTATTTATTGATAGCAATAAAATGTATTTTGAGTTAAATAAATTACATACATTCTTCTTTTTGCGTCAATTAATTTAATTAACAAATTATTTTTTGGTCACCCTGTATAAATAATGATATTGTTTATATTACTGAATATAGAATTGAACGTCCTTTCAAATGAGGTGCCACATGACCCCTATTCCCATTTAACAAAATCATCGATTACGTCATCACGCTTAGATGGATGACGTCACTAGTATGAAATATATGCCAAAAGATTGTAATTTAAAAATAAAAATCGATCTGTTTCGAGATTTTTCTTCCAAATCGTCCATTTTAGAGAAAACGATTTATTTCTAAATGTAGCCCCTCTCTGTGTAAAGATACCTACTTTACTCTTAACAGAAATTCATATTTTTTGACATCTCTCATATACTATTAATAAAACTTAATATCAGATGATTGCATCTTCGATTTTAGACCATTCAGAACTTTTTATGAAGAATATCTTTTTTGCGTAAAATCAATAATAAAATTTTTTCCATATGGTTCCAACTTACAGGGACATACTATATATGCTTACATTAGTAATTATTAATTTGTTTTTAATTTTTAATATTATCCAAATATGCATTATTCATTATAATTTTCAAAACATATCTAAATTTTATGATATACATAATAATAAATCCACTTAGTAAATATTTGATTAGTTTTACTTACATGACTGAAACAGTATAGACATTTGCTCAATAATAACCAAAAATTTGGTTTGCAAATCCTACGCCAATACAGTTAATTTCTGGACCGAAATAGCATAGGATATGTAACTAATATTCTGCATACAAACCCTACTCGAATTCAGTCGCTGCCGTGACTGAAATGGTATAGGTTTTGTAAATTCGCGTACGGGCACGTACAAAGAAACATAGGTGGTAGAAAAGAATATTGGACTGGGACCCGCCGGGAAGAAGATGGAGAGGAAGACCTGATATGAAATAGAAAATTTACTTAAGAAATGATATAGGTAGAGACCTCAGAGAAGGTGACTGGGAGAATAGAGTGTTGTGGAGGACGAAAACGGCAAACTCATAATGGGAAAAGCCAAAGAAGAAGAAGAGCAAATTTGCAATGGTTGGCAATGGATGGGGCTACCTGGCAAAATAGACTTGGGAAGGTGGATGCTCTACTATAGGGCAGTAGTAGGTACCAATGATGATGATGAGCATCCACTATTGTCTTTAATCATAATAAAAAAAACTAGTTGTCATCACTAAAAATCATTCAAATACCTACTCTAAAGCATTTGCTCAATAGATTTCTGTGATATTATTATAACAATTAACATGGTAGCAGTGGCGGCTCGTGATTTTTACCATAGGGGAGGCTATACCTAACTGTAAAATATCTAGACAAATTTGCACTAGCAACAAAAATCCGCCAAAAGAATCTAATTTAAGTCCCCCTTTATTTGACCATTTTTATTTACATTTTATAATATCATCATAATTTCATAATATCATATCATTTTAAAAATAGTTAGTCAAATTTTAAAAGTGTATTACCAAAGTTGGTGTCGTTTATTTGTTAACAATTCTATCTCTATAAGTAGATATGCATATCAAAATAAATACAGATTTGAACATTTGTAGTCCATACAGGTTGAAGGTTAACATTTTTTAAGATACTCACGTGATTTTTTTTAATTCTAAAAGCGGCCTACTGCGAATCCAAAAACACGGTAAACACCGATATTTTGCTTTTCATTTCAGATATAGGAAAAAGTTATTTGAACAAGTTGTTCCAAATATTATTCAAACCCCACATACCAAATTTCATCACAAAATTCGCACTTTTAGTTTTTTCATTATTTGTAGTCATGATCCTAAAATTGCAAAGGAGGCTGCTGGCCGATCAGCCGCCCTTGCCCAATCTCCGGGCAGCGTGTGCGTTAAACTATAATACAGCTTTAAGGAGACCGGGTCTCCGTAAACGCTGCTGCGCTGCGCGGAGCATTAGCAAGTGAGATTTTCCGGTCATTTAGGATCCTGACTACAAATAATGAAAAAACTAAAAGTGCGAATTTTGTGATGAATTGGTATGTGGGGTCAGAACATTATTTGGAACAACTTGTTCAAATAACTTTTTCCGATATCTCTAACGCGAAGCAAAATAGCAAAGTAAACAAAACAGTGTAGCATGTGAAAAAATTTATTGGGAGGCTAAGCCTCCCTTGCCTCCTCTGATCAGCCGCCACTGCATGGTAGCCACTATAGGTAGGTACTAAGAAAATTTGGTACCATGCAACTCATAATCTAAAATAGCAGAGCATATATATCTTCAAGTTACATAACACTTTAGTAACTGATTAGTATTGATAGGTCCAACACAAGTTGGCATTTAATGTCACAATGTTCCAAAAGTTTTTGATAAACGAAAAAAGTTTAATTTTATATGACCGTTCGTTAATGCTATCTTGTTTATATTAATAATTATGCAGAGTTGATTGACCTTTGCACTCACTTTTAAATTGATTTGAAATATAATCACACACACTCAAAATGACTTCGTTGATTGTAAAATCCCATAGGTCAATTTCTCACTGAATTTACCTTAATCTGAATTACCGCATCAACAATTACGAGTATCATAATACTATGTGGAAGGCATTATGTATTATTTTATCTACTTCTATTATTTTATCTATTATAAAAAGTATTATCTGTTATAAAAATCTGTTAAAAAAATAGGTACCTACTAATTAACAGGATTTCAAAAAGATATTAGTCCAGGGCGCATCTGTTTTGAGATGGATGTTGAGAGGTGACTCATATTTTTTTGCAGAAATTGCTTGGAAATTACTCATACAATAATAATTGAGTTATCCTCCCACTCAAAAAGTTCCGGAACATTGTTTAAATAATCAAAATGTCAAAAAATTAAGGAAAAATTCGATTTTTTTCTTCGTTTTTTGATTATAACTTTAAAAGTGTTCATTTCCGAGAAAAGTTGCACTGGCAGAAAAGTTGCGTAATTAAATTTTCTACAAGATAGGATTGGTAAAAATTTTTAAAAATTGTCACCCTTGTTGCAAAATAGCAATAATTGCGAAAAAAACATAAAAAACAAGTATTTTTCGCATTTTACTTTTTCAACAAGTTATGCTACACTTTGGACCTTCATATTTCACCCAGAAAAACTTTATGATATAATAAAACAATAGTGTAAATTTCATTAAGATCGGTTCAATAGTTTTAGCAAAATCAATTGTGCAATTCAGATTTCGCAAAAAAAAATGCAAATTTTTAAAATTTTGCAGAACTGAAAATAAAGCAGATAGTACGTTGAATTTTTTTGCGTATATAAGAACACGGTATCTTTCATTTGCAATATGCAAAATTAAAATCGGTCAGGATTTTTTTTTAAATAAACAATAATTTTTGGTGCTAAGCGCAGGACAGCGGATACGTTTGCTCTGATTGGGCATTCCAATGACCTGTTAAGTTGGTGTTTTAGTTTTTATTGTTTCGAGAACAGAGACAAAAGTAAGTTTATACTTGTAGTGATTTTTTAAATAGTTTTTAAAAGCAACAGGTACTTAAGTGTAAGGTACATTCCATGTCAAATCAATCAGGCAAAAAATTTTGGATCTCCGGTTTGTCTGAAAATTGGTATATAGCTTCTGCGGGACGTAAAAATAAGATATTTAAGGTCAAAAAATCTTCTTCTTCTTTTTTTCTCAAAATGTGATTTTATGCGATTTTACAGTGATTTTGTGTTTATTTAAACAAATTTGCATTTTCTGTCGTAAAGTATCAATGAAAAACATAATATTTTAATAGAAAGGACTCAAAAATGTCATTATATGGCATTATAACAAGTTATTTTGAATCAAAACAAGTTTTTAATCAAATTTTATAGTGTAAAAAACGTTAAAATACCGTTTTTTTACATTTTCCTCCATTCCCAAAATACATCATCATCGATTTGGCTAAAAATTTGCCCACAGATATCTAAAAGATAGAACTTTAAGTGGTTAGAAGGATTTGAATTATATTACAATACCAAAAAAGTTACATGCAGTAATATCAGACTCAAAAGTATATATTAGTCCAGTCGGGATAGCATTTGACCTTGAATGCCGAGCTGCCCAAAATTTTATTTTTCTGATCTTTAAGGGAGTCAATAGTAGCCTAAATTTAAAATCACGAATGAATTCCTCCGTTACGTTAGCCGCCATCTTGATTTTAAAGGAGAACCTGTTTGGCTCAATACCTCCGCCATTTTTCGACTTTATTTTTTTACCTCCAACTTTTCGACAAAAATGGTAGGAACTGAAATTGTTCCAAATAAATTTATATTTACAATTATTACAATTTTACGTATTTACAATTATTACAATTTCTTTTTAACAATTTTTGTCGTGAGGTCGATATTTTCGAGTTAATTTTACTTACAGTAGACGCCTATATTTTTGACTATAATATTGCATGTAACTTTTTTGGTATTGTAATATAATTCAAATCCCTTTCACCACTTAAAGTCCTATGTTTTGTCTATCTGTGGGCAAATTTTCAGCCAAATCGATTATGACGTATTTTAGGAATGGAGAAAAATGTAAAAAACGGTATTTTAACGTTTTCTACACTATAAAATTTGATCAAAAGCTTGTTTTGAATCAAAGTAACTTGTTATAATGCCATATAATGACATTTTGAGTCCATTCTATTAAAATATTATGTTTTTCATTGATACTTTACGATAGAAAATGCAAATTTGTATAAATAAACACCAAATCACTGTAAAATCGCATAAAATAACATTTTGAGAAAAAAAGAAGAAGAAGATTTTTTGACCTTAAATATCTTATTTGTACGTCCCGCAGAAGCTATATACCAATTTTCAGACAAATCGGAGGTCCAAAATTTTTTTTGCTCCAAAATTGAGTGATTTGAAATGGAATGACCCGTAAATATTTTAGCATGGTAATGAAAAATTATATCAATATTCTATTTGGAAAATGTAAAATGTTCGATTTACACAAGTTGATTTAAAACAAAACTTCTACCAATCTTTATCTAATAGGTATATTATTTTCTTACTCTATATTTTGTTGTATTTTAATATTTAAATTCCACAAAAATCAAACTAATTTGATTATTGTTTGTGAAATATGGTTTAAACAATGGCATATATTTAAAAATAATCAGGCCCGTGCGCAGAATTCGTTTATGGGGGGGGGGGGGGTTTTGACATATGTGTATCATGTTAGGTTATGAAGTTAATAAAAAATAATAAGAAACTTTTCTTATAAATGAAGACATTTTATTGTGTCTTGGTCTTGACTTGATATTCAGTTATTATATAATAAATTAACTCTGCGAGGTGTAGAAAAAAACTTCTCCAAAACTCTTTGCGGATCGACCTCGACATCGCGATGTATATTGAGCGAAGCTAATCCGTTCAGCCGATCTTCAGACATTGTTGACCTGAGGTAAGTTTTGAGGCGACGCAATGTTGAAAAGGAGCGTTCATTCGTTGCTGTCGTTACAGGCAGAACTGCCAAAATGCGAAGCATTTGATGTACATTTGGAAATGCATCTCCATTGCACACATCGAGTGCTTCAAGCGAATTTTTAACGTTCTTTCCGGCGATGCGTTGACGCCAAAGTTTGACTTCGTCTACCCAGATGTCACGGGAATCATCCCGCAAAATTGAAGAGTATGGTTCAAACAGTTGAGCGCAGGATTCTTCATTGAAATTCTTCATTTTGTTGGGGAAGAGGCAAGCAAAGTTTGATAAAATTTTGCGGTGATTCAAAAATCGATCTTGTATATGGGTCAGAAACAAATCAATGTATGGGATGTAAATCGTTATGCGAAAATAATCTTGAACTGAATCAGTTTGTACGTTGGAGCGTTGAGTCTGTTTTGACGCGAGCCTTGGTTTCCGCAGTTCGATGTCGTATTTTGCGCTGATTTCGCTCACGGTTTTGATAATTCCTCTGAAGTCCTTTTCGGCGTTTTCTCTTCTTTCAAGCAGGACTTGTTTCGCAGCATCAGCCAGTTCGATAGCCTCGCCAAGATCCTGGTTTTCGGACTGAAGTACTCGACTGAGAGACAAAGTCAAAGAATGTACTGAGCTCAAAATATGCATGGAGATCTGGAAATTAAATTCAAAGAATGAAGAATATACAAACATCTTATAATAGAGAGCTGGTAACGTGCTAGTGTGAGTCTTGAATTTTACCTGGAAATTTGCAGTTTTTATTGCTGAAAGAAGTTGGAAAGCTCCAGATGAAGTCGTCGGATCCTTCCAGGTGGTCGAAATCACATCAAGAGCGCGAATTACTGCTGGTTGTAAGTGCAGATAAGTTGCGACAGACTCGTGTTGCTCTACCCATCTGGTTTTGCAAAATTTTTTCAATTTCTTCAACCGACTTTCACGTAGCGTCTCATCTTCATTGATCGCATCTTGAAGAGCATTTTGGCGTTTCGGATAGATGAAGAAAGTATGAATGCTTTCGAGGGTTCCCAAACAATTTCTGATTGCTGTTATATTGCATGCAGAGCTGACTGCCAAATTAAAGCTGTGAGCCGCACAATGGGAGTAGAGCGCGAGTGGATAACGCTCTCTGACAACAGCTTGGGCTCCATGGAATTCTCCGCTAACCGCTCTCGCGCCATCATATCCCTGTCCGAGAAAATATGTGCAATTAAGTCCGGAAGAATCCAAGAAATTGAGATAAGAAGTTCCTATTCCTTTTCCAGTGAAATCTGTGATAGTGATGAAGCACAAAAAATCTTCACGAATGATAAACTTCCCGTCGCTCTTATCCAAGTATCGAGTGCAAATTGAACTTTGTTCTATTCCTGCAATGTCCGGTGTGTCATCTCCAAGAAAAGAAAAGCCCATCGATTCGTTGACTCGATCGACAATGTGATTCATGATCAGATCGTGACAAATGTTAATTAGTTCATTCTGAACTCGGTTGCTTATATACATAGCATTCTTTGGCGATTCAACCAGTTGTTTCTTCAACTTCTCATCATTTTTTGCTTGAAATCTCAAGAGAGCTCGGAAATTTCCATCATTAATTAACGGTTCATCTTTAGAAATTCTCCCCGTATCCCTGGAACCCCGAAGAGCAAGCCCTTGCCGGCCACAAAGAATAATTGTTTCAATAATTGGAATCATGCGTAGTTTACTTTCATTTATAAAGTCAAGTTTTTGTTTCGAAAGTTGTAAATCAATGGATAAAGCATTTTCGTCTTCGATTTTCAGTCTCAAGCTCCATTGCAACAGGCTTCTCTTGTGATATTCTGATGCATTGTGCTTTTCGAAAGTGTCCAGTGCTTTTTTCCAGTTTCTCAATGGATTCGTGACTAACTGGCCCAAGGTTTGGCGACCAACCCCTCCCGCTCGAGCACAAAATAAGACACAGCATTTGCAAAATGCACCGTCTTCTCTCTCCGAGTACGCCAGCCATGAGTATGTCAGGAGCCAAGAGCGTTGGAACTTCAAATTTCTAGGGCCCGATGCGGGAAAACTGTAGCCGTCAGGTGGAGTCCAAATTTTCTTTTGCAATCCAGGGATTAAATTTATCCCATCAGCCGAAGACCTTTGTACGAATAATCCTATATCGTATGAACTTAGATTATCATTCGTAGAGCAAACTGGCGAAGATGGACTTTTCGGTACCTCAGGATCTCAGGTACAAGATCGAGAAAGTTGAGAATGTCGAAACAAAAATTGACAACAAAATATTTATTATCAAGTCGGTTTGACTTTCGTAGAATAAGGACTATTGCTAGTGGAAAATTATGTGGAAAAATTCTCGATGGGGGGGGGGGGGGGTTAGAACCCCCAAAACCCCCCCTGCGCACGGACCTGAAAATAATAAACTTTTATTCTCTTAAACTTTTATTCTCTCTAAGTTAAAATAATATGAACAAAGAAAGTTTTTGGTTAAAAAGGTATTATTTCAAAGGACAGATAATGTGTTTTTATTTTGCAATAAACAAATTTATTTATATCGAAATGTACTAAAAATTAAAGTTTATCAATACGTTATTTTTGATTTTTGCTTCGAGTTACATCAGTCAAGATATAATAATGCAATTTTTTTATGTTTCCATTTTGAAAGTTAGATTTCATTTTTTTCTCGGCTCAATAAGTAGTATTTTTTTACTGATATGGAATATGTTTATTAACTTTTTTAAGGTGTTTGTGACTTTCAAACATTTTGAAAGTTTGTACATAGAAAGAGCTTCAAATGACAAACATTTTAGCACAAGAAAAATTCACGTATTGTTTACACTTTTGTTGTAAATGGCACTCAACTTTGAAAGTCTGTATCTCGAAAACTACCGAACATAACCTAACTTTTTGTAGTTATACTTCTTTAGGCGCGATTGAGAGTAAAATTTCATAATACTGCGCGCATGCGCACAGAGACAGTATGGCGTTTAGTTGCTAAATCTTTCTAGTTATGTATAAATATATCAGTGCAAGAAAAGGTGTGAAAAGACTATATTAGTGTTTTTAGTAAATATATTTATTATAATTTTTGTGTCTTTGGATTTGTCTTTCTCATGAGTAAGATCAGTATTATTAAAACATTTTATTGTATATTTATTATACATCACCTTGTCTGTTTGCTACCGTGAATTGTCATTAGGTACGTTCGAACCGATACAGACACAGTCCTCGTAGCGTATTTGGTATAGCATTCAGCCAGAGATCGAGAGGTCTTGAGTTCGAATCCAGTGCAATCCTATACTTTTTTTTTATTTTTTTGAAAGGGGTAAGCACAAAATTAGTTTGGTGTTTAAAAAAAATTAAAACGAACTGTTTAAAGTACAGTGGAACCTCGATAAGTCGGCCTCCGATAACCCGGAAGTCCGGCTAACCCGGACCGATTTTCATCAGACAAACATTTCAACAATAAAAATGTATGTATTATGTTAAAACATTTTATCTGTAGCCGCTTCTGGAATGTCTTAAAAATATCGAGTTTCATTGATAAAACTTGGCTTTGACCATAATATAATGTAAAAATGACTCATGGCACACGGCGGCAGAACGTTCATTATCCATTATCGGGCTATCGCAAACAACAGGCACCTTTTATTCCTTTATTTATTTTCAACTGTCTTTTTTAAAAAATTATTTTTAGAACAATGGTCTTTTAAACTTTAAAGAGCCACTGTTCTTAAATAACATAACATCGCATGGCAGACGAAATTGACACAACCGAAACTGACTGAGTTTTTTTACCTAGAAATAAACAATACTCTATCTATACTGTCTATACTACAACTATAATAGGTAAGGTAGATGTGTAATATGCATATATAATTCATGTTGTTTTAATTATAACGGACTTTATCTATAAGTATACCGTATTTTATTAATTTTTACAATGCTCTCCGGCTAACCCGGATTTTCGATAACCCGGATCGGCCGCGGTCCCGATTAATCCGAGTTATCGAGGTTCCACTGTATATTTATTTCTAAGAAATCATATAATAGAAGTATAACTTCTTACGTGCGTACAAAGTACACACACATTCTTTTTTTTAAAGAAGCGGTATTAAAGACCTTTCCAATGAGCGTTTATAAATTTCATTTGATTGAGCACCTAGTTTAAAAGATATTTTATTTGTTTATAAGCAAAAAAATTTAGTCCATTGAAATGTTACATTTCTTATAGAGGAGTAAATTCTATTTTTTTTAATGTGTAGGGGGATTCAGTAAAAGCTTAAGTTCAAGTTTTTGGGGTCGCCACCCTTGTCCCCCGGCCGCCATCTTGGAAAAAGGTGTGCAAAGGGCTTTCGCATTGTATCTACTAAACTAGCAACCCTACAGAAAATTTCCTACACATAAAATGTAGCAAATTAAATTTTCTACAATTTTATATCTATTACTTTTTATCGTCAAATGACCAATAAAAAAGTTATAAACAAAAGAGAAAATTTTGTAAGAAGTTTCCTTTTGGAGGTTATAGGTAACTTTTTTTTCCACCTACCTCTACCGAAAGTATACTTTTCCGGACCTGATTGTAGGGAGCAAAGTTGTACTTTTCCTCCCTAGGGAGGAAAATATTTTTCCTCCCTAGGGAGGAAAAGTAAAAGTGACGTCATGGTATTTCATTCATGAAATGTAACTTATTGACGCCCTGTACAATATCTATTTTCTATTACGTAAGTTTCTATACATTTTAACGTTTCTTTATAAAACACTCTGTATTTTGCAGAATGGTAAAAAACAGTAAATTGTTATTTTGATTTAACAATGTTTACATTATTAATTTGACTTATATTTGACAGTTGACAGTTATATTGTACGTACTTGTTAGTTTTAGTTCTAATAAATTTTGTTGGTTAGTTACATAAATAAATTAAGTAAAAATGAAAAAATGACTTGTTATTTGAGGAAGGTGGAAAAACCATATGTATAACATGGGAGTAAAGTGCCTTTTCCTCCCTTGAATGATTACTGCCCTCCGCTACGCGTCGGGCAGTAAACTTCATTCTCGGGAGGAAAAGTAGCACTTTCCTCCCTTGTTATACAAATAGCTATTTCGTTCATTTCACAATAAAATAACATCATAGCGATTGTGTAAAGGATTTTTCAAAGAACAATTTCCACTATAAAGTTGTTTAATATTATTTATTTGTCTAGGTTTTACAGCGCTCTAAACTTGACCAGATTCTCGAATTCTCATAGGAATACAATAAAAACAAAACCTTAGGCTTACTTTTCTATTTATACAGGGTGTCCAGAAACTTTACCGACAAACGAAGACAGGAGATTCCTCAGATAATTTTAAAATAATTTAACCAAATTCACCTAGTCTGAAGGGAGCTAGAGCTCTTTGAAAATGGTGTCTTGTAATTAGTTTTTCTTAAATACCTCCCGATTAGAGATAAATCGATTCCATCTATTGCGAAATTCTAGTACCGGTTATAGGTGTCCGTTTTGGGTAGGGCAACGGTTATTTTATCGCATAACTTTTTTGTCTTTAAATTTTAAGCATTTTGCACTTTGCATTATTAAAATGTGAGGTATTCTAGTACCGTACACATGGCCTACTTTGCCCAGCAAATTTCAGTTTTATTTAAATATTTCTTTTCTTAGCACATATAAATAAATACAAAAATTATTTTGAGAACTCTCGAAATATTAACCGAGAATGTTCTTATTATTTTTTATAAAAATCTGTAACACAGCCGAGAAAAAAAAAATAAATACAAGGTGGGCAAAGTTGCCCCGGAAAAGTTCAACATTGCCCACCTATTTTAAATTCACTGTAGGGCAAAATTAAAACGTAATAGGACTACTTTGCCCATGGCATACGTTTTAATTTGTCTACTATTCCCACGATATACGTTTTTAATTTTATTTTTTAATAAAAACTAGAATAAAAAGCTCTATTTTTCAGAGTTTTCTTTAATTTCAGAGAAACTTTTATTAAAAAAATTGGAAAAAAAATTATTGCACTTTTATTATAAAAATAGAAAAAAATATTACACTTTTATTAAAAAAAAAAACACGACAAACTATAACTGAAAAAAACTTAAATTTTCTTTAAAAGAAAAATATCCTCTTCTACTTTTGGAAGGTTCCTTTAATGTTTTTATAATGTCTTCAAAATTGACGTCCGATATGTCTAATACAATATATATGTTTGGATAAAAAAACCATTTATATTTTTTCTTAAAAATTTTACGGTGCAGTATGTATTGTCGTCGTTTATTACTACTATAATTCCGATGAAATGTTTAACGGTTTTTTTTTGTAAGAAATTGGACCACCACAAAAGTACCAATTTTTAGATTATTTCCATCTACTTCGATATTTTCATCAGACTCGATATTTTCAACCATTTCATCATGCTCTTCTTGATGTAATTCATCTGCCTCCCCACCAATATCATCGCCACTGTTAGTCATCTCCATTTCTTCTGCTAAATTTTCGTTGCCACTCGTCTCCATCTCTATTTCTTCTTCTAAATCATCGTTCCCACTTCCCTCCTGATTCTGACCAATCTCTTCAAATTGAACTGATTGACCGGGTTCAGTATTAAGCAACTTTTATTTTTGTTTTTAATGGTATTCCCTTTATTTTTTGTTGCAAAAAAATTTAATAATGCATTATCAATATCAGAACTTATATTTTTGGCAAATCTCTCATTTGGCATCTTTTTTAGCACTTCATGTGGGCCAAAGGGACAAATTCTAGTTGCACGAAATAAACTTTGAAGATTTTTTTGAAAATTTGGTTCAATCACGTCTATTAGTTTTGTTAGCAATTGAGGAAAGATGGTTTTTTCAACTGAATTTAAGTTAGGTTGACTAGTTTTTAAATCAGTAAGGATCTTTTTCCAGGCTCTTTTTAAAGGCCGGAAAAATCCAACATCAAGTGGTTGTGTAAGCCCTGTAGAATTAAGTGGCAAAAATACAAACCTTATATTTGCCCTTTGACAAGCCCTTATTATCTCAATATTCAAATGTGAGGACAAGGTGTCCCCAATCAAAACCTTTGTGCTGTTATCCCGTTTTGACCAAGGTAAAACAACTTTAAAAAACCAGTCTTGGAAAGTTGATGCATCAAGGAGCACCATATTCTGCACTTGCAACATCCACTAAATGACGTTCTTCTATTTTAGTGAGTGTAAGGGGATGGCCAATGGAGGAAACATGCGTTCGTTTAATTTTATTCAGAATAGTTCGGCATGGCACCTTAAAACGTTCTTCTGCCTGACGGGAACTTAAACCTCCCCTCACTGCTTCCACAGCTCGTTCAAGCATGATTTCAGAGTAGTTTACATACTGCCTTGCTCCCAATTTTTTACTGCTTTTTCTTGGCATTTTGATTGGTCCTTGAACGAAAAAAAAAACAATTAGGTAAATACTTACATGCTTTTTTACGTAAAAATTAATACTTTGTAGCGTTAAACTCAAAAGCACACTTCCGATTCCTTTTAAATGACTCTAAAACATTTTATATAAAAAAATTAAAAATTAAAAATTAAAGACAAATGACAGGACAACATTGCCCACTTGGATTTTATTTTATAAAGAAGAAACATGTAATCCCTGATAAACGTTTCATCTCAAATGCAGTTAAAACAATACTAAATAAGACGTATAAACAAATATTTAGTTAATATTACTACTGGTGTATACCCAGCAGTGCTTAGCTTTTACCCTAAATAAACTACAAACACGTGTTCAAATTTCTTACCTTCCTACAAGCATTACACTTCACTCACACAGGTTAGATTACACCGTCTTGATTTATGCATGTTTCTTAGTACGCGTGTAAACGTCTGTGGTACTTTGTTATGTTGCCAAGTATTTTTTTTACAAATATTATAACCCTTACAGTGGGCAAAGTTGAACCCACTGGGCAAAGTAGGCCATGTTTACGGTACTTAAAGATACTCTTACTTTAAGTCGGTAGGAGTAGGACAAACCGTTTTCTAGAAAAATCGATTTAGAAATAGTAGCATTTAAGTGTAGCATAACTGGTTCAAAAAAAGTAAAATGCGAATACCTACTTGTTTTTTATGGTATTTTTCACATTTATTGCTATTTTGCAAGAAGGGTGACAATTTTAAAATGTTTAACCAATCCTATCTTGTAGGAAATTTAGTTACGAAACTTTTATGTCAGTGCAACTTTTCTCGGAAATGAATAGGTACTTTTAAAGTTATAATAAAAAAACGTAGAAGAAAATCGAAATTTTCCTTAATTTTTTGACATTTTGATTATTTAAACAATGTTTCGGACCTTTTTGACTGGGAGGATATCTCAAATATTATTATATGAGTTATTTTCAAGCAATTTCTACAAAAAAAAATATGAGTCACTACTCAACATCCAAATGTACTAATATTTTTACAGATTCGCCGCGCCCTGGTCTAGATGTAAACAGTACTTTTAGACGTACCTAATAAATGAAGAATTTGAAAGAAAACAAGTTGAGTTAACGGAGACAGTAAGAGCAATTACACAAAATTATAAATGAGGAAGTGGTTCATGCAAATCAACAAAGAAAAGAAAAGTAGTCGGAGCAGATGATATTCCTAGGGAACTGTGGGTAGCATAAGGAGAGAGGAATAAGTTGGCTAACAGGTTTATTTAATAAAATTATAGAAATTGAACAAATAGGGGGAAGACGAAGACGAAATGAAAAACAAATGGAGAAGGAGTATAACAATAATTAATATTATGTTAGAACAGGTGTGGGAGAGACTGATCAATTTCATGTAGGATTGCAACAAGGCTCGCTGCTTGTTAGACTTTATTTATTCGCATTAGTTTTGGATCAGATAATAGCGAAACTACAGAGTAACATTTACTGGTGCTTAATGTACCTATGCTAATGATGTAGTATTAGGAGGAAATGATGAAAGCGACTTAGAACAAAAACGGGAACAGTGGAGACAAACTCTTAAGGAAAAAGGTTGAAAACAGTAGGGCAAACAGAGTATTTGAAATGTATATACATTTAAAGATGGAGTTACTACAATAAAGTGATATCTTTGGATGGTGAAATCAGAAATGATTGTGAAAAGTAATAGTTTTAAGTACTTATACATAATAAGAAATACTTAAAGTAATAGGAAAATAGATGCGGTTGTGTGCAGTAAAATTGGGGTTGGATGGATGAAGTGGAAGGAAGAGAGTGGTGTGTTGTGTCACAGAAAAATTCCAGGCGGTGATTTATGCAATACTGCAATGTGCAAAGGGAAATAATGAGAGAGCATTTAAAAAAATAGCAGATCCATATATTGTCTGAGAGTCAAGTGAAAGTGAAGGCACTGGGGTGTCAAGAAGTGACGTCCAGAATGGCGTGGGCTGTATGAACTGGGAGACCGGAAAAAGATCGAGTTTGTCTAGGTATCAATGCACCAGAGCATCTAAAAAGCAGATTAGCTTGTTGAAAGAGGATCGAACGAATCAAACGGACCAGCCATAACCCTGGGAGCACCAAAGGCTGCAGTATGTAGGGCTGTAGAACACTGGATCCGAGAAAGTCACGAGCGATATTGGGAGAGAATTCCAAAACAAACATGGGAAAATCTTCATTGGTGGAGCATGTACCAGTGGCGGCCGGTCAGGGTCGGCAGTGCCGACCCACACATTTATAGATATTATAGATTTTTTAATATTTAATTTAATCAGAGTTAATGTCATTTGTATCTGTGAAATAAAAAAAAATCTCAGATAATACAGACTAAATTTTATTCATGGTTTTTAAAAGAATTCGACCAGTTCGAGCGTTGGAGTTATAACAGACTTTTCAAAAAATGAATGATCCGAACCATTCATCTGACTGTTTTCGCCGTTTTCGGCTAGCCGACCCCAGCTCATCCCTAGCTTGACGATTTTCACGTAAAACTCAACGAAATACAAGTCGATGAGCAGCCAAACATACATTTCTCTCCGTAAGCATGTACGGCACATTTAAATCTGCCGATGCATCGGCATACATAATGGCTCGATGCCAGAATGAATCGATGCATCGGCATCTGCCGATGGAAGCATAGGCAAAAATTGTAAAGAATAATCACGCCGTTTTCACCGTTTAATTGATATTGCAATTTTTTTTAAGTTGTCAGGAATTATCATTTAGGGGACACTAGAATCAGATTATCCGTTAAATCAAAGTAATTATAGAGAACTAATAAAATTGTTTAAGAAATACCATTTGGAATTTTCTAATTTACTTTCTGATTCTAAGATATTTAGCGGCATGTCTAAAACAGTACAGAATCAACTAATATAATCAATTAGCTACATTTTGAATAACGTTATTGAATCTGAGATTCAGAAAACCATTTGCTTTTCGCTAGAAGTAAATGAAACTTCTGATTATCATGTCATTCACAATTATCAATTATTGTTGTTCGATACGCGTTACGTGGTAATATTTATGGAAGGTTTTTAGGTTTTACAGACAAGGCAGAATATATTTTTGGTGTTTTAAAGAACATACTAATATTTTTTGATATCAAAAATAAATTGGTATGGCAAACTGGGGCAAACTTATAAAGGCGCTGCCGTGATGTCCGGTGAATTGAATGGTCTCCAGGCAAAAGTTAAAACTATTGCACCACACATTTTATTTACTCACTGTTATGCACATAGAATGAATTTAGTTTTGCAGGATACTTTTAAAAAATAAAGAATATCGTCTTTTCTTGCCAGTTTAGCTCGCCTAAATGCATTACTATATTAGAACAATTTGTTAAAAAAAAAAAATGCAAACAGTTTGTCAGACGCGATGAAATTTTAAATCTCGGTTAGTTTTCACTGTAGCAGATTTTCGTTAACAGCTTTTGGAAGTTTATTTTATTATCGAAGGGGACGATTTTGAAAGTGGTGATATCTCGATCGGTGAAGCAATCGGTTTGAGAACTTTATTAAATGATTACTCCTTTTATGCTTTAAATATTTTTAAGAAAGAGTTGTCCAAACCGATTGGATATTCATTGTTGTTCAAAATCAGCCAACTGACATTATTTATTCCAAAAATAGAAGCAATTTCAGAGATTTTCGTAATGATAGTAGTTTCTAATATATATACCTACGCAGTGACGTTCTGGATTCGCTTGATATTTCCGAACCATCCCAAAAAAGACCAAGGCATGATACATCTCGACTATTACTCGAATACTACTATTATGCAAACAGATACCTACTCGTTTTTTCGAATTTTGAAGATTTAC
The DNA here is from genome assembly GCF_917563875.1 of Diabrotica virgifera virgifera. Lineage (NCBI taxonomy): Eukaryota > Metazoa > Arthropoda > Insecta > Coleoptera > Chrysomelidae > Diabrotica > Diabrotica virgifera. The sequence goes on from NC_065444.1 coordinate 225,555,622, forward strand.
AAATTTTTAACCTCTTTGACGATTCAAAATTTAAAAGTTACCTTCGTCAAAGAATTTCCAATATATTTATTATTACAAGTTAGGTAGTTAAAAATTATGCTGATCCAAATATTTTCGGAAATTTGGATAAGTTACAAAATATGTATAATTTTGTATAGTAAGTATGTACTGCAATTCATTACAACAAACTGTTCATCAATTCTCTTATTATCACCAACTGCTGCCTCAAATGAACGGGATTTCTCTTGTTTTAAAAGAGTCAAAACGTATTGTCGAAATACCATGAAACAAGACAGAATGTCAAGTAAACCAAACAAAAAAATGATGATGTAAGCCTTTTAATTTGATGGTATACCTATATGAGGAAAAACCTTGCCGACCCTGTCTCTAAGCCCACGAGCCGCCACTGGGCATGTACAAAAAAAAAGTACCTACAGAGGCACTGCTCCATATGGGCAGGAATGAACTGAGAACAGTAACAAGAATGGTGACCGGGCATGCACCAGTAGCAGAATTCTTGATTAAAAAGAATTTACAGTGGAGTAATATATGGGCAACCAAGAGGAGGCCCTGATAGCAAAAGACCTGTACAACCTTTTACAGAGTACAAAAATTGTGAACTGGATGTACAACGTTTAGGTATACAATTCTCGGACTTATTCTGGTAATACTAACTATATTTTATGTGTGTTTTTTTATAATGAATCCTACTCCACCATTTGACGTGTCTTCTTCGTTATTTGGCCCATTTGGTTGTTTTTAGCTCTTCTTCCAGTTCGATCATCTTCTGGTCCGATATAAGAGTTCTAACATTGTATGAAGTAATATACCTTTATCGCTCTTTGTGGTATCCTGATTTTCCGGGGATTCTTAGCACCGTCTGCTCCAATCGCTACCTTGCTTGGGGGTGTTGGAGCCACCGGAGATTGAGTTATTCAGTAGTTTCGTCTTTTATGGAAGATAACTTTTGGGTTTTTGAGCTATTAAAATGTCATGCTTGGTTAATGCGTGTTGGTGAGTTGGTTTGGATGGTGGAGGAGAAAAGGACTGTAGGTAATAGAAATACGTTTATATAAAAATAATTTATTGAATGATATTATCTGATGCATGACGAGAGGGAAACATTAAATAATACAATACTAAAAAGGTTTTAAACAATCAGACATAATAAAATAAAAATATAAGTCAATATTTTTCCGGTTGTACTTATAGTGAACTATGAGCTGACAATCAATTTAGCCGTGATATAATGTTACAAAATACTAAGCAGACCATACAACATCGTAAAACAATACAATACGACACAAAAATATAAATTATTGTAATAGTGAAAATATTATTGTTTAAAAACATTATAATATTAAAAATAGTATGGTATAACTAGACCCAAACCCAGACATCCAAAGTGAAAGTTATCCTCCAATACCAAATTGTTCTATATGGTCCACATAATGTCCACAAAAAAGTCACACCATTTTGAGCGTTGGGTTTGAGGGGGCGGGGAGAGTGGAGAGAAATCGGTATATTAGTAGCTTTTTACGTTTTTCGTCAATATTTCTAAAACTATGCAGTTTAGCTTGAACAACCTTCTATACAAAAATATTCTACATAAAATTTGAAATAAAAAAGGCCCTATGCATAATCCTTCTAAAATGAACGGTTCCAAAGTTACGGAGATAGTATATTATAATTGGTCCAAAAAAAGGCATAACCCAGACATCCAAAGTAAAAGTTTTCCTCCAACACAAAATTGTTCTATATGGTCCACATATTGTTCAGTAAAAAGTTACACCAATTTGAGCGTCCGGTTTGGGGGGGAGATGGGGGAGAAGTCGGTAGATTAGTAGTTATTTTACGTTTTTCGTCAATATTTCTAAAACTATGCCCAACAAAAAAGGCCCAATACATAATTGTTATAAAATCAACGGTTCCAAAGTTACGGAGGGTGAAAAGTGGACGTTTTCGATACTTTTTATATTATTTGGCCAATTTAATATTATTACGGATGAAAGAAATTTTTTTGTAAATAAAATTTGCTATTTCAGTGGCCGAGGATATGTTAGTGAAAGCCCTTGAAGAAACGTCACCCTCACCACCCAAAATCATCATCAATTGTCCAATTAATATAAAAAGTATCGAAAACCTCCACTTTTCACCCTCCGTAACTCTGGAACCGTTGATTTTATAACAATTATGTATAGGACCTTTTTTGTTTTAAATTATATGTCGAACATTTTTGTATAGAACATTGTTTACGCTAAAGCATAGTTTTAGAACTATTGACGAAAAACGTAAAGAAACTACTAATTTACCGACTTTTCCCCCATTCCCCCCCAAACCGGACGCTCAAAATGATGTAACTTTTTACTGAACAATATGTGGACCATATAGAACAATTTGGTGTTGGATGAAAACTTTTACTTTGGATGTCTGGGTTAGGCGTTTTTTGTTTTTTTGCATCAATTACACTATACTACCTCCGTAACTTTGGAACCGTTCATTTTAGAAGGATTATGCACAGGACCTTTTTTATTTCAAATTTAATGTAGAACATTTTTGTATAGAAGGTGGTTCATGCTAAACCGCATAGTTTTAGAAATATTGACGAAAAACGTAAAAAACTACGAATTTACCGATTTCTCCCCCCTCTCCCCCCAAACCCGACGCTCAAAATGGTGTGACTTTTTCCTGAACATTATGTGGACCATATAGAACAATTTGGTGTTGGAGGATAACTTTCACTTTGGATGTCTGGGTTATGCCATTATTTGGATCAATTTTATCATACTAAAAGTATTTTATAAAGAATTTAAATTCTTGAACCTTTAAATAATATAATTATTATATTCTTAATTTAAAAGACACATTTTTTTGGTCTTGACTGGCCTTGGTTTGGAACCGTTAGCCACGTAAATTACATAAATATAGACTATTTGTGGTAAGTTAGTTTATCACTAGCTCAGGGGAGTAATATGTAGTGTGTGTGTTGAGTAAATGCCTTGTTATTTAGTAAAGTCGACTTAATTGCCTTTACAAAGAGACGCTCATAGAATCCGAACATCTGCGATCCCTCAGGTGAATATCGATCCAACAAGGATAGAAATTTTTTTTATTTATTAATTTTTTTAATAAAGAAAAAGCTCACAATGGCTGGATTAGAAGAAAGGTCTTTAATTGCAACAATTTTGAAATACAGAAATAACTCAGAAATCAAAATAAGTATTGCTGCATATCACAGATTCAACATTATAAATATATACGAATAATTTGACAAAATAATTCAACAAACTTCTCTTTTCTAAATTTAGTTAAGTATCTTAAACCCATAATTTCTGCAGATAGCCTGTTGCTAAACAAAATATCTAGGTATTTTCCAAAACGATAATCGGGTATACTGTGTCCCCTATTTTTATGAATAAAATATGAGCGGCAAACAATAATTATTTACTATGTTTAGCCGCCTCAATTTCATTAGGGCGTCATTGGAATATTATACTACACTCTTTCAGCGGAAGAAGCAACAAAAATAAAGATTAGGTACTTTAGAAATAACGACGTCGCTGAAATTTTGAAGTTCAACAGTTTATGGTGCCAGATTTCGTTTGTATGATGATTTATCTTCTTCAAGATATTTGTGGACTTACCTATATTCAACACATAAAATTAAAGTATTATACGCTTTTTGGAGATATTAAGTCACAATGACGACCTCTCGTGGATTTCAGCGGAATTAAAATTGAGGCCTTTTTATTTTTATTGCACTGCTATAATGGGGTTTTTACTGTCAAATCGTTGTCGGTATTTTCGAAAATCAATAAGTGAAAAATTTAGTAGTCCCATCCATTAATCTACCAGCATCTTCTTCTTATGCAATCCACTAATGCAGGGGTTCCCAACCTTCTAGTAACTGCCTACCACCTAATTATTTTGAAGATTTTGGCGTACCACCAAACATCGGTTTGGGGGGAGGGGGTATGGAATGGAAGGAAGCTCCCCCTATCTTTTTAGAAAACATATTGGCTATCAGAAATATGTCCATTGGCTTGTTTTAATTTATAATACAGTAGACTCTCTTTATAACGAACACGGGTATTACAAGGTTTCGCTTATAACGAGGTACACTAGATGTCTCATAACATTTCTATTGAACTATAACACCTCTATAACGAGGCATATTTGGTTATAACGAGGAAAAATGAAATCGAAGAATATGTTTTTTTACCTGTTTTTGGCATGGTGATGGCTATAAATAAATATCCCAACTACCTGTATACAGGAATGCCCAACATCTGTATGTTTTAGTGATGTAACGAATATTCGTATTCGCATTCGCGAATATTCGCATTCGCATCCGCATTCGCGAAGTTTGTGCGATTGTTTTGCGAATATGAATATCAGAAAAAAAACCATTTGAAGATAATATTAGGTTAATAAAATCAAAATCTATTCACTTCTCAACTTCTTTTTATTAAGAAAAGGCAACTTAACCTAGAATAATCACATTATCAGCTTTCACTTTATTTTATTATTTGGTATTATGTGATAAAGATTAAGAATAAGATTGATTTACACTAAATACCAATTAACTTTTCATTATAAATTTAGGAAACATTACAAAAATACAAACAAATTATTAAAAAACTGGACATTCGCATCCGCATTCGCGAATGTCGGTACCAAATATTCGCATTCGTATTCGCGAATGTTCAAAAAATGACATTCGCTACATCACTAGTATGTTTACCGAGGCCAGTGCTGTAACAAACTTCTTCCTTCCTGTTTATCTATGGACCGATATTGAATATTGTAATAAATTTACAATGTACGATGGCCAAGTATCATTGTTGAACTTGACCATCGACACCTTATAAACGACGTAAGAGGTATCAAAACATTTCATTAGTTGTGGTATGCATAATGTTATTGTTGTCTGATATAAGATTCGCTTATAACAAGGTAATTAGTCCGTCATTTCAGTTCTCGTTATAGAGGGATTCTACTGTAATAGTAGTCTTCTGTTTTATACTGCTACGCGGCTTTGGGATTATAGCAGGGTAGTCTGCTATCTCTAGGGCCTACGGTATACAAGAAAGGTAACGGTGCCAGTGCTACTCTTCAACCGCCTATTAGTCTGGGCTGATTATCGGAGAATAGGCCATTTTTGGGAAAAGTTATTTACCAGCAATTTTATTGCTGGAATCGAATTATAAGATCCTATTTATTAATAATATAGGTATGCAAAGTCCTCAGATAGTGTGCTACTTTTTGTATAAACAAAATGGCGCCCGAAAATCGTGTTTTTTTCAATTATTGCTCTATAACTCCGAAGATTTTAACTTTACAACAAAAACACCCAAATAAAAATTCACCGTGATTAAATTCTGCATAGAGACGTGTTTTTCCCGATCTGCTCCGACGAAAATTTTCCTCGGAAAATGCGGGTTTTCCCAACAAAATCTTTAACTTTCAAATAAAGTTTAGATAAGTAATTATTTACCAATAATTAAATAATTTGGTGACTTAAAAGCCTTCTTGGTTTAGATTATAGTTCCAGAAGCTGGTGAAAATTAAACGAATATTTTAGCAACAATTCAATTGTTAATTAATAATTTACAGTCGCAATAATAACCAAAATAATTATGATACACTGATCAAACTTTGAAATCTTATAAAGATGAGATGCCTATTTAACATTTTGTCGACAAAATATAAATTTTTTATTTTTTGCATAATCTTTAAATGTTAAAAAAAAATAGTTATAAACAAATTAACGTTTCTCAGAAAGTTTTTATTATATTATAATTTTAAGAAATAGCTAAAATGCGCATTTCAAATATCTTGAAAATGAATGGCTTAAAACTTTTTTGCAACCATTTGCAAAAAAGTTATGAAACAGCAAAGTAAACATACGATTACTACGGTATTTATAATTTTTTTTAATTCTTTCAAAGCGTAGAAGTGAGTTTAAAGTACAAGCTAATTATTTATAAAAAAATATCGATTATCAGTTTAATGGTTATATTTTAATTAAAGATTATAAATATATTTTTTTTGTAATTTACACGCGCGAAAGTAGAATAATACAGTACCGTAGCCACCCGCCCACATACACAACTCGCGCGAGTTTAAGCGTGTCAGTCGCTTCGAGTGAGCATTTTATCTCCGGCTCTGTATCAAGCCTACTTTCGCGATAAAAATTACAAAAAAAAGTATTTTTAATCTTTGATTAAAATATAACCATTGCACTAATTTTTGACATTCTTTGTGAGTAATTAGATTGTACCATAGACTCACTTT